>NC_091820.1:96342500-96967500 GCF_041296235.1 Equus asinus
CGATTTGAACTTCTCAAAGATAAATGTAAAAATAAAGGATTGTTATAATTCATTGCTAGGGGCATTTTGAATTATACCCTCCATGTTATTGCAAATGGCTCTTAAGAAAAATAAAAGACTTTGTAGATCCCAAAGAAATGCATCACTAATGGTGAAATTTCAGATTCCAAGATAACATGAAAGGTGTTTAAGGTGTGAGGGGATGATGCTTTCCCAGAGCCTCTCAAATCCTACTTCAAAGTAGGCTTCAAAGCCCACTTAACCAATTCCTAGGCCAGCTCTGACCACTGGAAACTTGGGGAAAACGTTGGCATGACTGAGATGTAGACTTCCAGAATCTGAGAACCAGGAGACATAGTGGAATTTCCTCATTCTACAGGTGAGAAAACAGAAACCAGAGAGGAAATTGCTCTCCCATTCAAAGTCAAAGAGCCCAAGTAAAATATTAAGGTGTGGTGGGGCTGAGGGTCAGGCAGGATCAGAAGGTGGCAGAAGGGAACCTATATTAAGACTCTGCTCTCTTGGCAGCATTGGCTCCTCTCAGGGAACTGCCACTGCACAAGCCCAACCCAATCAGACAGAAATGGCTATTTATCCTCTCAGCCAGCTGTTATATACCCTCCTCACCTGGCGCCACTCCATTCAGGAGAGGCCTCTCCATCCCAGTCCCTTGACCCCGTGAGAGAAAGTCTAGAAACAATACCTCTAAACTGAAAACATTTTTTTCTTCATAAAACAGTAGCCATTAAAAGCCATGAAACTGGAGCAGAAATGAAATGTGAACCCCAAGGTCTTGGAAGCCTAGAGAGGGCATCGAGTGGGAAGAGAATTGAGGAAGAGGCAAGAAGTCTGGGGGGAACCTCTTCCCAACATCCCCCTCTGTTTTCTAACACTATACCTTCCTTGCTTACCCTCCTCCCAGGGGCATGAGAAGGAAGTATCTACTTTCTCCATTTGAACCCAACATCATCTCCACTTTATCCTCTCAAGGGATTGCCAAGGGACGATAACTGTAACCTGCTAAATTGATCTACTTTATTTTTGATTTGTGGCATTATGCTGATTTTTAAGACATTTTTATCATGAACTAAATATTCTTAATTCTACCCTAACACATTTTTAGTGCAATAGGATAATAATGAATTTTGTTCAACACCACATTTAACCATTTTACTAAATATTAATTTCCATTAGTTATTTTTATAAGATCCTAATATTCATAACCAACAGCTCTTTTCAGAAGCACCTACATTTTCGTAATAAGAACTGTAGCCTGCTAAATTTTTACCTATTTTATTATTCAGCCTTGTGGCATTACAGTTAAAAAGGTGAGAAGAATACAAAAGAGATTTTATGTGGGTTATATCTCCCAATATTTATTTTATTAATTATTGAAGCTGAAAAGTTTTAATATTTTTGTTAATTCATTTAAAAATTGCAATAAAATGTCCATTGTATCATGTAAAAATAAATTTAAAATTTACATGAAAAATATATTTCCTAAAAATAATGAGGAAATAAGCATTTCTTTATGTACTTGAAAGTCTTTTTAATATCTGTACTTATAGAAGCCCACTGCATTCCTATATTTGCTTCTGCACTAAATCCCAGCCATATATGAAAATGCCCACTTTGTAGAAAATGAGAATTAAAAAAGGTAAATAAATTTATTATGGAAATAGTTTATACCTTATAGACCCTTCAAAAAGCTGACCTAGAAAAATATCATAACTGACCATTTAGAAAATCACTATTTAGCAAATTAATTCTTGAGCAAACCCACTATTTCCTTTTGGGAAAATTGAACTACAGATACATTAAAGTTGATAATATTTAGTTCATTGTAAAAAATTTTTTTAAAGATATTTTGAAATCATCAAGCCATCATGAGTCCAAAAAATGAAGTATATAAAACTCTACTGGGCTACAGTTCTTATTAGAAAAACTTAGGTGGCTCCAAAAGATTCTTTGGTTTCTGATGCTCAGATCCCTCTGAAGCCAGCTCACTTGCAGCTTTTCTTCTTGGCATTGGACATTTTGCCCTCAGAACCGATGTGGTTGGCCAGTTCTCTGGACTTTAGCAGATGTTCCTCTGCATGGACCTCCTTGAAGGTGATGGTCAACAGCCTTTTGTAATGGGCCAAGTGGAAGGACTTGCCTGAGCTATGCTGAAAGATACCATTAAGGAAAGAGTTCATTATACACATGGTCTTTTATAAAATGCTGATGTCAGGGCGTACATGCCTCAGAGCCTTGTAGACATGGATGGAATTAACTGTCTCCATGACATCTCCTTTGCTTCTACTCCTTCAGGGTTTTGGAAGCATTTTCCTTGGAGCCCTTATTGCTATACTGAGAAATTTTAGCAGAAGGTTCAGGCATCATGGAAAAACCTTTTCAGTACGTTGGAAAGACAGAACAGTGGCTGGTGACAGGGTAGGGCCCATTTACAGGCCTTTTATTCAAATGAAGTCTTGGGTAAACTCAATATCGCATTAGATAAAATGCAGTGCAAGAAAGCTTGTCAATAAACCACATTATGTTAAATGTTATTGGATAGTCCTCCCATTTGGTATAAGCCAATTAAAAGGCAAGGAATAATCAGACTTCTTGAAGCTTCTTGTGGTCTCCACGAAGGGCACTTTGAATTGACTTCCACCTACAGTACCAAATTAATGCAGACATATCACTAGCTCTATACCTTGTCTGGAGGCTGCATTGCATTGCTGGTCTGCGTGAACCTTCTCCCAGCCTTCTTGTGTAAAGGTTCCTCCTCTGAACTGCATTTTTCTTTCCTCTCTTTCTACAAGGCTGCCCATTTCTCAGTGGTAAGCCCATGAGAATGGGAGCATGTGTTTCCTCCATGAACTGCTTATTTCATTGCATCCTCCCAACAACCCTTTGTGGTATAGAATCTTTTTAGCTTCACTTTTTGGATGAGGTAGGAGACAAGACATAGAGAAACTATGTAACCTGTCCAAAGATGATACAGCTAGTAAATGGAAAACCATGTATTCAAATCCAGGTCAGTCTGAGTCCAAAGCCCAAGCACTTGAACAATGCTCTCTGCCATCCTCTCTCAGACTATTGTGATGTCATGGATACCCAGGCAGTCTGAAGTGAACCCTTTACGGCAAGCCCTTCCATAGCTTGATCTTTTCTTTGAAGGCTTTATGATGAGCTCAGAGGTGTAAAAGCAACAGCATCAAGTCAGCCTTCCTGAAAAAGTATACAGTAAACCTGATTTTCTTGTGCAACCACTGGAGAAGTTTTTTAAGCAGCAGTTAGCAAGTTCAACACTTTCTGTGCTCAATTATGCATTGCAATAGCTGTCTCAAGTATATGCAAAGCCGTTCCATGTGCCATAATTGTGTCCATTATACTGTGTTGCAAATTGGTGGGGGAAAGGATGAGAAGCAGAGAATGGGAAAAGATTTCATGTTGGGATAAAACAGCCATTACTCGATGATTCACATGCAGCTCTCTATATGTAAACATTGCTGCAGAAACCTAAATACTGCTCCCACATGTAGAATATCCAGTTATACGTCAGAGGAATTGGTGATCTCATCAATCAATGCTCTTATCTCTAATTAGTTTCCACACAATTCTGCCTGCATTCTTTTCTGGCTCTTTAGAGATGTTTCCTTACCATTTGGCATTACTGGGGAGAACAAAACATTCAGTGAAGGGATTAATTATAACTATTATTACTGAAAATAACAATTTCTTGAACATTGGTAATCCATGTGGCACCTATTAACCAGAAGATTGAATGAACTGGAACTTACTCTACCTCTAACATTGCAGTTTATTGGACTCCCTTTCCTTACCATCCTTATAGCTGACACTCCTGTGTCAGTTGGTGTTGTTTAAACCAGGCATTTTTGAAGTACTAAGAGTCACCATCGACTAAATGGCAACTGTGCAAGGCACTGTGTTAAGCACTAAATGGAGAATATCTCAATTACCTTTCATGACATCCCTGTGAAATAAATAGTATTATCTCCATTTTTATGAGTGAGGAAACCGAACCACAAAATATCATCGTTTGCTCAAAATCATACAGATAGGGAGTTGGAGAGCCAATAATCAAATATATTTCAATGCATTTAAGAGACCAGGGCAAGATATTCCTGTTAGGTGTGAATGTGCATTAGTTAAATTCTAGGGTATTTATAAAACTCACGTGCCTGTGATTTTAAGTCATGATACTAAACGAGATTTTTTGATCTTTTACAAAGATGAAGCAGACATGAAATTGTTTGATTGCTTTTTCTCCTTTGGTTAACTTCCAGAATATTATTTCTTTAAGACATTTTACCCTTTTATGTTCTTGGTAACTAAGTCCAGTTCTCTCAGTGTAAACTGATGGGATAAATGTGTAAAATCACTGCTCAAGTAATTCAGCTACCTTTGCAAAGGACGCAGATGAGAAGATAAGCATTTAAGCTGTGGAAGTTGCTATCAATTACAAGGCAGACCACAGAAATAGAGGTGGTGAGCTGAAGCCTGGCAAACGTACTGTGCACAGATACAGTCTGAGCTGGGCTGAGGGAAGGAGACTGGATTCCAATCGTTGCTCCAATGCTGTCTCTAGGTTCACAGAAAACTAGACCTACACTGTCATGTGTGCAACAGGATGATCAGAGTGAATTAGGTTCAGGCCACTGGGACAGCCAAGTACCAATAAAAAGCCTTTACATCCATGGGCAATTCTAACAAAACCTACTTCAGAGTGGGAAACATAGGGCTCTGAAGTAGGTAGAAAAGCTCAGGGCTTGATTCAGAAGACAGAACCACATCATTCCTGCCTGGCCCCACCCTTCATGTAAAGCAAAGAGATCAAAGGAAGGAATGTTCATATTCTTTTTGTTTATGTAATAATAATGATGATGATGATGCAGCCCCTTTCTATTCTCCCCCACATCTATTTCTGCCTCCGCTAGTTCTCTGTTTACCTATTCCTTGTCCCCTTACAATTCAGGTCCAGCCTTTGTGAAAATACATCTGAGTTCGAAAACCTAGCTGTATAGAAACTCGTGACAGTTGAAGCATGTGCAATACACATTTTCCCTCTGATGACCCACTAAAGAGTTTATTAATTTTTACTTCACTTCTCCCCTCTAACAAGGGTACTCTGCCCGTGGATCGTTCTAGGTCAGTGCACCTTGTAGGATCAGGAGAACATTACAGCACAAGGACCTGCAAAGGCTGAAGGCACACCCCAAAATGTGGCTCTCCCTCCTTTGAGCCCACTTTCCTTAAGATCTTCACACACTCTTTTTGATCACTAAGTCACTCATTTGCATTCTTATTTTATCCCTTCTGTAAGACTTTAGGTCCCTGAAGGACAAGATCTCGCTCTTATTTATCTCCCATGTTCCCTACACAGACCCTTAGATTTAATAGGCTCTTGACAAATGTGAGCTGAATTGAAGAATCCTTTCCCAAGAGTCTGTCCTAGCCTAGTCCTGAAAGCATATTCAGTGGTGAATAATTTATCTGCAGCAGTGATTCTTAAATTTGAATGTGCATCACAATCATCTGGAAGGCATGTTAAAACACAGGTTACTGGGCCGCTCCTCCAGTTTCTAATTTAGCAGATCTAGGGTGGGGCCAGAGAGTTTGTATTTATAACAAGTTTCCTGGTGACGCTGATGCTGCTGGTCCAGAGACCACATCTGGAAATTAAGTGATCTAAGGTAAAGGCCTGCAGACTAATTACTCCATCAGTTTCCTCTCAAGACATCAATAATATTTGCCAATTTCCAGGAAGCAAAGATTCTACATGAAAGAGACTCAGAACATAGATGTTGGAAACAAAACATTGAGTCACACATCGTAAAAGGAGACAAGTGGTCATATATACACCATCACTTTGCAAGACTATGACACAAGGACATCCCTCGGCCTCACTGAATCTAAATCTCTGGGGGTGAGGCCCAGGAATACTCATTAATCACTAGGAGTGATTCTCATGCTCATGGCTCAGGGACCACACTTTAAAAAGTTCTACTACATATATTCGCAAATAATAATCAAACACCTGAGTGAAGTCTTGTACATTGTCCTAAATTACCTTCTTTTCCTATTGAGTGGCAACTTTCCCTGTGTGATCTCAAAAAATGTCTCTTTTCCTCTCTGGGTCTTAAGTTTATTCACTTAGCAAGTGTAGCTCCTCCATGCAGCATGCTCTAGTTCTGCTCTAGGCTCTGCCATCAAGTTAACTTTTTTCTTTCCCATAAATGTAAGTGCTACAATGAGGCCTTAGTAATGTCAGTTCTGCAATTTTTCCAAGTTTATTGAGATATAATTGACATAAAATATTGTGTAAGTTTAAGGTTTACAATATAATGATCTGATATATGTATATATAGTGAAATGATTACCACCGTACTGTTAGTTAACACAACCATCACCTTGCATAGTTACATTTTTTCCTGGTGAGAAGTTTTAAGTTCTACATTCTTAGCAACTTTCAAATGTACAATACAGTATTTTTAACTAGAGTTACCATGTTGTACATTAAATCTTCAGAACTCATTCATCTTATAAATGGAAGTTTGTACCCTTTGACCACCTTTACTCATTTCTCCCACATGCCACCCCAACCTGGCCCCTGGAATCATCAATCCATTGTTTTTGTATGAGTTTAGTTTTTTTAGATTCCACATCTAGGTGAGATCATACAGTATTTGCCTTTCTCTGTCTGACTTATTTCACTTAGCATAATGCCCTCAAGATTCATCCATGTTGCTACAAATGGCAGGATTTCCTTGTTTTTATGGCTAAATAATATACTATTGGGTATCACATTTTCTTTATCCATCCATCTATTGATGGACACAGGTCGTTTTCAGGTCTTGGTTATTGTAAGTAATGCTGCAATGAACATAGCGGTGCACATATCTCTTCGAGATTGTGATTTCATTCTCTTTGGATATATGCCAAGAAATGGAATTGCTGGATCATATGGTATTTCTGTTTTTAATTTTTTGAGAAACCTCTATGCTATTTTCCATAGTGGCTGTACCAATTTACCTTCCTACCAACATGAGCAAGGGTTCCCTTTTCTAGACATCCTTGCCAATACTTGTTATCACTTGTCCTTTTGATAATAGCCCTTTTAATGGGTATGAGGTAATATTGTGGTTTTGATTTGCATTTCCCTAATAATTAGTGATGTTGAGCACCTTTTCATGTACCTATTGACCATTTGATTATGTTTTTTGGAAAAATGTCAATTCAGGTCCTTTGCCCATTTTTTTCAGTGGATTATTTGCTTTTATGCTATTGAGTTGTATGAGTTCTTTATACATTTTGGACACTAACCCCTTATCACATATGCACTTTAAAAATATTTTTTCCAGTTCTCCAGTTCTGTATGTTATCTTTTCATTTCGTTGACCATTTCTTTTGTTCTTTAGAAACGTTTTAGTTTGATGTAGTCCTACTTGTTCTCTTTTGTTTTTGTTGCTTGTGCTTTGGTGTCATATCTATGAAATCTTTGCCAAGATCAATGTGAATAATATTGCTCCCTATATCTTCTAGAAGTTTTACGGTTTCAGATTTTACATTGTCTTTAATTCATTTCAAGTTAGTTTTTGTAAGTGACATAAGATAGGGATGTAATTTCATTCATTTCCACAGGATTATCCATTTTTGTTAATGTCATTTATTGTAGAGACTACCTATTTCTTATTTTATATTCTTGGCTCCCTTGTCAAATATTAGTTCACAGTACATGCATGGGTTTTTTTCTTGTATCTCATTCTGTTCCATTGGTCTATGTGTCTGTATTTGTGTCAATACCAGCTGTTTTGATTACGTAGTTTTGTAATATACTGTGAGATCAGAAAGTGTGACGCCTACAGCTTTGTTCTTTCTCAGGATTGCTTTCATTATTTGGGGTCTTTTGTGGCTCCACATGAATTTTAGAATTGTTTTTTCTATTTCTGAGTAAAATGTCATTGGAATATTGATACAGATTGAATTGAATCTATAGATGGCTTTGGGTAGTATCAACATTTTAATAATATTGATTCTTACAATCCACAAACACATGACATCTTTCCATTTATTTGTGTCTTTGATTTCCTTCATCACTGTATTTTAGTGTTAACTGTATAGATTTTTCATTTCCTTGTTTAAATTTAAGTATTTTATTGTTTTTGATGCTATTGTAAATGTGATTGTTTTCTTTTTTTCAGATATTTCATTGTTAGTGTATAGAAAAACAATTGATTTTTGTTGTTGATTTTGTATCCTGAAACTTCACTGAATTTGTTGATTAGTTCTAACAAGTTTTTTTTTTTGGTGGAGTTTTTTGGGTTTTCTATGCGTAAGATCATGTCATCTGCAAACAGAGATAATTTTACTACTTCCTTTCCAATTTGGATGCCTTTTATTTCTTTTTCATGACTAATTGCTCTGGCTAGGACTTCCAGTACTATGTTGAATAGGAGTGATAAGAGTGGGAACCCTTGTCTTTTTCCCCAATCCTAGAGGAAAACCTTTCAACCTTTCACCATTGAATATGATGCTATCTGTGGGCTTGTAATATATTTGACCTTTATTATGTTGAGGTACTTTTCTTCTATCCCAATTTGTTGAGAGTTTTTATCATGAATGGATGTTAAATTTTGTCAACTGCTTTCTGTGCATGTATTGTGATGATCAAGTGATTTTTATCTTTCATTCTATTAATGTGATGCATTACATTTATTTATTTGCATATATTGAACCATCCTTACATCCCACGGAAGAATCACACTTGATCACGGTGTGTGATCCTTTCAATGTGCTGTTGAATTCAGTTTACTAGTATTTTGTGGAGTATGTCTGCATCTATATTCATGAGGGATGTTGGTCTGAGGTTTATTTTCTTATAATGTCCTTATCTGGCTTTGGTATCAGGATGCTGGCCTCATAAAATGAATGTGAGAGTGACCATCCTCTTCTATTTTTTGGAAGAGTTTGAAAATAATTGGCATTCATTTTTATTTAAATGTTTAGTAGAATTAACCAGCGAAACCATCTGTTCCTGGGATTTCTTTTTTAAAGAGGTTTTTAATTACTTATTTATTCTCCTTACTCATTGTTGGTCTGTTCAGATTTTCTACTTCTTCATGATTCAGTATTGGTAGGTTGTATGTTTCTAGGAATTTTATCATTTCCTCTAAATTGTCCAATTTTCTGGCATATAATTACTCATAGTAATCTCTTATGAACATTTGTATTTCAGTGATATCAGATATATTGTCTTCCCTCTAATTTATAATTTTATTTATTTGAGTTCTCTCTCTTTTTCTCTTGGTTAGTCTAGCTAAAGGTTTGTCAAATTTGTGCATACTTTCAAATAACAAATTCTAAGTTTTGTTAATCTTTTCTATTGTTTTCCTATTCTCTATTTTACTTATTTCTGCCTAATCTTTATTTCCTTCTGCTAACTTTGGACTTAGTTTGTTTTTCTTTTTCTAGTTCCTTGAGGTTTAAAGTTAGGTTGTTCATTTGAGATCTTGCTTTCTTCTTGATGTATGCATTTATTGCTATAAAGTTCCCTCTTAGAACTCCTTTTGCTGCATCCTATAAGTTTTGGTATGTTGGATTTCCATTTTTGTTTAAGTTTTTTTAAAATTTTACTGTTGATTTCTTTTTTGATCTGTTGGTTGTTCAGGAATGTGATATTTAATTTCCATGTATTTGTGAATTTTACAGCTTTACTCCTGTTATGCATTTCTAGTTTCATACCATTGTAGCTGAAAAACTTACTTCATATAATTTGTTTTTTCTTGAATTTGTTGAGACTTATTTTGTGGCCTAACATATGATCTAACCTAGAAAATGTTTCATGTGCAGTTGAGAAGAATGTATATTCTACTGCTGTTGGATGGAATGTTCTGTATATGTCTATTAGGCCTGTTTGGTCTTTAGTGTTCAAATCCCCTGTGTCCTTATTGACATTCTGTCTGGATGATCTGTCCATTGTTGAGAATGAGGTATTAAATTCTCCAGCTATTATTGTATTGCTACTTATTTCTCCTTTTAGTTCTGTTAGCATTTGCTTTATATATTTAGGTGCTTGTATGTTAGGTGTATAAATGTTTAGAATTGTTATATCCTCTTGACAAATTGATCATTTTATCCTTATATAATGTCCTTCCTTTTCTCTTTTGACCATTTTTGGCCTGAAGTTTATTTCATCTTATATAACTATGCTTGCTTTCTTTTGGTTGCCATTTGCTTGAAATATCTTTTTCCATTCCTTCACTTTCAGTCTATGCATCCTTAAAGCTAAGGTGAATCTCTTGTAGGCAGCATATCATTGGATCTTGTATTTGTTGTTCTTGCTGTTGTTGTTTGCTTTTGTTTTTGTTTTTGCTGAGGAAGATTCACCCTGAGCTAACATCCACTGCCAATCTTCCTCTATTTGTATGTGAGCTGCCACCACAGCATGACCACTAATAGATGAGTGGTGTAGGTCCATACCTGGGAACTGAACCCAGGCTGCTGAAGTGGAGCATGCCAAACTTAACCACTAAGCCACTGGGGCTGGCTCACTGGATCTTGTTTTTTATCCATTCAGCCATTCTATGTCTTTTGATTAGAGAATTTAATCATTTAAATTTAAAATAACTATTAATAAGTAAAGACATACTATTGTTGTTGGTGGTGCCATTGAATCAATTCTCATTCCTAGCAACCCTGTGCACAGCAGAGCAAAACCCTGCCAAGTCTTTTTGTGCCATCCGTTCATCTTCCGGTGCTGTACCAGACATGCTCCACTGCTATTCCTAGGGTTTTCATGGCCAATTTTTTGGAAGCAGTAGCCAGGCCCTTCTTCCTGGTCTGTTTTAATCTGGAAGCTCCACTGAAACCTGTCCACCATGGATTACCCTGCTGTTATTTGAAATACCAGTGACATAGCTGTCAGCATCACAGCAACATGCAACCACTACAGTATGACAACTGACAAATGGGTGGTGTAGTTCTCCAACTGAGAAACAAACTCAGGCTGCAGTGGTGAGAACACTGAATCTTAACCACTTGACCACCAGGGTTGACTAAGGATGTACTATTATCATTTTGTTAATTGTTTTCTGACTGCTTTGTAGATCCTTTGTTCCTTGCTACCTCTCTTGCTGTCTTCCCTGGTGATTTGATGACTTTGTGCAACATTATGCTTTGATTCCTTTATCATAATCTTTTGTGTATCTACTGCATGTTTTCCCTTTGTTGTTACCATGAGGCTTTCATAAAATATCTGCTGATATTCATAACATCCTATTATAAGTTGATAACAACTTAACTTCAATAGCATACAGAAACTTTCTACTTTTACTTCTCCTCCCTTCACATTTTAGTTTATCGATGATACAATTTACATCCTTTTATACTATGTGTCAAATAAAAATTATTGAAGTTACAGTTATGTTTAATATGTTTGTTTTTTAACTTTTAAACTATAGTTGTAAGTGAATTACAAATCACTCTCACAATATTGGAGAATCTGACTTTGACTGTATATTTACTATTACCAGTGAGTTTTGCACATTCATGTGTTTTTATGATGTTAATTAGTATCCTTTTATTTCAGCTTGAAAAACATCCTTTAGCATTTCTTGTAAAGCAGATGTAGCGGTGATGAACTCCCTCAGCTTTTGTTTGTTTGGGAAAATTTTTCTCTCTCCTTCATCTCTGAACTACAGCTTTACCAGGTGTAGTATTCTTGGTTGACAGTTTTTTCCTTTCAATATTTTGAATATATCATCCCATTCTCTCCTGGTCTGCAAAGTTTCTGTTGATCTGCTCATAGTCTTATAGGGGCTCCCTTGTATGTGATAAGTCTTTTTTCTCTTGCTTTTGCAGGATTCTTTCTGTTTTTGACTTTGACAAGTTAATTATAATGTGTCTCAGTGTAGCTCTTTTTGAGTTCAACCTTTTTGGGATCTTTTGGGCTTCATGAATCTGAACGTCCATTTCTCTTCTCAAGTTTGGAAAGCTTTCAGCCATTACTGCTTTACATAGACTTTCTGTACTTTGTCTTTCTCTTCTCCTTTTGCAAACCCCATAATGCATATATTGTTTCCCTTGATGGTGTCCCATAAGGCCCATAGGTATCTCCATTCTTTTTTACTCTTTTTTCTTTATGCTTCTCTGATGGGTTAATTTCAAGTGGCTTATCTTCTGGTTCACTGATTCTTTCTTTGGCTTGGTAAAGTCTGTTGTAAAGCTCTCTATTCAATTTTACAGTTCAATTATTGTATTCTTTTGTTTGATTTTTTTTGATGGTTTCTATTTTTGTTGTTGTTGTTGAACTTTTCATTTTCTTCATTCATTGTTTTTCCTAATGTCACTTAGTTGTCTGTCTAGGTGTTCTAATAATTCACTGAATTTTTTAAAGAGGATTATTCTGAATTCTTTGTCAGATAGTTCATAGTTCTTCATTTCTTTTGGGTCACTTATTGGAGCTTTATTAGTTTCCTTTGGCAGTGTCATGTTTACATGATTCTCTGTGATGCTTGATTCTTTTCACAAGTATCTGCACATTTGGGTAAGCTATCTTCTCTTCCAGAATTTACAGTTCACTTTGGCAGAGAAAGACCTTCACCAGTCAGCCAACTTGGGGCACTGGATGGGTCAGCTGGCAGCATCCATGAGAAGGTGAGTCTTGCTATCAGGGTCTCTAGTTGGGTGAGGCCACTGCTCTTGCACTGAGGCCAGGAAAGGTGTTGCTGCCTGGGCTCCACATTTGGTTGAGACTGCTTGCTGGGCTCCACATTCAAGCAGTGCCACTGGGTGGACTTCCTGGTTGGGTAAGAATGCTGACTGTGCTCTGCAGTCAGGTAGGGCCACAGGCTGAGCTCCGCAATCACCTCTGGTTGGGTGAGGCCACAGGCTGTGTTCCCTAACACAGGTTGTGGTGCCACTGGTTGGACTCTGCAATTAGGTGGGGCTACAGGCTGGACTCCACAATCACTCCTGGTTGGGTGGAGTCTCAGGCTATCCATTCATGCTTCTTGACCGGATGGTGCCACTGGCTGAACTCTGTGTTTAGGAATAGCCACAGGCAGGGCTTCATGGTCAGACAGGGCCTCTGGCTGTGCTCTGTGATCAGTCTGGGCTGCAGGCTGTGTCCCAAAGTTAGGTGGGGCTGCAGGATGGGCTTCATGACCAGGAAGGCTGCTGGTGTGCTCCACTGTTGGGTAAGGTCACTGGCTGGGCTCCCTGCCTGGTTGAGGCTGCAAGCTGTGTTCAAAAATTGGGCAGGACCATAGGCTGGGCTCTGACGTAGGGCAGGACTGTAGGCTGGGCTCTGCACCTGGGCAGTACCACAGGCTGGGCTCCAAGACTGCCCAGGTTAATTGTTCTGGTTTTGTGAGACCAGAGGCTATATTTAGCAATTGGGCTGGGCTGCTGGCTTGACTCCTCAATCAAGCAAGGCTGTAGGATGGGCTCTACTGCTGTCCAGCTTCTCTAGCCACGGCCTCTTGGTCAGATGGGACTAGAGGCTACACTCAGCAGTTGTCTATGGCTGCAAATTTTCTTTCCTGCCCAGGAAAGGCTATAAAAGGGCCTCCACATCCCATATGGCTCATTGGCTGAGGACTCAAATCAGGCAGAACTGCCAACCAAGCTCCTTGGCCAGAAATGGCCACCAGCTCAGCTCTACAGATGAGCAGAGGCACTGGCTAGGATCTCTACTCAGGCACCACTGTAAGCAGGAATGCAGTCTGCCTAGAGCTGAGCACCCGTTGTTGTAAGCCCTGCTTCCCTTCTCTGTCTCTATCTGCCCTTGAGTGGTGAAGCCCTGCAGATTTCACCAGTGATCCTTATGAGGTGAGACCCATGTTGGCCTCCTAGGAAGTGTTCCCTGACACTGGGGAAGCTGGATGTCCATCTTTGGCTCTCTTTTTCCCTGAAGGAAAACTGTAAGCCCAGATGGTCCCTCTTGGTGTAGCACTTTACCAACCTGGGGGAGGGACTCTGCAATCAGAGTGTAGCTGCTCCTCTTACCCTTCTAATGCAGTCCTTTTTGGTCACTGTGGCCCAGGTGTGGCTTCAGCCTCATCCCCAGTTCTGGGATTTTTCACACTGGTGTCTTGTCTGTGGATAGTTGCTAGTTGGTCTTCTTATGAGGGGGATTGATGATGACATTGCTCCTCCAGGTTTGCAATTCATAAATTGATTCAGGACCCTAAATCTCAATGCTTATAGTGGGCTTATTGGTAAAAAATCCACCCCTTGTTGGACATACAAGTGAATCTAGTGATTAGAAGAGCATCCCTATATTATATATTTAGGAAATGCAGGGTAAATATTTCTTCAAGTGGGTAATTATTTCTCTCATCTTATATCTGTACGAGTACTCACTTAGCAGCTACAAGTCTTTCATCTCCTGCCATGTATCTCTCGTCTGCCCCGACTCAGTTTAGCACTTACACCACTCAGGGTGGATTAATCAATACATTAATGAAAAGAATGGTTACCAGATGCAACTGAACAACAGGAGTTACTGTCCAACCTCAGGATGGTTCCCCATGTGTGTAACCTGGGTCCAAAGGATTGGAGAAATGTCATCAGAAGACTTAAAAAGGTGTCGGAGCAGGCATTCAACAGTTGACTTCAAATACTGGAGAAGGGATTAACTATGCTGTGTGAGTTTCCAGCATACAGTTGTAGGACTATTAAATAGAAGCTACAAGGAGGCAAGTTTGGGCACAGTCACTGCAGGTCACTGCAAGGGGCTAAGTAACTACTGGACAATTATTTCAAGCAAGAGGTAAGTATTGGTGACCAACATGATTATTCCAAATCTCAAATCCTTTAGCTACACTAAGCCCTGTAATTGTGTCACCTCATTGACAATTGATCAGAGTTGTCCCACCTACTGTTTTGCTTGTGGAAGTTTATGCTCTAGCAAAGAAAACAGCCTCCACTTCCTGTGGTTACCTAAATATGTAAGTCATTAGATAGGGGGTAGTAAGATAATATTTAAGGTTCCAAATAGGTACAAACAGCATTTAACTCCTTTTGTAGGAAAAGATATGTATATTAATAGATCACAGTCTGGATGGTTATACATACAAAATACTAACACTTCTAATTGGTGGGCTTATAGGTGATTGATTTTTATAAATTGAAATTGATAAAAGTATTATTTAAGGGCAAGGATAGAGACACTCCCATTTATATGTGTTCCTTGTGCTCACCATGAACTCCAAAAGTAATTGGTTCATAAGACAGTGGACTCTGTTAAGGAGAAGAACAAAACAAGAGGTTCAGTACTGCAGCTCATTAGCAGATATTAGATATCTGAGTTTATTATGTTCAACAGAAGATGTGATGTGCTTAGTACAGTGTGTGTTAGCAAGTGCCTCCTGGGCCCTTCCCTATCCAACCCCAGCCTTGGGTGTCTCCTCCCATTAAGTTGAAAACACTTTCCAGAAAACAAGAGAGCCCAGATTAAATTCCAGACCTTATTCACCTTAGAAGATCACTTCAGACCCTGTGTTTTCATTTCCTCATTTCTGAGGTAAGGTCCACATTACCTCCTCTCCCAAGGTTCTCTAATTCTATGATTCCATATTTACAGAAAAAGCACCTAGCATACCCAAGTCAGAACCCACTGGACCTAGACAGAGGGGAGCCTTTCCCATGTGACTAATCTGCTAAAGTGGCTTTCCTGCAACCCTTTTGTTTGGCTGAAAAGAGTTCCCTTGTGTACTTTCATTCCTTAGAAGACCAAGAATGGACCACAGGAGTCTCAATGTAATGATTATATTTATTATTTTATTTCTATATTAGAAATGAAAATAAACTGTGAGAAACTGCAAATACATGCCACTCCATGAAGATTATGAACAATGGATACATGCACTGTAGAAATTTTAAAGTGGCTAATCCTTTGGGGATTCAAGGACTACACAAACAAAGGTCATCGATGGTGAGAATATTGACAGCATCTGCCAGCTGCAATTTATGCACCAATGGAAAGTTTTAAAACGAACTTAAGGGAACACTAGCTACCCCTGACCTCTTAGCCAGGGAGTATAGGTGAGAAGACAACAGAAAAGTTCACAAAAAAATAAGCTTAAAACCAAGACACTCAAGCAATGTTGAAATTTGACCTTGGGAGATGCCCATTTTATGATGTCTGAACACACTTTTTCTCCTGCTGGATAGCTGGAAAAAAAACAAACATAATAAATCATTAAGAGGGTATTTTACTAAGATTAAACTCAGTTTCTTCCAAAGGAGCTCTTTGCCAGTTCATCGAAGGCTGCCATAACTGCTTTAACTTTCAAATGCCAAAGCACTAACCATAAATCCTCCATCGGGTGTGTGTGTGCGTGTTAACCAACTGAATATTCACTAGAATCTACATCAACTGTGTTTTTTCCCATTTGAGACGTAGAGATATGCTGTTGCCATTTTTTCCATAAATTATTCTGGGACTGGGGAGCAAGAGAAGTATTTTCTTCATATTTATCTATAACTATATAATTAGGAAGTTACACTCTTTCAATTTTGACTAACTTTGGAACTCTCAAATAACACTGACATGACAAAAGCTGCCCCTCGGTTTGGTGAATATGCTTGGAGTTTCTCCCTCAGGCTGTAACTCCCAAAGGCAAAACTCATCTTCTGAGTGAGGGAGGCTTGAACACACCCAAGATCTAAACTTTTTCTCTGCTTTATCTTGTTATGAGGTAGAGAAAGCCAAAACTTCAGTTTATGTGGTTCTTTAGGAATGAAATCATGGACCCAAATTGCTAGATGCAGAAAATGCCAAATAACCATAAAAAAGGACAAAATTAAGATTTTTCTAAGGCTAAATCCAATATTCCAAAATTGGTTGTAATGTGAATTTTAGTTATTTTCCAACAAGAAACTAATTTTTCATTCCCCCGTTACTTCTTGGGTCTATCATGTGAGAACCATTTATATAATCTAAGAAGTCAAGTTTTTGATATTTTTAACTGTTGCACTAAATACAGTGGTACCGTAATTATTGCTTACTTTGTGTCATAATTTACTAGAAGAGTTAATGTACTGAACCTATGAATGTTCACCATCGTTTTTCTCCACTAGAAACTCCTTGTCCCAGGACTGACTTTCTTTCAAGGGGAGAGCATTTTTTCCTTCAGTATTAGCTTTTTTCAGTTTTGACCTGTCAAACTTCTCCACTTCAGACAAGTCTGGCTTATCACTAATCTTGACTAAAAGAAAGACTGAAAAAAAAATTTTTTTAACTTAACTGGCAGAATAGTTGACATACTAAGGGATCATAGGCAAAAATTCTCACATTTAATAACAATGTGTATTTTACCTGCTGATTTTCATCAAGAAAACAGTACACATATTAGAAAAGTTATGTTTTTATTAGAATACTTTGAATTCCACATCATTACCCCATTTCTGATAGGTAGTAAAAGCCATTGAATTAGGATGCACTAGAAACCAAGATGCTCCAAAACCCAGTCAATATGTCCGATTCTTTTAAAATCACAGCAAAAGTCAAATGAAGGTGATAGAAGCACAAGAACAGATAGAGATAGGCAAAAAAACAAGGACTGGGTTGGAGCAGCTAATGAATTTGTAACAGTAGATAGCATTATTTGAGCACCTTCACGTTGTATTCAACTACTTTTTGGAAGCATTTTTCTTGGGGGGGGGGGTTGGGAGCAGCACACAAAAAAGGGTGGCATAAGTTGTACTACTTTCTTTGCATTTCATGAGCCGAAAGACAGTAGATCAAGGAGCTACAATAGGAGAGAGAAGGATTTAATCTGGTATTAGCTCCCATGGCACTTACAGGTTTGTAAACGCTGTTAAGATGGCACAGCTAATTAGTATCAGACCAAGGACTTCAGCAGAAAGGGATAAACCAAATAGAGTTTGAGTTTTATTTCACCATGTTTTCTCTGCAAGGGGAGAGGATAGATGAGGAGCCCTATGACCATTTCCGGGTTTGTCCAGAGGAGCCAATAGGAGACCCAAGAGATTGGAAAGCAGGGCTCTCACGCGCGCGCCTGGCCCCACCCTGGCGGGCTAAGACACTTCTAGCGCTCAGAGTAAAACAGAGGCCCCCTAAAGCAGCCAGAAGTCCCCAATATGCTCCCCTTCCGTCGAGGTCACCCTAAAACCCTCCTCTGACAAGAGATCGGACGCCGACCTCCAGAGGTGGGGAAACCGTGTCTAATAAACAAACAATAACACGGTTGGGCGCAGAGGCCGGTTTTCTTAACGTTGTAAATTAAGCATCATCGTTGACCGGCGCGCAGCTTAACCTATCGGTCCGGGGGGAGAGCGCGCAGGGCAGCCCCAGAGGGCCCACTCCGGGCGGCTGCCCCACTCCTCATCCTCGCAGCCTCGGACCAGCAGCCACCGCCGACGGGCCGCTCCGGGGGCCGCGCCCTCGGGCCTTCTGGGGACCGACCCGGGAGCCCCGGCGTGGCGCGCAGAAGGCGGCGCCCCGCAGACACAGGGGCCGACTGGCCAGGAGGCGCCTCTACGAAACGCCAGTCCCCACCCGGCCCTTCCAGTTCCTGAAGGCGCGACACCCCCGCCCCGCGGCCGCCGCGCCCTCCCGTCCCCACAGTCCTCTGGCTCGGGCGGCGCCGCCTGTCCTCACCCGAAAGCCTGAAGACGCGTGACAGGCAGACGGCCGGGCTGAGAAAGCTCTGCACACTGGACGAGTTCGCTTTCGCGCGCGGTGCCTCTAGGGCTCCGCCGCGCAGCAGGCCCCCCCCCCCCCGGGCCCCGCCCCAGCCCCTCCGATTGGCCGAGGGGCCTCAGGCCCGCCTCCTCGCCCTCCCTCCGTTGTAGCCTTGCCAGCCCGAGTCACAGTCTCCCTCTATTCGGGAAGTCAATAGCTGCGGCAGGGTCTTGATGACGTCACACCAGACCCGCCTCCCCAAGACTCCATCCCAGCCGTCCCTGATTCGCCGAGGGATCCATCTGCAGCATGTCTCCCCTGCCAAAGTAAATTTGTCTCACACAGAGAGAGCCCTTGTAAAGTAGTGTTTGGCCGCTAGGTTTGTAACTGGACTCTTTCACAGCAGTGTAACCTTGGGAAACTACCTCAACTTTCTTCATCTGTAACATGGGGACATTAATGAAGTACCTAATTCATAGGATAATTATAAGGATTAAAGGAATTTATGAATGACACTTAAAATAGTGCCTGGTGTGTTAGCTATTATTATTCTCTTAACTGTTTCTTCATCTCAACTGGACCTCTTTGAGAGGACTATCTAAACTTGACTCTGGCTACCATTTTTAATGTTAATTTTTGTGTGTATTGGGTTATCCAAAGCAACTCAGGAGTTCTGTGTTGGAAAGAATTTAAGATGGGCTTAGATTAAGAATTTAGACTGAGGGGGCCAGCCCTGTGGTGTAGTGGTTAAGTTCACACACTCTGCTTCAGCAGCCCTGGGTTTGTGGATTCAGATCCCAGGCACGGACTTATAAACTGCTCATTAAGCCATGCTGTGGTGGTGTCCTACATACAAAGTAGAGGAAGACTGGCACAGATATTAGCTCAGGGACAACCTTCCTCAAATAAAAAAGAAGAAGATGGACAACAGATGTTAGCTCAGGATCAATCTTCCTCATCAAAAAAAAAAAAAAAAGAATTTAGACTGAGGACAAATAAGAATTTTCATTA
Organism: Equus asinus; assembly: GCF_041296235.1. Taxonomy (NCBI): domain Eukaryota; kingdom Metazoa; phylum Chordata; class Mammalia; order Perissodactyla; family Equidae; genus Equus; species Equus asinus. The sequence continues at coordinate 96,362,176 of NC_091820.1, forward strand.
AAACTACAACTAAAATTCATAGAACATTGGATTTCATTCCTTACACTAGGCTGAGGTGAAGAGGGTTAGTGAATTTTTATCATTACATTTTAATCTTTAAATGATAAATGATAACATTTTATCAGCTAGAAACATTTCACCAATATCGTGAACCTAGGTTAAAAATGCCAAAGGCACACTCCTTTAAAGATGCTTTACTCCATGGATTAGGTACAGATGGTCCCTGACTTACAATGGGTCAAGTTTTTGACTATACAATGGTGTGAAAGCAATACACATTCAGTAGAAACCATACTTTGAATTTTGAAATTTGATCTTTTCCCAGGCTAGCAATATCCAGTATGATACTCTCTCATGATGGTGGACAGTGGCAGTGAGCTACAGTTCACAGCCATGTGATCATGAGGGTAAACAACCGATACACTTACAGCCAGTCTGTATCCATACAACCATTCTGTTTTTCACTTTCAATATAGTATTCAATAAATTACATGAGATATTCAACACTTTTTTATAAAATAGGCTTTGCGTTGGATGATTTTGCCTAACGTAGGCTAATATAAATGTTCTGAGCACGTTGAAGATAGACTTGGCTAAGCTATGATGTGCAGTAGGTTAGGTGTATTAAATGCATTTTCGACTTGTGATATTTCCATCTTAAGATGGGTTTATTGTAACATAACTCCATCATAAGTCTAGGGAGATCTGTACAACTTAGGGCTTTGATGAATACTGAAGGCATAAATGAATACCTTGAAATGAATTTCTAAAGGACAGATTAAGGTTTTATTTACTGCTAATATCATTAAAAAGCTTAATCTCTTAATAAAACTTCATTCACTTTAAATAAAGAAATTTTAGAACCCAAAGTCACCTTTGAGATAATTATTTACTCACTTAATAGGCAAGGACTTGTTGCTAATTAGGTCAGAGGTATAAGCAAGTTCTGAACTAGCCCATGGAATTTTCTCAAATGTTCTTAGGCTTTCAGCTTTTCCCTCCATCAAGTGAGTTTTCTGAATGGATTTTTTAAATTTGCTGAAAATTCCTGCTAAGCACACTCTGAACAAAGGGAGACTTAGTGAACAGGAAAACAAAGGAAAAATAAAGGAAGATTATTTCTAAATTACCATCATTGGACCAGCTTGGAAATGCCCTCCTGCAGCAACATAGCTTATGAAATTCATGTAGGATTCAACTTCAAAGCAAGTTGTGGTCAGCGTTAAGTGATAATGAAAGATCCAGCTTGTATAGATGATCCACCATCCCACAGCTCTTTTAGACTGAAAACTGTTTACAGTGGAAGAAACAGGATAAAATTACTGTATAGGCTAGTAAACACTGTAGCAATTGTACTCCCGGACTTGGACATTTTACTCTGTGATTTATAAATCAGGATTTTCATCTTCTTAAAAGTATTTTTAAATTCCAAAAATGGTGTGAAATATCAGGGAGAGAAAGGAAGAGAACCAACATTTTTTTAAAGTTCTTATTGTGGGTAGTAATTTCCATATGTTCTCATATGAAGCCTCATGACAACTATGGAAGTTAGGTTTCATAATTAATTAAAGTCTTAGGATTAATACTTCATGAAACTGTTTTACATACTTCGATCTGACTCCAAAATTCTTGGCCAATATTATTAGACTCATGCTGCAGATGAAAATTCAGGATGAATGCAGTATTTCTATAAGGGTTTAGGTACCTGTTTAGGTATCTGCCTTGTGCATGCTTTTGTAAGCTCCACCAACAGTAGAAATCACATCATATTCATCTTGATGTCTATCACTAAGCATTATCCCCTGAAACATAAATGTGCTTGTAATAGGTCTGTTGACAGAACTAGTGGCATCAAAGGAAAGCTTTAGGTCTGGAGTAACCAGAAATATTCTGACATTATGATATGATTATATAATTATAAGCCCTATCAGGCTTTCAAAAACTGGATTTTCAAAACTCATACCAAGTTAAGTAAAAGTTAATATACTGTACCATCTCAGCACTTAGTAGGTGCAAAATAAGTGCTAGTTTCTTTATGGTGGGTGTTTTACACTTAAAACACATCTCAATCTAGATAAGATAAATTTCAAATACTCAATACCCACATGTGACCAGCGGCTACCTTATTGGATAGTGTAGTTCATATTATTTGGTGCATATTAAATTGTTCACAACATTTTTATTAATAAAATTCAGAAAATAAGAATTTACATATGATGTCCCAGAAATGTTTCTGCAAGTGTGGAGGTTTGTAAATTATATAAAGTTTAAATAGTGGGATATTTTTCAAGTATAATTGATATCATGAAATTGAAATACAACAAACTTTTAAAATTTATAAGGCAAATAAAAACATAAAGAAGCCAATCATGATTACTCCCCTACTCAGCAATATCTGCAATTTTCTACATCTTTATTCCTAAACACACGCACACAAATATAGTAGTATGTCTTGCCTATCCTATGTAAGCCTGGAAGGCACGAGAGGAAAAGAGATCTACCCAATGCTCTATAAAAAGGGATAGGTCTAGCTTTCATTCCAGTGCTCTCTCTATAAGACTCACATTTATTATTTATTCTGCTGAATACTTTTCTTAATCATCATCTAGAGAAATAAAGACATTATTTTGCTTGACATTGCCAATGTTCTTCATAGGGTCAAAGAATGGGAAAAAGCCAACGAAAACACCAACGAAATGCAAAAGAAAGAGGAGAGATTTGTTTCCAAGGTCCGAGATGGTCACCATCACTCTAACTCTTCTTCCCCAAAAGCTGTTGTCCTTGAACTTGTGCAACAACAACCTGTACCAGCTGGATGGCCTGTCTGAAATTACACGGAAGGCCCCCACAGTCAAGATCCTGAACCTCTCCAAAAATGAGGTGGGAAGAGGGAGCTAATCAAAGTTGGTTGAGAGTGGGTGGTGATGCTCATCAGAGTGATGACAGGAGGCAGGTGCAGGTACCTGTGGGGGAGGGTGGAGGCTGGGGGTGCAGGGGCCCAAATGTCTCTCTTTCCCTGAGAATCCTTTTCCAGTTTCCTCCCCATATGTCTCAGCTGAAGTCAGCACAGGAGTTGGGCAAGATGAAAGGGCTGAAACGTGAAGAGCTGTGGCTGGAAGGAAACCCCTTGTGTGACACCTTTTGGGACCAGTCCACCTACATAAGGTCGGTGTGAACCCCTGTCACCCTTCTTGGGGACTTTCACGCATGGGAGCCTGAACAACCCCTGACAATGCCCCTCTGCAGTAAGCGGCAGCCCAGGTCCTCTGGGAGGACCACAGGCCGTGCCTTCTCTTTTCTGTGTCCCTCATCTGTGCTTAGAGGGCTCCTTTCCTTCCTCTGACCAGCTCACCTCTTCAGGTGCTCTGGGCTCTGTTTCCAGACTCTGCACCTAGCTTGCTCTAGCGTGCTGTCACAAGAGTGTGTTCCAGGTGGCAGGGCTCCCCCTACTCACCAGGACCAGGAGTGACCAGCCTTGAGCCAGATGCTGGTGCCCTGGACTGAGAGGGGCCCTCCGAACCAAGGTCTCATGCTGAGACAGGCCTTCTTGCTTCTGAGCCAATATGGAGTTTCCCTCTCCTGCCCTGAGAGGGATCCTCTTTCCCTTGGTTCAAATGGGTCTCCCCTCCAATCCCAGGCTGCCATGGGAGCTTTCTTGCCCCATGCTGAAGTCCGAGGAACTGGGTGGCTGTCATCATGACATCCGTTCCTCTGGCACAATGCCAGGAGCTGGGCACTCCTTGGGAGAAAGCTGGGTTCCCTGAGTCAAGGGGCCAGAAGTGAGCTACTGCCACTGGGAGGGCTTCCTGAGGCAGGAGTGGAAGGCAGAGGGCAGAGATGGCTGAGGAGAGAGAAGGAAAGGCCTCTCGCGGGCACTGCCCCTCCCTCCATCCACATGTCACATCATCCTGCTTGGACCTTCAGAGTATCCCTGGATCATCCAAGATGGGTGTGATTCCTCAGACAAGGACTCGACTAAGACAGGCACAGGTGCACAGGGGCCATCAGGAGAGAAGTTGGTGGTCATAGAGGGGGCCACAGACCCTCAACCTCATGCTGAGCTGGGGCCTGACCATTTACTCTTTCTAAGGAAGGTCTCCTGCCCCTGTGGCTGCTCCATTTCCCATTCCCAGCTTAGACTGAGCTCACACAGGTTACAAAGTGTCAACCAGCATCCAGTGGGCCCCCAGCCCAACAACTGCATGTTTTCCACTCCTACCTCAGATCCAGGGCCAGCCAGAGCGGATGAAGGAATGGGCTGCAGCAGGGAAGTCATTGCCCCTTTCTTCTCTCTTCTTCCCGGACCCCCACCAGCAGGGCAGAGCTTCTTTCTCTTCCCTTTGGTTTGCTTCCTGTCTCTCTCTCTTGTCTCTACTCCCCTATGTCTCTCTCATCTCTGTCCTCCTACCTTCACTCCCTCTCTGTCCTCATCCCTTCCTTTTCCCTCCCTGCCTCCTAAGCCCAGTGTCACTCACCTCCATGCCTCAGCATCATGGGTCGTCTCTGGGGGTGTCCTGGTCCTCGCAGAATGCTGGACCCCAGTGAGGTAGCAGAGCCCTGGGCTCCCACCCCATTCCCTCTCCGCTCTGGAGCCTTCAGTGGGGTCTTGGAGGAAGGAAGGGTGAGGAAGGAAGCCCTGGAGCCTGGGCTCCAAATGTTATGTTGTGGCACTGGAGAAGGGAGTAAGAGCAGTCTAGGTGGGGGCCACCCAGGAGGAAAAAGGAGGGGAGAAAGAGGGAGAAACAGAGTGAGAGAGGCTTCACAACTCTGAACTGTCAATCACTTCTATTTTTGGTTTCGGGCAGTGCCATCCGGGATTGTTTTCCCACATTGTTATGTCTGGTAAGTGCCTACATTCATCATTGTCTCATCTTACTATCATTGATGACCTCCACACCAGCTCTGAAGCTTTTTTGGACTTGTCTATGTTATGCTTTTGTACGTAACCCTTAGCCAATTAGAGTACATAGACTTCTGACAAAAGCATGGCTGTTCTTCCTGGAAAAATAATGCCCATAAACACAAACTCATACACACACACCCCCTCACTAATTCACTCACTCCTTTACCCAAAAGTTGCATTTAATAATACAGGCTCCAGGACACTCTGTCGAAGACTCCTACTGTAGTCTTGCTGATAGAATTTCAAGGGCCATTTCACACCTGATCTCTGACCATTGTTTCCCCTGGACCTACTCATCTCCCTATTTATCCAGTGCCTGGATAACCTCCAGTGCCTTATTTAACCTCCCTGGTATGCACTGCTGACTTCCTTTTCCCTTCCCCAAGATGGCCAGGAGTTACTACCACCAAATGTAATTGACACTGAAGCCCCTGAGATAATAAAACCTTGTAAGGTGAGGACAGACCAAGCAAGATTTGGAGTATTTCAAGGGAGGCTTTGTCTACCATATAGTTTCAAGGTGTCTTTTGATTTCAGGAAAGCTGTAAAGGATCTGAGACCCTAAAGAATCTAGTCCTTCAATTCCTGCTTCAGTAAGTACCCCTGGGAATATGAGGCAGATGAGGGTCAGGACAGGACAGATCACCAAAGCACAGATCTGCTCATGGGTTGAGGGGAGCTTTCAAGACCCGTTGCAGGCCAAAACTACAGAGATAGTCTGTCCCCTTTGCCCCACCACAGGTATTACTTCATCTACGACTCTGGTGACCAACAGGGCCTTTTTGGTGCTTACCACGATGAGGCCTGCTTCTCCCTGAGCATTCTCTTCAACCTCAAGGACACAGCCACGTGAGTATCACAGCTGAGACTCTGCTCCATGGCCATGTGCCTGCCCAGCAAATACAGGCCAGCTCCTGGAAATACCACACAGGACGGACCACCAGCTCCTGTTCCTCTTTCTCTCCTAGAAGCAGCTTGTGAGAGTACTTCCAAGATAACAAGAATATAAAGAACCTCAAAGATCTTGGTAAATTCGTGATGCAAGATGATAAGCATGGGAAAGGGGGTGAGAAGAGGTCAATCTAGGGATCAAGGGCCAGCCCTTCCCTTTTTCTCCTGCCACAGACCTGCAGGTTCAGCTGCTGAAGTATACAAAGTATAACATTGTAGACTCCCTCAATATGTTGCCTAAAACTCAGCATGACTTTAACTCCTATGTGATAGACCTGTGTATTCAGACAGTTCGCACCTGCTTCCTCCCTCAGGCAAACCAAGAAAGTCAAGAGGTCAGCAGGAGGTTTAGAAGGATACTGAGAACTCTAGTAACTCTTCTCCCCTTTCGGGAAAGGATACTCTGTTTTTCGGTCAATGGGGGTCTCTAGGAGGGTAAGTGTCTGTGAGTCCCTTCCCCAGGTCCCGCAGTACTCCTGTCTTCTGGTTGGCTCCCTCCCAAACCCTCCCATCTTCCCAGGTTGCTTCCTTTCCTTCCCTTCCCTTCCCTTCCCTTCCTTTTTGATTCCCTTTGTGTTCTCCCATCCCCTCAAACTATGCTGGTCTGATGTACAGTCATGTCTTTCTGTCCCAAAACAGCTCATATGTTAGGGACACAGGCTGTGAAGTTTTATAGCTCTCATCTCAGTTTCATATTCTATGACCTTGGGCCCATTATCTAATCTTTTAGTTTCCTAATTTGTAAAATGGGCTGGTAATACCGTTCTCTTGGGCTGCTTTAAAAAATTAATCAAGTGAACATGTATGTGCCAGAGGACCTGACACATGTTAGGGATCTGGAAGCCAGACAACGAAAAATTTTTACTGGAAGTCAGGAGTGGGTTTCAAGGACTGAAAGGGCATTAATAGGGATAATCAACTCCCAGTGATAGGACCCCTAACGTGTCATCTTTTAAAGCAGCCCAAGAGAAATGACGTATTTCTCTGAATCTGTGGGTTGTCTTTTCTCTTTATTGTTAGTGCTTTTGGCATCATATATCAGAAACAGTTGCTGAGAGGGAGAGAGAGCCAGCCTGTCTGCCCAGTGCCTTTCTCAGGGAGCTGAAACTGGGTGCTCCAGGTCCGTGTGTTTGAGGGGGTTCAGTCGTTTATTTTCACTTCCAAACAACAATAGCACGTATGTCACATTCTGGTGAGTTCTGTAGGACCTTTCTCATCTACTAGCAATTAATAGTTCAGAATTGCAGGCAAGAGTTGAAAGAGACACTTACACAATTTATTTTCCACACTTCTGTGATGTTTGCACTTTAGAAGGCAAAGAGGCATAGTTTTTGAAATTAAAATAACAGCAGTACCAAATTTCAACTTACAATCCTATAAATGATGACATAGATGAGGTGCCACCTGTAAACAAATTATGCTTCTATTTTTGGGTCTCACACACAGTATTTCCTACCACTTACCACTTTTCTGTTCTTTATGTATATTTACATGAGGGATCCATATATTGGCATGCACATGTCTTAAAAATATGAACTAAGGGGATAATTGCCATTACATAAGGAATAATTCCACGTTATTCCATGTAGTGCCTCAGTGATCAAAGTCTAGTCTCGGCCTTCTCACCTAGAGTACAGAGACCGCAGTGCACACTTCTCAGCTGCACCCTGAGGAATAGAGGCAGTCTCACGCATTAGCGAACAGTCGCAGTATCTGGCTCAACCCAGGCTCTCCGAGCTGTCTGAGTTCCCTCATGGGCAGGGGCATTGGAAACCATTGCATGGCCCCTCTACTTCGTCTCTTTACATCCTCAGGCTTCCACATCCTCAGACTCCTTCCCTAGCCAGTTCAGATGTCATGGTCTTCCAATTCTCTCAATTCCCTTTGGTCCCAGGCTCCTGGGAAAATGCGAATCCTGAAGTCTTCCTCTTACACGTCTGTATGCCCAAGGTTACACAGTTTCTAAGTAGCAGAACTGGGATATGAAACCAGACACTGAGGCCCCAGAGCCTGAGCATGGAATGACTGCATTTAACCACTAGTTCTTACTTTAATCTTCAAGGCAACATGTTGCATGAGCATTAGTGTGATTTTCATTTGAAAGAAGAGAAAAACTGGCTCAGAGGAGTTAAATAGTTAATAAAACTCAGGATTTTGGTAAGTAGTCACTTCCCCTGTGCCACTCTCAACTCTAACACAGATTCACATTCAATATTAAAACTATAGTTAAAGCTGAAGTCAGCACAGGGCAAGTGACTCAACCACGTTTCTGTGGTCAGGGATGGGTCTGCTCTTAGGACACACCTTTCCTTACTCTGATCTTCACTTCCTCTGTATTGTCTCTTCATTCCTGGACACATCTCTTCACTCCTGGACACAATAGGAAAACTTCTGCTTTGATTTTCGACTATAGGGTGAAGTAGCAGAGAGAGGAAAGAACATAGAATGAAATGAAGGTTTCCAGATAGACAGATTTTGCCAAGATTAATTCTGTTCCCGTGGTTTTTCACGTTTCATTTAATTATTAATGCTGCCACACTAACCTCCTATCCCTTCATCCCTCTAATTTTCTCCCATTTTCAGGCCTTCTGGCATCTTCTTTCCCTTCCAAACTTGACTGCAAGCTCCATATTTTCATGCATACTCTAGGCAAAATTCCCAACTTCCTTGAAATGTCTGCAGGGTCACTAAATTTTCTTCATGGCATGCCCTGGGCAATCAGAGTGTGATAAGTGAACACTGGCGCTGGTTCAATTTTTCCTACAGTGAATTGCTTTGAGTTTAATTGGAAATATTAAAGTTCAAAAGATATGTCCTATCCCCACCAAAAACCAACCAGAAATTAATAGCAAGTGAAAAATTGGAAAAAAATATTTGCAACATGTTTTAGTGACAGAAGATTAATGTGCTTGACATATAAATAATTTTGACTGCAAGAGTGATGTCTGTAGCCAGGCGTTATATATTTCAAATAAATATTACCAACACTAACTCAAACATACAAAAATTTTAAAAGTATATGTAAAAATTGAGATAAATGAAAACAAGTTCAGAAAAATATGTATAATGAAATCCAACTAATGAATAAGAATACTTATTTACACATTAACATGCACATATAATATTAAACACACACAACTATATCTGTGGGATATAAACTAAACTCTTGAGTGAACATCTTGGCAATGTGAGGGATACTAGTACTGATGGAACTTCTCTGTATCTTTACTATATCAATGTCAACATACTGCTTGTGATAACGTACTAAAGTTCTGCGAGATATTACCATTGGGGCAAACTGGGTAAAAGGTATAAGACATGTCTCTGCATTATTAATTACAACTACATGTAAATTTACAATTAGCTTAATACAAAATGTTTAATTTAAAAAAGTGAAAGGAAAATAAACATGTTTTTACATTTTTAAAAAAACACAGAGTGAACATCTTGTGGTGGGAATGGGATGAGAGAGAGATAAATGATGATTTTCTTTTATGAATACCTATTTATTGCATGAGGGGTTATATCTGGAACAAATATATGAATTTTGAAATCAGAAAAAGTAAAAGAGATTATATTTTGACAATCCTGGATACTCCTGCTTGGAAATCACATTCCTAAAATGATTTTAGCTATGTATTTGTTAATTAAAAAAAATATGGCAATAAGCTTATCCAGACTATATATCTGTATATATGAATTATATATATATATCCTTGTATATAATACTATATACACCTTTAACATTATAGAAGATGTCCTAAGTAACCAGTACTTTCCATAGATGACTTTTTTCCTTACTACGACCTGTTAATCAGGTATTGTATTTAATTGCTCCCTCATTAACAATAAATCCATTCCTTTGTATTTATTGCATATTTTTGAATTTATTATGTTACAAATATACATACGTACATTTCATCTTTCTTGGACAGATTCCTAGGAGTGGCATTGTAGGGTCATACGATAAATTTATATTTCACTTTTCATTTATCTTTTCAATACTTTTATTTTTAAATATATAAATAATTTAATAAAAGTGGTATCTATTGTTTTACTTTGGATTTTTGAAAAGTTTCTAACAAGGTTAAGGTTTTTCTCATTTGTTAACTTGTAATAATTTCTCTTTAGTAAATTGTCTATTCACATCCTTTGTCTAGTGCAGACTTCATATTTTTAATTATCAATCTATACTAGCTCTTTATTCTGACTACTTTTATATTGTTTTCCCAGTTTATTTTCCTTTATTTTTTGAGGAAGATTAGCCCTGAGCTAACTGCTGCCAATCCTCCTATTTTTGTTGAGGAAGACTGGCCCTGAGCTAACATCTGTGCCCATCTTCCTCTCCTTTATACGTGGGATGCCTAGCACGGCATGGCTTTTTGCCAAGTGGTGCCATGTCTGCACCCAGGATCTGAACCGCTGAACTGCGGGCCACCGAGGAACAGAACGTGCGAACTTAACCACTGTGCCACTGCACCAGCCCCTGTTATTTCCCTTTTAAATTTGCTTTTATTTTTGATGTACCAGAAAGTAAGAATTTTAAGAAATAGTAATCTTTGCCTTTGTGGATTTTTTCACTTTTTTCAATCTTAAAAATTTTTCATCCCTCTAGATATTTAATACATATTCACTGTTATTTAATTCTACAATTTTATCATTTAAATTTAACTCTTAAATTCACTTGGTATGTGTCTTGTGAAATGTCATGAGCAAAGGATTATAAGCAACAGTCCTACCGCCTCAAAATAATCAATTGCCCAAAATCTTTTACTGAATAGTTATGTATCTTAATATTTGAATAAATATTTTCCCATTTCAAAACTCACTGCAAAGCTACATTAATCAAGACTGTTGGTACCAGCATAAGAATAGACATATAGATCAATGAAATAGAATTGAGAATTCAGAAAAAAATCTATACATTTATGGTTATTTGATATGAGAGAGGAGTGCCAAGACAACACAATGAGGGAAATCATTGTCTTTTCTTCAAGTGGTGCAGGGACAACAGGATATCCACATGCAAAAGAATGAAGTTGGACCTCTGCTTCACATCATATGTAAAACTTAACTCAAAATGATCAAAGTTCCAAATATAAGAGCTAAAACTATAAAACTCTTAGAAGAAAACATAGGATCCTCTCTTCAATATTTCTGCACAGTTTTCCTAAGGTAGAGTTCTGATCTCGTTATCTGAACACTCTGAGGCAGTCCCCTTCCTACCAACAGAAGTACAAACTCCTTGCCTTGCAACTTTTTGGTGTCTTGAACTCTTTCTCTATTTTATATGTAAACTATATGTAAAATATAGTGAAAGTGAAAGTTAAATTTTGCCTTAACTTGTCCAAGCAGTATTGTGTTGTGATACAACTCACTAAGTTGATAAAAGGAGTTGAGGCAACAAAGGAGGAAAAATGCCTCAGTGAATAATTTCTGGTAGGATACAGAGATGAAACAAATGAAAGTATAGAGCTAGCACTAACACATGAGGAAAGTGCTCATGTGGTTAAGAATGTGACTCCAGGGGAGCCCCCACCCATGCACATGGCTCCATGAAGCAGGAGGAGAGAGAGCTCGAGAGGTTTTGACTGCCCTGGCTGCAGCTGGGCCAGGAAAAAAGGTGCAGGAAGAAGGAATAGAATTGGAAGGAAGAAAATTCATTTCAGAGACAAAAATAGCTCCCCTCAGTTGTAGCTGTTCCCCTGGCAATACAAACTTTCCGATTGCAGGCTCTGCAGCATTCCAGACCTTGAGCACTGAATCAGGATGGGAAAAAGACATCGTGTTTCTCCACTCAAGCCCAAGTTGGCAGAATGCTGTTGTGGGGTCAAGAAGCTTAAATTACCTGGAAATGGAACACACAGTCACAGGAACCAGTCCACAACTGTCCCCAGCTCTAGTTCAGGACATTTTCAAAACCACAAGCACGTGGGTGGCAGCAGTGGTCAGGAGAATGTGTTGGACTTAACTCTGGGATCCAGAAATTCCCCCTATAACACAAATGAATCCCTCATCAGGAGCACTGAGCCCTCTCCTCGGGCCCAATGGAACTACCAACAACACCAAAAATTTGGTGGTGACTGCAGAGATGTGCTGCTACTGCTTTGACATCTTCTATTGTCACCTTTATGGCTTCCCACAGTCACAACTTCCTAGATTCACCAGTGATCCCTATCTGCCTTTGGTGACATGGAAGACAGGGTAAGACAAGAAGTTTTCTGGCTATACTAGGACCTTCTCAGCCATAAATCTTTATTCAGGACTCAGGGAATATATGTTAACCAGTGCACTTAAGGACAGTTGATCTCCCCCTTGACCTGAGAGGAGCTGCCTAAACTTTTCTGCTCTATCTCCTTACTAACTTCGAAGACGCCAGTGATTACTTGAACTGGGAGGTAGGGGTCCATGGGATTTGAACTGAATTCATCAATGAAAAAGGCATCAAACATAAAGTTACATATTTACCTGAGGTTGCTAAGGAAAAACTTTGATCAGATTCAGACAATAGACTCCTTGCTCTGGAAAGGTAGCTTTAAGGCTTCAATTACCAGTGAATTCAGAAAAACCATCAAACTCACCAGGTACCGAAGTGAGGTGACAATCAGTTATGCAGAATATATTGCTTCTCGACAGCATTGTTTCCAGAATGGCATGCCTCGTGTCATGCCCCACCCCTATACAATCATTAGTCTTGACACATGGGCTGCAGGACCAGTCCCACCCCACTGTGGCCACCAATGGCTATGACATCATTGGAGCAGATGCTTCCTCTTCCTGGTCCAGTTATTTTTATTACCGTACCATTTTATGACTTCTGTTGCCAAGTTGGCCTCCAGCTGACTAAGGTGGGGCAGGGTTATATTGAATGAAACAGAACTCGAGGGGCCCAAGCCTTATCTCAGCCTTTCCTCAATATGGAGTTCCATTGGATTGGGCCTCCTCCATGACTAGTGAGAATTACTGCGTGGGATCAGAAGATCCCTAGCGTGCAGGTGCCACGGGTGATTTGCTGCCTGTGTGTCTGCCATACAATGGAAGCTGGAATCTAAGACATATAAAAGCTTACACCATATACATTCCTACAGCCTCCCCAGATCAAGTAGGTATATTCCCCCTGGTAGTCTGAGCAATGGGGACCAACAAACATTTTTAGGTTGCTTTAAGTTCCTTTTTTACAAGTCCAGTTTATTGCCTACCAAGAATTAATCACAACCTCCATGTTTCATAAGTAGAAGCCACGTTACAGTTGAATGTGGGCACCATGAGTCCTTCAGGGCTCCTGGACAGAAACCCACATCAAGGTCAGAAGCCCTTTGGATGGTGTTGCAGATCTCATTGCTCAATAAGCCTCAAAAGTTTTCTCATCCCACTATCAGTTGGATTTTCTTACACTCTTCTTGCATTGAGTTTCCCGATATTGAACAGAACTCTGTGGTATGGCCTGCTGAGGAATGGACAGGGATGCCCACAGGAGGTCCTGAGGTCATTGCTGCATGCAGCATGAGAGACTTCTTCCATGCCACCCAACTACTTCAATCCTCTACTGGTAGCGGTGCCTATAGCTAGATCTAGGTTATCGGAAGGCAAAGATGTTCAAACAAGTACTTGTGTTGGGCTTTAGAAGGACACGTTCTCATAGGAGAGAATCCAGGCTCTCCAAACTGTTTTTCTTTTCAGGCATACATCCTGAGGGACCTTTAAGCAGAGGAGTTCCTTTTTCTAGTTTTCTTGTAGCAGTGAAAAGACCGTTAATGTTTCAGTCCTTTACAGGACTTTAGAACAAGGCTGCGTAATTAAACAAGGTAAATCTTTGTCTTGCCTAACATGCTGGGAATCGCCACTCTACCAGGGCAAAGTTCCAAATAGCTCATTTTATTCTAGGTCATTCAGACTTTCATGTGGCATATCTCCAGTTCTCTTTTTTGCTGATTCCAAATAGCTGTCAGCAAGGTTCTCCTTCCTTTTGCCTATTCTTCACCCATTTGGTGGCAAAGTTCATAGAAGTTGGAGTCTTGGAAGATGTTTTGAAAACATTGTCATGAAGGCACTGCTGAAACGATTCACAGGGAGAGGTGGCTAGTTGGGAAAAAGGACCCTAAGAGTGATACACTGGCTTTCAACAACATGCTTAGAGAACTCTTGAAGTGGAATGGGTATCAACCTGGTGAACACAATGTTTTGATTTCATTTATTTTTTAAGATTTATGTGGTGATGGTGTGGCTTTCCTAAATGGGCAAATATTCAAGTCAAAAGATCTTTTGAGTTTTCTTCTGCCAGGAATGGGGGAGGAAGAGCAGGGACACATTCTAAGAAACAACACACATACTATTCTAGGCATTGCTGTCTCATTTCTTGGAAAAAAATGTTTAAGATTTGCTTGGCATGATCTTCTGCTGTTCATGAGGATATGGAATGTGCAAGGGAAGTGTGGGGCTGACATCAGCATGTCCAGGCCAGGACACATCATCTCATCTCACTGTTGTGTCACTTTTCCCTCACAAAGTTAATGAAAAAAAGCTTTTGAGGGGGAAGAGATTGTTTAATGATTTTCTGATGCTGAGAATAATGAATGTTTTCTTACAAATAAATGTGACAACAGTTACTCTTAGCTACCATGGATTGACATCAGGGTGGTCAGCTCTGGATTAAACCACCCACTTCCAATTTGTGCAACAATATTGACACATAGGCCTATACTCATTACTGTTCAAGTGTTGTATGTTAAAAGTTGTGTTTTTTAAAGATTAAAAAAAGCAAAAAAAATCGGTGCTAAACTTTCACTCCTAAGCATGCTCAATGAGACTCATCATGCAAGCATTTACAATGCCATGCTTTTCAAGGCTAGTTTTTCTTGTAGAAGTGTTGCCCTATTTGTCTTCCTCAATGAATAGTATGTTTTTAAATTTTATTGTATTGAGTAAGGTGTAGGACATCTGCCATTTAAGAAAATGAGCATAAATTTTAAAAACCCATGAAATATGCAGGCAGAAGCAGAGAGAGAAAAAACTGTTGGAAAATACAGACAATAGCATAAAAGCCAAGTTAAGATATTATAATATATGGGTAATTGGAGTCACAGAAGACTGGGGTGGGGATGGAGATTGAATGGAACAGAAGCAATATTTGAAAAGATATTTGATAAGGAGTTTTCAAACCTGATAAAAAATATTAAGCCACATATTCAAGAATCTCTATGAAATCTATGTAGGATACACACACACAAAAACACATGGGATAATCATCTTAATGAAACTGCTAAAAAATAAATTAAAAAGAAAATCTTAAAATCAGCCAGAGGAAAAAAGTCCAATACTATTACAAGAATAACCAATAAAAGTGATACAGATTTTTTTCAACAAAAAACAAAGGAGGTCAAGAGATAATAGAGTGACATTTTTAAGTGGTGAAAAGAAATGAGTACCAACATAGAATCTGTGCAGAGCAAAAATAATCTTTATATGCTATGGTAAATGAAAGGTTTTCAGACAAACAAAACAAGAATTGATTTCCCACAGATCCACATCAAAAGACAAGAATTATTCAAGCACAATAAAAATGATCCCAGACAGAAGCAGGAATAGATGAACAGTACTACAACAGGTAAAAGTGTAGGCAAATCTAAATGAATACTGATTGTATAGAACAATAATAATAATGTTTTCAGGGGTTTAAATAATATATAGAGATAAACTTCATTGAAACAGTAGCAGAAAAGACCAGAGGGATGTAGTGTTAAAATGTCCTAAGGTCTTGACATTGAGAGAGGAGTGCTTAAAAAACACTCATTTATCATAAACTCCAGTAGACCAAAGATGCATGTTGTAAAATATAGGATAACCTAAAAGAATGATAAAACAATGTATAATTAACAACCTAGTAGAGGGAGAAATTGAATAATAATTTTAAAAATAATCAATTTACCCAAAATAATAAAGCAAATGAGAGAAAAATGGACCACGCAACAAGTGGGACAAATAGAAAATAAATACAAAAATGGTAGATTTAAAACCAATTACATCAGTAATCACATTAAATGAAAAGGAACTTAAAGGGATGATTGTGAGGCTGAATTTAAAAAGAAACTATTAGGCTGCATCAAAAGACATAACACAAAAATTAAAACACAGAAATTTTGAAAGTTAAAGGGGAAAAAAGGAATGTACCATGCAAACACTAACCAAAGGGTAACTGATGAAGCTATAATAATATTAAAAATGTAGACATACAGGGAATAAGCATGAATAGAAATAGATAGGGAGTTTTCATAATGATTAAGGGTCAATCCACCATGATATTACAATCCTAAATCTGCATATTCCAAATAACATACTTCCAAAAGATATGAAGGATAAATTGTAGAACTAAAACGACAAATACAAAACACACAGAGTAGGAGGCATTAACGTAAGTCTCTTGGTAACTGTTAGAACAAACAGAAAAATCCAGTTGAGATATAGAAAATTTGAACAAAATGACTAATAAACTTAACCTCATTGATATAGACAGAATACTAAGATGAACAAAGTATATGCATTCTTTATTATATACATTTATATATAATATTATATGCATTTTTTCCAAGTGAACATGGAACACAGAATGTTTACAAAAATTAAAATAAATTTCTCAATACATTTCAAGCAATTGAAATCAGCAATATATTCTCCAATAACAGTGGAATTATGCTAAAAATTCAAAGAAAAATACTACTAGAAAATCTCCAAATAATTTTGACATTAAACAATACTATTTTGACTTTTAGAACAAGCTTACCAAATACAATGCCCTCCAGCCAAAGAACACCAGGAATATACTTGTAGTTGAATAAGTTGGATCTATTACTCATTGTAGTGAGATAGAATGTACATCATGGGGAACCATGGACTGTCTTAGTTAAAGGGCATTAAAAAGATTTATTGTTGAATTTGGTGTGGTGTTAATTATTTTATGGAAAGTTTAAGGAAGTTAAGAGTTTTCTCTGGATCGGATGCCATCAGGAAACAGGGGTAATTCTATTATTGGATATCTTAGTAAATCTACCAAGGCTAAAGCTATAATTGGTCAAGAAGCAACAATCTTATCTTTGCCAGGAGAGGGGACTGTTTGGTAGTTTGTGGCTTAGACAATATTCATATCCTGTCTCTTTCCACACATGATTACATAGTGGTCTTGTTTTGATTCACTATGGGCACTCAGTGACCTTATCTGATATTGGTGTTCTATGAAATTGTTTGTGTTTAACAGGAGAACACCAAGGTGTATATGTAAGGACTAGGCCACTGGTAGCAACACCAATGTCTAGCTAATAGTACTTGGCAACCTCCGAGAGGTCAGGACCTGCTTTTCTCTTTCTAGGGGAATTGCAATGAAACTATACATCAATTTAGGGAGAAGTGATATGTTTACAATACTGAGTTTTCCAATTCATGAACAAAGGTATAGCCCTCCATTTATTCAGCTCTTCTTTAATTTTTCTCAATATTTTTTTTCTTTGTGTCTTTTTTCATAGAGAAGTCTTGTTCATATTTTGTTAGATGTGCTTCTGAAAATATGACTTTGTGTGATTCTATTATAAATGGTTTCATTTTAAAATTTTCATTGAAATGTTTCTTGCTGTATATAGAAATAAAATGGTTTTTTAAAATCTACCTTGGATCAGCAAATGTTCTAATGTAACTTTTCAAGAAGTCAAATTCATTGAGGTACAATTTATATCCAATAAAATGCAAGCATTTTAAGTATACAGCTAAATGAGTTTGGCAAAGATATATATCCATATGACCACCATCAAAATCAAAATATAGAACATTTCCATTATCTGAGACAGTTCCTTCATGCCTCTTTGCATTCACACTTCCTCCATTCCATGCTCAGAAAAACACTGATCTGTTTTCTGTCACTGCAGATGAGTTCTAAGCTTTCTTTTTATATATTCTGCATACAAGTCCTTTGTTAGATATCTCTGACAAGTCTTTTTATTATCATAATGTTGTCTTTCTAAGAGCAGAACTTTTTAAGATGTCTAATTTAATTTTTGTTCTCTATGGTTCATGCCTTTTTGTCCTAAGAAATCTTTGTCTACCTAAAGATTACAAAGAATTTATCCTATGTTTTCTTGTAGATACTTTCTAGTTTGAGCTCTTATGTTTAGGTCTATGATAAATTTCAAGTTAATTTTTGTGTAATATGTGAGGTAAAGGTCTAGGTTCATTTTTTTTCCCCAAAATGCATATCCAGTAGTAGCAGCACCATTTTTTTGGAAGGACTATCACTTCCCTTGATCCCTCAAATTATCTGAATACCTGTTTCAAAAATCAATTGACCACTTATTTATAAGTCTATTTCTAGACTCTATTCTGCTTTATTAATCTATATTTATGTCCTTACACCAGCGCCTCACTTGTAGCTTGAAATCAGTAGTATAAGTCCTCCAAAATTGTTCGTCCCTTTCAAAGTTGTAATTGCTATTCCAGATGCTTCGAATTGTAAACAAATTCGAGAATCTGGTTCTCTATTTATATGAAAAATACATCTAATAAGGAACTTGGATCCAGAATATATAAAGAATTCTTACAATTCAACAGCAAAAAGACAAAAAATCCAATTAAAAATGGACAAAGGACTTGAATAGGCACTTCTACAAAGAAATATATAAATGACCAATAACCATATGAAAATATGATCAACATCAGTAATCATTAGGGAAATGCAAACTAAAAAATACAATGAGATACTATTCCCTATCCATTAGGATAGCTGTATTCAAAACAAAAACAAAAACAGAACATAGCAAGTATCGGAGAAGATGTGTAAAAACCCTTTGTGAATTGCTGGTTGGAATGTAAAAATGGTGTAGCCACTCTGGAAAATAGTATGGCGGTTCCTCAAAAAATTTAAGATAGGATTACCATATAATCCAGAAATTCTACTTCTAGGTATATCTCCAAAAGAAAAGACAGCAAGGACTCAGATATCTGTACACCAATGTTCACTGCAACATTATTCACAATAGCCAAAAGGTGGAAACAACCCAAATGTCCACTGACAGATGAATGGATAAACAAAATATAGTATATGTATGAGGCGGAATATTATTTAGCCATAAAAAGGAATGGAGTACTGATACATGCTACAACATGGATGAACCTTGAATACATGCTAAGTGAAAGAAGTCAGTCACAAAAGACCACATATTGTAAGATTCCATTTAAATGAAACATCCAGAATATGAAAATCCATAGGTATAGAAAGTAGATTAGTGTTTGCCAGGGGCTGGGGCAAGGGGGAAATGAGGCATGACTGCTTAGTAGATGTGGGGACACCTTTGGGAGTGATGAAAATCTTCTGGAACTAGATAGTGGTGATAGTTGTACAAAATTTGATTGCACTAAATGCCGCTGAATTGTACACTCTAAAATGGTTAAAAAGGTGAATTTTATGTTATGTAACTTTTTCCATAATAAAAAATAGCTAAAGCATGGATGAACCTTGAAAACATTTTGCTAAGTGAGAAAAGTCATTTACATGAAATATCCAGAATAGGTAAACCACAGTGACAGAAAGCAGATTAGTGGTTGCCAGGGGCTGGGTGGAGGGTGAATGGGAGTGAATGGTTAAGAGTATGAGGATTTTGAATAATTTCTGAAAATAGATAATGATGATGGTTATACAACACTGTGGATGTACTTATTGCCACCGAATTTTACATTTTAAAATGGTAAATTTTACACTATCTGTATCTTTCCATAATTTTTAAAAATCCACAGTAGGGGGAGTGATGTCAGCATCATGGCAGAATGGGCAATTCCCTTAGTCTCTTTCTCCTAAGATACAACATAAAGGACATTCATAAACCAACAGAGGACATTCACACAACACAATAGATGTCAGAGAGATCCACACAGCCATACGTGTGAAGGTGGGGGTGCTGGACTCCCGGGAGGCAGTGGAAGGAGGTAAGCGGATCTCATCTCCCTCCCTAGTGGTGGTGATCTAGGGTGCAGGACCTTCGGCAGCAGCCAGAGTGTGACTCTGAGAGAAGGGGGAAAAGGTAGCCCTCCGCAGGAACACTTTCACTCTTGGAGTTGCCTCCCAGCCCACAGGAATGCTCCACACTGAGGTGGCTAAGCAACCATGGGGGTGTCCCCAGCAAGATGAGCAGCACAGGTGAACAGACAGTGACTGCAGAGTGGGAGCGCACGTAGGAAAGAAGGTGCCCCCCATCCTGCACCTATGTGTGTAAAGCAGCAGTGGCCAGCAGGCAAATGCAGATGGAGCCTATCAGCACAGCTTCCAATGGACGGGCACAACAGCCAGGGGTCACAGCAGGCTCAGAAAACACAGCTCCTGCCCCTCCCCTAGGGGTGGCAGGTAGAATCTGTGACCAGAAACTACCACTATGTGATGGCAAAAGTCAACTGCATCAAACAGCCTGGAGAATTATATTAACATTCAAGACCAAAAGGAAATGAAAAGTACCCAGAAACCAATCCTGAAGTCACAAAAATTTACAATCTAAATGATAGAGAATTCAAAATAGACATCATAAAGAAACTCAACAAGTTACAATAAAACTCAGAGAGACACTTCAATGAACTCAGGAATAAAATTAATGAACAGAGAGAATTCTCCACAAAAGAGATTAAAACTATATATAAAAAAAATCAGAGGGGCTGGCCCCGTGGCCGAGTGGTTAAGTTCGCGTGCTCCGCTGCAAGCGGCCCAGTGTTTCGTTGGTTCGAATCCTGGGCATGGACATGGCACTGCTCATCAAGCCACGCTGGGGCGGCGTCCCACATGCCACAACTAGAAGGACCCACAATGAAGAATATACAACTATGTACTGGGGGGCTTTGGGGAGAAAAAGGAAAAAATAAAATCTTTAATAAAAAAATTAAAAAAAAATCAGAAATGTTAGAGATGAAGGACACAATGAATGAGGTAAAGAAAAATCTGGAATCCTTAAAAAGCAGGGCTGATATTATGGAGGACGTAATTAGTAATTTAGAGGACAGAAATGTAGACATGCCTCAGATGGAGGAAGAGAGAGAAGGAAGACTAAAAAGAAATGAAGAAATTCTCTGAGAAATATCCAACTCAAGCAGGAAATGCAGCACAAGGATTACAGGTATTCTAGAGGGAGAAAGGAGCAGCGAGTTTGTTCAAAGAAATAATAGCTCAGAACTTCCTAAACCTGGGGAAAGAGCTGGAATTACATGTAAATTAACTAATAGAACTCCTAATTACATCAATGTAAAGAGACCTCCTAGGCACATTTTAGTAAAACTGGCAAAAGTTAATGACAGAGAAAAAATATTTGGGGCAGCAAGGCAGAAGAAAATAAACTACAAAGGAACCCCCATCAGCCTGTCAACAGATTTCTCAGCAGAAACCTTACAGGCTAGGAATGATATATTCAAA
This sequence comes from Equus asinus, assembly GCF_041296235.1. Taxonomy (NCBI): domain Eukaryota; kingdom Metazoa; phylum Chordata; class Mammalia; order Perissodactyla; family Equidae; genus Equus; species Equus asinus. Next base: position 96,383,454 of record NC_091820.1, read on the forward strand.
ATTCCAAAAGACAAAAACTTTCAACCAAGAATACTCTATCCTTCAAAAATATCCATCAGATACAATGGAGAAATAAAAACATTCCCAAACAAACAAAACCTGAGGAGTTCATCACCACAAGACCTCCCCACACACAAGAAATTATCTAGAAGGCCCTCATACCTGGAAAAAAAAGACAGAGTTTACAAAGCTTTGCTCAAGGAGATAAATAGATACAAAATAAGAAAATTGCAGCTCTCTATCAGAACAAGTTAGCAAACAATTATAACATTAAAGATAAAGGGAAGGAATGCATCAAAAATAACTATAACCACTTCACTTTAATCACAACCTCACAACACAAAATGAATGAGTTGTGATAACAATAACTTAGGGAAGAGGAAAGGGGTGGAACCTGCTTATACTAAGGAAATAAGAGGCTATCAGAAAATGGACTGTCTCATGCATAATATCTTTTATACAAATCTCATAATAACATAAAACAAAAAATCAGAACAGAGACACAAATGATAAGTAAAGAGAAAACTGAGAAAACCATCATAGAGAATCACCAAACTGAATTGGCAGTCAGAAATACATGGGACAAGAAACAAGGGAAATACAGAACAAGCCGAAAACAAGTGACAAAAATGGCAGTATTAAGCCCTCGTATATTAATAATCACTCTAAATGTAAATGGATTGAATTGTCCAAACAAAAGACTCAGAGTGGCTGGATGGATTAAAAAAAAACAAGACCCAACCATATGCTGACTCCAGGAAACACATCTCAGCTCTAAAGACAAACACAAGCTCAGACTGAAGTGATGGAAGATGATACTACAAGCTAATGGCAAACAAAAGGAAGCAGGTATTGCCATACTTATATCAGACAAAGTAGACTTCAAGATAAAAAAGGAGATGAGAGACAAAGGGGGGCAGTATATAATGATAACAGGGACACTCCACCAAGAGGACATAACACTTATAAATATATATGCACTTAACGCAGGAGCAACAAAGCACACAAAGCAAATATAAACAGACCTAAAGGAGAAATTTAAAGCAGCACAATAAGAGTAGGGGACCTCAACACCCCAGTTACATAAATGGATAGATCATCCATACAGAAAGACAACAAGGAAATAGTGAAATTAAACAAAAAGCTAGACGAGATGGACTTAATAGAAATATATAGAACACTCCATCCAAAAACGACAGAATACACATTCTTCTCAAGTGCACATGGAACATTCTGAAAGATAGACCATATGTTGGGAAGCAAGGCAAGTCTCAATAAATTTAAGAAGATTGAAATCCTATCAAGTATCTTTTCCAATCAAAATGCTATGAAACCGGAAATCAACTACAAGATGTAAGCTGGGAAAGTGACAAATATGTGGAGAATACACAACATGCTACTGAACAACCAATGTATCAGTGAAGAAATTAAAGGAGAAATCAAAAAATATATGGAGATGAATGAAAATACACCATACCAACTCATATGCAATGCAGCAAAATGGGTCCAAAGAGGGAAATTCCTACCAACACAGGTCCACCAGAACAAACAAGAAAAATATCAAATAAGTAATCCTAAACTACACCTAACGGAACTACAAAAAGAAGGACAAACAAAGACCAAAGTCAGCAGAAGGAAGGAAATAATAAAAATTAGAACAGAAGTAAATGACATAGAATCCGAAAAAAACAGTAGAAAGGATCAATGAAACTAAGAGCTGGGTCTTTGAAAAGATAAATAAAATTGACAAACCCTTAGCCAGACTCACTAAAAGAAAAAGAGAGAAGATTCAAATAAATAAAAATAGGAAAGAAATAGGAGAAATTACAATGGATATCACAGAAATACAAATTATTATAAGAGAATACTATGAAAAACTATATGCCAAGAAAATGGACAATCTAGAAGAGATGGATAAATTCTTAGACTCATACAACCTCCCAAAATTGAATCAAGAAGAAATAGAGAACCTGAATAGACAAATCACAAGAGATTGAAACAGTAACCAAAAACCTCTCAAAAAACAAAAGTCCAGGACCAGATGGCTTCTCTTGAGAATTCTACCAAACATTCAAAAAATATTTAGTACCTATCCTTCTCAAATTATTCCAAAAAATTGAAGAAGAGGGAACACTTCCTAAGTCATTCTACCAGGCCAACATCATCCTGATCCCAAAGCCAGACAAGGACAACACAAATAAAGAAAATTACAGGCCAATATTGCTGATGAACATAGATGCAAAAATCCTCAACAAATTATTGGCAAACTGAATACAGAAATATATTAAAAGGACCATACAGCATGATCAACTGTGATTTATACCAGGAATGAAGGAATGGTTCAACATCTGCAAATCAATCAAGGTGATACACCACATTAACAAAATGAGTAATAAAAACCACACCATCATTTCAATAGAAGCAGAGAAAGCATTTGACAAGATCCAACATCCATTTATGATAAAATCTCTCAATAAAATGAGTATAGAAGGAAAGTACCTCAACATAATACAGGCCATATATGACAAACCCACAGCCAACATCATTCTTAATGGTGAAAAACTGAAAGCCATCCCTCTGAGAATGGGAGTAAGGCAAGGGTGCCCACTCTAGCCACTCCTATTCAAAACAGTACTGGAGGTTTTGACCAAAGCAATTAGGCAAAAAAAAAGAAATAAAAGGAATCCAAATGGGAAAGGAAGAAGTGAAACTTTTGCTATTTGCAGATGACATGATTCTCTATATAGAAAACCCTAAAGAAACCACCAGAAAAGTATTAGAAATAATCAACAACTACAAGAAAGTTGCAGGGTACAAAATGAATTTTTATAAATCAGTTGCATTTCTAAACACTAACAATGAAATAGCAGAAAGAGAAATCAAGTATACAATCAAATTTACAATCACAACAAAACGAATAAAATATCTAAGAATAAAATTCACCAAAGAAGTGAAAGACTTGTACACTGAAAACTATGACATTATTGAAAGAAATTGAAGAAGACATAAAGAAATGGAAAGGTATACCATGTTCATGGGTCAGAAGAATAAACATAGTTAAAATGTCCATACTACCTAAAGTAATGTACAGATTCAATGCAATCCCAATCAGAATACCAATGACATTCTTCACAGAAATAGAACAAAGAATCCAAAAATTTACATGGAACAACAAAAGACCCTGAATAGCCAAAGCAATCCTGAGAAAAAAGAACAAAACTGGAGGAATCGCAATCCCTGACTTCAAAACACATTACAAAGCTATAGTAATCAAAACAGCATGGTACTACACAAAAACAGACAAACATATCAATGGAACAGAACTGAAAGTCCAGAAATAAAACCACACATCTATGGACAGCTAATCTCCAAAAAAGGAGCCAAGAACATACAATGGAGAAAGGAGAGTCTCTTCAATAAACGGTGTTGGGAAAAGTGGACAGCCATGGCAAAAAAATGAAAATAGACCATTATCTTTCACCATACACAACAACTAACTCAAAATGGATTAAAGATTTGAACATAAGACCTGAAACCATAAAACTCTTAGAAGAAAATATAGGCAGTACACTCTTTGACATTGGTATTAGCAACATCTTTTCAAATACCATGTCCTTGGGCAAGGGAAACAAAAGAAAAAGTTAACAAATGGGATTACATCAGACTAAAAAGTTTCTGCAAAGCAAAGGAATCCATGAACAAAACGAAAAGACAACCCACCAACTGGGACAAAATATTTGCAAATCATTTACCTGACAATGGATTCAACTCCAAAATATATAAAGAACTCATACAACTCAACAACAACAACAACGAAAAAACAAACAACCCGATCAAAATATGGGCAAAGGATATGAACAGACATTTTTCCAAAGAAGATACACAGATGACCAACAGACACATGAAACAATGTTCAACATCACTAATTATTAGGGAAATGCAAATCAAAACTACACGAAGATATCACCTTACACCTTTTAGAATGGCTATAATTACCAAGAGAAAAAACAACAAATGTTGGAGATGATGTGGGGAAAAGGGAACCCTCATACACTACTGGTGGGAATGCAAACTGGTGCAGCCACTATGGAAAACACCATGGAGTTTTATCAAAAAAGTAAAAATAGAAATACCACATGACCCACCTATCCCCCTACTGGATATTTATCCAAAGAACTTGAAATCAACAATTCAGAGACTTATGCACCCCTATGTTCATTGCAGCATTATTCACAATAGCTAAGATGTGGAAGCAACCTAAGTGCCCTTCTACCGATGAATGGATAAAGAAGATGTGGTATATATACACAATGGAATACTACTCAGCCATAAAAAAGACAAAATCATCCCACTTGCAACAACATGGATGGACCTGGAGGGTATGATGTTATGCAAAAGAAGCCAGACAGAGAAAGGCAAACACCACCTGATTTTACTCATACGTGGAATATAAACAAACACCCCGACAAGGAGAACAGATTAGTGGTTGCCAGATGGGAAGCAGGTTGGGGGGTGAGCATAAGGGGTAAAGGGTCATATTTATATGGTGACTGACAAATAATAATGTACAACTGAATTTTCACAATGTTATAAACTATTATGACCTCAATAAAATAATTTTAAAAATCCACAGTGGGGTCCTTTAAAAAATCATTCTGAATTCTTCATGAATATAATACACTTGCTATAGAAATGTGGAAAATACAGAAGAGTATAAAACCATAAGGGAAAAACCTCACGTAATCCAAATCATAAGCATAATCACTATTACTAATTTTTGATTTTCTTTGCACAAACTCTTTCCTTATATAACTTATAGTCTGGATAAAACTGTTTTAGAGAATATATTTTTTCACTTGGCATCACTTCATGGGAATTTCCCCTATGTCACTAAAATCTTACCAAACATTTATTTTAAAAAAGAAAATGCAAAATACTATAAATAAACAAATAGAAAAATCATTGAAGCAAGAAATGGCAGGGGCAGAAGCTTTTAGGGGAAGAGATGTCAAGAGAGTACGTCTTTAAAATGGGAGAAATAAAAGCATGCTGTATGCTGGAAAGATAACTGATTACAATGAAATAAGTATAATGAAATATTTTTGTGAAGCTTTTTTTGTGAAACTATACATTTTGTGAAAAATATATATATATTTTGTGAAGATGTGTGTGTGTGTTCTACTGTGAATATATATAACTTAGGTAATAAAAATAAGTTAAAGGATGGGGAAAATAGACATTCCCAGCAATTTCAATGGAAGAAATTGCAATAGAAAAGAAGCCGAACCATTTTCAGAACAAGGGACATTTTTAAAGCACCATATGAATTCAGTTAAGAGCATGATCACGAGACTATCTCACTGTTCTGCTTCCTCCAATGGAAAGGCCAAAATCCGGGCCCTCTCCCAAAACAATAAAGATGCCTAAGAAATAGAAAGCATGTCTCCCATAATCTTTATTTTCAATGGCTACTCATTCTTTCTTTCTTTTTTTTTTTTTTTTGGTGAGGAAGATTGGCCCTGAGCTAACATCTGTTGCCAAGCTTCTTTTTTTTCTCCCCAAAGCCCCAGCACATAGGTGTATATCCCAGTTGTAAGTCCTTCTAGTTATTCTATGTGTGATGCCGCCACAGCATGACTTGAAGAGCTGTGCATAGGTCTGTACGCAGGATCTGAACCCGCAAACCCTGGGCCGCCAAAGTGGAGTGTGTGAACTTAACCACTACGCCACCAGGCCAGCCCCCAACAATGGCTACCCTTTCTACTCTTTGGGTGTTTTATGAGTATCAATAGTGCTGTTTCACATCACACTTCTGTATGGATTCAAATGCAGTCTCCTGAATGGATTATCTTTAATGGCAGTAGTAGTACTAGTACAGCATTTATTGTGGACTTACCTAGTAAACTAGACTGTGAATCACAAAGGAGAAACGTGTAGTTAAGGAACTCTTGAAAGCTTGTCCTTCAAATCTGGAGGGTAAGCTATCTACCCTCATTAATGCCATTTCAGAATTATAAACACTCCTAAACCAATAAAAGGGCCTCTCTCTCTGACTTTTACTACCATGGTGGCCCAGCTCAGAGTCCAGGTGTTTAGCCCTGAGGAGTTGGAGCATTTTGAAGAACATGTGGTGTAAACGTTTTTTGGTTTTGTTTTGTTTTGTTTCGAGGAAGACTGGCCATGAGCTAACATCTGTGCCCATCTTCCTCTGCTTTATATGTGGGATGCCTACCACAGCATGGCTTGCCAAGAGGTGCCATGTCCACACCGGGATCCATACCGGCAGACCCCAGGCCACCGAAGCGGAACGTGTGAACTTAACTGCTGCGCCACCGGGCCAGCCCCAGTGTAAATGTTTTAAATATCCTCTGATTCTACGGCTTATTTTATCTAAATTAAAATTTATTTTTGAATAGTTAATACAAACATGAGGTTCAAAACTCAAAAAGTACAAAAGTTCATACAAGTAAGTCTCTAAGTCTCCTTCTCGTCTTTGACTGTCTGGCAATAGGTTACCCTCCCAAAAAGGCAAGGCTTATTACCAGTTATCTATTGATGCTAACAAAGATATTGATATATACATATATGTAATAAATTATTATTAAGCAAATGATAGCTCACTAAACATTGTTCTGCACTTTGCTTTCTTCACTTAAAAATGTGTTTTGGAGATCGTTCTATATCAGTATCTATAGATAGAGCTGCTCTTTGTAACAGCTGCATATTGCATGGAGATACACCATAATTTATTTAATCTGCTCCTACTGATGATTACTTAGAATCTTTCCAATCTTCTACTATTAAAAACAATGAGTATCCTCGTACACACAGCATTTTTCAATGTACAAATATTACTTTAGTATAGATTATTAAAGTACAATTGCTGGTTAATGGCTATGTGCATTTGCATTTTGATAAATATTGCCAAATAACCTTCACAGAGGGTGTAGCAATTTATGCTCCCACTAATAATGTATAAGAACGCCAGTTTTCCCATCCCTTCTCCAATACAATTTGTTTTCAAACTTTTTGTTCTTTGCCAATATGATAGATGAAAAACAATATATCATTGTAATTATAATTTATACTCTATTATCAGTGAGATGAAACATTTTCTCATATATTTAAGAAACAGTGATTTGTCTTTTTTGTGAATAATCTGTTCATATAGTTGTCTATTTTTGTACTGGATTGTTAGTCATTGGTCTTTTCTTCATGAATTCATACGAGTTTGCTACGTATTAAGGAGCTTAGTAAGGTATAGTTTTAAGCATAAATAGAAGACAGGAAAAAAAACCCAAATCATTAATATCAAATCCAAATTACAAATAGCTCCCAAAATGTTCTTTACAATAGGAGATATTAAGATACCCTAGGTTTCTTGCCAAAACATATTTTTAAAAATCCTTGCTTCCTTTCTCTATGGAAAAATTATATAGAGAGCATCTCCTGTGTGGTAGACTCTGGGCTAAGCCCTGGGGTTACAGACATCAAAGACAAAGACACACCTATAGGTAGACATTGATCTGCAACCAACAGAATGGATCATAGAATTCTCATGATTCAATGGCCCCTCACTTCTTTCAGCTACTCACAGACCACTTTGTCTTCTATGTGTGGCACTGAGGACACAGTGGTGAACAAGATTGAGAAAAGAGCCCTTCCTTCATGGAATTTACAGTCTAATTCAAACTCCCTCCTGCCACTACTTCAAGTGGAAAGTCAAAAGATTTTATATATTCAGGGAGAAAGAGAATTCGTTAGGTAGAATTTAATGGTGAGAGAAAAGGAGTAAGGAGAGCAGCCAGGATCTGCCTTGAGAAGTGTAGGGATAGTGCTCCTTTTCCTTAGAGAGAACAGCGGATGAGGAGCCAGGAGAAGCCCTATCTGGTGCCTGACACGTGGCTGTGGGGCAACAGAGAAAGAAGCTTGTATGACCCGGTGCGGGTCCTGTCAGGGAAAGGCCTCTTTCTTGGGCAACTGTGGGGACCGTGAAATGGTCCAGTGTGTTACCATTTCGAATGAGAAAGAAAGCAGTGTGGCAGAAAGAATGAGTGACTGTGGGCGCAGACCAGCAGTTTGTTCGTTCGGGTTAAGGGTCAGGGTCTGCCTTCTTCTGGAAGTGGGCAATGGTGAGGCCTCCAAGGGACCCCCTTCCACCTCTCTCCAGAAGCAATGAAAGAATAACTTGGGAGGGCATCCCCCGCCGAACCTCGGGGGGCGGTCTGGCTTTAAATCACCTTTCCTCTCCCTGCCTGCTTTCCTGACACCTCCTCTACCCACCTGACTTTTTGTGCAGAAAATATGGTAGGTCATGCCTGGAAGGGGCTCGCAACAGGATAGTTTGGCGTTTAATCCGTTCTCACTTTAGTGATGCTTTCCTAACGCTGTTCCTCTTCATCCTCCATTTTAGGGGGTAGTGGAGACAGAGCGGGAGGTGATTCACGGGTACAAAGATATTTGAGTACTAATCCTCTCCCATGAGCACGGAGATTTTTCCTCATGTCTACGCTCAGGCCTCTGCATATTTAGGTGAGGAAAATATCGTGGGCATCAGCAGGGGAAGCAGGGCCTAAGAAAGGGTCACGTACACACAGGGGTAGTTTGGTATTAACATGCGTCTCTCCATCCATCTCTGCTTTCCCTATTTCCTTATCCCACATTACCTTCGATTATTTCAGTGCAACAAATATGGTAGGCAATAAGGACAAGACACTTTGAGGAGAGGAACAAGAAAACACCACGGTGTTTAATATTGACCAACAAGTCAGATTAGAGCCGCTTTCCAGACGCCCCGCGCCAACACTGCCCATTTCGTGTAGAAAACTAAGTGCTTGGAAGGCGGCTTGGAGGGGCTTCTCTCAGAGAGAGGACACATAATTTTGGGGATAGATTAAAATTTATCCTCCTCTCTCAGTCTTGTGCCTCTTTCCTGACCTTCTTACCTGGGCGCCTTCCTCCAACCCGCCCATTACGCTGGGCCTAAGGCTTTGGAGAGGGGAGTGTGTAAGCGAAACGCTTTGGTATCCGTCCGCCTAGTCAGACAGAAGCCGATTCACTGCCGCCACCGCCCGAAGCTCGTAAACACGTCAGGGGGAAAAATCCTGTAGGCTTGGTGGGGGGAGCTCCTAAAAGAGGGGAACTAATACCTTTGTTATTAGTCTGCTTCTCTCGGTCCAGCCCTGCTTCCTCTATATCCAGATCCCGCCCCTGCCCATTCAGTATACTAGAAACAGCCAGGGTGGGCGGGGCGGAGTTCAGCGACGGAGGGAAAAGCGGTGCTATGCGAAGCGCGGTATCACTCCGCTTCCAGGAGGCCGGATCCCCTTAAACCACACTCTAGCTCCTCCCGCTGTCGATTTTGGTACTGGGGACGTGGCAAGGCAGAGTCTGCGGAGCAAAAGGTAGCTGTTAGTCACCAGGAGCAGGTCCCTAAGGAGCCCTGGGAACGTAAAGAAGGGAATATCAAAAAGTGACAATCGTTTGCCAGTTACGGCCCTTAAACTGATAAAGCGGGTATCTCGTCCTAAATCTCAGGTGCCGGGCCAATCCCTAAACACAGTCGCCGCCATTGTCTCGTGTCCTTCTGCCCATCTGACTGTCCGTCCCTCTTTCTGTAGGGCACGGCACCCCTTGAGGCAAGGAAATGAGAAAACTGCCTCTGATCCAAGCAGAGCAGGTCAGTGAGAAGGCGGGCATTGCTTGGGAGTGTGGATATGGGTATCAGAGATGAACGTGGGATAGAGGACCTGGTCATGGGGCGCGGACGGTGAGAGGGAGAGAGGGACGGGGGTGATTTGAGTGGCATACAACGATGAATTTAAAATGATCTGCCTTTCGCCAGCTTGATTTCCAGACACTCGCCCCACCTCCGACCGTGTTTGGGAAGGGAAAGGAGTATAGTAGCGGCTTCTAGCGGAGAAATGGCGGATTATATAATAGGAGGAGGGGCTGCTTCTTTCCGGGAGAATAGTTGTCTGGAGAGCTCTGAGAGGCAGGTTGTAAGCGTTTGATAGTCAAGGCTGTGGATTAGAAAAGGGTCTCGTCCTGGTTACTAGTCTGACCATTAATAACCAAGTCTCTCCCTCTGTCTTTTCATTTGGTCTTTTGGGTGTGTATCATGCGTTAATTTGTGTAGGTCTGTTCCTAAATTTGCGGTACTCCACGTTTCTGTAAAGATCTGCAGGGGGCAGCGGACATCAAGGGGAGGGGATAAGAAAAAGGAAGTTAGCCTAATTTCTGTAGAGTGGGCAGTGCTTGGAGATGGTAAATAGCTAAGAATAGAGCAGGTAAGGGTCTAGGGGGAACTTCAGATCTTTTTGCCAGCTTTCCAAACAGTCCTCCCTTACTCCCCTTGTGTTGCAGAGAACGATAGGTTTTGGGAAGAGGAAAGAAACATAAGGAATTAGATGAAATTTGGAAATAATACTTTCTAGTGATTTCCCAGCTAGCTTCCATGGCTTGTCTGAGCGTTCCATCCTTACTAACACCACCACTATTTTGCAGGGATATTTGAGTTGTCTCTGCAGGGGAATTGTCAGACTTTGGGAATGGAGCAGAGGAACTTGGAGATTGGGGGGAAGGGAAGGTAGAAAATTTTGGCATAAAGCTACGTGTGTCTACAAAGGATCGGTGTCCTAGGTGCTGATCTCCACCAGGAACTCGGTCTCCGTTGTCTCCTGTGTCTCTGTTTATTTATCTCTGTGTTTGTAAATCTCTCTGTAGATCTGTCCCTAGGTCTGTGCAACTCTCAGGTGTTGTGAAGGTTTGTAAGTGGCAATCCAAATTGAAGCTAGGAAATAGTAAAGAAGAGAAAAATGCCCTGTGTCTAAGTTTGGTGTGAGGGTAGAGGGATGAGGGATAATTGACACTAGAGAGTTCTATCTCCTCTTTTGCCAGTTTATTAACACCTGTTTGATCCCCTCCTGATTTAGTTTGGAGTCTTTGTAAGCTTTAGGGGTATAGAAGGGTGACACCTGCTTTTCTCACTTGCCACTTGCTTTTCCTATTCTTATGCTTTACCCCAGTCCAATTCTGAACTAAGCAAGAGAGGACGAGGAGCAGCCTTGAAGCAGGGCAATGGGGCAAAGCTACCAGAAGGAAGGAAACACCAGACAAACTACAAATATAGGGACCAGGGACCAAGGTCTGTCTATCAAGAAATCAGTTTCCATATCCTCCTGTTTATTTGTCCATAGATCTGCCTGTAGGTTGCCATAGGGCTTGTCATCATTGGAAGCAAGGAAGGGAGAAGAAAATTACTCCAGATTAGTTCAGGTTGGTATGAATGAGTGTGGAGACTTCCTCAGTAGACCTGTAGAATGAGTTAGTGGAAATATGCTTGGGTCCAGCAGGGGTACAGAGCCAGACGAAGGATTCCTCAGTCTCTCTCATTCCCATTCGGCTTTCCCCCTCTCCATACTCCTATTTTATGTCTGGAAAGAAGATTAGTAGTACCTGGAGTTGTAGGGAGCTGAAATGAAGGGAGAATTTGCTAAGTGTCTACCTCTCCCACTTAGCACTGAATTTCTATACTCTCTTGCCTCTCTGTGCTAATCAAAATGAGAAAAAAATTGGAAGAGACTCAAAGCCCCATTTTCTTTCTCTACCCCTAGGTCCAACTTCAGTGGCAGATCTGGTGGCCTTGGAGTGGCTGAAGACCACCACCCTCCACAGAGCTGCACTCAGGCCCACAGCTATTCTTCCCTTCCCTGAGTGAGCTTCTTCTGCACGTTGTTTATATTATTGGCAGAGCCTATAGTTGAAAAGAGAGCTGAGTGACTACGGGACTTTGTAGGAAAACATCAACCTGGCACAGACCTTCAGTCAAAGCTGAGACAGGGGTTGGGGTATATAACTTGCCTTTAACTTGGATCATGACTGGCTCCAAGACTATGGCAGTGGCAGAGGAGGGACTGGGGCTGGCTTGAAATCTAGAATCAGTGGCCCTGCCAACACTAGAGCCAAGGCTAAGATCCAGGACAAGGCAGTGGCTGAGGCAGAACCGAAAACACAACCAGTGACCCAGGCCAAGGCTAGAAATGGAGCAGTGGCCAGGACACAAACAGTGACCTACACTGAGGCTGTGGCTATGACAAAGGAAGTGAGCAAGATGGAAGCTATGACTAAGACTAGAGTGATGGCTGAGGCTAAGGCAAAACCCCTGGCAGAACCTGATATAGTTCCCCAAACCAAGTCAAAGTTCACGCCCATGTCCAGTGCTGTGACCAAGTGTGAAGTTAAGGCTGGTGTTGGAAGTGAAGCCAATATCAGGTCCTTTGCCAAAGCTGGTGATAAGGCCAATAATGAGTCCAGGCCCCAGAGAAGGAGAGAGGCCAGCCTCAAGTTCAGGGCTGGGGACGGAGCTGATGTTGTAATCAAGTCCGGTGATGAGGATGAAGAAAACGTCTGCTCCTGGTTCTGGAGTGGAGAAGAGCCTAGTGTAGGATCCTGGTTCTGGCCTGAGGAAGAGACCCCTTCTCAAGTTTATAAGCCTCTACCTAAGATCCAGGAAAAGCCCAAGCCCACACCCAAACCCGAACTTACTATAAAGCAAAAAGCTGCAGCGTGGTCAAGAGCCAGGTATAGTGTCCTGGTCCCAATAGAGGGAGGGGAGCGATCCTTACCTCCAGAAGGAAATTGGACTCTGGTTGAGACTTTGATTGAAACTCCTCTGGGGATTCGGCCTCTGACTAAGATCCCACCCTATAATGGGCCTTACTTCCAGACCTTAGCTGAGATAAAAAAACAGGTTAGGTATAGGGAAAAATATGGGCCCAATCCAAGAGCCTGCCGCTGTAAATCACGTGACTTTAGTTTAGAGCCTAAAGAGTTTGATAAACTCGTTGCCCTACTTAAGTTAACTAAGGATCCTTTCATTCATGAAATAGCTACGATGATAATGGGCATCAGTCCTGCTTATCCATTTACCCAAGATATAATTCATGATGTAGGTATTACTGTTATGATTGAAAATTTTGTCAATAATCCAAATGTTAAAGAACGCCCTAGAGCTTTAAATATGGTGGATGACAGCTCTGAGTCTTCTGAAGAACCAAACACAGAAAAGTCATACATACGTCAAGTTTGTAAGGACATAATCTCTTATCCATTGAACTCCCCTGTGCAACTGGCTGGACTAAAATTATTAGTGCACCTGAGTGTGAAATTTGAGGACCACCATTTGATTGCCAATTACATTCCAGATTTCCTCATCTTGTTAAACAAGGGGAGTGTCAAAACCAAGTTTTATGTTTTAAAAGTGTTTTTGCGCTTGTCTAAAAATCAAGCCAATACAAGAGAACTGATCAGTGCCAAAGTACTGTCATCGTTGGTTGCACCATTTAACAAGAATGAGTCAAAGGCCAATATTCTTAACATCATTGAAATATTTGAGAATATAAATTTCCAGTTCAAAAAGAAGGTGAAGCTATTTACCAAGGAAGAGTTCACTAAATCTGAGCTTATTTCCATATTCCAGGAAGCAAAAGAGTTTGGTCGGAAACTCCAAGACTTAGCAGAGCACAGTGATCCTGAGGTGAGAGATAAAGTTATACGATTAATACTCAAACTCTGAATAGCTGTATGTTCTCACAAAGGCTGGAACAATTTTTTGGTGTTGTAATATGAAACCAATGCATATTGTAACTGTAAGTTCAATATTCATGTTATCTGTGTTGATTGAAGGAGTCACTTTTATGGATACCAAATGATCTTGAGAGCTTAAATATTTGTTGATATTTATTGTGCTATATAAATTGGGGTATTTTTAGTATTTCTGCAACATGACCTGATAATGAACATATTCGTCCTGAGAAAGCTATATTTGTCCTTTATATTGACATGTGTATTCATTTGAGACTTCATTTAAATGTTAATAAAGTTGCATGCTAAAATTGTTGAAAACATTGTCCTAGTTCTTCAGTTGAAATCTAGTCAGAGAGATAAAGCACAAATAACACAAAGATGATAAAGAGCCCTGTCTGTCTGTAGAAGGGTACAAACAAACAAGTTCACATTGATGGTTCCTTTAGTTTCAACATGTTCAAGGAGTAGAATCACTCTGTGTACAAGAAGACAGGACTGTGCTACTAGCTGACATCTGGGCAGATCTGGGGAAAGGGGTGAGGACACAGACTTAGGAGTAAGAGAACACAGATGCTTTCATTCCAGTCTGAGTTCCAGAACTTGTGCTCAGCCTTTCACATAGGATGTCTCATCAGGATACCTTGAATCTTTTTAACCTCCAAGAGAATTCCTAGTTCTCATCCCTATTAAGCAAAGCCATGGAAGTGTGATTCTGAAAGGACCCAGCCCCACGGTGCCCTCAACATCCAGGGTAGATGGTTTACTGCTTCATCTGAGGTTCCCTCCCCCATAGACGTGGGCCTCAGAGGATGGTCTTTCTGGGAGCCAACTGCAGAAACTATGTCATGGATAGTCTCATTTATCCTGCTTTGGTGACCGTTTACTCTCATACTTGCTTTTGTTTGCTGGACAATGCTTTGGACTTGGTGTCTAAAGGATAGGTGCCACCTATCCTTGGTGGCAGCCCCTTGTTTATGCTGTTCCCTTCTGGTCAGAGATCAGTTCTGTGAGACAGCCACAGGATACCAAAGTTCTTTAGGAGTGTGTGATTTGGAAGGAATTAATTCCCCTAATCCCACTATCCTGACTATTTATTTTACAGAACTGAAGCCATGTTGTCTATACTACCTCAGCTGCTCCTGTTTATACTTAACGAAAGCTAGATTCTGGTCATGGGTTTCTGCCATAGAATGCCAGAGTATAGATTGGGATCTGGGTCACCTCTGCATCTCCTATCCTCTTTCTACTTTGCTGTAATTATCCTCTTTCCTTTACTGCCCAGAATTGGTAAATATGGATATTAGAATCGGTATACAAATACAGGTCTTTCTATTGAAATTCCTCTCTCCTAACTTTTTATGTATTTAGGGGAAGGCCTAAAACTGAAAAATCCCAACAAGGTGTCATGTACCCCTAATTTTAGCAGCTCTCCCTAGTTTAATTTCTATTAAGGCTGGGTCTGAACCTATCTTTCATACATATAGGAGTTAAAATGAAGGACAACCAGCCACACTTGTGTATTAAGGGTAAAAAAAAAGCAGGTAGACTTTTTGCAAAATGAAGTTACAACTTAGATGACTTTTGAAGTTCTTTATGACTTATTTTGTAATCCACAGAACTCCCATAGCCTCACATTCAGCTGTGGGTACTGCTTTCAGAGTTGGGGATCATCACAATACAATTGAACCAGCCCCTTTGGAAATATTCTGTGTCTCAAATGCCCTACGGAGCAGACAATCAGTTGATGACTATGGAATTTTCTGTCAGCTAAAGAAAAGAGTGATTGTGGAGTATGTAGGTATTTTTGTCAAAGCAAGAAGCTGATGGTCTCTCCTTGGGTAGGAATTATGGGAGACAGAGTCATTTGTCAAATTGTTCCTGGGGTATGCTTGAAGTCAAAACCCTGTTACTCATCTCTTGTTTCATCTCTTTTCAGGAAAAGTAATCAAGATAAGCCCATGCAGTATCAGGGCTCGTCCAGATGTTACTTGTCTTAAAATCTTGCTGCCTGGGGGTAAAAATCAGTGTGGATTTCTCATCTTTCCTGTCGTGAAGCAAAGCAAGTGATCTTCCTACAGCACAGCTGAACTATTAGCACCCACTGACCCTCTACCATGCCCTCAATTTTAAAAGAGGAACTTTCAGTGGGAGTTCATCTATAAAATATTACCAAATTCCCTAGCAAGGCTTTCAAGGCTCTGTACCCTTCAGCACCTTTCCATTTTCCCCCTTGTATCCTACCATGTGACTTATGTTCAAGCCACACTGGACTGTTTGTTGTTTCCTGACTATTTTATGCACTTCTTTACTTTTGTGCATTTTCTCATGCTGTTCACTCGTCCTGCAATGCCTTTGAAATCCTTTTCCCGCCTGTAGGAAAACTATTCATTCTTTTAGGCTCAGCTCAAATGCCAGGTCCCTTTGAAGTCTTCCCTCACACCCTTATCTTCCCTGTCCATATGTTGGAATTAATAGCTCTTTCTTCATTTCCATAGTTTTTTATTTACTCCTCTGTTTTATCATTTGTCTTTATACCACACCTTGGAGTCTTATTAGTAAGTTAGAGCTTGTGTTTAGGGACAGTTAGCATAGAAGAGGAAGCTTGGGTTTTGAGAGTGTCTGACTTCAAATCTGAACTTTTTATTATGTATGGTAATAATAATTATTAACATTTATACATTTATTAAGTGCTCACTATGTACCAGATACTGTTCCATGTGCTTTACTTGTATTAACTATTTAATTTCTGAAACATCCCCATGGAGTAGGTACCGTTATCCACTATTTCTCACTTTTTACATGTGAGAAAGCTGAGATACTGATTGGTTAAATAACTTGGCCAAGCTCATTGAGTTGGTTAGTAGCAGAGCTGAGATTCACACCTTTGCAATCTGAATCAGGAGCTAGCATATGTAACCATTTTGTAACTCTGTACCCCCGCACAACTTCTACTAAAGTACATTGCCCATCCCCAACTTAAATTTGAGTGTTATTAGTCAACCCTGTCCCTTACTTCTTCTGCTTTTTCCCTTTGTGTTGGCCACTTCCTGCTTTATCTTCATTCCCTACCCAACTAAGCATTCATGGTCCATCACTTTCAACATGTTTTTAAGTATTTTTTATTGTGGTAAAATATATATAACATGAAAGTGGTAATTTTAATGATTTTTAAGTGTACAATTCAGTGACATTAATTGTATTCACAGTGTTGTGCAGCCATCACTACTATCTATTTCCAAAACTTTTTCATTACCCAAAGGAGAAACTGTGTAACCATTAAGAAATAACTCCCCATTCCCCTACTCCCTCCAGCCCCTGGTAATCCAGTCTACTTTCTCCGTGAACATGCCTATTCTAAATATTTCTTTTAAGTGCAATCATACAATATTTGTCCATTTGTGTCTGGTTTATTTCACTTAGCATAATGTTTTCAAAGTTTATCCACGTTGCAGTATGTATCTGAGCTTCATTCCTTTTTATAGCTGAATAATATTCCACTGTGTGTGTGTGTGTGTGTGTGTGTGTGTGTGTGTGTGTGTGTGTGTATACACCACATTTTGTCTACCCATTCATCTGTTTATAGACACTTGAGTTGTTTTCACCTTTTGGCTATTTTGAATAATACTGCAATGAACATTGATGTACAAGTGTCTGTTCAAGTCCTTGCTTTCAATTCTTTTGAATATATACCTAGAAGTACAATTGCTGGGCCATATGGTAATTCTATGTTTAGCTTTTTGAGGAACTGCCAAACTGTTTTCCACAGCAGCTGCAGTATTTTATGTTCCCACCAGCAACGTACAAGGGTTCCAATTTCTCCACATCCTTACCAACACTTGTTATTTTCCATTTTTTAAATAGCTATTCCTAGTAGGTGTGAAGTGGTATCTCATTGTGGTTTTGATTTGCGTTTCCATAATGACTAATGGTGTTGAGCATTTTTTTTATGTGCTTATTGTCTATTTGCATAGAAGATCTTTGGAGTAATGTCTATTCAAGTTCTTTGCCCATTTTTTAATTGAATTGTTTGTCTTTATGTTGTTGCATTGTAGTAGATCTTTATATATTCTGGATGCAAATCCCTTATCAGCCATATAATTTATAAACGTTTTCTCCTATTCTGTAGGGGTTTTTTTTATGATATTATTGATGTCCTTTGATGCACGAAAGTTTTTAATTTGGATCATGTCCATTTTATCTATTTTTTCTTTTGTTCCTTGTGCTTTTGGTATCATATCTAAAAATCCATTGCCAAATTCAAAGCCAGAAAGATTGATTCCTGTTTTTTTCTGAGTTTTTTTCTTTTTTAAGATTGGCACCTTAGCTAACAACTATTGCCAATCTTCTTTTTTTTTTTATTCTTCTCCCCAAAACCCCACAGTAGATAGTTGCATATTGTACTTGTGAGTGCCTCTGGTTGTGCTATGTGGGACGCCACCTCAGCATGGCCTGATGAGTGGTGCAATGTCCGTGCCCAGGATCTGAACTGGTGAAACCCCGGGCCACCAAAGCAGAGCACGCGAACTTAACCACTTGGCCATGGGGCCGGCCCAAGAATTTTAGTTTATAGTTTTAACTTATATTTAGGTTGCTGATCCATTTTGAGTTGATTTTTGCATATGGTATGAGGAAAGGGTCCAACTTCATTTTTTGCATATAGGAATCCTGTTTCCTCAGCACCGTTTGTTGAATAGTCTATTCTTGGCACCCTTGGCAAAATCAATTGGCGATAAACACGTTGGTTTATTTCTGGACCCTCAATTCTATTCCGTTCATCTCTATGTCTATTTTTATGCCAGTACTACAGGGTTTTAATTACTGTAGCTTTGTGGTAAGTTTAGAAATCAGGAGGTGTAAGTGCTCCAAATTTTTCTTCTTTTTCCAGATTGTTTTTGTTAACCTGCATCCCTTTCCATTCCACATGAATTTTAGGATTAGCTTTTCCATTTATACAAAAACATCCACTGAGATCTTGATAGAGATTGCACTCACTCTGTAGACTGCTTTGGGGATATTGCCATCGGAACAATATGAAGTCTTACAATCTATGAACACAGAATACCTTTCCATTTATGTAAATCTTTAGTTTCTTTTAGCAATATTTTGTAGTTTGTGTACAAGTCTTTCACACCTCCTTGGTTAAATTTATTCATAGATGTTTTATTCTTTTAGATACTATTTTAAGTAGAATTGCTTTCTTAATTTCCTTTTTACATTATTCATTGCTGGTATATAGAAACATGACTGATTTTTGTGTGTTGATCTTGGAACCTGCAACTTTGCTGAATTTATTAACTCTACCAGCTTTTTTTATGGATTCTTTGTGAATTTCTATATATAAGATCATGTCATCTACAAATAGAAATACTTTTCTTTCTTCCTTTCCTATTTGAATACCTTTTATTTCTTTTTCCTGTCTAATTGCTCTGGCTAGAGCTTCCAGAACAATGTTGAATAACAGTGGTGAAAATGGGTATGCTTGTCTTGTTCCTGATCTTAGAGAGAAAGATTTCAGTCTTTCACTATTGAGTATGATGTTAGCTGTGGGTTTTCGTAAATGCCCTTTATCGTGTTAAGGAAGTTCCCTTCTCTGCCTAATTTTCTGAATGTTTTTATCATGAAAGAGTGTCAGATTTTGTCAGATGCCTTCTTCTGCATCAAATGAGGTTATCATGTGGGGGTATTTTGTTGTTGTTTTTCTATTAAAGTGATGTATTACATTGTTGTATTAAAGTGGTATTTTACATTGATTGACTTTCATATGTTGACCACCCTTGCATTCCTTGGATAAATCTCACTTGGTCATGGTGTATAATCCTATAAATATGCTATTGGATTGGATATGCTAGTGTTTTCTTGACAATTTTTGCATCTATGTTTATAAGGAATATTGATCTCTAATGTTCTTTCCTTCTGATATCTTTTTCTGGCTTTGGTATCAGGGTAATGCTGGCTTCACAGAATTTGTTGGAAAATGTTCCCTCCTTTATTTTTGGGAAAAGTTTGAGGATTGGTGTTAATTCTTCTTTAAATGTTTGGTAGAATTCTCTAGTGAAGCCATCTGGTCCTGAACTTTTCTTTGTTAGAAGGTTTTTGATGACCGATTCAATCTCTTTACTGTTTATGGTTCTGTTGAAATTTTCTATTTCTTTTTGAGTCAGTTTAGGTAATTTGTGTGTACTTAGGAATTTGTCGATTTTGTCTAATTTGTTGGCACACAGTTATTCATAGCGTTCTCTTTTAATCTTTTTTTATTTCTATATAATTGGTAGTAATGTCCCCACTTTCATTTCGGATTTTAGTTATTTGTGTCTTCTCTCTCTTTTCCTTTGTTAGTCTAGCTAAAGGTTTGTCAATTTTGTTGACTCTTTTCAAAGAATCAACGTTTGGTTTTATTGATTCTCTCTACTCTTTTTCTAGTATGTATTTTGTTTATCTTTACACTAATCTTTATTATTTCCTTCCTTCTGCTAGGTATGAGTTTAGTTTTCTCTTCTTTCTCTAGTTTCTCAAGATGTAAAGTTAGGTAATTGATTTGAGATCTTTATTTTTTTTTCTTTTTTTGGTGAGGAAGATTGGCCCTGAGCTAACATCTGTGCCAGTCTTCCTCTATTTTGTATGTCAGTTTCTGCTACAGCATGGCTTGATGAGTGGTATAGGTCTGTGCCTGGAATTTGAACCTGCAAACCCAGGCCACCAAAGCAGAGTGCACCAAACTTAACCACTACCCCACCAGGCCAGCCTGAGATCTTTCTTATTTTTTTTTTTAGGAAGATTAGCCCTGAGCTAACATTCATGCCCATCTTCCTCTATTTTATATGTGGGACGCCTGCCACCGCATGGCTTAATAAGTAGTGCATAGGTCCGCACCCATGATCCGCACCTGGGATCCAAACCAGCAAACCCTGGGCCACGAAGCAAAACATGTGAACTTAACCACTTCGCCATTGAGCTGGCCCCGATCTTTCTTATTTTTTAATTCAGACATTTACAGTTACAAATTTCCCCCTGAGCACTGCCTTGGCTGCATCCCATAAAATTTGATATATTATGTTTTTGTTTTCTTTCATCTCTAAGTGTTTTCTGATTTCCCTTGTGACTTCTTCTCCAACCCATTGGTTGTTTAAGAGTATGTTGTTTAATTTCTGCATTTCTTAATTTTCCAGTTTTCCTTCTGGCGTTGGTTCCTAGCTTTATCTACTGTGGTCGGTGAAGATACTTCATGTGATTTCAGTCATGTTAAGTTCACTGAGACTTGTTTTGTGCCCTAACATGTCTGGAGAATGTTCCACATGCACTTGAGAAAATGTGTATTCTGCTGTTGTTTGGTGGCGTGTTCTATATATGTCTGTTATGTTTAGGTGATTTATAACACTGTTCAAGTCCTCTATTTTCTTTTTGATCTTATGTCCAAATGTTCTACCTATTATTCAGTGTGACATTGGAAGTCTCTGACTGTTACTGTAGAACAGTCTATTTCTCCTGTCAGTTCTGTCAATGTTTGCTTCTTCTTAGAGACTTTGCCTTCCTGATTATCCCCACTCTATTTTTAACTCCACTCTATCTATAGGTTCCTCCATATCTGCATGGGAAATATACTTATTTTTGCCAGTAGAAGGAAAATAATCATTTCCCCAACTCTATCTCCACAAAGTTTTCTAACTGCCACCCTATCTTTCTCTACCCTTTCACAACAATGCTTTCTACTTTTCCACATTTGTTTTTCTGCTTTCTCATGTTTTTCTCAGTCCTCATACAATTGCAATCTAGTTTCTTTCTCTACTACTCTACTGAAACTCTGCTCTCAAGGTAACCAAAACCCCCATCTTCCCTAAGGAAAAAGGACAATTTAAATTTTCTAAATATTTTATTTACACATGTTCTTACAGAATAATGCTCCTTTTCTACTTTTGATGTATTCTTCCATGCATTGGGAACCTTCATTAGAATAACAACTCTGACATTTCTGTGCCTTCACCCTTACTCTTGTCTTTCCCTCTTCTGTTTCTCTTTGGAAGAATGTCTTCCCACTAAGGATTGTGTCCTACTCTGCTTCTCTATAACATAAGTTTTCAAGTGTAGGTTGGAATAGGTGCACAGTTTCTAATTGGGTAGGATATTGTATCAAATTCTGGGATTTATTTTGAGGAACACTATTGCCCGAAATTCTAAGTCACATTCATCTGTATCAGATTTGTCAGTAACAAAGATTATATGTTTATCTCTCATCTGCTTTATTATTATTCCCCCAGATTTATGGAGATATGATTTACATATTACGTATGTAAGTTTAAGGTGTACAACATGATGATTTGATACACGTATATATTATGAAATGATTACCAAAATAAGGTTAGTTAACACCTGCATCCCCTAACATGATTACCATTTTTTTGTGTTGATAATATTTAAAATTTACTCTCTTAACAACTTTTATATTGTTAATTATAGTCACAATGATGTATTTTAGATCCCCAGAATATATTCATCTCATAACAGGAAATTTGTGCCTATTGACCAATATCTCCCAATTTCACCCACCCCCAGTTCCTGACAACTACCATTCTACTCTATTACTATGACTTCAGTTTTTTTAGATTCCACACATAAATGAGAACATACATTGTTTTTCTCTATCTTATTTCTCTTAGCATAATGCCTTCAAGGTCCATCCTTCTTGTTCCAAAAGGTGGGATTTCCATTTTTATGGTTGAATAATATTCCATAGTATATATACCACATTTGTGTTATCCATTCATCTGTTGATGGACACTTAGGTTGTTTTCATGTCTTGGCTATTGTGAATAATGCTGCAGTGAACTTGGAGATACAGATGTTTCTTCAAGATAGTGATGTCATCTCCTTCAGATATATACCCAGATGTAGGATTGCTGGATCATGTGATAGTTGTATTTTTAATTTTTTGAGGAACATCTCTACTGTTTTCCATAGTGGCTGAACCAATTTACATTCCTACAAACAGTGCACAAGGGTTTATCACTACAAATTTCCCTCTGAGACATGCTTTTGTCATATCCATAAGTTTCAGCAGGTTGTGCTTCCATTTTCATTTGTTTCAAGATATTGTTTTGATTTCATCTTTGTTCTATTGGTTGTTCAGGAGTGTGTTGCTTAATTTCCACATATTTGTGCAATTTCAAGTTTACCTCCTATTATCTTCAGCTTGAAGAACTCCTTTCATTTTTTCTTTTAAGGCAGGTGTAATGGTGATGAACTGCCTCATCTTTTGTTTTTTGGGAAAATTCTTTATCTCTCTTTCATTTCTGAAAGACAACTATGCTGAGTAATGTATTCTTGGTTGGCAAGTTTTTTTTCTTTCAGCACTTTGAATATATCATCCCACTCTCTCTTGGCCTGCTAGATTTCTACCAAGAAATCCTCTAGTAAGTATTTCCCTTCAAGAGTCCCCTTATAAGTTACAACCTTCTTATCTCTGCTGCTTTTAAGATTCTCTCTTTATCTTTGACAAAGACAAAACATCTTTGACTTTAGACAGTTTTGTTATAATGTGTCTTAGAAAAGCTCATTTTAGGTTTGAATTTTGAGTTGACCTATGAGGTTCATGAACTTGTATATCCTAATCTCTCCTCAGATTTGGTAAATTCTTAGCCATTATTTCTTTAAACAAGCTTTTTACCTCTTTCTTCCTCTCTTCTTTTTCTGGGACTCCAGTAATGCAGCGATTTTTTTCTTTTAATGGTGTCTCATAATTCATGTAGTCTCTTCATTCTTTTTCATGGTTTTTTCTTTTTACTCTTCCCAATGGAAGATTTCAAATGACCTGTCTTCTAGTTCTCTAATTCTTTCTTCTGCTTGGTTGAGTGTGTCATTGAAGCTCTCTTTTGAATTCTTCAGTGCATTCAATATCTTCTTCAACTCTAGGATTTCTTCTTTTTATTTTAATGGTGTCTATATCTTTTTTTGAGCTTCCCATTTTGTTTATGCATTTTTTTCCTAATTCCATTTACTTGTCTATGTGTTTTTGTGTAGTTCACTGAATTTTTTTAAGAGGATTATTCTGAATTCTTTGTCAGACAGTTCATAGATCTCCATTTCTGTAGGGTCAGTCATTGGTGTTTTATTAGTTTCTCTTGGTGAAGTCAAGTTTTCTTGATTATTCATGATCCTCATGGCCTTGATTTGGTGCCTGTGCATTTGAGGAATTAGAACCTCTTCCAATCTTTATAGACTGCTTCTGCAAGCAAAGCCCATCACCAATCAGCCTGCTCAGAGATTCTAGGTGGGCCATCTGGTGGTGTCCATAGGAGGGCTTTCTGCTGGATTCTTTGAGTGGATGGGTCTGGTGCCTGGGTCAGCAAGTGGGCAGGCCTGGTGCTTGGGTACATGGGGACCAGTCTGCTGTCTGGGTCCAGACCCAGGCCTGGAGCCTGGGTTCACTGGGACCTGCTAGGTGCCAGGAACCACTGGAGTGAGCCAAGTGTCTCAGTCCATGGGGGCTAGTCCTGTATTAGGAGGAGCCATGAGCCTGGTTTCATAGGAACCAGCCTGGAGGCTGGGCCAATGTTTACTGCTCTGGTGCTGGGGCAGGACAGGTGCTTGAGTCTGTGGGAGCTGTCCTTGAGGCTGGGCCAGAGAGGCTGGCCTGGTGCTGGGGCAGGCTAAGAGCCTGGCTCTGTAGGAGCTGGTCTGGAGTCTAGGTCTGCGGGGCCTGACCTGGCCCTGGGGTGGACTGGGGGACTGGGGTTGCAGGAGCTAGTCTGGTGCTGGGTAGGTCAAAAGTCTGGGTCTGCAGTAGTCAGCCTGGCACTGGGCCCAGCCAGGAGCCTGGGTTCACAGTGTCTGATTGGGAGCCTCAAGTGGTAGGAGCCACTGAGGGGTGCAGGAGCTGGCAAGCACAGGGATGTGTTGAGACCCTGGGTTCACAGGAGTCTCTTAGGAGCCTGGGCCGTGTAAGCCACTCGGGGCCACAGGAGCTGGCCTGCACTGAGGTGAGCCAGGAACCCAGGTTTGCAGGAGCCTGCCATGAGCATGGGTCTACAGGTGCTGCCCCGGGCCATTGAAGCTTGCTATCACTGGGGTGGAACAGGAGCCTAGGTTCATGGAAGCCCTATGGAAGCCTTGTGCCACAGGAGCCACCTAGGGCTGTGGGAGTTGACAGGCATCAGGGTGAGTCAGGGGCCTGTGTTCATAGGAGCCTGATGCTTTTGAAGCTGCCTGTGGCCATGGGAGCCACTTGGGGCCACTGTTGCCAGCAAGCACTGGGTTTGCAGGAGTTGCCTGGAAGTCTGGTATCATGGGAGATGCCTGGAGCTGTGGATCTGGTAGGTGCCACAGTGATCTGGGGGCCTGGGTTTGTGGGAACCTGCAGAGAGCCACCTAGAGACACAAGAGTCAGCCTTGTGCTGGAGCAGTCTGACTCTGGAGTCTATAGTGAAGTCAGATACCTTCCATGGGGAGGGTGTCTTTCTTCATGTTGGGCTGACGGGTCTTGAGGGGAGAGGTGATGGGAGTAATATAAATCTACCTTTTCTACCCTCCTCAATATGCCTTTTTTTTATTTCTGTGCTTCACCCAGGTGTTGTAGCCTTTCACCTGGAATCCTTGGGTCTTATAAAGGTACTTTTGTGCATGGATAGTTATTCAAATTGATATTTCTGAAGGGGTCAAGCACTAGAAATTTCTATGCTACTATGTTGTTGACATCACTGCCTGCTTTATTCTTTTTCCTCATTTTGGCCAGAACATGGGTGGGAGAAGAGAATTGATATTTATTTGGCCTCTCAAGTTGAAACTAATATAATAACTTAATATGTTCTGATTTCAAAAAAAAATGAACATCATAAATATAGTTAAAGACCCCTTTGAATGCAATTCCTATCCCAGTTGCCTTCTTAGAGGCAACCCATATTGCCAATTTCCATAGAAAAGTTCTATGCTTTGCCTACATACAAATATATTCAAGTGTTCTGAGGGTTTTTTAAAATTTTAAATTTTATCACAGTATATGTGTTATTCTGCAACATTTTTTCTTAAAAGTATGTCTTAGAGATTTTCTCATCTAAGTATATATATCTCTTTCTTTCTTCTTAGTGCTGTATTGTATTTCACAGTATTGCAATATCGTTTTTGTTTCTGTCGGTGGTTCTGAGAAATAGACTCCTGGGTCATAGGGATTTTTCATTTTAATAGATATTTGAAACCTCCTTACAAAAGGATTATATTATTTTATGTTCTATCAGCATATCAGAGTTCTTGGTTCCCCACACATCCACGAATAGTTCTGAGTATTTGCATATTTAAACATATCTGCTATCCTGATGGATGAAAAATGGTATCTCTTTGTTTTAATTTACCTTTTACTAATGTTGAAGAACATATATAAGCTCCCTTAACTCACCGAAAAAAATCAGATCAGGAATATGAATTTCTCCTTTACGAATGCAAATCAATTTGTAGGCAGCTAAATGCATGTTAGCAATCTCTGGAGGCTAAGGAAAAGTCTGAAGAGAAAAGCATGTTTTTTTGCATGAACTTAATATTCACAAATCCCTGATATGTAAAGAAAAGATAAGAATTCTCACAGTGCAAATAAATTTGAGTTTACTATTACAAGATCTTATAGTCTTTTGTTTCAAATATGTTAAGACACTGTTCAGATTATATAAATCATCAATAATTAGTGTGATAATGAATGATAATTTAAAATTCTGTTAGATGATTAAATTCAGTTGTAAGTTTACCAAGCTTTTCTTAAAAGCTCAATTTATCTTTGTGATGTTAAGAACAACTTAGTTGATCATCTTCATACTACAGGATAATTCCTTAGAAAAATGAAATTTCACAGTTTATTTTCTAAAAATATACTCAACACATTTTTTGTTGATGTACTCATTCGTAATTAGTGGTATCTTATCATTACCAACACAATTGAGGACCCGCAGCTCTGGGAGCAGGCTCTTTAAGTATGAAATTTCATTTTCTTGGGTAAGAAAATTTCTTCTCTCTCTTTAAAGTGAGATTTGAAGAATTTTCAAACATGTCTAGACCTGGCTAGTGTTAATGTCCTTTTGGGGGGTTGATTTATTCACCAGAGAAGAAAGTCGGGCACACAGAACTCCAGGTTGAAAAGGGAGAAAATGGATGAATGCAAACATGTGATCTGATCTCTAGATATTAGAACTATATGGTGCTACATCAAATTCCACAATCTGATTGCACTAAGATGACCCTATGTTAAATTAGAAATTCTACAACAGTAGTTTTTATTCTCCAGGACAGATTTATTTCGCTGAGATAACACAGTTTAAGTGACTTATACTCTCTGAAGCACCTTACGTGAGAAATCCTTGTCCAGAGCTAATGATTCATTCCTCAGTGAGCCAGTGACCAAGTACAAAAAAGCTCCTAGAGAGGGGCACACTATCATCCTTCAATTTTCCTAAATAGATAGTAATTTCTTCTGAGTCAAAACCTGTCTGAGATGAAAAACAAAAACTTACTTGAATGTCATTCCTTGGTGTGTAAATCCCTACTGGGTAAGAAACAGGAAATGGCTCAAAGGTCGTGCCTTTTTCATTTGAGACTCCTTTTAAAATAATGTGATTTTTCTGGTATACGAAGAATGATGGAACTTTTATGATTTACGTAAGTCCATTAATGTCATTATTTTGGTGTATATATAAATTGTAAAGTCTTGAAATATATCATTAAAATTTCCAAAGATAGCCTAGGTGAACAACTCTATTGAGTAAATAACTTTACAATTACAATCTCTCTCCCTTTCTCTTCATTCTACAAGAAACAGTTCTATGCCTGTATTGTGCAGAAAAGAATATTTTCTTCTGGGGACTGTTGTGGCCACCCCTCTGAGACAGAATACACTATCACCCAAAATTTGATTCAGATGTCAGACTGATTATGGCACACATACACACACCAAGACAGTATGAAAAGTTTTATTACTCACATAATGAGACTTTCTGGGTAGAGCAGAATGGCTTTCAGACAGATCCAAAAATGGCTTGAGGGGCTGGCCCCGTGGCCGAGTGGTTAAGTTCACGCACTCCGCTGCAGGCGGCCCAGTGTTTCGTTGGTTCCAATCCTGGGCGCGGACATGGCACTGCTCATCAAACCACGCTGAGGCAGCGTCCCACATGCCACAACTAGAAGGACCTACAATGAAGAATATACAACTATGTACTGGGGGGCTTTGGGGAGAAAAAGGAAAAAAATAAAATCTTTAAAAAAAAATGGCTTGAAAGAGTGGGACAAGGAGGCATCCTTGCGGTTTTATGGTGGCTAGGAGATGGGTCCAGGGTGAGGGTTCCTCCATGTGGTTTAAACTTCCCACCAGTGCCTAAGGAGGGGGAACATTGGTTTTATGTTCTGCTTGTCCATTTGTGGGGCAGAAGGGAAAGTTATCAACTTACTTATATGTGGGACAGAGGAGAAGGAGGGGTAAGGCTTAAAAGCTTCAAAGATCAAAAAGTAGTCAAAGATCAAAAAATGGAGTCAGCCTCTTTATTCCAGAGTCTTTAAAATATCTGCTTCATTTACCAGTCTAGAAGCATATGCAGATAGGTTTCCATTGTGACTGAAGCAAAAAGTCAATTTTGATCGATCAAATTTCTCTGAAATATATAATTTTGTTCTGGAATCTTTGACCCAAAAGCTGAATCTACCGGCATACCTTAGAGTTGCAGGGATTCAATCAACCAATGGCATGGATATCTTGAGTAACCTAAGTTTTGGTTCCATTACATCAATAACAGGGTTTGACGATTAATATAATGAATAACAAGTATTTTCCTTCAGTGCTTCTCAGAGCAAAAACATTAGGCTTACTCAATTTGGCTTTATAATTAGCAACATGGTTCAAATGACATCATCAATAAAGGGAAAAGACAACTCACAGCATAGGAGAAAATGTTTGCAAATCAGACAAATGTTACAGATTCCGTATCCAGAATATATAATAAACTCTTACCACTCAATAAAAAGGCAAATAGAACAATAAAAAAATAGGGAAAGGATTTGAATACACATTTCTCCAAAGAAGATATGCAAATGACTGATGAACACATGAAAAGATTCTCAACATCATTAGTCTTCAGAGTAATGCAAATCGAAACCACAATTATACCACTTCACATTCACTAGATGTCTATAGTTCTTTATAAATGCGGATAATAGTGTTAGCAAGGATGTAGAGAAACTGGAACCCTTGCACGTTGCTGGTGGGAATGTAAACTGGTACAGCCATTATGCAAAACAATTTGGCATTTTATCTAGTGTACCATTTTAATTTACTTGTTTCCTTTTCTGTATGTATTTTAGTTTTCTCTCTTAGTGGCTACTCTAGGGATTATATGTAATATCTTAAGTATATAACACTCAAGTTTGAATTAATGTCAACTTAATTTCAATAGTATACAAAACTCTGCTCCTTTACAACTCTGCTTTCCTGTTTATGTTGCTACTGTCACAAATTCGATCTTTATACATTGTGTGTTCGTTAACATGCATTTATAATTATAGTTTTATGCATTTGGCCTTTAAAATACAGCAGAAAAAACAAGGTTTAACAAAACAAAAATGCAGTAATACTGGCTTTTAAAAGAATTATTTGACTTTATGTTTTAGAGCAGTCTAGATTTACGGAAAAATTGAGTAAAAAGTACAGTGAACTCCCATATACTACTTCTTCTCCCCCACCACCCGCCTTCCCCGCTCACAGCTTTCCATATTATTAGCATCTTGCATTAGTGTGGTATATTTGTTAAAATTGATGTATGAATATTGATACATTATTATTAACTAAAGTCCCTAGTTACATTAGGGTTCACCCTTTGTATTGTACATTTCTATGTTTTTTTAAATTGTGCTAAAATACACATAACATAAAATTTGCCATCTTAACTAATTTTATGTGTACAATTCAGTGACATTAAGTACACACATTGTCATTAAACCATCACCACTATCCATCTCCAGAACTTTTTTATCATCTCAAACTGAAACATTATATCCGTTAAACAATAACTTCGCACTCCCCACAGCCCTTTGTGAGCACTATCCTAATTTTATCTCTATAAATTTGACAACTCTAAATACATCATATAAGTGGAATCTTGCAGTATTTATTTTGTGACTGGCTGTTTCACATAGCATAATGTTTTCAAAGTTTATTCTTATTCTAGCATGTATCAAAATTTCATTTCTTTTTAAGACGGAATAATATTTCTGTAATATGTCTGTATATACCATATTTTGTTTATTCATTCATCTATCAATGGATATTTTGGTTGTTTCATTTTGGCTATTGCGAGTAATGCCACTAAGAACACTGGTTGTACAAATATCTGTTCAAGTCCCAGCTTTCAATTATTTTGGGTGTATAACTAGAAGTGGAAGTGTTACAACATATAGTATTCTATGTTTAATTCTTTGAGGAACCCCCATACTGTTTTCCAAAGCAGCTCCATCATTTTACATTCCCACCAGCAATGCACATGGGTTTCAATTTCTCCACATCCTTCCCAACATTTGATATTTTCTGTGTTTTCATAATAGCCATCTTAGTGTGTGTGAAGTTGTATCTCATGTTTTTGCTTTGTATTTCCCTAAAGTCTAGGGATGTTCAGCGTCTTTTCATGTGCTTATTGACCATTTGTATATCTTCTTTGAAAAAATGTCTATTCAAGGCCTTTACCCTTAAAAATAGGGTTGTTTGGGGCCAGCCAGGTGGCACAGCAGTTAAGTTCACACATTCCACTTCGGCGGTCCAGGGTTCACCGGTTCAGATCCAGGTGCGGACATGGTACCGCTTGTGAAGCCATGCTGTGGTAGGCATCCCACATATAAAGCAGAGGAAGATGGGCACGGATGTTAGCTCAGGGCCAGTCTTCCTCAGCAAAAAAGAGGAGGATTGGCAGCAGATGTTAACTCAGGGCTAATCTTCCTCAAAAAAAAATAGGGTTGTTTGGTCTTTTGTTGTTGTTTTTAGGCATTCTTTATATAGTCTTGATATTAGCTGTTTATCATATATATGATTTTCAAGTATTTTCTCCCATTCTTTGAGTTGCCTTTTCACTCCCTTGAAAGGATCTGTTGATGTACAAAAGTGTTTTTTTTGTTTGTTCGTTTTAAAAGTTAAAGGCGTACAGCATGATGGTTTGATTTACATGTATTGTGAAATGATTACCACAATAGGTTCAGCTAACATCCATCTTCTCATATAGATACACTAAGAAGAAAAGACAGAAGGAAAGAAAAAAGGAAAAAAAATTCTCCCTGTGATGAGAAGTCTTAGGATTTACTCTCATAACAAAGTTCCTATATATCATACAGCAGTGTTAACTATAGTCATCATGTTGTACATTACATCCCTAGTACTTATCTTATAACTGGAACTTTGTACCTTTTGACCATCTTCCTCCAATTTCCCCTTCCCCAACTCTCTGCCTCTGGTAACCGCAAGTCTGATCTCTTTTTTATGAGTCTGTTTGTTTGTTTTTTAGATTTTACATATAAATGAGATCATCCAGTATTTGTCTTTCTCAGTTTTACTTATTTCACTTAGCATAATGCATTCAAAGTCCATCCATGTTGTCACAAATGGTAGGATTTCCTCATTTTTTATGGCTGAATAATATTCCATTGTGTATATATATATACACAACAACTTCTTTACCCATTCATCCATTGATGGACACAGATTGTTTCCATGTCTTGGCCATTGTAAATAATCCTGCCATGAACAAGGGGGTGCCAGTATCTTTTTGAATTTGTTTTTGTTTCCTTTGGATATATTCCCAGAAGTGGAATTGCTGGATCATATAGTAGTTATATTTTTTAATTTTTTTAGTTTCTCCATACTGTTTTCCGTGGCTGTACCAATTTACAATCCTGCCAGCTGTGCACAAAGTTTGCCTTTTCTCCACATCCATGCCAGCTTTTGATGATGATGATGACCATTCTAACAGGCATGAGGTGATATTTCATTGTAGATTTGTTTCTTTTTCTCTTGAGGAAGATTGACCCTCAGCTAACATCTGTGCCAACCTTCCTCTATTTTGTATGTGGTACCCCGCCACAGCATGGCTTGATGGGCAGTGTGTAAGTCTGCCCCCGGGATCCAAATCCCCAAACCCCAGGCCACTGAAGTGGAGTGCACGAACTTAACCACTACTCCGCCAGGCTGGCCCCATTCCATTGTAGTTTTAATTTGCATTTCCCTAATGACTAGTGATGTTGAGCACCTTTTCATGTACTTGTTGGCATTTGGTATATCTTCTTTGGAGAAATGTCTGTTCAGATCTTTTGTGCATTTTTTAATTGGGTTACTTGGTTTTTTGCTGTTGAGTTGTATGAGTTCTTTATACATTTTGGATATTAACTCCTTATCAGATATATGGTTTGCAAATATTTTTCCCATTCTGTAGGTTGTCTTTTCACTTTGTTGATGGTTTCTTTTGCTGTGCAGAAGATTTTTAGTTTGATCTAGTCCCACTTGTTTATTTTTTGTTTTGTTGCTTGTGCTTTAGATGTCATATTCAAAAAATCATTACCAAGATCTATGTCAAGGAACTTTACTCCTATATTTTCTTCTGGGAGTTTCATGGTTTCAAGTCTTACACTTAAGTCTTTAATTCATTTTGAGTTTATTTTTCTAAGTAGTGTAAGATAGGTGTCTAGTTTCATTCTTTTGCATGTGAATATCCAATTTTTCTCGCACCATTTATTGAAGAGACTGTCTTTTCTCCATTGAGTATTCTTGGCTCCCTTGTCAAATATTAGTTAACCAAAAGTTTTTAATTTTGACAAGTCCAATTTATCTATTTTTTTTATGTTTTAGGGTTTTATCCAAGAAATAATTGCCAAACCCAATGCCATAAAGTTCTTGCCCATATTTTCTTCTACAAGTTTCAAAGTTTTAGTTCTTAAGTTTGTCTTTGATCCCTTTTGAGTTAATTTTTGTACATGGTTTAAGGTAAGGCCAAAATTCATTCTTTTGCATGTGGATATCCAGTTTTCCCAGTACCATATCTCAAAAAGACTGTGTTCCCCACTAAATGGTCTTGGTACCTTTGTCAAAAATCATTTGGCCATATATGCAAGGGTTTTTTTCTTGGCTTTCTATTCCATTTCACTACTTCATATGTCTATCTTTATGCCAGGGCCATACTGTTTAGATTACTGTAGTTATTGTAGCAAGCTTTGTATGATATTGTGATTTATAAGAAATATAAATATTCAGATGACCAAAATATATTTCTCATGTATATTTTGTCTTTGTCCACAATTCCTTCACAGCTCCCAAAACCCTTGAAATTTCCTCAGTGATAAGAGCAATGGGAGCATGTTTTGTCATAATATTTGGTCTCTTGTCCTCAGTTCCTAAAATCTACCTCAGAGCCATTAAGGTGAAATAGATGTCTTGTTATTTATAACAAGCCCCTTCCCATCCCAACTGGATTTATGTTAATGAGGTGACTTCTCAAAAGCACCTAAGGATGGTAGCTGGTTGCCAGGGCAACCAACCATGTGGTTAGAGGGTTGGAACTTTCAATCCAACCTCTCACCACCTCCCAGAAGGGGAGAGGTGCTGGAAGTTGAATCAATTGCCAATGGCCAATGATTTTATCAATCATGCCTATGTAGTGAAGCCTCCATAAAAACCCAAAAGGTTTGGGTTCACAGAGCTTCTGGGTTGGCAAACACATGGAGATTCTGTGAGACTTGAGCTCTGGGAGAGAGCATGGGAGCTCTGCACCCTTTCTCCATACCTTGCCCTATGTATCTCTTCCATCTGGCTGTTCCTGAGTTATATCTTTTTGTAAAAAGCCAGTAAACTAGTAAGGAAAATGTTTCTCTGAGTTTTGTGAGCTGCTCTAGCAAATTAATCTAACCTAAGGAGAGGGTCATTGGAAACTCCCATCTACAGCTGGTAGATTAGAAGCACAGGTAATAACTTGGATTTGACATCTTAACAATGTTCAATCTTCCAATTGGTGAACAGGAATAGAGTTCTTGTAAGCAAGTGATGTTAAGTTGGTATCAATTCAAATTAAATTTTTATAGATTTATGATGTTATATGTAATCCCCATGGTAAGCAAAAGAAAAATAATCTATAGAATATACAAAAAGGAAATGAGACTGGAATCAAAATGTGTCCATGCACAAAATCAACTAAACACAAAAGAAGATAGTAATGGAGGGAATGAGGGACCAAAAAAAGTGATAAAACATATATTTAAAAAATCAAAATCATGAAAGTAAGTCCATCTTTATCAGTAATTTCATTAAATGTAAATGGATTAAATTCCACAATCAAAAGGCATTGATTGGCAGAAGGAATAAACAAACATGAGTGAACTATATGCTACCAGCCTGAGATTTACTTTAAATCTAAAGAAACAAATAGGTTTAAGGTAAAAGGATGGAAATAAATATTCCATTTAAATAGTTGCCAAAGAGAGTTGGTATGGCTATATTAATATCAGAAGAACAGACTTAAAAGTCAAAAATTGTTAGAAGAGACAAAGTACGTTATATATTGAGAAAAGGGTCAATTCACCAAGAAGATATTAACAATTATAAACATACACATGAAACATCAGCTTTTCAATATATGTGAAACAAAAATTTACAGAATTGACAGGAGAAATGGATGGTTCTACACTAACAGAGATATTAGTACCGCAATTTTAATAACGGATAGAAAATCAGACAGAAGAGCAATAAGGAAATAGAGGACTTGAACAACACTATAGTTCAATTGGATCTAATAGACATATACAAAGCATGCGACTCAATGACAAAAGAATACACATTTTTCTCAAGTGCACAATGAACGTTCTCCAGAATAGAGCACATGTTAGACCATAAAACAAGCCTTGATATTTTTTGAAAGGATGAAATCATACAAAGTACCATTTCTGATCACATTGAAATGAAGCTAAAGATCAATAGGACAAGGAAAATTGGAAACTTCACAAATACATGAAAATTAAATAATACACTCTTCATTTTTGTTTATTTTCCTTAGACTTGGTCATTTCAATTGTGCTGCCTTTAAGTTCACTGATTCTTTTTTCTGCCTGATCAGATCTGCTGTTGTGGCCCTCTAGTGACTTTTTAAATTCAGTTTATTTTTCAGCTTCAGAATTTCTGTTAGGTTCCTTTTTATAATTTCTATCTCTTTGTCAATATTCTCATTTGTGCTTATAGTATTTTCCTTAGTTATTTGTCCATGCATTCTTTTAGCTCTTTGAGCATATTTAAAATACTGTTTTAAAGTCTTAGTCTGGTAATCCAGTGTCTGTGTTCCCTCATGGATGGTTTCTGCAAGTTTATTTTGTTCCTTTGAATGGATCATGTTTTCCTGGGTTTTTTTTATGACTTTTTGTCATTGAAAATTTGGCATTTGAATAAACAGCTACCTCCCCAGACTTTGCAGACTGGCTCTATGCTTCAGAAGTCTTTCACTGATTACTGGGTTTGCTTTGAGCCTAGCCATCAGAACAAGGTGAAAATATATGGTTTTCTCATGTCTTTTCTATGTTTGAATCTTGTCTTGGCCTGCATGTGGCTTTCTTGATTTCCTGGTATACATAGCTGCTTTTAAAAGTTTTAATTTCCCCAAAATTCATACCCATATCTTCTTAAGGCATTATATGATATATTGTATGTCTCCACTGCGACCTCTTGTCCCAGGTGTCTGTTGGTCTGCAGTCTCCCTGTGGCTTGTATGAGCAGTTCCCACTGATTTTTCCTATTTGGGATCCAAGTTAGATGAGGCAGAGTCTAATCAGTCCTTCAGGCAGCCCTCATACAGGTTTGAACATTAAAAATAAATTCTGCTCTGCTCCCTCCAGTTTGATGGAGGGAGCTAGGAACTGGACTGCTTACTCTTACAGATCAAGACCACACTATGTTGGATAGCGTATTGAGCATGGACAAGTAAAAATGCCACAAAATTTCCTAATATTTTGAAGGTGAATTTTTGTTGCTTGAATGTTTTCTTAGTGCTGTAGAATTTGGACTGCTTTTCAGAGCTCTTATAAGGTTAGTTCAGCCAGATTTTGGTTGGTTTTTGATATTTCCATAGCAAAAAGAGAACTTTGAGCTTCCTAGTCTGGTATTTTGCTGACATCACATCACATATTTGGAATTATATAGTACATGGCCTTTCAGAATGGCTTCTTAAATTTAGCAGTATACATTTAAGGTCCCTCCATGTTACTTTGTGTCTTGATAACTCATTTCTTTTGATCACTGAATAATATTCCAATATATGTATGTACCACCATTTGCTTATCCATTGACCTTTTGAAGGACATCATAGTTCCTTCCAGGTTTTGGTAATTAGGAATAAAACTATTATAAACTTTATGTGCAGGTTTTTCTGTAGACATGTTTTCAACACATTTAGATAAGCAGGAGCACAATCCTGGATCCTATGGTTAAGACTATGTTTACCTTTGTCAGGACTGCCAAACTGTCTTCCACAGTTACTGTACCATTTTGCATTCCCATCAGCAATGAATGAGAGTTCTTGTTGCTCCATATTCTCACCAACATTAAGTGTTGTCAATGTTTTAGACTTTAACCATTCTTATAGGTGTGTAGTGGAATCTCATTATTTTAGTATGTAATTCCCTAATGGCATATGATGTTGAGCATTTTTTCATATGCTTATTTACTATCTGTATATCTTCTTTGGTTGGGTGTCTAATCAGATTTTTTGCCCATTTTTTAAGTGGATTGTTTGTTCTCTCATTGTTGAGTTTTAAGACTTCCTTGCAGACACAAAGAAATGGAAAGATATTTGTTGCTCATGGATTGGAAGAATTAACATAGTTAAAATGTCCATATTTCCATAAGCAATCTACAAATTCAATGCAATTCCTATCAAAGTTCCAATGACATTTTTCAGAGAAATAGAACAAAGAATCCTAAAATTTATATGGAACAATAAAGGACCCTAAATACCCAGAGGAATCCTGAGAAAGAAGAACAAAGCTGGAGGTATCACACTCCCTGACTTCCAAATATACTACAAACCTATAGTAATCAAAACATCATCATACTGGCACAAAAACAGACACACAGACCAATGAAAAAGAATTGAAGGCCCAGAAATAAAACCACACATCTATGGATAGCTAATTTTTGACAAAGGAGCCAAGAACATACAATGGAGAAAGGAAAGTCTCTTTAACAAATGGTGTTGGGAAAACTGGGCAGCCACATGCAAAAGAATGAAAGTAGACCATTATCTTTTGCCATACACAAAAATTAACTCAAAATGGATTAAAGTCTTGGATGTAAGACCTGAAACCATAAACTTCTTGAAGAAAACTAGGCAGTGTGCTCTTTGACATTGGTTTTGGCGTCATCTTTTTGAATACCTTGTCTCACCAGGCAAGGGAAACAAAAGAAAAAATAAACAAATGAGACTGCATCAAATTAAAAAGCTTCTGCCTGGCAAGGGAAATTATCAACAAAATGAAAAGACAACCTAACAATTGGAAGAAGATATTTTCAAACCATATATCTGATAAGGGGTTAATATCCAAAATATATAAAGGACTCATATATCTCAATAACAACAACAACAACAACGAAAACAAACTAAAAAATGAGCAAAAGGTCTGAACACACATTTTTCCAAAGAAGATACACAGATGGCCAAAAGGCACATGAAAAGATGTTCAACATCACTAATTATTAGGGAAATAGAAATCAAAACTACAATGAGATGGGCCCAACGCTGTGACCTAGTGGTTAAGTTCAGTGCGCTCCACTTCTGTGGCCCAGGTTCAGTTTCCAGGGGCAGACCTACACCACTCATCAGCAGCCATGCTGAGGCAGAAACCCACATACGAAATAGAGGAAGATTGGCACAGATGTTAGCTCAGGGAAAATCTTCCTCAAGCAAGAAGAGGAAAATTGGCAACAGATATTAGCTCAGAGAGAATCTTCCTTAGTAGGAAAAAAAAAAACTACAATGAGATATCACCTCATGCCCATCATAATGGTTATTACTAACAAGGCAAGAAATAACAAGCGCTGGAGAGGATGTGGAGAAAATGGAACTCTCATACACTGCTGGTGGGGATGTATACTGGTGCAGCCACTATGGAAAATAGGATGGAGATTACGCAAAAAATTAAAAATAGAACTACCATATGATCCAGCTATTCCACTTCTGCGTAGTTATCCAAAGAACACGAATGTGTAAAGATACATGCACCCCTATGTTCATTGGAGCATTATTCACAATAGTCAAGACTTGGAAACAGCTTAAGTCCCCATCAATGGACGAATGGATAAAAAGATATGGTATATACACAGTGGAATACTACTCAGCTATAAAAAAGATGAAATCATGCCATTTGTGACAACATTGATGGACCTCGAGGGTATTATGCTAAACAAAATAAGTCAGATGGAGAAAGTCAAATACCATATGATTTCTCTCATAAGTAGAAGAAAAAAACAACCACCACCACAAACAATCATATAGATAAAGAGATTAGGTTGATGGTCACCAGAGGAGAAGGGGTGAGGGAGGTGGGTGAAAGGCACATGTGTACGGTGATGGCTGATAATTAGACTTTGGTTGGTGAACATGATGTAATCTACACAGAAATCTAAATATAATGATGTACACCTAAAATTTATATAATGTTATAAACTAGTGTTACTGCAATAAAAAATAAAAATTAAAAAATGTAAAATAAAAGAATTCCTTGTATATTTTGGATATCAGTCCTTTATCATATATGTATTTTACAAAGATTTAGTCCCAGTCTGTGGTTTTGTTTTTTATTATCTTAAATGTATTTTTCGGATAGCATAAGTTTTTAATTCTAATGAAGTCCCACTTAACAGATTTTTCTTTTATGGATCATGCTTTTTGTGTTGTGTCTAAAAACTCATTGCCAGAAGTGATGTTAGCAAAATGGCCAAATAAGATATCCCTCAAATATATCCCCCACTTAACAATAACAATTTGGCATCCATCCACAGACAAAATACCTTTGTGGGAGTTGTGGGACCCAACATTATATGCCAAGGGACCAGGGAGGAGTCTCGTCCATTCATGCCTCAGGCAATAACCATATAGACGTCTCGGTCCCAGCTGTAGACCCTGCAGTGACTCATGCACTGGCTCCAGACCCTCTCAGCCGTGGTCTGGGATCCCCTGGAGAACACTGTCAATCACCCGTGGATGAGACAATCAGCCATGGTCAAAAGACCTTTTGTGGAAGTCCACGTTTGCAACAGAGAAGTTCCAGCACACCATTAGAGCAAAACAATATGAGTTTGGATGCATTAGGGAGAGAAAGAGTAACATTTTGACTTTACCTGCATCACCCCTGCCCAAAGCAGTACTCCTCAATTCCAAGAGAGGCCTTCTTGGCCAGTCATTTCTCCTGTAGGGGAAAGTGAGAGGATGTTAATGAGTGCCTGGCTTCCCCAGCTTTGTGAGACACTGCCAAAGAAGCTGGCTTCTCTCTTGTCCCATCCAGAATACTGAGTCATGAGCTGGATGACTGGGAGGTGGGAAGAGATTGGGAGAGCCGCACATAGGACTCTTGGAGGGCATTAAAGGGACATAGATCCTACTACTTCATGGACTCCATCAAGAAGACAACCCACAAGCTACTTGGGACATCTCACCTGAAGATCCCCACAACTGGCCCACTGACACTGCAGCACTCTGCTTGCTTCACCCACACAAACCCCACCCTGTGGCCCACTCTCTTTGTCCTGCCAAAGATGGCGAGAGTGAACTCTGGCAGATGGCTATTGAGCATACACAAAAAGCCAGCCTGAATCTGTGGGCCAGGGAGAGACCACAAACTTGAGATTTAGCTTTGTCCTTAGGAAAGCAAAAGGGAGACTGTCTGGTGCATTGCAGGACTGAGAAAAGACATACAAACTTATGAATTCTGCCACAAGAGGGAGCAAGAAGTGAGGAGCAGGTGTATCCGTAGAAGGTCAGAAAGTTTCAGAATCCCTAGGAGGACTCACAGAAAGTGTTCCTCCCTGAAGTCAGTAAAGACTGAAGGAGGTGACTATTACTTTAAATACAAAGACAGCAATGCAAGACTTCAAGGAACATAAAAAAATCAAGGAAACATGATGCCAGCAAAGGAAACATGACACCACCAAAGGAAAGAGATTGAATCAATA
The DNA here is from genome assembly GCF_041296235.1 of Equus asinus. Taxonomy (NCBI): domain Eukaryota; kingdom Metazoa; phylum Chordata; class Mammalia; order Perissodactyla; family Equidae; genus Equus; species Equus asinus. Next base: position 96,423,232 of record NC_091820.1, read on the forward strand.
AACAAAAAATCTGCTCATAAAGAAAAGCCCAGGACCAGATGGTTTCCCTGGTGAATTCTACCAAACATTTTAAAAAGAATTAATGCCAATCCTTCTCAAACTCTTCCAAAAAAATAGAAGAGGAGGGGACATTTTCAAACTCATTTTATAAGACCAGCATTGCCTTGATACCAAAGTCAGACAAGGATACTGCAAGAAAAGAAAACTACAGACCAATATCCCTGATAAATATAGATGCAAAAATTCTCAACAAAACTTTAACAAACCAAATTCAATACCAACTAAAAGGCTCATAAACCACAATCAAGTGGGATTTATCCCTGAGGTGCAAGAATAGTTCAACCTATGCAAATCAATAAATGTGATACACCACATTAATAGAATGAAAGATACAAATTATATGATCATCTCAATAGATGCAGAAAAAGCATTTGACAAAATTCAACTTCCATTCATATTAAAAACTCTCAACAAATTGAGTACAAAATGAACATACATCAACATAATAGGAGAAACCCAGGGCATCCTACTCCATGATGAAAGGTTTTCCTCTACGATTAGGAACAAAATGAAAGTGTCCACTCCTATGCAACACAGCACTGGAAGTCCTGGCCCAAGCAATTAGGCAAGAAAAAGAAATAAACTCATCCAAATTGGAAAGAAAGAAGTAAAACTGTCTCTGTTTGCAGATGATATCATCTTATATATAAAAAATCCTAAAGACTCCACCAAAAAACTGTTAGAACTAGTCAACAAATTCAGTAAAGTTGCAGAATACAAAATCAAGATACAGAAATCAGTTGCATTTCTATACACTAACAAGAAAGTATCTGAAAATGAAAGAAAGAAAATAATTCCCTTCTCAATAGCAGAAAAAAAAATTAAATACTTGGCAATAAATTTAACCTAGGAGGTGAAAAATCTGTACACTGAAAAACTCTTAAGACTTGATGAAAGAAACTGAAGAAGACACAAATAAATGGAAAAATATCCCATGCTCATGGAGTGGAAGAATTGATATTGTTAAAATGTTGATACTACCCAAAGCCGTCTATAGATTCAGTGCAATCTCTATCAAAATTCCAATGTCATTTTTCACAGAAATAGAAAAAATTATTCTAAAACTTGTATGGAACCACAAACAGCCAAAAACAGTCCTGAGAAAGAAAAACAAAGCTGGAGGCATCACATTTCCTGATTTCAAACTTTATTATAAGGCTATAGTAATCAAAACAGTATGGTCCTGGCATAAAAATAGATACATAGACCAATGAACAGAATTGAGAGCCCAGAAATAAACCCATGAATATAAGGTCAACTGATATTTGACAAGGAAGCCAAGAATATTCAATGGAGAAAGGATAGTCTTTTCAATAAATGCTGCTTGGAAAACTGGATATCCATATGCAAAAGAATGAAATTGGAGCTCTATTTTTCACCACTTGCAAAAATTACTTTGAAACGGATTAAAGGCTTAAACATAAGACCTGAAACTGTAAAACTCCTTGAAGAAAACATAAAGAAAAAGCTCCTTGACATTGGCTGGGCAATGATTTTTTAGATATGACACCAATAGCAAAAGCAACAAAAGCAAAAATAAGCAGTGGAACTACTTCAAACTAAAAAGCTTCTGCACAGCAAAAGAAACAATCAATAAAATGAAAAGGCAGGGGCCGGCCCTGTAGCTGAGGGGTTAAGTTTGTGCGCTCCACCTCCACGGCCCAGAGTTTCGCTGGTTCGGCGCCTGCACGGACCTAACACTGCTCATCAAGCCATGCTGAGGTGGTGTCCCACATAGCAGAGCAGTAGCATACAGCTAGAATATACAACTATGTACTGGGAGGCTTTGGGGAGAAGAAGAAAAAAAAAAGAAGCAGATTGGCAACAGATGTTAGCTCAGGTGCCAACCTTTAAAAAAAAAATGAAAACGCCTACAGAATGGGAGAAAATATTTGCAAACCATATATCTGATAAAGGATTAATATCCAAAATATATGAAGAACTCATACAACTCAATAGCAAAAACAAAACAAAACAAATAATCCAATTTAAAAAGGGGCAAAGAAACTGAACAGACATTTTCCAGAGAAAACATACTAATGGCCAACAGTTATGTGGGAAGATGCTCAGCACCACTAATCATCAGGGAAATGCAAATCAAAACCACAAGGAGCTATCACCTTACACCTGTTAGAATGGCTATCATCAAAGCAATGAGATAACATGTCTTGATGAAGATGTAGAGAAAAGGGAAGCCTTGTGCATTTTTGTTGGGAATGTAAATTGGTATAGCTACTATTGTATGGGGATTCGTCAAAAAATTAAAAATTGAACCGCCATATGATCCAGCAATCCCACTAAAAATGTATATATCTAAAGGAAATGAAATCAAGATCTTGAAGAGATCCTGCACCCATATGCACCCTCATGTTCATGGCAGCATTATGCAAAATAGCCAAGACAGAGAAACAACCTAAGAATCTATTGATGGGTGAATGGACAAAGAAAATGTGAGAAAGAAGGAAATCCTGCCATTTGTGACAACATGAATGGACCTTGAGGGCATATGCTAAGTGAAATAAGTCAGACAGAGAAAGGCTAATACTATACAATCTCACTTATATGTGGAATTTTAAAAGTTGAACTCATAGAAACAGTGAGTAGATTTGTGGTTGCAAGGGGCTAGGGGTTTGGGGAAATGGAGTGATGTCAGTCAAAGGATACAAACTTCCAATTATAAGATTAGCAAGTCCTGAGAATCTAATGTACTGCATGGTGACTATTGTTAACAATACTGTATTGTATACTTGAAAGTTGCTAAGAGAGTAGATCTTAAATGTTCTCACCACAAAAATGAAATGGTAATTATGTGAGGTGATAGAGGTGTTAACTGAGTCCACTGTGCTAATCATTTCACAATATATGCATATCAAATTATCACATTTTACATCTTAAACTTACACAAGATTGCATGTCAATTATATCTCAATAAAGCTTGAAAAAAAATCTCAAAACCTAAAGTGATCCAGATTTTCTCTTACATTGTCCTCTAAAAGTTTGTACTTTTATTTACATTTAGGTCTATGATCCATTTTGAGTTCATTTTTGTGAAATGTGTAAGCTCTGTATATAGATTCACTTTCTTTACATATAGATGTCCCTTTGTTACACACAATTGTTGGAAAGAACATCCTTTCTCCATTGAATTGTCTTTTCACCTTTGTTGAAGATCAGTTTCCCATATTGTGTATGTATATTTCTGGGCTCTCAAAATGTTCTATTGATTTGTTTGTCTATTCTTTCACCAATACCACACTATCTTGATGATTGTAGCTTTGTACTAAGTCTTGATGTCAGGTAGTGTCAGTTTCCGACTTTATTCTTGTCCTTCAATATTGTGTTCGCTATTTTGTAGGGGTTAGTTTGCCATTCCATATAAACTTTTGAATAAGTTTTTCAGTATCCACAAAATAATTTGCTTGGATTTTTTGTTGGAATTGTGTTGAATCTATGCATCGAGTTGGGAGGAACTGATGTCTTAACAATACTGAGTCTACTTATTCATGAACATGGAATGTCTTGGTTACCGTAACTTTATAGTAAGTATTGAAGTTAGGTAATATAAGTCCTCTGACTCTGTTCTTCTTCAATATTGAGTTGGCTATTCTGGGTCTTTTGCCTCTTCATATAAACTTTAGTATCAGTTTGTTAATATCTACAAAATAAATCACTGGGATTTTGATTGTGATTGCATTGAATCTGTAGATCAGATTGGGAAGAACTGATATCTTGACAATATTGAGTCTTTCCATGAACATAGAATATCTCTCTATGTATTTAGTTCTTCTGTGATTTCTTTCATCAAAGTTTTGTAGTTTTCCTCATATAGATCTTGTACATATTTGTGAGATTTATACCTATGTACTTCATTTTCAGGGGTGCTAATATGAAGGGTATTGTGTTACTAATTTCAAAGTTCACTTGTTAATTGCTGGTATATAGGAAAGCAATTGACTTTTGTATATTAACCTTAGCCTCTAACCTTGCTGAAATCACTTACTAGTTCCAGGAGTTTTCTGGTCTATTCTTTCAGATTTTCTACATAGACAATTATATCATCTGTGAACAAAGACAGTTTTATTTCTTCTTCCCAATCTGTATCCCTTTTATATTCTTTTCTGATCTTAATGCATTAGCTAGGAACTCCAGTACAATGTTGAAAAGAAATAGTGAGAGGGGATATTCTTGACTTTTTCCTGACCTTAACATAAAGCTTCTAGTTTCTAACCATTAAATATGATGATAGCTGTTGGGTTTTTGTAGATGTTCTTTATCAAGTCAAGGAAGTTCTGCTCTATTCCTAGTATGCTAAGATGACTTTATTCTTTTGCATGTGGATATCCAGTTGTCCTAGTACAGCTTGTGAACAGATAGGATTTTCAATAAGTGGTGATTGAATTCCAGTCAGTGGAATGTGAGTGGAAATAATAACTTTTCTTGACCAAGGATTTTAAGAAGCAGGCAGACTACCTCTACTCTTTTCTTCCAATTTTGCTGGCTGGACACAGGCTATGATGATGCCCCATCCATCATAGTGAGGGAGTAAGTGATGGTTAAGTAATGAGAAACATAAAAAAAGGTACTCTGGACTTCTCATTTTTTTTCTATTTTGAAAAGCAGTTTGACATTCAATTAGTGGTCAGTATTTGCTGGAATTGTGGAAATTCAAGATTTCTTCTCCCTGCAAGGCTAATAATCTTACCTCAACAGTCTTTTTAGTTCTAGAAATCCTCAAGGGGTATTTCCCAAGTCCTGAGTTTTGATAGTTTTCACATTATTTTTCTGGGTATTGTTGCCATACTAAGCTTTACTGTCAAGCACTTAAGTCTTTCCAACTTCTCCCTCTAATTTTCCCAACCACTACCCATACTCAGAGTCTTCATGATGTCAGAGATGAGTATAGCCCAAACTTTAAAGCCCAAACTTTAAAGTACAAACTTTAAACTTAAAGTGGGATCTGCATGCCAGAGAGTTACAGAATTTATTTGCAAATAGTTCTTTCTGGGATTCTTTATGAACGTGCCTTTGCTGCGAGAGACATACAGTTGAGGGCAGGTGTTAGAACAGGAAAAAACAGGAGTCCTAATCCCACTGCTGCCATTAGAATAGTTATATTCCTCTAAAGGCAAAGCATTGTTCCTGGGCTGAGGTCATTGCACTTGGCTCTTTTTTCCCTCAGGATGAATTTACTTAAAGCAGAACCCACTCCAAATGTGACTTGAGAATATTCTTGTGTCATGCCTCCCCATGAGTTCTCCAGATGCGCCTTGTCTCAAGTAGTAGACACAGGTTGCAATCTTTCCCAGAGGCTCTTCAGCCTCTACTGAAAGTAGACATCTGTTGAGCCAATTTTCATGAGTTAGTTCACAAGAACCCAACCAGCCTACCTGGTCCCAACTGCAAGAGACTTGAGTTACTGTGTAAAGCTCCTGACACTCAGGGATAGGAGAATGAATACATTCTAAGAATGCACAGAGTTTGGCTCAACCTTGGACAAAAAGGAGATCCCAGAAGGAAAGTTTGCCTGAGGCATATGAAAGAGAGAAGAGAGGCAAATTAAGCTAAATGGGCAAAAACAGGTCCATGACCAGGGTGACTGAGGTAGACAAGAGGAGAACATTCAAGCTGCACAGGCAAGGGATATGCCAATGTGAAAGTTCACGTACATGTATGTGGGAGGGAGGAGTGGTGTTGGGGCAGAGCTGTAGGTATGATGAAGGAGCATAGCTGTTTCTGTATCCCAGGCTTAATGATTAGGGGTTATTTGGTTCTGAAACTGTTCCATAGGTCCCGAGTTTATTGATGGTAATGCCCTCAGTTAGGAATGCCTGTTAGGGGGCTTAGGGAGAAAAGGAACCTGAGGCTCTGCCTTTATTAGGGTCCAAGGGTAGGGAGCCTAGAATTCCACAGATTCACTCTTTATTGGCTAATTTAAAGCATAAAAGCTGGAAGTAGGGTGCAGGAAGGAAAAAGCAAGTGGAGTCACCCAAGGGCTCAGTTATTTAGGTTATGCAGGGCTTTCTGAAAGAGGGAACTTCATGGGTGGGGGTGGCCTAGTTCTTTATCTGGTTGTTTTGCTAGTAGCTATGTCTTACAGCTGGCAATATGTCTATTCAAGATGGATGTCTTTTGAAATGGATGCCTTGGTAATCAAAAGCTTAATGTCAGGCAAAAGCTTAATCTACAGAAATGTAGATTTCAGAGATTACTCAGGGTTACACAGGTGCTAGTGGAGACACTGGGGAATGGAACTATGGCTGTTGCAATCATACAGGAATCCATTTTAGGATGAAATAAATAGACTATTTCTTAGCGGTCAGACAGACATAGGTCAGCATCCTCTTTTAATATTTTATTTGCTTTCTGAATTTAAAGATGACACTTAACCTATCTGATATATACAGTTAACACATAAAGAGCTTAAAATAGGATTTTCTCCATTCAATGAATGTTAATCAGTAATAGTGCCTGTTCTGTAAATGAATTGAGAACAAATTATTCAACAGATATTTCAAAGTCTCACAGTAAAATCAGTCAACTTTTAGTAGGTCCACTCCCCTGTCAGCAAATATCTTGGAATCAATATCCCAGTACTTCAAGAATTACCAAAGAAGCTTGAGTTGGTAAGACTGTAAACTTTTAGGATAGGAAATTTTAAAAAATAGAAACCATAAGTGAATGTAAGCTCCACAAGAATAGAAATTTCTTTCTGTTTTGTTTCTACTGCATCCTCAGTGCCTAGAACAAAACAGGTACTAAATATATACTTGTTGAATGAATGAAAAACACAAGTAACTTTAAGAAAGAGAAGGAGCAGTTCAGGGAGCCAAAGAGATTCACTCACCACAGATCCCAGCAGTGCTCAGACTCCGTTCTTCAAGCCTGGCATTCACCCAAGAGAGTATACTGTGGAATAGAGAAAAAAAAAAGTCACCAATTCAGCTAAGGCTACTTAAGCAGCACAGTAAAAGAGGTCTTCCTCCGAAAATTGACATCCATTCTCACCACATATTGTGTAGAGTCATCTCCAGATGGTGTTTTTTCCTGTCAGCTAAATATTGCACAGTTATAATAAATACCTAAAACTAATAAATGCTGATATGAAAATTCATGGTAAGAATATGATTCCCTTTTCATCTGGAAAACATCAGTGATTTTCAGGTAATAGAGATGATACCAGCTCAACACAAGGTTGACATAAGGGAAGCCATATTGTAGAAAAGAAACCATATTGTAAATTTGAATGACCTCTGACTAACTAACCCAGACATGCTCCATAGATTTTACGGTCCCTCCCAGCTGCTATAAGTTGGTGACTTTGTTCTTTTGAGTTCCTTAGGAATGTGATGACCCCTAGGCAGAGAGTCTATGCTGATAGCCATCAACAATGACAACTGAAAGATCAGGGTGTAGGGCATTGCTCTGGTCTCTGATGCATATCCAGTAAAACAAAAGACTATCAGGAACTGAGACCAGATGTCTGCCCCCACCTGGAGACCAGATGGAGGCCCCACTGGGTTTAGGTCTATTTTTCATGGACTGTTAAAATTTGGGTTGTCTATACTTCTTATCCTTGTGGTCCAATACTTGATTATAAAATGTGACTTTAGATGTTCTTCCAAAACTGTTGACCAAGGTACAAAATTCTGATAACACAAAATGGCAATCTGAAGCCGGGAACAAGAGAATATTTCCAAATGAGTGCTAGACAGTTTCATTCCTCTAACCAAAATCTATGCCCGAATTCAGCAGGAAGCAGCTAGATAGGTCATCACCCTGAATCCATCAAGAATCAGAAATGACCAAAGAATAGGAGGGATTGAAACCACCAAACCAGTTAGCTATTGCTGATCAAGTAGGTAATAACTAAAGTTTTTTTCCTTTTTGCAATTACTGATTACAACTTTTAATTGTTCCCCCGCCCATTATTAACTGTGCTGTTTAGGCACTATGCTATCTGATTCCCACTAGGTTCCTATAGATAATGTCTCCCTGGAGCCTGGGTCACCATGGTAACGGGTGTGTAAGCTGTTTTTTTCAGGAATTAGAACCCCTTTGTCCACTTCAGGCCGGTTGAGACCACCAACTCATCAACTGAGCCCGTGCAGATGTCCAATAGGCGAGCTTTTGACATCAAGAGGCTAAAAACTCCACCCTCAGATCATGCTAACACTGACATTTTGTGAACTTGCATCCTATGAAGAGGCATGAAGTCTGCTTGCACACATCATTAGTTACCTCACCTCTCCTCACCTCCACATCTCCTATCTCCACATTTCAGACAACCTTGCCTCCACATCACCTATCTCCACATTTCAGACAACCTTGCCCCCCCATCCCATAAATATCCCTGAGTCCCTATTTTCAGGGAAGCAGATTTGAGACTCATGCTCTCACTTCCTTACATGGCTGCCTTGTGATTAATACCCTCTCACTGCTATAATCTCAGCGTCTCAGTGTTTGGCCTTCCAGGCAGCAGGCAAAAACAAACCTGGTACGGTAACAGAGACTTTCTCCAAGTAAGCCTCAAAAGCCACTGCAAAAATCTCCCTTCTTTGGAAAACAGAGAGAAGAGGATTGCTGGAGAGGGTGGTCATAGTGGTGAGAGATGAACCCCAAAATTGATCCACCCAGGGGCTGAAGCCCCAGTAAATAAAGCCAAGGGGAATGGACTTTATGAGGATGGTGAGTGAATTCGGTCCTGGAGGTTGGAAATCTGAAAAAGGGTCTCACTGGTCTAAAATAAAGGTGATGGCAGGGCTTCATTCCTCCGAGGGGGTCTGGGAAGAATATGTCTCCTTGCTTTTTCCAGCTTCTGGGGCTGCCTGCATTCCTTGGCCTCTGGCTTCCTTCCATCTTCAAAACCAGCAAGGGGCCTGTGGGCCTGTGAAGTCTTTCTCATGCTGCTTCACTGTGACACTGATTATTCTGCCTGCCTCTTCCACATTTAAAGTACCCTTGCAATTGTGTTGGCCAGGAAAAGCAAGTGCATTCTTATTTTAAATTCAGCTCATTAGCAATGTTAATTCCTTCTGCAACCTTCATTCTCCTTTGCCACCAAACATCACATATTTACAGCTTCTGGACAACAGGACAAGAACATCTTTGGGGGAGCTTTATTCAGCCTACCACAGTGAGAGGGCCATTTACTTGGGTTTGAAAACCGGCAACAGTGCCAGCAGGTTTGTACTCAACCACAGTTGTGCTTAACCACCTTTGCTCTGTTTGCCCCATGGAGCACAGAAAGGAGGGGCCCAAGACTAGAGGAAGGATGTAGGGGTGAAGGAAACAGGATTCAAGAACCACCAGGTTTCTGTCTTGGGGAAGTGGGTGCATGATGGGGCCTTCTCCAGGAATGATTGGGGAAACTACACAGGTGTGTAGGGCAGGTGGCTGAGATCCAAGCTAGTTGTAAGCTCTGCCCCATTTCCACACTGCCAAAGATCAGGAGAGCTAGGATGTGACTGCCACAGAAGACCTGACAGAACAGTGGAAGAGGAGACAGGCGCAGCCCTACCTGGTGCCTGACAACGGGGTTGTGGGGCAACAGAGAAAGAGGCTTGTATGACCCAGTGCAGGTCCTGACAGGGAAAGGCCTCTTTCTTGAGCAACTGTGGGTGATGCGGGGTCAGTGAGCCGAGGAGTCGAACGAAAGATTTCTTGGACCCTCAAGATCTGGCAGTAGTGCTCTTTAGAGAATAGTGTGGAATAGCATGGGGACAGGACCCATGGGCAGGCAGAGCTGGTGCTGGCATGCTGCTGCTGCTGCCTCTGCTGCTGGCATGGGGAGCTGCTGCTGCTGCCAGCATGGGGACAGGACCCATGAGCAGTCAGAGCTGCTGCGTGGGGACAGGACCCCCGGGCAGGAAGGGCAGCTACTGCTGCCACTTCTGCTGCCAACACGGGTGGAGAGTAAGGCTAAATTTAAGGCATAGGTACGTGAGTTATCTCTTTACAAGACAAAGGAAAGAATATGTAAAAAAGTTAAAATGGTATCAGTGCCCATAGGGTCTGCCCATTGAGCGGTCCCACAACTTTTAGATAAGAATCAAACCGGATTGCATAAATGGCAGAAGTCACGGCTTAAATATTATATTCAGCTAAAAACAATGGGAGGGGGTGCAGTTACATGAGGTTGCCAGACAGTAAACAACTTAAGTCCTTGCCTTCCCCATTAAGAGTTTCCAGAGATAAGGCCATCCCGCCTTCTTCCTGGCACAGAGAGGGAGGCATCTTTACAGATGGAGGTTTCCCTTACAGATGTAAATGTTTCTCAACAAAGAGCAAGCAAACTCTGCTCCTCGGAGCCTGCTTCTCATCTGCAGTTTTAATTAACCAGCCTAAAAATCCTCATCACGGGGACCGCGAAATGGTCCAGTGTGTTACCATTTCGAATGAGAAAGAAAGCAGTGTGGCAGAAAGAATGAATGACTGTGGGCGCAGACCAACAGTTTCTTCGCTGGAGTCAGAGGTCTAGGTGTGCCTTCCTCGGGAAGAGGGACAGTGGTGAAGCCTCCATGGGACCCCCTCCCACCTCCCACCTCTCCGCAGCCGCCAGAAGCAATGAAAGAACTTGGGAGGGGTCCCCAGAACCTCGGGGGGCGGTCTGGCCTTAAATGGCCTCTCGCCTCCCCACCTGCGGTCCTCAGAGCCCCTCTCCCATCAGCATCCCAGAAGGATGGCGGGCGCGAGGGGAGGGGGAGGTGGGCAGCCAGAAAGCAGTCTGGGGGATCACACACACACACACACACACACACCCACTCCCACACCCCCCCCCCCCGAGGGGCTGTTTGTGTCCATCCGCTGCTCCCTGCGGCGCGGCGCCTCCCTACCTCCCCATCCTGGCCCCCAGCGCCACCCACCCGCCGGTCCCCTCTATTGTAGTGGTGGAAGGGAGGGGGTGGTCGCCACTTAGGTGGCCCTGGAGGTGTAGTTAGGCGGGCTAGCCTCGGCCCGCCCCTTGGCGGGAGCGCCTCCCTGCCCCGCCCTCTCTGGGTCGGAACTATGGTGGGCCTGGGAGGGGCGTCGAGCCCGTTGGTGCCATATCCCTCCGCCCCCTTACCCGACACCCCTCCCCGCGAGCGGTTCGTGCCGCCGCCTGCGCAGCCCCCTCCCATTTTGGTGCAGCGGCGCAGGGGGCAGGCAGCCTGTGTGCGAGTGGGCCACACGGAGGGCGGTGGGCAGGCGCGCGAGGCGCTCGGAGAGGAGGGCAGGCCGGCGGCCTGCGCCGGAGTCGAGAGAGGCAAGTGGGGGTGTGGTGGGGGCGCGGGGGTGGCCCCGCCGTTACTCGGCGTGCAGCCCGCCCTCCAGCCCCCGGCAGCCTGGCGAGGAGCCGCCGAGGCGGTCGGAGCCGGTCGCCGAGAGCGGTGCGCAGCGCGCCAGCGCTGGGGGAGCCGTGGCGCTGCGGCGGCGGCGGCGAGTGGCGCGGGCCGGGGCGCGGGGGCGCCGGAGAGGCTCCCGAGAGGCTCCTGGGGCTCCTCTGGAGGCGCCTCGCGCCAGCGCCCCGCCCTCGGCGGTGTCTGTGCGGGGAGGGGGCTGGGGGGCTGCTGCGAGAGAATGGCGGGGCGGGGGCGGGGGGCGCGGGGAGGCCGCGGGGAGGCCGCGGGGCCGGGGTGGGGGGCGCGCGAGCTCGGCGCCATGCCGGCGAGAGCGGGCCAGTGGCGCTGGGTCTTCTGGGCCCGGATCGTGGAAAGGGCCGCGTCCGGGGTCCTGTCGCTTCCCAGTGGCGCCCCGTTAATGCCGAAGTCTCCTGTTTGCACGGTAGGTCTGACGACTTGAGGCTGCAGGGTGCATCGCTAGAGGAGAGGCTTGCGACAAAGGAGGAGCAGGAAAATAGCCTGGATTTGTGGAGGTGTGTGGGGATGGGACGGTGGGCAGACGCCATTGACTGGAGACCCCAATGGGGGTGGGCTGACTGCGACCAGAGCAGGTCAAGCATCCAGGAATACCTCCTAGAACTTCTCTCTCTACCAGATTTCTAGGCACTTCCATTGCCTTCCTTCCCCTCTCTCCTCAAGTTGGAGGCGTGAAAAGATGGTTTTGGAAGTTGATGTGACAAGGGAGTCATAATTACAAATACCAGTTCAAAATCTATTTTCTAGAATATGCTGGGTATTCCCCCCAATTTATGTTGTGCAGCACAAGGGATTGTGAACACCTAGTGGTGAATCCTCAGAATTGGAGAAGAGGGTGATGAGAAGAGTGTGATGTGAAGAGGAGGAGTTATCCAGAAACCTGAAACAGAGGGCCTACGTTAAAGAACATTCTACCAACTGGACACTAAATGTTAAAAAATCGATAATATGAGTAGTCCTGTTCTTTCTGTTGGTCTATCTACCAAGCAGTCAGTTGCTGCTGTTATTTCCTGTCTGTCTTATTTTTCGCTTCTTTGTCCATAGGCCTGCTTTAAGGCTCATCGCCGCTGCAGGGAAAGAAAGGAGGAAGAGACTGGCTCAAATCGCTGGAGGTTGGTGTGAAGAGGGGCAATGCAGGGGACAGCTACAGAGTAAGATCGTGGCAGGTGTCTTTGATCCAGTTTGGTGGCTTTGATTTTCCTCTCCTGCTGTGTGGTAGATTTGCACAATGCTGCAGCATCCCTTGTCCATTTCCTGCAGGAGGTATTAGGAATATTGGGGTGGGTGTGGATTGGGCTGTGAATGGGAGCAGAAAACCTGAGAGCAGGAACCAGGAGACAGGAAACGTTAGACAAACTGGACCCTTAAACTGAAAGGGAGATGTTTACAAATGTCAGGGGTCAGGGTGTCTGCCTGTCAACCAAGCATTCAGCCTCCATTTTTTCCTGTGTGTTTATGTGTCTGTAGGGTGGCCTGCTGTCTGCTGTAGAGCTTAATATCACTGGAACAAGGCAAGGAGGGGGAATTGCCCCACATCAGTGCAGGTTGGTATGAGAGTGGGTACAACTTTGGGCCAGGAGTGGAGACCAACGCAGGCCCCGGAGTGATTAGGCTCTAGTCTGGAGGTTCTCAGCCTCTCCCATTGCCCATTTCTCTCCAACCTCACACATGTTTTGTAGCAGGCAAAGTACTGTGGCAGCTCTAGGGGTGAAGAGTGTAGGCCAAATAAGGGTGACAGAAAAACTTTGTTATAGTCGGACTGTCTCACCAAGCATTCAAGGTCCAGTCTCTGAGTCTCTGCATGGAGTGACACAATTGGAAGAGACTCAAAGTCTCATGTCATTCTGTCTCCCCAGATCCACCTCCAGTGGCAGCTCTGGTGGTGTTGGAATTGCTGCTGACTACCGTCCTCCAGAGGTCTGCACCCACCTGGGAACCATCCGTCCTTCCCCAGCTTGGTTGTGCTTCTGCTGCACTGTCTGTAATATTGGCTGAGGCTGGGCTTGAGGAGGAGGCTGGTTGACGGCTGGACTGGCTTGACTCTAACTCGTTTCCTACTGTATCATCTCCTGAATCGCTGAAGGATCAGAGTGTGAAGATACAAAACTCACAGATCTGTGGTAGAGGCTGAGACTGGGGTAGGAGTATTTAACTGAGCCTTCTCTGTAACTTGTACTATGACTGGGGCCGAGATTGAGCCTGGTGCCCAGGCCAAGCCTGGAAAGAAGGCTGGAGAAGAGGTTGGGGGTGGGCCTGAGAGAGAGAATGAAGTCCCAATGGTGGTCAGACCCAAAGTTAGGACCCAGGCCCAGGTGATGCCTGGGGAAAAGCCCAAAACTGAGTCCAAGGGTATGTCTGGGGCAAGGCCAAAAACTGTGGCCATAACAGGAGGTGGGACACATCCTAAAACTGAGGCTGGGGCAATGCCCAAGCATGAAGCTCATTCACACATCCAGGCTGAGTTTGATGCTGAGGCAATGTTGAAGACAGAGGGAGTGTCCCAGACCAATGCCATAGCCTGTGCATTCGTCAGTACTGAGTCTGAGTCAGTTGCTACAACTAAGACCTTGTCTATGGATAGGGAATTGTTTAATGTGGATACTGAGTCGTTTCCCGGCACTAAGGTCAAGTGCCAGTCAGGAATCCAGCCTTTGTTCGGGTCAGAGGAGACCAATGTCGGGTCCTGGTGCTGTCCTAGGCCTACATACAAACAAGAGGCCTCTCACAATTGTAATTTCAGATGGGTGGATGGATCTTCTCTGAGTTCCTGGTTCTGGAGTGGAGAAGATGTGAGTACAAGGTTTCATCCTAGGGACGGGATAAAGGCCAGTACCAGGTCGAGGCACATGGCCAAAAAAGAGGTTTTGTCTAGGCCCAAAACCAATCAGGAGCTCTATGTTGTGTCCAGTTCTGGTTCTGAGGATGAATCTTTTAAGACATCCTTGTTCTGGGCCAGCGGAAAGACCAGTATCTCGTCCAGGCCCAGGGAAGAGACCAATAGCAGGTCCAGGTTTAGGTCCAAGAAAGAAGACTCTGAGTTCGGTTCTGGGTCTGAATGTGAGAACAATTTGAACTACTGGTTCTGGCCTGGAGAAGAGGCCAAATCCGGGTCCAAACCCAGAGCTAGGAAAGGGGCCAATGTGAGGGTCAGGCACAAGGCCAAGCGAGAAGCTTCTGTTAATTTCATGCCTGAGTCTATAGATGTCATCAAAAAAGAGTCCTGGTTCTGGCCTGGAGAAGAGGCTAGTAACTTGTCAAGGCCGAAGTCCAAGAAAGAGGCCAGGACCAGAGCAATGGCAAAGGAAGAGGCCAAAACCAAGGCCAGAGCCAGGGACAAGCAAGAAGCCGGGTCAGATGATCAGTTCCTCATTGGGACCTGGTTCTGGGCTGCAGAAGAATCCAGCATAGTGGGTGGGGCCAGCGTCAAGTCCAGTTTTCAAGTGGAGGATGAGTCCATTGTTGGCAGTTGGTTCTGGGCTGAAAAAGAGACCAATATGGGGACTGAGGCCAGCAGTAAATCCAGACCAAGAACTGAGCAGGAACCTATTGGCAATTCTATGCTTGGGGCTGGGGAAAAGACCAGTATGGAGACTGGGGTTGAGGCCACTTCCAAATCTCTGCTAGCAGATGAGAAAACAAAGGTCATTGCCAGTTCCTGCTTTTGGGCTAGTGAAGAAACCACCCTAGAGGCTGAGGAAGAGACCATTTTTGGGTCATGGTTTTGGGTCAATGATGAGGACAGTGTGAAAGCTGCTGTTGGGACTAGGTGTGGGTCCAGGCCTAGGTCTGAGGAAGAAGAGGTCACTGGTCCCTGCTTCTGGGCTAGAGAAGAAGTCAGTATAGAAGCTGAGTTTAGAGAAGAGGCCAGTCCAGGAGCTGAAGAAGAGACAATATTTGGGTCCTGGTTTTGGGCTGGAAACCAGGCCCAGGTGGATTCTGGGGCTGAAGTCAGCAGTGACGCCATGTCAGGGGCTGAGGAGGAGGAACCCATGATTGGATCTTGGTTCTGGGCTGGAGTAGACACTTGTGTGGAGGCTGAAGTCAGCAATAAGTCTAGCCTGGAGGACAAGGAAGAAATTATTTCATCATCTTGGTTTGGGACCACAGAAGAGGTCAGTGTGAAGTATGGGGCTGGTACCAGATGCAAATTTATGACAGAGCCTGAAGAGATCAATATTGAGTCTTGCATCTGGGCGGAAGAAAATCCCTGTATGTATCCTGCCAATGGAGGCAGGTGGAAGTCTAGGTCAGAGGAGGAACAGGACACTGTTGAGTCATGGTTCTGCTCCAGAAAATACACAAGGCCAGAGACCATTATAGGACCCTGGTTATGGGCTACAGAAGAGGATAGTATAGATGATTGGACTGGAGAAGAGGCCAAGCCGCTGACCAAGGGAGAGACCATGATTACGTCCTCGTTCTGGAAAGGGGATGAAGCCATTATAGAGGCTATAGACAGAGAAGAATCCAGGTCCTATGCTGAGGAGGAAGACATTATTGATTCTTGGTTCTGGCCTAGGGAAGAGGACAAGCTCAGGATGGCAGCTGAGGCTAGAGAACAGGACAGGCTCGCAGCTGAGGAGGAAGCTATTGTTGGGTCTTGGTTCTGGGCCAGGGAAGGGGCCCTTAGAAAGGAGCCTGGCTTTTGCAGCAAATCCAGTCCAGAAGCCGAAGAGGAGGAAGTCATCTTTGGGCCCTGGTTCTGGGCTGAAGAAGAGGCGAGTCTGGAGGCAGGGGCCAGTTTTGAGTCCAAGCCTGGAACCGAGGTGGAGGAAATCATTGTTGGGTCTTGGTTCTGGGCTGAAGAAGAAGACAGTGTAGAGGTTGGGCCTCAGGCAATAGAAGACACCAGGTCAAGGACTGAAAAGGAAACCATTTTTGGATCCTGGTTCTGGCCTGCAAAAGAAGCCATTGTAGAAGCAGAGACATACTGTGCATCCAAGCCAGAGGATGATGAAGAGATGATTGTTGAGTCCTGGTTCTGGTCTGGAGACAAGGCTGTTAACAAAACAGGAACTGTGGCCACCTGTGAGTCCAGGCCAGAAAATGAGGACGGGGCAGTTGTTGGATCTGGGTTTGGAGCTAAAGATGAGCCCAATAACAGGACTGGCAGTGGAACCAACTGTGAGTGCAAGACAGCAGCTGAGGAAGATGAGACCATAGTGGGGTCCTGGTTCTGGGCAGGAGATGAGGCCCGTTTTGAATCAAATCCTAACCCTGTGTTCAGAGCCATTTGCAGGTCCAGGTATTCAACTGAGCAAGAGCCTGATGCTTCACACAGGCCCCAGAGCTGGGAGGAGGTCACTGTTAAGTTCAAGCCTGGTCCATGGGGTAGGGTTGGCTTCCCATCCCCAAGCCCCTTTAGATTTCCAAAAGAAGCAGCGTCTCTATTCTCTGAAATGTTTGGAGGAAAACCCAGGTACATGAAACAGGGTCTAGAAGGGGAAGAGCAGGAGTCTCTGCTTCAGTCTGATCAGCCTGAGTCTGAGTTCCCATTTCAGTATGATCCGTCCTACCGGTCAGTCAGGGAAATTCGGGAGCATCTTAGGGCCAGGGAGAGTGCAGAGCCTGAGACTTGGTCCTGCAGCTGCATACAGTGTGAGCTTAAAATTGGTACTGCAGAGTTTGAAGAACTCCTTCTATTAATGGACAAAATTCGAGATCCTTTTATTCATGAAATATCTAAAATTGCAATGGGTATGAGAAGTGCTTCTCAATTTACCCGAGATTTCATTCGGGATTCAGGTGTTGTCTCGCTTATTGAAACCTTGCTCAATTATCCCTCCTCCCGAGTTAGGACAAGTTTTTTGGAAAATATGATTCACATGGTTCCACCTTATCCAGATCTAAACATGATTCAGACATACATATGTCAAGTATGTGAAGAAACCCTTGCTTGTATTTTGGATTCCCCTGAGCAGCTATCTGGAATAAAAATGCTTAGACATCTCACTACAACCACTGACTATCACATGCTGGTTACCAAATATATGTCTGGGTTTCTTTCCTTACTAGCCATGGGCAATACCAAAACAAGGTTTCATGTTCTGAAAATGCTACTGAATTTATCTGAAAATCCTGTCATGACAAAAGTACTACTCAGTGCTGAAGCAATGTCAGAATTTATGGAGCTTTTTAAGAGGAAAGAGACAAATGACAATATTCAAGTTGTTCTAGCAATGTTTGAAAATATTGGTAACAATATCAAAAAGGAGGTAATGTTGTTCACTGATGATGATTTCAGCCTTGAGCCACTTATTTCTGCCTTCCATGAAGTTGAGGAATTTGCTAAGGAACTGCAAGGCAAAACAGATGATCAAAATAACCCTGAGGAAGACCAAGAAAATTAGTATGATTAGTCACTTGCCTCTGATTGTCCTTATGTTCCTGAGTTAATGATCCTTGAATAATGCTTTGGTTTTCACAGTTGGTTCTGTGTTGTAATATACATCTTTAATGCTGATACTAACTTTGCCCAACTCTGTGTATGAGCTGGATCATTCTTCTGATGCCAAATGAGTATTAGAACTGTGAAAACAGATTTGTTGATATTTGTCTTTATGTCCAGATTGTGACATTTGGTGTTTAAGCTTATAGTGAACTGAGCCATCATAAGTAAGCTACCCTTCTGATTGTTGTTCTAGTGTAGTGAATTCTATTTGAGTCTTGTATGTGTTTTCAATAAAGTTCTTTGTTAAAGTTGGCAGAAATCACCCTTCTCCTTGAACTTAAAATATAGATGCAAAGATAAAATATGAACACATAGAGATGATTACTGTATGAATAATATACACCTTGAAAAAGCCTATTCCCATAGCTTTAAATGCAAGGATTACCATGGGCTGCTACTCAGAGCATGCTTCAAAGAAAAATGACCCCATTAAGTTGGGCTGTGAAATGTAGGAAATAGGTTGCGTGCTATGAAGAAAAGCATGGAGCTGGCAAAAGTGTTCCCATGGTAGTGAGGTATCCAGTCTGCCTGGAGTGGCTGGGAGGAGTGTATTAAGGAATATAGAGGATGAAGTAAGTTTTGAAGAGTTGAGAAGTTGCATTTTGCAGATCAAAGTCTGGGTGTTCTTTCGATGCTGCCTAAAGGTTTAAAGACTAAGACAGGAAAGCACACCAGTTTGAGTCAGGAAGACCATTTCTTCATAGTGGTTCCCATGGAAAGTCTTAAGGTAATACCATATGGCCACTAAAAGTGATGATGTATAGGTTTTTTAAATTGACTAAGAAAAGCTCTGATGCTTTCTATATTTGGTGAGATAGAAAAGACTGGTATCGTATATGGAAAGTATGATCCTGTTATAAAAGTAAATGTGCGGAAATGGACCACATTTATGCAAATTTTTAGTATCTGGTTATGGAAAATTCTTCAACGATATAAGACATGTCAAGCTAATAAGGAAGCGTGAGAGACTACAACTTTGGAAGGACTGGTGTGCCAAATGAAAATGCGTAATTATTTAAAGGGAATAAACTAAAATTTCCAAAGTTCCTGAATTCATGCTACACATTTTTTGCATTTACAAAGGTAATAACATATCTTCAGACAGGGGCGAAAGTCAGGGATAAAGTTGGTTTGAGGGGGCAGGAGTCCAGGCTAAGGGGAAATATACAAAGTTTTATTATTTTCAGGGAAAGAACCAGACATGGTGACCCTGTTATTTTGGTTTGTATCAGGGTGCAAAGTACATTTTTCCTACCCGGTTCTAGTAGTCAAGGTTTATGGAAGTAGGGCAAAGTGGCAGTTTTGCCTCCTCCTTTCACAAAGGGCAAGTGTTAACAGGGATCATCCTGGTGGTAGAAATTGGAGTTTGAATGTTTGGTTTGCCTATCAGTATTTTTCAAGACAGAGCGTGTGTGTGTGTGTGTGTCCGTCCCAAGTTTATACAGGATATTAAAAGTCAGTTGTCTCCAAACTCCTCATGGAGTGTTCCTCGCCAGCCCTGTGCTCCTGCAGAGCAAGGCCTAGGGCTGGAAGCTTTGGCTCCAAATCCAGCCTGCCTTCCAGCTCTCTGTCTTCACCGTGGTCAGGAGCTTCAGGTTCTTCTAGCAGGCAGCTCAATCCCAGCGGCAGAAGATTCTGCTGTCCAGCGCTGCAGGGCTGCAGCACCCAAGCTGAGCGCTGGGTCATGTGGGGCTGACAGCGGGTCATGTGACCACGCCCTCACTTGGGCGAGCAGAGGGGTGCGTTGCTTGGAAAAGGGAGAGGAAGGACACACACCTGACGACTGGCCAACTGCCATGGGAGGAGTGGTAGGATGTTGTGGTGGATGGGTGTGTCTGTGCTGCACTAGGCTGAAAACTAATGTCTCAGTCCACCAGAATTAGGGCATCTGTTAGTAGAGGAAACAGTCCCTCAGCCCATTGCGAGCGTCTTAGCCAGGGTCTGCCTTTCGTCCAGGAGCTCAAGAGGCAGGAAGTCTGCGGGAGGCATCCGTGGAGAGAAGCAGCGGCCACTGTTGGAGGAGGTGGGTGCGAGGCCCAGAAATGGCATCCGTGGGAGGTAGGGGCTGAGACCAGATCCGGGTGCAGGAGGTGCCTGGGACCCTCCTGCTCCCTCCTGCCTTCTGAACACCCTTTCCCCCACCGCCAGGCTCCCAGCTCAGCGCTGTGTGACTCTGTGTTTCTATGTGTGGGTGGGAGTGGTGGACACCTGGAGGGAGTTGGCTTCAGGGGAGCCCAGAGAGAGGAGACGGTGAAGTGACAATTCGTGAACACCCAATTCGAGTATGCGCGTGGCGCTGGCTCTGGAAAGGCAGGGATGGGGACAGAAGGGATCTGTGAGCTACACTACTGCTCCCTTCCTCCCACCTAGTTGGCCCTCACTCTTGTCTGTCTGTCTGCCAGACAGTGGGGATGGCTGAGCTCCATATTGTGGGCGTAGGGGGTGATGAGGGGAACAAGACTAACTTTTACTCCAGGGCTCCAGTTGCCTGGAGATGCAAGAGAGGAATGAACCTCAGTCTGTCCAGCTGTAGGGAGGGAAAGAGACGACAGATTCAGGAGGAGGGAACCTTGATGCTTTGGGCCCTTCACATAGGATTTCTCATTGGATACTGGGAAGCTTCTCAACTCCCAAAGGGATTTCTGGATCTTATCCCAGGCACAGCATCCTGGGGGGCTGCCCTGGATCTGAGGTTCTGAAAGGACGTGGTCCCATTATGCCCTCAATAGCTCCCTCCCATCTATGGACACTCCATCTACTCCATCTGAGCCTCTCTCCCTTTTCAGTCTTAGGCCTCAGAGGAGGGTCTTTCTGGGAACGACCTACAGAAGGTGCTTTATGAATAGTCTCATAAGTTTCCCTTTGCGGACCTTTTGCTCTTTTATTGTTTGTGTTTTCTGGCCAATGCTTCAGACTTCGTTATTTGCAGCTATCCTTAGTGACACTCCCTTATTTGTGCTGATTCCTTTGGTCAGAGCTCAGCTCTATGAGACAGCCACAGAATACCAAAATCTTCTTAGTAGAAGATAGTTAAGAAAAATAAATTTTACTAATCCTATTAACCTCTCTATTTATTTGCACATTTTACATATTTGAAGCTAAGTAGTATATAGAGGTCTTTCTCTTTTTTATAGCTGCAAAATACTGCATAATACTCCCTCCTGTCACTACCGTAATTTGTTCAATTACTCTCATATATGGCCATTTGTTTTCAATATTTTGCTGTTACAAACGATGCTGGAAGGATAACCTTGTGCAAATGTATTTTTGTCTGGTTAGAGGTATATCTTCAAGGTAGAGTCCTAGAAGTAGGGATGGTAGGTCAAATGAGAAGTGCATGTATAGTTTTATTAGGTATTCTCAAATATCCCTCCGTAGGAGTATTACAAATTTTCATTCCCACCAGCAACATTTAAGAGTACCTTTTCTCTACAGCCTTGCCAATCAATTTCTTATTATTCTTTTGATATTTGTAGGCTATCTAGTGATGTCACCTCTCTTATTCCTGATGTTAGTAATTGTGTCTTCTCTTTTGTTGTTCTTTATCATTATGGCTAGAGGCTCATCAATTTTATTGACATCAACAAACTAGCTTTTAGTTTTATTGATTTTCTTTATTATTTTTCTGTTTTCTATTTCATTGATTTCTACTCTCATATTATTATTTCCTTTCTTCTGTTTACTTTGTGTTTGTTACTCTTCTGTTTCTAGCTACTTAGAAGGAAGGTCATTGATTTGAGACTTTTTCTCATATAGGCATTTTAGTACTGTAAATTTCCCTCTAATTCTGCTTAAGTTGCATCCCACAAATTTTGATATGTTGTGTTTTCATTTTTATTCAATTGAAATTACATAGTAATTTCTCTTTTGGTTTCTTCTTTGGTCCAAGAGTTATTTAGAGGTATGCTATGTAGTTCCCAAGTATCTGGGGCTTTTCCAGATGTTTCAGTTATGGATTTCTACAGTACTGACCACAATTCTGGTCAGAGAACATACTTTGTGTGACTTGAATCCTTTTAATTTATTGAGACTTCGTTTATGGCCCAGAACATAGTCTATCTTGGTAAATATTCCAGTTACACTTAAAGAAAATATGTATCCTTCTGTTGTTATATGAACTGATCTATAAATGTCAATTAAGTCTAGTTGGTTCATAATGTTGTTTAGGTCTTCTATTGTATATCTTTACTTATTTTGTCTCTACTTGTTATTGAGAGAGAGGTGCTGAAATCTCTATGATTGTGGATATGCCTATCTCCTTGACATTCTATCACAGTATTTTTATTGTTGTTAGTGTTTTTTAATATATTGCTAGATTCAACTTGCCAGTTTTTTTTCATTCTTGTTCATGAGTGAGGTTGTCCTATAGTTTTATTTTTTATTCCATAGTTTTTTCATCATAGATTCAAGGTTATGTTAGCCTCATTAGATAAGTTTGGATGGCTTTTGTTCTTCTAGTCTCAGGAAGAGTTTGTATAACATAGAATATGTACATTAAAGATACCTTAGTGCTTATCTCTAAAACCTTTATACCTTAAGCCTTTTAGGGCAGTACATACATTGTATAACATTTTACAGACAAAAATAGGCTTTTAATAGTCTTTATCTGCACCACAGCTTATTCACACAGTTCCTGGCACCTGGAGGGGTCACCTTTCTCACTCACTTGTCCCTTCCCACCAGTCATCTCCAGCCCCCTATAATCTCTGTCAAAGGTCTGTCCATTCTTCAAAGATTCTCTAGAAGGCCATCTATCCCCTTCATGGTGACACTCCTGATCCCTTTCACCAACTCCATGCACTCTCACCTTCAGCTGTCCAATGCTGGTCCAGTGGTCTTGCCTTACTCAAGAGTCAAGCAAGGACTTCTTCCTTTGGGATGAGGCTGTAGGCTGGACAGTTTGTCTTAGAAATGTAAGATGAGCTTGGTAGATACAGTTTGTAATGTGTCTCTTATCCTAGCAGCATAATTTTTAAGTATTTTAGTAATAGAATTGAAGAACATGGTATTGCATTGTTGTTTTGACATTATTGATGAGGTTAAACCTATTTTCAGATGTTTATTAGCTGGTTGGATTTACTTTTTGTAAGCAGAGTATTTGTAAGTTTTTCCCATTTGCCTTTTGGAGGTCCTTGGTTTAGAGGTTCTTAGCGATTCAAGAACTATTTATGGATTTCTCTATATATACTATCCTGTGAATAGTCCAGAGAATTTGGAAGTGAAAATAATTTGAAGATTGGAAAGTATTTGCCCCACCAGGAATTAAAAAAAATTGTATCGACCTATAGTTAGTAAAACAGAGTAGCACTGACTCAGGAAAAGATAAATGGAATACAAATAGTGAGCCCATAGATTGCCACATGTATATGGACGTTTATATTAGGGTGACAGTTCAGATTCACGGAGAAAAGTGGAATATTGAGTGTGCTACGGGTCCTCGAGACTATCCACAGGTCAAGTGATTTGCTAGCAGGACTCACAGGACTCTGTATCGTTGTACTCATGGATATAATTTGTTAAAAAAGAAAGCAAAACCAAATCAGTGAAGGAAAAAAGTACATGGAGCAAACTCCAAAAGAAACCAGGTGCAAGCTTCCAAGTGTCCTCTCCTGGTGGAGTCACACAGAATACACTTAATTCCTCCAACAAGAAATCATGACAACATGTGTGAAATGTTGTTTACCAAGGAAGCTCCTTAGATACTCAATGCCTAAGATTTGGGGGAGGGCGGAGGACTGTTCATGTAGGTACACTCTGCTTAGCATATACCAAAATTCCAGACTCCCAGAAGGAAAGAAGGTATTTAGCATAAACCATATTGTTAGCACAAAGAGTTTAGACACAGTGAGCCAATCTTATCAGTTCTGGGAAGGGTGGGAAGCCTCTTTAAATCTAAGTTACCAGTATCTAGCAAGGCCCAACCTTGCAAGCAGGCCTTTCTAAGGCTAGCAAGCAGTCTCAGGTCTGCTATGCTAACTCTTCTCTACACATTTGGGAAATGGTGTTAGAATAGTTAGCTAGTCATTTGGGTAAACAAAGTTAGATCCCAATACACACGAACAAATTCCAGGAAGATTAGATATCTTAAATATTTCAAAAGGAGTGGGAAGATAAAGAGGAGAAACACTCATTTACTTGGAATGAATTTTGGCTTGTGATATGTAGAAGAAAATGGAAATGGATTCTTTCCACCTAATACTAGTATCACTTATTAAATAATTTGCCACTACGCCAACAATTTCTTGTGTCTCCTTTGTAATATATGAAGTTATCATCACATATGTTTCTGAGATAAATTTTCTCTGATGTTAGAAACATACAGGTTTGCTTATTGCAGTTTATTATAAGCCTTGTGGGTTATCTGAAATGTTATATATCCATCATTCACATACATGGTCAGACTCTCCAATTAATTTTATCATTTTATCTTATCTTTAATATATAATTATATTGATTGGGGCTGAAGGTACTTATATTCTCATAAAGTCCTTTGAAACTCTGTTGGAGTTTAAAACTGGAAAAGTGTGTTGGCCAGGCCAGAGAATATGTCTCTGTGTTGCCAAAGCCTGCTAGATGTCTTCAAGAGATGCAGTGTATATACACAATGGAACACTATTCAGCCAGATGAAATCTGGCCATTTGTGACAATGTGGGTGGACCTTGGGGGTATTATGCTAAGTGAAATAAGTCAGAGGGAGAAAGTCACATACTGTATGATCTCACTCATAAGTAGAAAATAAAAACAATGACAAACAAACACATAGCAACAGAGATTGGATTGGTGGTTACCATAGGGGGAGAGGGGAGGGCAAAAGGGGTGATTAGGCTCACATGTGTAGTGATGGACTGTAATTAGTTTTTGGGTGGTGAACATGATGTAATCTACACAGAATTTGAAATATATGACCATGTACATCTGAAAGCTATATAATGTTATAATCCAATGTTACTGCAATAAAAAAAAATTAAAAGAAAGATGTCCTCCAGGATGGTGCTCATTACCTCGATGACCTTTTTTAAAAGAGTCCACAATATCTGTCCCTTAACCATACAAGCTCAGAAACTGAGTTTCCTCATACAGAAAAATAACATCCGTTTATCTAGGGTGAGCTCATAATTAATAGAGTCACAAGACTTACAGAATCCAGAGTATCAGTGTACCAATTTGTACCGGGAAATAGCAATGTCAAAGGAACTAAAATAATAGCATCCATTAGATTCCTCACAGCATATAGACCTGTAGGAAATTAAAATCAAAATCAGATTGCCAATTAATTTGGATTGAAAAACAAATAATATTTCATATAAATTTAAATGTGCAAAATTTTGTTATAAAGTTGGAAGATATGATTACTCTTTAAATTTTTCAAAAAAATTTTTCCACATTTATTGAGATATCATTGACGAAAACATTGTGTAAGTTTAAGATGTACAATATGATTTAGTGTGCATATATATTGTGAAATGATTACTGTAATAAGTTTAGTTAACATATCCATCACCTCACACATTTACTTTTTGTGTGTGTGTAGTGAGAACATTTAAGATCTACTTTTAGCAAATTTCAATTTACAGTACAGTATTGTGAACTACAGTCACCAGGCTGCACATTAGATCCCCAGGACTAACTCATGTTATGACTGAAAGTTTGTACCCTTTGACCTACATCTCGCATTTCCCCCACCTACCTGGCAACCACCAATCTACTCTGTTTCTATGAGTTTGACTCTTTTAGATTTTATATGTAAATGAGAACATACAGTATTTGTCTTTATATGACTTATTTCACTTAGTATAATGCCCTTAAGCTCCATCCATGTTGTCTCAAATGGCAAGATTTCCTTTTTTCTCATGGCTGAATAATATTCCATTATATACATATATACACATACATATGTATACACACACACATTTTCTTTATCCATTCATCTGTCAGTGCACACTTAGGTAGTTTCTATGTCTTGGCTATTGTGAATAATGCTGCAATGAACACAGGGCTGCAGATATCTCTTTGAAATAGTGATTTCATTTCTTTTGAATATATACCCAAAAGTGAGACTGCTAGATCATATGGTAGTTCTATTTTTAATTTAAAAAAAGTTTTTTTAAAAGCCTCCATGGTGTTTTCCATAGTGCCTGTTCCAATTTACATTCCCACCAACAGTGCATAAGAGTTTCCTTTTCTTCACATTCTCATCCACACGTGTTATCTCTTGTCTTTTTGGTAATAGCCATTCTGATAGGTGTGAAGTGATATCTCATTGTGGTTTTGATTTGCGTTTCCCTGATGATTAGTGAGAGTGAGCATCTTTTCATATACCTGTTGGCCGACTGTATATCATCTTTGAAAATATGTCTATTTCAGGTCCTTTGCCCATTTTTCTTTTTGAGGAAGATTAGCACTGAGCTAACATCTGCCAGCAATCCTCCTCTTTTTGCTGAGGAAGACTGGCCCTGAGCGAACATCCGTGCCCATCTTCCTCTACCTGCTATGTGGGATGTCTGCCACAACGTGGCTTGATAAGTGGTGCATAGGTCAGTGCCCAGGATCCGAATTGGTGAACCCGGGGCTGCTGAAGTGGAGCATGCGAACTTAACCATTACACCACGGGGCCGGCCCCTCCTTTGCCCATTTTAAAAATCAGATTACTATTGTTATTATTATTATTATTACTATTCAGTTGTATGATTTCCTTATATATTTTGGATATTAAACCCTTTTCAGATATATGGTTTGCAAATATTTTCTCCCGTTCCATAGGTTGCATTTTCATTTTGTTGATGGTTTCCTTTGTGGTGCAGAAACTTTTTAGGTTGAATTAGTCCTGCTTGTTGACTTTTGCTTTTGTTCTTTGTGATTTTGGTGTCATATGCAAAAAAATCATTGCCAAGACCAATGTCAAAGGGCTTTTTCCCTATGTTTTCTTCTAGAAGTTTTATGATTTCAGGTATGACATTTAAGTCTTTAATCCATTTTGAGTCAGTTTTTGTGAGTGGTATAAGATAGGGGTCCAATTTCTTTCTTTTGCATGTGAATATCCAGTTTTTCCAGCACAATTTATTGAAGAGGCTATCTTTTCCTCACTGAATATTCTTGGCTCTCTTGTCAAATATTATTTCACCATATATGTGTGGGTTTATTTCTCGGCTCTTCATTCTGTTCCATTGGTTATGTGTCTGCTTTTACACCAGTACCATAGTGTTTTGCTTATATAGCTTTGTAATAAAGTTTTAAATCAGGAAGTGTGGTGCCTCCAGCTTATTCTTTCTCAAGATTGCTTCAGCTGTTAAGAGTCTTCTGTGGTTCCATACGAATTTTAGAATTGTTTTTTCTATTTCTGTTAAAAATTCCATTGGAATTCTGATAAGGATTGCGTTGAATCTAAACCATTTTGGGCAGTATGGACATTTTAACAATATTAATTATTTTGATCAGTGAACACAGAGTATATTTCCATTTATTTGTTTCTTCAATTTCTTTCATCAGCATCTTATAGTTTTTAATGTGCAGATCTTTCACTTCCTTAAATTTATCCTAAGTATTTTATTGTTATTGATACTGTTGTAATTGGGATTGTTTTCTTTATTTCTTCTTCAGATAGTTTGTTGTTAGTGTAAGGAAATGCAACTGATTTTTCTTTGTTGATCACGTTTCCTGAAACTTTACTGAATTTATTCCAACAGTTTTTTGGTTGGTCTTTAGGATTTTCTAAATATAAAGTCATTTAATGTGCAAACACAGACAATTTTACTTATTCCTTCTGATTTGGGTGCCTTTCGTTTCTTTTTCTTGGCTAATTTCTCTGGCTAGGAATTCCAGTACTATGTTGAATATGAGTAGTGTGTGTGGGCACCCTTGTCTTGATCTTAGAAGAAAAGCTTTCCGTTTTTCACCATTGAGTATAATGTTAGCTATGAACTCCTTATATATGGCATTTTTATCATTGAGGTACATCTTGTATTCCCAATTTGTTGAGAGTTTATCTGAAAGGATGTTGAATTTTTTCAAATGCTTTTTCTGCGTATATTGAGAAGACCATGATTCTTATCCTTCGTTCTGTTAATGTGATGTATCTCATTTATTGATTTGTTATGGTGAACCATCTTTTAATCTCTGGGATAAATTCTGCTGGCATATCATCCTTTTCTTTTTGGTGACGAGGATTGTCCCTGAGCTAACATATGCTTCCAATTCTCCCCTTTTTGCTTGAGGAAGATTGTCCCTGAGCTAATATCCATGCCAGTCTTCCTCTATTTTGTATGTGGGACGCCTCCACAGCATGGCTTGATGAGCAGTGTGTAGGTCTGCACTCGGAATCTGAACTGTGAACCCCAGGCCACCAAAACAGAGTGCGCAAACTTGACCACTACCAGGTCGGCCCCGGTATGTGACCCTTTTAATGTGCTGTTGAATTCAGTTTGCTAGTATTTTGTTGAGAATATTTGCATGTATATTCATCAGGGATATTGGCCTATAATTTTCTTTTTTGTTTATTGAGTTCTTAATAGTTTACAACATTGTGGAATTTCAGTTGTACGTTATTACTTGTCTGTCACCATATAGGTGCTCCCCTTCATCCCCTGTGCCCTCACCCAAGCCCCCTTCCCCTGGTAACCACTGAACTATTCTCTTTGCCCATGTGTTTCTTTATCTTCCACATATAAGTGAAATCATATGATGTTTGTCTTTCTGTGTGGCTTATTTTGCTTAACATAATACCCTCCAGGTCCATCCATATTGTTTCAAAGGAGAAAATTTTCTTTTTTATGGTTGAGTAGCATTCCATTGTATATATATACCACATCTTCTTTATCCAATCATCAGTTGGAAGCAATCATTGGTTGTGTCCAAGTCAACCAATTGTGAACAATACTGCAATGAACATATGGGTGCATAAGTCACTTTGAATTGTGGATTTCATGTTCTTTGGATAAATACCCAGTAGTTGGATAGCTGGGTCATGTGGTATTTCTATTTTTAGTTTTTTGAGAAATCTCCATACTGTTTTCCATAGTGGCTACACCTGTTTGCATTCCCACCAGCAGTGAACGAGGGTTCCCTCTTCTCCACAACCTCTCCAACATTTGTTATTTTTTGTCTTAGTGATTATAGCCATTTTAATGGATGTAAAGTGGTATCTTAGGGTAGGTTTGAATTGCATTTCTCTGATGATTAGTGATGTTGAGCAACTTTTCATGTGCCTATTGGCCATCTGTATATCTTCTTTGGAAAAATGTCTGTTCATATCCTCTGCTCACTTTTTGATTGGTTGTTCATTTTTTTTGTTCAGTTGTATGAGTTCTTTATATATAATTGAGATTGACCCCTTCTCAGCTAGATGATTTGCAATTATTTTCTCCCAGTTGGTGGGTTGTCTTTTTGTTTTGATTCTGGTTTCCTTTGCCTTGTGGAAACTCCTTAGTCTGATCAAGTCCCACTTGTTTATTTTTTCTTTTATTTCCCTTGTCTGAGAAAACATGGCATTCAATAATATCCTTTTAAGATCCATGTCAGTGTGTACTACCTATAGATTCTTCCAGAAGTTTTATGGTTTCAGGCATTACCTTCAAGTCTTTGATCCATTTTGAGTTAATTTTTCTGTATGGCATAAGATAGTGATCTGCTTTCATTCTTTTGCACGTGGCTGTCCAGTTTTCCACCATTTATTAAAGAGACTATCTTTTCCCCATTGTATGTTCTTTACACCTTTGTTGAAGATTAGCTGTCCATAGATGTGTGGTTTTATTTCTGGGCTTTCAATTCTGTTCAATTGATCTGTGTGCCGGGTTCTGTACCAGTACCATGCTGTTTTGATTACTATAGCTTTGTAGTACATTTTGAAGTCAGGGACTTCATTTTGAAGTCAGGGATTATGATGCCTCCAGCTTTGTTCTTTTTTCTCAGGATTGTTTTAGCTATTTGGGGTCTTCTGTTGCCCCATATGAATTTTAGGATTCTTTGTTCTATTTCCATGAAGAAAGTCATTGGGATTCTGATTGGGATTGCATTGAATCTGTAGATTGCTTTAGGTAGTTTGGACATTGTACCTATGTTTATTCTTCCGATTCATGTGCATGGAATATCTGTCCATTTCTTTATGTCATCATCAATTTCTTTCAGTAATGTCTTATACTTTTCATTGTATAGGTCTTTCACCTCCTTGGTTAAATTTATTCCTAGATATCTTATTCTTTTTATTGCAGTTGTAAATGGGATTGTATTCTTGAGTTCTTTTTCTATTAGTTCATTATCAGAGTATAGAAATGCAACTGACTTTTGTAAGTTGATTTTGTACCCTGCAACGTTACCGTAGTTGTTGATTATTTCTAACAGTTTTCCAATGTATTCCTTAGGGTTGTCTATATAAGATCATGTCATCTGCAAACAGTGAGAGTTTCACTTCTTCATTTCCTGTTTGGAATCCTTTTATTCCTTTTTCTTGCCTAATTTATCTGGCCAAAACCTCCAGTACAATGTTGAAGAAAAGTGATAAGGGTGGGCACCCTTGTCTTGTTCCTGTTCTGAAAGGAATGGCTTCCAGTTTTTGCCCATTGAGTATGATGTTGGCTGTGGGTTTGTCATATATGGCTTCGATTATGTTGAGGTGATTTCCTTCTATCCCCATTTTGTTAAGAGTTTTTTTTTATCATAAATGGCTGTTGGATCTTGTCAAATTCTTTCTCTGCATCTATTGAGATGATCATGTGTTTTTTATTCCTCATTTTGTTAATCGGGTGTACCACATTGATTGATTTGCAGATGTTGAACCATCCCTGTGTCCCTGCAGGAAATCTCACTTGATCATGGTGTATCATCTTTTTGATGTATTTCTGTATTCAGGTTGCCAATATTTTGTTGAGAATTTTTGCATCTATGTTCATCAGTGATATTGGCCTGTAGTTTTCCTTTTCTGTGTTGTCCTTATCAGGCTTTGGTATCGAGGTGGTGATGGCCTTGTAGAATGTGTTAGGGAATATTCTATCTTCCCTAATTTTTTGTAATAGTTTGAGAAGGTTAGATATTAAGTCCTCTTTGAATGTGTGATAGAATTCTCCAGAGAAGCCATCTGGTCCTGGGCTTTTGTTTTTGGGGATGTTTTTGATTACTTTTACAATCTCTTTACTTGTGATTGGTCTGTTCAGATTATCTATTTCTTCTTGATTCAGCTTTGGGAGGTTGTAAGAGTCTAAGAATTTACCCATTTCTTCTAGATTGTCCATTTTGTTGGCAAATAGCTTTTCATAGTATTCTCTTATCATCATTTGTATTTCTGTGGTATCTGTTGTAATTTCTCCTCTTTCATTTATAATTTTATTTATCTGAGCTTTCTCTCTTTCTTTGCAAGTCGGCTAGGGATTTGTCAATTTTGTTTATGTTCTCAAAGAACCAGCTCTTTGTTTCATTGATCCTTTCTACTCTCTTTTTTGTTCCCATTGCATTTATTTTTGCTCTGATCTTTATTATTTCTGTCCTTCTGGTGACTTTGGGTCTTGTTTGTTCTACTTTTTCTAATTCAGTTAGGTGTAGTTTGAGATTACTTATTTGGGATTTTTCTTGTTTGTTAAGGTGGGTTGTATTGTGATGAATTTCCCTCTAGGACTGCTTTTGCTGCATCCAATATGAGTTGGTATGGGATGTTTTCATTTTTATTTGTCTCCAGATACTTTTTGATCTCTCCTTTAATTTCTTTTGTAATCCTTTGGTTGTTCAGTTTCATCTTGTTTAGTCTCCACATCTTTGTCCCATTCTCAGCTTTTTTCTTGTAGTTAATTTCTAGTTTCATAGCATTGTGGTCAGAAAAGATGCTTGTTATTATTTCAGTCTTCCTAAATTTATTGAGGTTTGCCTTGTTTCCCAATATCTGGTCTATCCTTGAGAATGTTCCATGCGTACTTGAGAAGGATGTACATTCTGCTGGTTTTGGATGAAGTGTTCTATATATATCTATTAACTCCATCTGGTCTAGCTTTTCATTTAGTTCCACTGTTTCCTTGTTGACTTTTTTTCTGGATGATCTATCCATTGATGTGAGTGGAGTGTTGAGATCCCCTGCTATTATCATGTTGTTGTTAACATCTCCAATTAGGTTTGTTAATAGTTGCTTTATGTACTTTGGTTCTCCTATGTTTTATGCATAGATGTCTATATGTGATATGTCTTCTTGGAGCATCCCTTTGATCATTATATACTGTCCTTCTTTGTCTCTCTTTACTTGTCTTATCTTGAAGTGTAGTTTGTCTGATATAAGTATTGCAGCACCTGCTTTCTTTTGTATGCCATTTACTTGAAGTATTGTCTTCCATCCCTTTACTATGAGCCTGTGTTTGTCATTGGAGCTGAGGTGTGTTTCTTGGAGGCAGCATATAGTTGGGTCTTGTTCTTTAATCCATCTTGCCACTCCATGTGTTTTTTTATTGGAGAGTTCAATCTATTTGCATCTAGAGTGATTATTAATATATGAGGGCTTAGTGCTACCATTGTACTATTTGCTTTCTGGTTATCCTGCATTTCCTTTGTTTGTTGTCCTGTGTATTTAGGAGTACCAATTCAATTAGGTAGTTTTTTTCATGCTGGATTTCTTAGTTTTCTCCTTATTTATTATTTGTGACTCTCATCTACTTTTTTGTTCAGTGGTACCCTGAGGTTTGTATGCAAAATCTCATCGATGAGATAGTCCATTTTCTGATGACATCTTATTTCCTTAGGCTAAGCCAATTCAGTCCTTTTCCCTTTCCCCACCTAAGTTGTTTTTGTTGCATCTTATTCTATTTTGTGTTGTGAGTTTATGGTTAAAATGACAAAATTATCTTTTTTTTGTGTGTTTTCCTTCCCTTTATCTCTAATGTTTTCCCTGAGTATTTGCTAACCTTTTCTGCTGGGTAGCTCCAATTTTCTGATTTTGTCTACCTATGTATTTCCTTATTCAGGTGTTTGTAACCCCTTCTTTTTTTCAAATGTGAGGGCCTTCTGGAGGATTTCTTTTAGGGGTGGTCTTGTGACCATGAACTCCCTTAGCTTTTGTTTGTCTGGGAATGTTTTTATTTCTCCATCATATCTGAAGGATACTTTCACTGGATAGCGTATTCTTGGCTGAAACTTTTTGTCTTTCAAAGATTTAAATATATCATTCCACTCTCTTCTAGTCTGTAAGGTTTCTGCTGAGAAATATGCTGAAAGCCTGACAGGGGTTCCTTTTTAAGTTTTCTTCTACCTTACTGCCCTTAGTATTTTTTTTTTTTTTGTCATTGACTTTTGCCAGCTTCACTACTGTATGGCTTGCAGTAGGTCTTTTTGCATTGACAAACTTAGAAGATCTTATGGCCTCCTTCACGCGACGTTCCATCTTCTTCCCCAGGTTTGGGAATTCTCCACTATTATTTCTTTGAACAAGCTTTCTGCTCCATTCTCCTTCTCTTCACCCTCTGGAATACCTGTAATCTATATTTTGCATTTCCTAATTGAGTCTTATATTTCTTGGAGAGTTTCTTTATTTCTTTTTAGTCTTAGTTTTTTCTCCTCCTCCATCTGAAGCATTTCTAAATTTCTATCCTCGATCATGCTGATTTGTTCCCCAATGATAACCTGCTCTACTGTTCAGGGAAGCTATATTCTGCTTTATCTCTTCCATTGTATTTTTCATCTCCAATATTTCTGCATGGTTTTTCTTTACAGTTTCAATCTCTTTTGTGACGTAGCTCATGAACTCATTGAATTGTCTATCTGTATTCTCTTTTAACTCATTAAGTTTTCTAATGATAGCTATTTTGAATTCTTTGTCATTTAGGTTATAGATTTCTGTGTCTTCAGGATTGATTTCTGGATATTCATCATTTTCCTTCTGGTCTGGATGTGTAATATAATTTTTCATACTGCTCAACGCCATAGAGTTTTGCTTCCTTATTGTGGTAGTCTTTGATTGCAACTTCCACCTTTTGCAACTAGGTGGGGGTCAAGAGCTGCATATTCAGAACCAGCTGCAAACCAAGGGGATAACTCCAAGATCCTGGGCTATGGCACCAGGGCTCGGGGGAGGAGTGCCTTCTTTTCCTGCTCAATCTCGGAGGCTTCTTGCTCTGACCTTGCTATGTGATCTCCTGGGTGTTAGTTTGATGCAGACACCCCCCCCCCCCTTGATATCTAGTCTTTTCTGTGAGGGGCTTTTCCCTGGGCTGTGAGGGATTTCAGGGATCTATGGTGTTCCCTCGGAGGGCCCCTCCTCCCTCCCCGCTTTCTTCCCCGTGGTGTGCATAATCCCTCGGTAGCTGTCCTTCTGTGAGGAAGGGAAGGGTTCTCTTACCTTGATCCACTTCCTTGGGGGTGGGGGTGGGGGTGGCTGCAGTTCCTCCACCTTCTGACTTTTGTCTGAGTGGGTCTCTCAGACGTCTTTTGTGTTGTGTGGATGTCCTGTGTTGGAATATGTATGTCCTTTTCATTGTATCCTTGGGGGCAGAATTTACTGGGAGAGCTCACTCCACTGTGATGCTGACGTTACTCTGTAATTTTCTTTTCTTGTAATGTTCTTCTCTGACTTTGGTATGAGGGTGATGCTGGCCTCATAAAATGATTTTGGGAGTGTTCCCTCTCTTCAGTTTTTTGAGGAGGATTGGCATTAATTCTTCTTTAAATATTTGGTAGAATTCACCAGTGTAGCAGCTGGTACTGAGCTTTTATTTGTTGAGAGGTGTTCGATTACTTATTCAATCTCCTTACTCATTATTGGTCTGTTCAGATTTTCTATTTCTTCATGATTCATTCTTGGTAAGTTGTATGTTTGTAAGAATTACGCATTTTTTCTAGGTTATTCAATTTGTTGATGTATAGTTGTTCATAGTAGTCTTTTATGATCCTTTGCCTTTTTGTGGTATCAGTTGTAATATCTTCTCTGGTTTATAATTTTATTTGTTTGAGCCCTCTGTTTTTTTCTTGGTTTGTCTAGCTAAAGCTTTGCCAATTTTGTTTGTCTTTCCAAAAACCAATTTGTAGTTTTACTGATATTTTCTATTGTTTTCCTTTACTTTATTTCATATATTTCTGCTCTATATTATTTACTTCTTTCAGCTAATGTTGGGCTTAGTTTGATCTTCTTTTTCTAGTTCTATGGGGTGTGATTTTAGGTTGTTTATTTGAGATATTTCTTTTTTATTAAAATAAGCATGTATAGCTATAAACTCTCCTCCAAGAAATACTTTTGCTGCGTCCTATAAGTTTTGGTATGTTGTGTTTCCATTTTAATTGATCTCAAGATATTTTTAAATTCTTTTTCAGTTTTTCCCTTGATTTATTGGTTGTTCAGGGCTGTATTGTTTAATTTCCACATATTTGTGAATTTTCCAATTATCTTCCTGTTACTGATTCCTAGTTTTATACAATTGTGGTAAAGAAAATATTCTTGGTATGATTTCAGTCATTGTGAATTTGTTCAGACTTGTTTTATGGCCTAACATATGATCTGTCCTGAAGAATGTTCCGTGTACACTTGAGAAGAATGTGTATTCTGCTGCTGTTGGATAGAATGTTCTGTATATGTGTGTTAGGTCCATTTGGTCTAAAGTGTTGTTCAGATCTACTTTGTCCTTATTGATTTATCTTCCTGGATGATATATCCATTGTTAAGAGTAGGGTATTAATGTCACCTACTATTATTGTATTGCTATCTATTTCTCCTTTCGGTTCTGTTAGTATTTGCTTTATATCTTTGGTGCTCCAATGTTAGGTGTGTAAATGTTTATAATTTTTAAATCTTCTTTATTAATTACCCCTTTATCATTATATAATTATCTTATTTTTCTCTTGTGACCACTTTTAACTTAATGTCTGTTTTATCTGATACGTATATTGTCACCCCTGTTCTTTTTGGTTACCATTTGCTTGGAATATCTTTTTCCATCCATTCGGTTTCAGTGTATGCATATCCTTAAAGCTAAAGTAAGTCTCTCATAGGCAGCATATCATTGCATCTTGGTTTTTTTTTAATCCATGCAGTCACTCTGTGTCTTTTGATTGGAGAATTCAATCCATTTATGTTTAAAATAACATTGATAGAACCAATTCTGGAGGGAAGATCCAAGATGGCGGCGTGAGTAGTCTTCTTTGTCTCTCCCCCTTCGAATCTACAACTAATTGGACATTCGTTGCTTAACAAAGGATATCCATATAGCATCTCAGGACGCCTGAGAGACCCACGCTGCTATACATGGGGAGGCGGACGGACTTCCCTCCGGGAGGAGGAGAAGATAGGTGAAAACTCTCCGACCCTGAGCCCGAACAGCCTAGTACCTGCAAGTGGCTTTCTTCCAGCAGATGACCCCAGAACATTGACACACACCTAGGGCAGGAGGGAGCGCACACCAGAGGAGCGACGGTGGAAACAGGTGACCAGAAGCCCAGAGGGAAGCTCCAGAGTTACACAACTGAGTCAGCAGGGAAAACCTCTACCCGCCATTAGCGGGGAGGCCCCGCCTAGCATACACAACGCCAGGAGGGTCCCAGAGAGAATCCCAAATGGCACGGCAGCCCGCTAGCTGCCGCTGCCAGCCCCACTGACTGCCGGGTGGGGCTCGGGACTACTGGAGATCTCCTGGACGAGGACTGGGGCTGGGTGGAGCTCCAGCGGCTGGCTCCGCGGCCTGGGGCAGAAGCTCCGGAGTTCTGCCCAGGCAGCAGGCAGAGTCTCTACCTGCCATTAGCAGAGAGGCCCTTCCTAGCATCCACAAAGCTGGGAGGGTCCCGGAGAGAATCCCAAATGTGGTGGTGGCCCGCCAGCTGCTGCTGCTGGACCCACTGACTGTGGCTATCATGGCTTGGGGCTCAGGGCTAACGGAGATCTCCTGGGAGAGGACTGGAGCTGGGTGGAGCTCCAGCAGCCGGCTCCGTGGCCTGGGGGGGGATACTCTAGAGTTCCACCCCAGCAGCAGGCAAAGTCTCTACCTGCCATTAGCAGAGAGGCTCTTCCCAGCATCCACAACACCGGGAGGGTCCCGGAGAGGAGAATACCAGGCAGGGCAGCAGCCGGCCAGCTGCCACTGAACTCAAGGTCTCCGGCTATCCCCCAGACAGGGCAAGGGGCTCCCTGAGATCCTGGGGGAGAGGACTGGGTCTGGGTAGAGTTCCAGCGGCCTGGCTCCATAGCCCAGGGGGAAACCCTGCAGTCTCACAGCAGCCTCAGTGAAAGCCTCTGCACAGCACTAGTAGAGAGCATCCATCCGGCAGCCACAAGGCTGGAAGACCCTGGGACAAAAGTAGCATAGCTAGGTGAGCGAACCACAGACTGCAGAAGATGCCAACAGCTCTGCTGTGACCCATAGTGGACAAGTGAGATTTTGTGGGTGCTGACAGTGACGGAGCTGCAAATATAAATGATCCTGCCCCTGGCTGCTGGAAAACCCCATAAAACCACTGCAGACCCCAAGGAGGGAGCATGTCTAGGTGGTCTGCAACAGTAGGCACCAGCAGCCTGAAGCCCCCCTGTGACGGCCCCCACAGCTGAAGAGGGAACCCGCAGGACCACTGTGACTACGAGGAGGGGCCCAGGCCCAGTTAGCAACAGCTGATAGGGTTCCTGGTTGGTGCAGTATAAACAGCTGCTCCCCCACCACACCAGTAGAAACAAATGGAAGCAGTAACTAAACTCTATCTCTATGTGGAGGCACAAATCTACAACATCAAGCAATATGAAAAAATTTATTAAATCTCCAGAACAGAAGGAAAATAAATACACAGAAAACAATCCCAAAGAAAATGAAATATATAACCTAAATGACGATGACTTCAAAACAGCCATCATTAAAAAACTCAATGAGTTAAAAGAGAATTCAGATAGGCAACTCAACGAGTTCAGGAGCTA
The DNA here is from genome assembly GCF_041296235.1 of Equus asinus. NCBI lineage: Eukaryota > Metazoa > Chordata > Mammalia > Perissodactyla > Equidae > Equus > Equus asinus. Next base: position 96,460,941 of record NC_091820.1, read on the forward strand.
TGTCACAAAAGAGTTTGATACTATAAAGAAGAAACAAACAGAAATACTGGAAATGAAGAACACAATAGAGGAGATTAAGAAAAATCTAGACACACTGAACAGTAGGGCCGATAATATGGAGGAAAGAATTAGCAATTTGGAAGATAGGAATATAGAAATGCTGCAGGCAGAGGAGGAGAGAGAAGTAAGACTAAAAAGAAATGAAGAAACTTTCCGAGAATTATCAGACGCAATTAGGAGATGCAACGTAAGGATTATAGGTATACTAGAGGGAGAAGAGAGGGAGAAAGGGTCAGAAAGCCTATTCAAAGAAATAATGGCTGAGAACTTCCCAAACCTGGTGAGAGAGATGGAACTTCATGTGACAGAAGCCAATAGATCTCCAAACTTTATCAATGCAAGAAGACCAACCCCATGGCATATAGTAATGAAGCTAGCAAAAGTCAACGACAAGGACAAAATACTAAGGGCAGCCAGGCAGAAGAAATTAACCTACAAAGGAACCCCCATCAGGCTATCAGCAGATTTCTCAGCGTGAAACTTTACAGGCTAGAAGACAGTGGAATGACGTATTCAAAAATCTGAAGGACAAAAACCTACAGCCAAGAATTCTCTACCCAGTGAAAATATCCTTCAAATATGATGGAGAAATAAAAACTTTCCCAGAAAAACAAAAATTAGGGGAATTCATTGCCACAAAACCTCCTCTTCAGGAAATGCTCAGGAAAACCCTCATTCCTGAAAAATCAAAAAAAGGAAAGGGGCTACAAAACCAAGAGCAAAGGAGATAAGTAGAAGGACAACAACAGAGAGTAGCAGCTCTCCATCAGAACAGATTAAAGCATGGGACGAGAAACAAAGGAAATTGAAGAAAACCGGAAAACAAGACATAAAATGGCAGCGGTAGGCCCCCACATTTCAATAATCACTCTAAATGTAAATGGATTGAACTCTCCAATCAAAAGACACAGAGTGGCAGGATGGATCAAAGAACAAGACCAAACAATATGCTGCCTCCAGGAAACACACCTCAGCCCCAAAGACAAACACAGACTCAGAGTGAAGGGATGGAGGACAATACTCCAAGCTAATAATGAACAAAAGAAAGCAGGTGTCGCTATACTAATATCAGACAAAGTAGAATTCAAAGCAAAACAGATAAAGAAAGACAAAAAGGGACAGTATATAATGATAAAAAGGACTCTCCACCAAGAAGACATAACACTTATCAATATATACGCACCCAACACAGGAGCACCAAAATTTGTAAAGCAACTCTTAACAGAACTAAAAGAAGACATCAACAACAATACAATAATAGTAGGGGACCTCAACACACCATTAACACCAATGGACAGAACATCCAGACAGAAAATCAACAAGGAAATTATAGAATTAAATGAAAAATTAGACCAGATGGACTTAATAGATCTATATAGAACACTTCATCCAAAAACAGCAGGTTACACATTCTTCTCAAGTGCACATGGAACATTCTCAAGGATTGACCATATTTTTGGAAACAAAGCAAGCATCAATAAATACAAGAGAGTTGAAATAATATCAAGCATCTTTTCTGATCATAATGCTATGAAACTAGAAATCAACTACAAGAATAAAGCACAGAAAGGTGCAAAAATGTGGAGACTAAACAACACACTTCTGAACAAACAATGGATTATTGAAGAAATTAAAGAAGAAATCAAATATTATTTGGAGACAAATGAAAATGAGAACACGACATACCAAATCATTTGGGATGCAGCAAAAGCAGTCCTAAGAGGGAAATTCATTGCAATACAGGCTCACCTCACTAAACAAGAAAAAGCTCACATAAGCAACCTCAAACGACACCTAACAGAATTAGAAAAAGAAGAACAAACAAAGCCCAGAGTCAGTAGAAGGAGGAAAATAATAAAAATAAGAGCAGAAATAAAAGATATTGAAACAAAAAAGACAGTAGAAAGGATCAACGAAACAAAGAGTTGGTTCTTCGAAAAAATTAACAAAATTGACAAACCCTTAGCCAGACTCACCAAGAAAAGAAGAGAGAAATCTCAAATAAATAAAATTAGGAACGAGAGAGGAGAAATCACAACAGATACCAATGAAATACAAGGTATCATAAGAGAATAATATGAAAAACTATATGCCAACAAATTGAACAACCTAGAAGAAATGGACAAATTCCTAGACTCCTACAACCTCCCCAAACTGAATCAGGAAGAAATGGAGAATCTGAATAGGCCAATCACAAGTAAAGAAATAGAAACAGTAATCAAAAACCTCCCGAAAAATAAGAGTCCAGGACCAGACGGCTTCTCTGGAGAATTCTACCAAACATTCAAAGAAGATTTAATACCTATCCTTCTCAAACTATTCCAGAAAATTGAGGAAGATGGAGTACTCCCTAACACATTCTATGAAGCCAACATCACTCTGATCCCCAAACCTGACAAGGACAACACAAAGAAGGAGAACTACAGGCCAATATCACTGATGAATATAGATGCAAAAATGCTCAACAAAATTCTGGCAAACCGAATACAGCAATACATCAAAGAGATTATACACCATGATCAAGTGGGATTTATACCAGGGACACAGGGATGGTTCAACATCTGCAAGTCAATCAATGTGATACACTACATTAACAAAATGAGAAACAAAAACCACATGATCATCTCAATAGATGCAGAGAAAGCATTTGACAAGATCCAACATCCATTTATGATAAAAACCCTCAATAAAATGGGTATAGAAGGAAAGTACCTCAACATAATAAAGGCCATATATGACAAACCCACAGCCAACATCATACTCAATGGACAAATACTGAAAGCCATCCCTCTGAGGACAGGAACAAGACAAGGGGGCCCACTTTCATCACTCCTATTCAACGTAGTACTGGAGGTGTTGACCAGAGCAATTCGGCAGGAAAAAGAAATAAAAGGAATCCAAATAGGCAATGAAGAAGTAGAACTCTCGCTGTTTGCAGACGACATGATCTTATATATAGAAAACGCCAAAGAATCCATAGGAAAACTATTAGAAAAAATCAACAGCTACAGCAAAGTTGCAGGGTATAAAATCAACATACATAAATCAGTAGCATTTCTACATGCTAACAATGAACTAACAGAAAAAGAACTTAAGAACTCAATCCCATTCACAGTCGCAACGAAAAGAATAAAATACCTTGGGATAAATTTAACCAAGGAAGTGAAAGATTTCTACAATGAAAACTACAAGACTTTCTTGAAAGAAATTGATGATGACATAAAGAGATGGAAAGACATTCCATGCACATGGATTGGAAGAATAAATATAGTTAAAATGTCCATACTACCTAAAGCAATCTACAGATTCAACGCTATCCCAATCAGAATCCCAATGACATTCTTTACAGAAATTGAACAAAGAATCCTAAAATTCATATGGGGCAACAAAAGACCATGAATTGCTGAAGCCATCCTGAGTAATAAGAACAAAGCCGGAGGCATCACAATCCCCGATTTCAAAACATACTGCAAAGCTACAGTGATCAAAACAGCATGGTACTGGTACAAAAACAGGTGCACAGATCAATGGAATAGAATTGAAAGCCCAGAGATAAAACCACACATCTATGGACAGCTAATCTTCGACAAAGGAGCGGAGGGCCAATATTGGAGAAAAGAAAGTCTCTTTAACAAATGGTGCTGGGAAAACTGGACAGCCACATGCAAAAGACTGAAAATTGACCATTCTTTTTCACCACACACCAAAATAAACTCAAAATGGATTAAAGACCTAAAGATTAGGCCTGAAACAATAAGTCTTCTAGAAGAGAACATAGGCAGTACACTCTTTGACATCAGTTTCAAAAGAATCTTTTCGGACACTATAACTCCTCAGTTGAGGGAAACAATAGAAAGAATAAACAAATGGGACTTCATCAGACTAAAGATCTTCTTCAAGGCAAGGGAAAACAGGATGGAAACAAAAAACAGCCCACTAATTGGGAAAAAAATATTTACAAGCCACTTATCCGACAAAAGGTTAATCTCCATAATATACAAAGAACTGACACAGGTTAACAACAAAAAAAGAAACAATCGAAAAATGGGCAGAGGACATGAACAGACATTTCTCCAAAGAAGATATAAGTATGGCCAATAGACACATGAAAAGATGTTCATCGTTGCTAATCATCAGGGAAATGAAAATCAAAACTACACTAAGATATCACCTTACACCCGTTAGATTGGCAAAAATATCCAAAACCAAGTGACAAATGTTGGAGAGGTTGTGGAGAAAAAGGAACCGTCCTACACTGTTGGTGGGAATGCAAACTAGTGCAGCCACTATAGAAAACAGTATGGAGATTTCTCAAAAAGTTAAAAATAGAAATACCTTATGACCCAGCCATCCCACTACTGGGTATCTATCCTAGGAACCTGAAATCAGCAATCCTAAGAGTCCCTTGCACCCCTATGTTCATCTCAGCATTATTTACAATAGCCAAGACGTGTAACCAACCTAAATGCCCAGCAAGTGATGATTGGATAAAGAAGACATGGTATATATACACAATGGAATACTACTCAGCCATAAAAAAGGACAAAATTGTTCCATTCGCATCAACATGGATGGACCTAGAGGGTATTATGTTAAGCGAAATAAGCCAGACAGAGAAAGACAAATTCTATATGACTCTGCTCATAGGTGGAAGTTAACATATAGACAAGGAGAACTGATCGGTGGTTACCAGGGAAAAGGGGGGGTGGGGGTGGGCACAAAGGGGGAAGTGGTGTACCCACAACATGACTAACAATAATGTACAACTGAAATCTCACAAGGTTGTAATCTATCATAATCTTAATAAAAAAATAGAAAAAAAATAATAACATCGATAGGTAAGGACTTACTATTGCCATTTTGTTGTTTTCTGCCTTTTTGCAGTTCCTTTATTCCTTTTTACTCTTGCTGTCTTATATATGTTTGTTTTTTAACTTCTAAATTAGAGTTGAAAATGTTTTATACACCACCATTACAATATTAGAGAAACTGTCTTTGCTCTATATGTATCTTCAATGATCAGTTTTGCTCACTCATATGTTTTTATCTTGTTAATTTGTGTGTTTTCTTTTCAGCTTGAAGAACTCCCTTTAGCACTTCTTGTAAGGCAGGTATAATGGTGACAAACTCCTTCACCTTTTGTTTGTTTGGGAAAGTCTTTATCTCTCCTGTATCTGAAGGACAGCTTTGCTGGGTATAGTATTCTTGGTTGACATTTTTTTTTCAATATTTTGAATATATCTTCCTATTTTCTCCTGGCCTTCAAGTTGTCTGCTGCAAACTCCACTGATAATCTTATGGACTCCCTTATGTGTAACAAATCACTTTTCACTTCCTACTTTCAAAATTCTTTGTCTTTAACTTCTGACATTTTAATTATAATATGTCTCAGTGTAGCCCTTTTCACATTCAACCTATGTAGGGAATTTTGGGCCTTATGAGTTTGGATGTCCATTTCTTTCCCCAAGTTTGGAAAGTTTTCAGCCATTATTTCTTTAGATAAATTTTCTGTCCTTTTCTCTCTCTCTTCTCCTTCTGAGATTCCCATAATCCTAGATATATTATTTTGCTTTAAGGTGTCCCTTAAGTCCCATATGCCCTCTTCACTCTTCTTCATTATTTTCTCCTTTTGCTTCTCTGACCAGATAACTTCAGACAACGTCTTCAAGTTCACCAATTCTTTCTTCTGCTTGGTTGACTCTGTTATTGAAGCTTTGTATTGAATTCTTCAATTCAGTTATTGTGTTCTTCAGCTCTAGGATTTCTGGGTTATTTTTCATTGGTTTCTATTTCTTTGTTGAATTCCTAATTTTTTTCATTCATTGTTTTTATAATTTTGTTTAGTTGTCCATTTGTATTTTCTTGTAGTTCAGTGAACTTCTTTAAGAGGATTATTCTGAATTATTTGTCAGTTCTTACGTCTCCATTTTTTGGGGTCAGTTACTAGAACTTTATTAGTTTCCTTTGGTGATGTCATGTTTACCTGATTCTTCATGATCCTTGTATTCTTGTATTGGTATCTGCATAATTGAGGCAGCAATATCCTGTTCAGACCTTACAGATTAGATTTGACAGCAAAATATGTTCATCAGTCAGCCTAGGTTGGGGTTCTAGATTATCATCTGTAGTGTCCATGGGCATACAGGGCTTACTATCAGGGTCTCTGGTGGTGTGGGGACACTTCCCATGCTCTGAAGTCAGGGGAGTAGTGGCCAATGGCTGTGCTCCATGGTCACTTGGGTCTCTTGGCTGGGCTCCATGTTCAGGCAGGGCTGCTGTCAGGTCTTCCTGGTTGATCATGCCTGCTGGCTGGGCTACACAATCCAGTGAGCTTGGAGTCTGGGCTTCATGATTAGACCAGGCCTCAGGCTTTGCTCTACAATCAGGAAGAGCCATAGGCTTTACTTAGCAGCCACAGTCATAGCATAAGATCTCCAATTGGGCAGGCCATTGTCCACTGTTGGGCAAGGTAGCTACCCAAGCTCCCTGGTCTGGTGTGGCCACCAGCTATACTCTGCAGTTGAGTGAGGCTGTAGGATGTGCTCTTCAGTTGGATGGGGTTTCTTTCTCTTCTCTCTAGTCAGGTAGGCCTGCAGTCTGTACTCCATGATTAGACAGAGTTGGTGGTTAGGCTCCCTACCTGGGTGAGGCAGTAGGCTGTATTCACCAATTGGGTAGTGCTATAGGCTGAACACCATGGATGAGTGGGGTTGCTACCTGTGCACCCTGGTTAGGTAAAGTTGCAGGCCTTGCTCCACAGATGGGGCTGCTAGTTTGGCTACCTGCTCAGGTAGGGCTGTAGGCTGGGCTCTGAGGCTACCCAGAGTTGTTATTCAGGTTCCCTTGTCAGGGGGGCCAGAGGCTATCCTCCACAGTTGGGCAGGGTTACTTGCTTGGCTTCCTGCCAAAGTGGGGCTGAAGGATGTGGTTCACAATTTCCCAGGACCTCTGATCAGGCTTGATTGGACAGGGCTGGAGGCTATGCCCAATAATTTGACAGGGAAGTTGCCTTGGATCTCTGTCTGGGGTGGAAGGGCACCCACACTGTGTTCTATGGCTGCATGGCATCAGTTTGAGTTCCCTGGTCAAGAGGGGCCAGATTATGTTTCACAGGTTGACAGGGCTATTGGTTTGGCTCCATGCCTGGATGGAATCATGGACTCTGCTCTGAGGTTGCCTGGGGTCGCTGTTTGGGCTCCCAACTCAGGAGAGGCTGGAGGCTATGCTCCACACTGGGCAGGGCTGCTGGCTTGGCTACCTGCCTGGGTGGGCCATAGGATGAGCCCTGCTTTTGCCCTGCATCTATAGACAGGTTTCCTGGTTGGGCAAGCTGGAGGCTATGCTCAGCAGTTGAGTGGGGCTGCTTGCATGACACTTTGTCCAGGAGAGGTCATAGGATGGACTCCATGAGACAACCTGTTGGCTGAGGACCCAACCAGGCAGAACTGTCAACTGAGCTCCCTGGCCACTTGGGTCCACTGGCTTGGTTCTGCAGATTATGGGGCTCTCTGTATGGGAGCTTCTGCCGGTAAGAAAACAGTCTGCCAAGATCTGCAAGCTGGTTGCTGTGAGCTTCACCCCCTTTTCATCTCTAGGAGATCATTCCCTGTGGTCTGGCCCCACTTGTTCCCATAGTGATCCCCATTAAGTAAGACTCCCAGGAATTGTCTGAGAATGCTGGGGAAGCTAGATTTCTTTTTCCCACTGAAATAACCATAGTCCCAGGGTAACCCTCTCCACGTGGCACTCTACCTGCCTCGGGAATGGACAGTGGGGTGAAAGTGAAACTGGTCATCTAACCCTTCTAATGTGGTTTTTCTCAGTTTTTGTGGTCCAAAGGAATGCTTTGGCCTCACCCCCAGGTTCTGGGATATTCACAAAAGCATCTTGTCTTTGGATAGTAGCTAGTTGGTTTCTGTGAGAGAGACTGAATTTGGGGACTAACCTGTTCCAACATCTTGCTGATGTCACTCTCATATGATCGCTTTTGAATGATGCTACCCAAAGTGCCAGTCTGAAATAAAAACAAAGAATTTGTGCCCAAATTTGAATGGGCTACATTAAAGCACACATTATTTTTGTAGCAAGATTTTTTGATGAAAATAGCTATGAGTACATTTACATTTTGATGAAAGCTAATTATGTCTTTACAAATCGGTAACAAATGGTTTGCCACCTATGGCAAAACAATCCATATATTTACTTTACTAAGAGCATTCCTGTGGAATATTTCATTATAGGATATTCGGACAAAAATCTGATCCCTTCAGAGGAAATTAAGTAACTGCATTTAAGTCCACTAGCTCTGATATTCTTAAGTCATTAATTAGAAAGATTGTTCCCAATATATGGAATAAAGTAAAGAATTTAAATGGAGGAGTCATGAAAATATAGGCTCATTTCAGAAACAGTAAGTAAAGGTGACATTTTATTTTTTTTTCATTTTACTTATTTTTATTTATTATTTATTTATTTATTTTGCGAGGAAGATTAGCCCTGTGCTAACATCTGCCAGTCCTCCTCTTTTTGCTGAGGAAGACTGGCCCTGAGCTAACATCTGTGCCCATCTTCCTCTACTTTATATGTGGAACACCTACCACAGCATGTCGTGCCATGCGGTCATGTCCGCACCCAGGATCTGAACCGGCATACCCTGGGCCACCGAAGCAGAACATGCACACTTAACCACTGTGCCACCGGGCAAGCCCCCCGAAGGTGACATTTTAAATGAAAGGAGAATAGAATGAAATATCCTAGACATGTTTTGACAACAGATTATTTATAGGAAATAAACTCAAGTTATCACCCGAAATATACACCTAGAAAAATCAGGCGGATTAACTTTTAAAAAAAGATTTTTTGTTATAAACTATTTAGTAGTTATGACACAATTAGAAATTGTGAAATTTCAGTTGTACATTAATATTTGTCAAACACCATATAAATGTGCCCCTGCACCCCTTGTGCCCACCCTTCCCCCAGTAACCACTGAATTGTTCTCTTTGTCTGTAAGTTTGTTTATATTCCACATATGAGTGAAATCATACAGTGTTTGTCTTTCTCTGTCTGGCTTATTTTGCTTAACATGATGCCCTCAAGGTCCATCCATGTGGTTGCGAATGGGATGATTATGTCTTTTTTATGACTGAGTAGTATTCCATTGTATATGTATACACCACATCTTCTTTATCCAATCATCAGTCGAGGGGCACTTGGATTGCTTCCATGTCTTGGCTATTGTGAATAATGCTGAGATGAACATAGGGGTATATAAGTCTCTTTGTATTGTTGATTTCAAGTTCTTTGGATAAATACCCAGTAGTGTTATAGCTGGGTCATACGGTAATTCTGTTTTTCATTTCTTGAGAAATCTCCATACTTTTTTCCAAAGTGGCTGCACCTGTTTGCATTCCCACAAGCAATAGATGAGGGTTCCCTTTTATCCACAACCTCTCCAACATTTATTATTTTTTTGTCTTGGTGATTATAGCCATTCTAATGGGCGTAAGATGATATCTAAGTGTAGTTTTGATTTGCATCTCCCTGATGATTAGTGATGTTGAGCATCTTTTCATGTGCCTATTGACCACCTGTATATCTTCTTTGGAAAAATGTCTGTTCATATCCTCTGCCTACTTTTTGATTGGGTTGTTTATTTTTTTGTAGTTCAGTTGTGTGAGATCTTTGTATATTATGGAGGTTAACCCCTTATCAGATATGTGATTTGCAAATATTTTCTCCCAGTTGGTGGGTTGTTTTTTCATTTTGATCTTGGTTTCCTTTGCCTTGCAGAAGCTCCTTAGTCTAATTAAGTCCCACTTGTTTATTTTTTCATTTGTTTCCCTTTTCTGAGTGGGCATCATATTTGTAAAGATCCTTTTAAGGCTGATGTCAAAGAGTGTACTGCCTATGTTTTCTTCCAGTAGTTTTATGGTTGCAGGCATTACCTTTAAGACTTTGATCCATTTTGAGTCTATTTTTGTGTATGGAGACAGATAATGGTCTACTTTCATTCTTTTGCATGTGGCTGTCCAGTTTTCCCAGCACCATTTATTGAAGAGGCTTTCTGTTCTGAATTATATGTTTTTGGCTGGATTAACTTTTTTAAAACCCTTTTCCACTTTGTTACAAATGGAAATCATGATCTTTATACAAAAAGTTGTGTTCTGTGACTAAGTGGGAGTTTTCCCAGTTATGAAAGGCTGATTCAGTATTCAAAAATCAATTAATGTAGTCCATCACATCAACAGGCTAAAAAAGAAACAACACATCATCATATCAATAGATACAGCAAAAGCATTTGACAAAAATCTAACACCCATTCATGATAAAAACTTTCAAACTAAGAATAGAGGAGAACTTCCTTAACTTGCTAAAGAACATTTACAAAAAGCCTACAGCTAGCATCATACGTAATGATGAGAAACTAGAAACTTTCCTACAAAATCAAGAACAGGTCAAAGATGTGTACTCTCACCACTGCTTTTCAACATTGTATTGGAAGTCCTTGCTAGTACAATAAAACAAGAAAAGGAAATAAAAGTGATACAGATTTAGAACAGAAAAATAAAACTTTGTTCATTCACAGGTGCCATCTTTCCCTATGTAGAAAATCTGAAGGAATTGACAAAAATAAACTCCTGGAGCTAAGAAGTGATCATATAAAATTTGCAGGATACAGGATTAATACAAAAAAGTCTATTGCTTTCCTGTATACCAGCAATGAAAAAGTGGAATTTGAAAAGACCCAATATTGTCAAAATGTCAGTTCTTCCCAACTTTGTCTATAGATTCAGTGAAATCCCAAGCAAAATCCCAGTAAGGCAATTTGTGGACATTGACACACTGATTCTAAAGTTTATATGGGAAAAACAGACTCAGAATATCCCACACAATATTGAAGGAGAAAAAAGTTGGAGGACTGACACTCTCTAGCTTCAAGACTTACTATAAAGCTGTGGTAATCCACTGCAGTATTGGTGCAAGACGAGACAAATAGATCAGTGGAAGTGAATAGAGAGCCTAGAAAGAGACCCACGTAAAAATAGTGAACTGATCTTTGACAAAGGAGTAAAGGCAATAGAATGGAGAAAAGTTAGTCTCCTCAGTAAATGGTGCTGGAATAAATAGTCATCCGCATGCAAAAAACTGAATCTAGACACAGACCTTACATCAAAAATTAACCCAAAATGGATCAAAGAGCTAAATGTAATATGAAAAACTATAAAACTCTTAGAAGCTGACATAGGAGAAAATCTAAATGACGTGAGTTTGGTGATGACTTTTTAGATACAACACCAAAGGCACAGTCCGGGAAAGAAAGAACTGATAAGCTGGAATTCATTAAAATTTAAAAATTCTGCTCTGTGAATGATGCTGTCAAGAGAATAAGAAGACGAGCTACAAACTGAAAATATTTGCAAACGACGTGTCTAATAAAGGATGGTTATCCAAAATATGCAAATGACTCTAAAAACTCAGCAGTAAGATAGCAAATAACCCAATTAAAAAATGGGCCAAGGACCTTAACAGGCACCTCACCAAAAAAGATATACGTGGCAAATAAGCATATGAAAAGATGCTCAACATCATTTGTCATCAGGGAAATGCCATCTAAACCATGAGATTCTACTACACACCTATTAAAGCGGCCAAAATTCAGAACACTGACAAAACCAAATGCTGGTGAGAATGTGGAATAGGAGCACTCATTCATTGTTAGGGGAAATGCAAAATAGTACAGACACTTTGGAAAGCAGTTTAACAGTTTCTTACAAAACTGAACATACTCACCATGTGATCCAGCGTACTCCTTGGTATCTGCCTAAAGGAGGTGAAAACTTGTGCCCACTCAAAAACCTGCACAAGATTATTCATAGCATCTTTATTTATAATTGCCAAAACTTGGAAACAACCAAGATGTTCTTCAGCAGGTGAATGGATAAACTTTGGTAAATCCAGACAGTGGAAAATTATTAGCTCTTAAATAATCTATCGAGACATGAAAAGATATGGAGGACAGTTAAATGTGTAGTACTAAGTGAAAGAAGACAATCTGAAAAGGCTCATAATATAGGATTCCAACTATATGACATTCTGGAAAAGGCAAAACTATGGAGATGGTAAAAAGATCAGTGGTTGCCATGGGTTAAGGGGGAGGGAGGGATGAATAGGTGGAGCACAGATGATTTTTAAGGCAATGAAACTACTCTGTATGATACTATAATGGTGGATACATGTCCAATATACATTTATCCAAACTCATAAAATGTACAACTCTGAGAGTGAACTTTCATGTAAACTGTACTTTGGGTGATAATGATGTGTCAATGTACGTCCATCAGTTGTGACAAATGTACCACTTTGGTGGGAGATGTTGATACTGGGGTAGGCTATGCATGTGTCGGGGAGAGAGGCATATGGGAAATCTTTGTACCTTCTGGTCAATTTTGTTGTGAACCTAAAGCTACTCTAAAAAATTAAATCTATTTAAAAAGTTATATAATATTGGCATGGTAAAGGCCTTCCTATATATGACAACAAAGGGGGAAAATATAAAAGAGATTAGGAGGTTTGGCTGCATAAAAAATTGTCCATGTGAAAATATGTATGTCAAACTGTTAATACACCTAATATATTATATAAAAGCCCTTGTAAATCAATAAACACTACTACCTCCAAAAATTTTATAAGGGATTTTAAAAGCCATATAACTCATTCAAAAATATAATAATGGCCAATAAATACATGAAATTGTGAGATACCATTGTTCACCATCTGCTGGTCTAATTGAAAAAGACACTTTGAAATTATAATACCTGGTATTTCTCATCCTTCTAAGGGGGCTTTTTTACAAAATATTTTTTCCCAATCACCCATTCCCCATGAAATTTTAATACCTCAGATATATTGAGGTCATATGCTGGGTTGTGTGGTAATTCTGTGTTTAACTTACTGAGGAACGGCCAAACTGGTTTCCGCAGTAACTGCACCATTTTACATTCTTACCATCAATGTACATGGGTTCCAGTTTCTCCACGTTCTCACTAATACTTATTAAATTCCGTTGTTTTTTTAAAATTATTACTATAGGCATCTAGTTGGTGCAAAGTGATATCTCATTGTGGTTTTTGTTTCCATTACCCTAATGACCACTGATGTTGATCATCTTTTTATATGTTTGTTGGCCATTTGTATATTTACTTGAAGAAATGTCTGCTCAAGTACTTTGGTCACTTTAAATTGTTTGTGTATTTGTTTTTGAGTTGTAGAATTTCTTTACGTATTCTGCGTACTGAACCTTTATCAAATATGTGACTTACAAATATTTTCTCCCAACTGTGAGTTATTTCACTTTTTTGATAATGTCCTTTGATGCACAAAAGTTTTTAATTTTGATGAAGTCCAGTTTATTTTTTCTTTGAAGCTTGTGCTTTTCATGTCATATCTAAGAAACCATTGACAAATCCAAGGTCATAAAGATTTACAACTATGGTTTCTTCCAAGAGTTTTATAGTTTTACCTCTTACATCTAGGTGACTGATCCATTTTGAGTTAATTTTTGTGTATCATATGAGGTAAGGGTCCAAATTCATCCTTTTGCACGTGGATATTCAGTTGTCCTAGCATCATTTTTTGTGTACAATAACGCTTTTCCATATTAATAATATGTTAGACTACACAGTCTATGTGATAGCATTTTAAATAATAAAATAAGATTTATTTATGCTTCTTTATCAGTAGTACATCTGGATAAGGTTGCCAGACTTAGCAAACAAAAAGAAAGAACACCCAGGTAAGTTTGAACTCCAGATGAACAATGAATACTTTTTTAGTATTAATACTTCCCATACAATATTTGGGACATAGTAATACTAAAAAAAATTGCTGTTTTCCTGAAATTCAAATTTGAATGAGCTCCCTGCACTTTAATTTATTGAGGTCACATTGGTTTATAACATTATATAAATTTTAGGTGTACGTCATTATATTTTGACTTCTATATAGACTGCCTCATATTCACCACCAGTCGAGTTGCCATTCATTCATCACCGTACACATGCTTAACACCATTTTCTGAAGAGACTATTCTTTCCCCATTGAATGGTCTTGGCACTATTCTTCAAAATGAATTGGCCATAAATGTGTGGGTTTATTTCTAGACTCTGAGTTTTATTCCATTGGTCTATATGTTTATTCTTATGCCAGTACAATGCTGTTTTAATTGCTGTCGCTTCGTAGTAAGTTTTGAAATTTGGAAGTTTAAGGCTTCCAACTTTGTTCTTTTTTGGGATTGTTTTGGCTATTTGAGGACCCTTGCTACTGCACAGGATTTTAGGGTTCAGCTTTTCTATATCTTGAATAAAAGGCCATTGGAATTTTCTTAGAGATAACATTGAACTTGTAAATCAGTATGAGTATTGACATCCTAAAAATATTAAATCTTACAGTCATAAACATGAGAATTCTTGCATTTATTTGTCTCCTTTAATTCCTTTCTGCAATACTTTTTAGTTTCCAGAGTACGAATCTTACATCTCTTTCCTTAATTTCTAAAGGTTTTATTGTTTTAGTTGCTATTGTAAATGAAATTACTTTCTTAATTTCCTTTTCAGATTGTTCATTGCAGATGTGTGGAAACACAACTGTTCTTTGTGTGTGGATCTTATGCCCTATAACTTGGATGAATTGGTTTATTAGCTCTAGTAACTTTCTTCTAGATTCCTTGTATTTTCTTATGTATAGGATCATTCATTAGCATAAAGGGATAATTTTACTTCTTCCTTTCCAATCTGTATGCCTTTTATTCCTTTTTCTTTTCTGTTTTTTGAGGAAGATTAGCCCTGAGCTAACATCTGCTGCCAATCCTCCTCTTTTTGCTGAGGAAGACTGGCCCTGAGCTAACATCCGTGCCCATCTTCTTCTACTTTATATGTGGGATGCCTGCCACAGCATGGCTTGACAAGCTGTGCATAAGTCTACACTTGGGATCTGAACCAGTGAACCCCAGGCTGCTGAAGCACAACATGCGAACTTAACCACTGCACCACTGGCCTGGCCCCTTTTTATTCTTTTTTCTTGCCTAATTGCTTTGGATGGAACTTGCAGTACAATGTTGAATTGATGTGGTGAAAGTAAGCATTCTTCTCTTGTTTCTGATCTTAGGGGGAACGCTATCAGTTTTTCATCCTTAAGTATTATTTTAGCTGTGGGTTTTTCATGAACGCCTTTATCATGTTGCAGAGTTCCCTTCTGTTCCTAGTTTATTGAGTGTATTTATCAGGGAAGTGCATTGGATTTTGTCAAATGATTTTTCTCTGTTAATTCATAAGATCATGTGATGTTTTTCTTTCTTTTAATGTGGTGTATTACATTAAGTGGTTTTATTTTTTGAGGTATGATTGACATAAAAATTGTACATATTTAATATATACCACTGTATAAACTTGGAGATAAGTATACAGCTATGAAACCATCACCACTATCTATGCCATAAACATATCCATCACCTACAATAGTTTCTTCCAGCCCTCTTTATTTGTCATTATTTTTTGTGTGATAAGAATGCTTAAGATTTACTGTCTTAGAAAATTTTTATGTATACAATACAGTATTTTTCACTATACGCACTATGCTGTTCAGAAGATGTCTGGGATTTATTCATCTCGTATATTGGAAACTTTCTACCCTGTGACTAATACCTCTCCATTTCTCCCTCCTGACAGCCTCTGGAAACCACCATTCTACTCTCTGCTTCTATGAGTTTGACTTTTTTTGTTGTTAAAGATTGGCACCTGAGCTAACAACTGTTGCCAATCTTTTTTTTTCTTCTCCCCAAAGCCCCCCAGTACGTAGTTGTATATTCTGGTTGTACGTCCTTCTGGTTGTGCTATGTGGGACGCCACCTCAGCATGGCCTGTTGAGCAGTGCCATGTCTGTGTCCAGGATCCAAACCGGAAAAACCACGGGCCACAAAAGCAGATCGCGTGAACTTAACCACTCGGCCATGGGGCTGGCCCCGTGTTTGACTATTTTATATTCCTCATAAAAGTGGTATCATATAGTATTTGTCCTTCTATGTCTGTCTAATTTCACTTAGCATAATGTCCTCTGGATTCATCCAAGTTGTTGCAAATGGCAGAATTTCTTTTTTAAGGCTGAACAATATTCTATTGCATGATATACAACATTTTCTTTATCCATTCCTTCATCGATGAACATTTAGGTTGCTTCCATGACTTGACTACTGTGAGTAATGTTGCAGTGAACATGGTATTGCAAATATTTCTTTGAGATCCTGATTTCAGTTCTTTTGGACATGTACCCAGAAGTGGGATTGCTGGATCATATGACAGTTCTATTTTTAATTTTTTGAGGAACCTCTTTACTGCTTTTCCATAGTGGCTGCACCAATTTATATTCCTATCAACAGTATACAAAGGTTCTCTTTTCTCCACATCCTCACCAACACTTGTTATCTTTTGTTGTTGTTGTTGTTGTTTTATAATAGCCATCCTAACAGGTGTGAGGTTATGTCTCTTTGTGATTTTGACTTGTACTTCTCTCATGATTAGTGATATTGAGTGCCTTTTTGCGTATCTGTTGCCCATTTCTATGACATCTTTGGATAAATGTCTATTTGAATTCTTAGCCCAATTTTTAACTTTTTTTTTTTAAAGATTGGCACCTGTGCTGACATCTGTTGCCAATCTTCTTCTTTTTTTTTCTTTTCCCCAAAGCGCCCCTGGTACATAGTTGTATATTCTAGTTGTGAGTGCCTCTGGTTGGGCTATGTGGGATGCTGCCTCAGCATGGCTTGACGAGTGGTGCCCTGTCTGCACCCAGGATCTGAACCAGCAAAACCCTGGGCCACCTAAGCAGAGTGCATGAACATAACCATTCGGCTATGGGGCCAGCCCCTGGATTGTTTTTTTTTGCTATTGAGTTGCATAAGTTTCTTATATATTTTAGATATTAACCTAGTATCAGATACATCATTTGCAAGTATTTTCTCCCATTCCATAGTTTGCCTTTTCATTTTGTTGATTGTTTTCTTTGCTGTGCAGTAGCTTTTTGGTTTGGTGTAATCTCACTTGTGTATTTTTGCTTTTGGTGCCTGTGCTCTTGGTTTCACATCCAAGAAATTATTGTGAAGACCAATGTCAAGAAGCTTGTCTCCTGTTTTCTTTTAGGAATTTTACAGTTTAAGGTCTTATATTTAAGTCTTTAACCCATTTTGGGTTGATTTTATGTATGGTGTGAGATAAGGGTCCAATTTAATTCTTTTCCATGTAGATATCCAGTTTTCCCGACACCACTAATTGAAGAGACGAACCTTTCCCTACTGTGTATTCATGGTATCGTGTCAAGGATCAACGGACCATGTATGTTTGTGTTTATTCTGGGCTGTATTTTCTGTTCCATTGGTCTATCTGTATTAATGCCAATACCATACCATTTTGATTACTGTAGCTTTGTAATATACTTGGAAATTAAGAAGTGTGATGCCTCTAGCTCTTTTATGCTTGCTCAAAATTGCTTTGGCTAGTTGGAGTTCTTTGTAGTTCCATATGAATTTTAAGATTGTTTTATCTATTTTTGTAAAAAAAAAATTGCCATTGGTATTTTGATGGGGATGGCATTGAGTCTGTAGATTGCTTTGGATAGTACGGACCTGTTAACACTACTAATTCTTCCAATCTGTGAACATGAGATGCTTCTCCATTTATTTGTGTCGTCTTTAATTTCTTTTATCGTTGTTTTATAGTTTTCAGTGTACAAGTATTTCATCTTCTCGGGTAAGTGTATCCCTGAATATTTTATTCTTTTTGTTGCTATTGTAAATGCTGTTAGTTTCTTAATTTCCTTTTCAGGTAGTTCATCATTAGTGTAGAAAAATGTAGCTAATTTTATGAGAAATGTATATTGACTTTGTATCCTGAAACTTTGCTGATTTTATTAGTTTCAACAGAGGTTTTTTTGAGGCTATAGGGTTTTCTACATATAAGATCATGTCATCTGCAAACAGAGACAATTTTATGTCTTCCTTTCCAAATTGGATACTTTTTATTTCTTTTTCTCACCTAATTGCAGTGGTTAGGATGTCCAGTACTATGTTGAATAGGAGTGGTAAGAGTGAGCACTCTTGTCTTGTTTCTGATCTTGGAGGAAAAATGTTCAGCCTTTCACCATTGGGTGTGATGTCAGGTTGGGCTTGTCATATATGCCTTTTATTATGATGAGGTAGGTTCCTTCTATACCTAATTGTTTTATCATGAAAAGATGTTGAATTTTGTCAAATGTTTTTTCTGCATCTATTGAGATGATCATGTGATGTTTATCCTTCATTCTGCTAATGTGTTGTATCACATCAATTGACTTGTGTATGTGTTAAACATCCTTGCATCCCAGGGATAAATCCCACTTGGTCAGGATGAATGATGCTATTAATATGCTGTTGAATTTGGTTTGTTAATATTGTGTTGAGAATTTTTGCATCCATGTTCATCAGGAATACTAGCCTGTATTTTTCTTCTCTTGTGATGGCCTTGTCTGGTTTTGGTATTATGGTGATTCTGGCCTCATAAAACTTTTCTTGAGAAGTGTTCCCTCTTATATTTTTGTAAGCATTTAAGAATTGATGTTCATTAAATTTTTGGTCGAATTCACCTGTCAAGCCATCTTGTCCTGGGCTTTTAATTTTTAAATTTTAAAAGTTTTTTGATTACTGATTCGGTCTCCTTTTTTGTTACTGCCCTGTTGAGGCTTTCTGTTTCTTCTTGATTCAACCTTGGTAGTTGTATGTTTCCAGGAATTTATCTGTTTCTTCTAGGTGATCCAATTTGTTGCTATATAATTATTTGTAATAGTCTCTTATGATCTTTTCTATTTCCATAGCATTGGTTGTAAGTCTTATCTTTTCTACTAGTCTGGCTAAGAGTTTGTTGACTTTTTTTAATGTTTTCAGAAAATCAACTTTATTTTTGTCAATTTTTTCTACTCTTGTTCTATTCTCTATTTCTTTTAGTTCTTCTCTAATCTTTATTATTTCCTTCCTTCTAGGTTTGAGATTAATTAGTTCTTTTTTTTCTAGTTTCTTGAGGTATATTGTTAGGTAGTTTATTTGAGATCTTCTTTTGATGTAGGCATCTATCACTATAAACTTCCCTCTTAGCATCCCATGAGTTTGTTTTTTTTGTTTCTTTGATTTTGCTGCATCCCATAACTTTTGGTTTGTTGTGTTTTAGTTTTGCACTTGTCTCAAAATACTTTTTTGATTTTTCTTTTGGTTTCTTCTTTGACCTAGTGGTTGTTCAACAGCATGTTGTTTAATTTACATGTATGTGTAAATTTTTCCACTTTTGTCATTGATTTCTAGTTTTATTCCATTGTGGTTGGAAAGAATCTCAGAATTAGTTCAGTCTTCTTAGGTTATTTAACACTTTTTTTTAATATAGCATGTGATCTATCCTGGATAATGTTCCATGTGTGATTGAGAAGAATATGTATTCTACTACCGTTAGATCGAATATTTTGTATGTGTCTGTTAGGCCCATGTGGTCAATATTGTTCTTGAAGTCATCCTTTTCCTTATTGGTTATCAGTCTGGATGATCTATCCATTATTGTAAGTGGGGTGTTGAAGTCTCCTACTATTCATTTATTGCTATCTATTTCTCCCTTCAGATCTGTAAATGATTGTTATATATATTTAAGTGATCTGATGTTGTATGCATGTATATTTATCATTGTTATATCTTCTCATTGAATTCACCAATTTATCATTATGTAATGACCTTCTTTGTCTCTTGTGACAGTTTTTGACTTAACGTCTATTTTGTCTGAAATAATAGAGCTGCTTGTGCTCTCTTTTGGTTACCATTTGTATGAAATATCTTTTGTAGGCCTTTCACTTTCAATCTTTGTGTGTTCTTAAATCTAAAGTGAGTCTCTTATAGACAATATACAGTAATAGGGTCTTGTTTATTTATCCCTTCACCAACTCTACATCTTTTGACTGGTGAGTTTGATCCACTTACATTTAAAGCAGTTATTGATAGGTAGGAAATTACTATTGCCATTTTATTCATTGTTTTCTGTTTTGTTGTTTTGTTGTTCCTCTTTCCCTCACTTGCTGTCTTCCATTGTGATGAGAAGGGTTTTTTTATAGTGATATACTTTGATTTTTGTGTCTTTATATTTTTGTATATAGTGTAGGTTTTTTCCTTGTAGTTACCATGAGGCTTATATAAAATGTTATAGTTATATCAATCTATTTTAAGCTAAAAAACTTAACTTCCATCTCAGATAAAAATTGCACTATTTTCCCTCCCACTTTGTTATTGATGTCAGAATTTACTTCTTTCTATATTGTGTATCTATTAACAAATTTTGTGGTTTTAGTTATTCTTCATACTTTTGTTATTTAACTTTTTACTGGGGTTAAAAGTGATTTACATGCCACCATTACAGTATTACTTTATTCTGTATTTTTCTATTCATTTACCTTTACCAGCAAGAATTACACTTTCATATGTTTTTGTGTTGCTCTTGAGAGTTATTTTGTTTCAACTTAAAGAACTCTTTTTAGTACTTCTTGTATGATAGGTTTTGTGGTGGTGAACTTTCTCAGTTTTTGTTTGTCTATGAAGTTCTTTATCTCTCCATTTTTAAAAGACACTTTTCCCAGTATAGTATTCTTGATTGGCTTTATTTTTCTTTAGCACTGTGGATTGTATCATCCAACTCTCTCATGGCCTGCATGTTTTTTGCTCAGTAACTGCTTATAGTATTATAGGATTTGCTGTGTATGTTATGAGTTGCTTTTCTCTTGCTGCTTTCAAATTATTTATTCATCTTTGACACTTGAAAATTTAATTATAATGTGTCTCAGTGTTGACTTCTTTACATTCAACCTCTTTGGGAATCCTTTATGCTTCATGAATCCATTTTCTTCCCCAGGTTTGGGGAATTTCCAGCCATTATTTCTTAAAATAAGCTTTTTATTTCTCTTCTCCTGGGACAACTATAATGCATATATTAGTTCACTGTTTGTTGTCCTATAAGTCCTATAGGCCTTCTTCGCTCTTTTTCATTATTTTTTTGGTTGTTGTTCCTCTGACTGGATAATTTTAAGTGACCCATCCTTGAGCTTGCTGATTCTATATTCTGTTTGATTAAGTCTGATGTTGAAGCTCTGGATGGGATGTTTCAGTTCAATCATTGTATTCTTTAGGCCAAAATTTCTGTTTGGTTCTTTTTTGTGGTTTCCCTGTTAAACTTCTAATTTTGTTCATATATTGTTTTCTTGATTTCTTGAATTGTCTATCTGTGTTCTCTTATAGCTCACTAAGCTTCTTTAAGATTTGATTTGAGTTCTTTCCCAAGAAGTTAGTAGATCTTTTCTTTAGGGTCAGTTACTAGAACTTAATTTTGTTCATTTGTTGATGTCATGTTCCTTGATCCTTCATGATCCTTGCATTTCTGTTTCTGCATTTTTAAGTAATTATGTCTTCTAATCTTTACAG
Organism: Equus asinus; assembly: GCF_041296235.1. Taxonomy (NCBI): domain Eukaryota; kingdom Metazoa; phylum Chordata; class Mammalia; order Perissodactyla; family Equidae; genus Equus; species Equus asinus. The sequence continues at coordinate 96,482,527 of NC_091820.1, forward strand.
ACTAGCTTTGGCAAGAAAAAAACCTTAACCAGTCATCCTGGCCAGAGATTTTGTAAGAATCAGCTGATGGGGTTCATGGGCAGGCAGACTCAGTGCTAAAGTCAGCAGGTGAAAGGGTAGGTTGCTGGGGTCCCTGGGCAGGTGGACATTTTGCTGTGGGCCACAGGTGGGCTCACTACCATGGACTATGGGCCAGCTTTTGAGATCTGTATGCTGGTTGTTAAGAGTCCCCACCTCTTTTCTTTGTTCTTAGCTACCCCAAAGCAATCTAGCAATGCTGATTCACTCCATGTTCTGGATGAGGTGTAACAAAAGTGAGCCTCTTGAATGATCCCATGATACAGTAGGGATATCAGATGCTCACTTTGCTCTCTTTCCCCCATCATAGAACTTGGGCCAGGAAGTCTCTCTCAGCACTGCATTGTGCTGACTTGGGGAAGGGTGATTCAGTTAAAGTGAAACTTTTCTTGTTACCCTTTTCAATGTCTTTTTTCATTTCTCTGCTCCACCAGAATGCTATAATCTCTTACCTGGATTCAGGTGCTCTTATGAAGGTCTTTTATTTTATGGATGGTTGTTAAACTGGTGTTTCAGAGTAGGGATATGTGGACTGGGACCTCCCATTCTGCCATCTTATGGATGTCATTCCTCCTGATTTATTTTCATATATTGAACCAAATTTGTATTCCTGGTATAAGTCCCATTTTTTCATGGTGTATAATCTTTTGATATGCTGTTGGACTTAGTTTCATAGATTTTTAAAGAGTTTTTGCATATATATTCATAAGGGATGGTGATCTGTAGTTTTCTTGTGGTGTCTGACTTTGATATCAGGTTAATACTGCTCTCATAGAATGAGTTAGGAAGTTGTTTTATATTCTTTCATGGTATGGTCAGTCAGGTGTGGCCACAAGAGGGAACACAGGAGAATTGTAGGAAAACAAAGTTTATTATACTCACAGATCCTAGAGAGCCAGAGTCACTGCACATCATAAAGGGCCACGTGGAGGAAGCACCAAGAAAGCAAGATAAAACAAGCAGTTGATGAGTGGGGATAGAACCTGAATTCCAGTGGGCAAGTGCCTTTATTGGGAGTCAGGGTGGAGTGCAAAAGCAAAAGGCCTTAGGAGATTTCATTGGTATACTTGAATGTCACTAGGTCACAGTCAGGGGAGGGCAAGAAGGGAAACTTGTGCTAGCCTTACCACACAAGTGCACCTGGGTAGATTGCACACAGCCTGTTCATAGGGATGTTTAGGCAGTGGGAAAATATGAAGTTTTAAAATTTAAAATACATAAGTGTTCCATTCTCTTCTAATTTTTGAATACTTCTAGATATATTTGTGTTAATTCTTGTTTAAATATTTGGTGCAATTTACCACTGAAGTCATCTGGTTTTGGAATTTGCTTTGTTGGTACATTTTTGATTGTTGATTCAATCTCTTTACCTATTATATCTCATCAGATTTTATATTTCTTCTTGAGTTAGTTTGGGTACTTGGTGTGTTTCTAGGAAGTTGTCCATTTCATCTAGGTTATCAAATTTGTTGGTTTACAATTGTTCATATTATTCTTTTATAATCCTTTATATTTCTGTAATGTCACTAGTAATGTCCCACTTTCAGTTTTGTTTTGGGTAATTTGAGTCTATTGTCTCTTTTTTTCCTTGAGAAATCTAGCTAAAGCTTATCAATTTTGTTAATCTTTTCAAAGAACCAATTTTTGGTTTTATTTAAACTATTGCTTTTCTATTTTCTATTTCTTTTATCTCCAATCCAATCTTAATTGTTTCCTTTCTTCACTTAGGTTTTGGTTTTCTTTGCTCTTCTTTCTCTAGCTCCTTTTGGTGTAAAATTAAATTTTTGATTTGAGACCTCCTTTTAAATGTAGGCATGTACAGATATAATTTTCCCTCTGAAAACTACTTTTGCTGTAATCTCACAAATTTCGATATTTTGTGTTTTCAATTCATTCCTCTCAGAGTATTTTCTAATTTCCTTTGTGATCTCATTGTTGACCCATTTGTTATTTTGGAATGTCTTCTTCAGTTTTCACATATTTATGATATTTCCTGTTTATTTTCTGTTATTTATTTCTAGTTTCATTCCCCTGTGGTCGGAGAAGATACTTTCTATGGTATTGGTCTTTTTAAGTTTATGAGACTCTTTTTGTGGCCTAACTTGTGTCTATCCTGGAGAATGTTCCATGTGTACTTGAGAAGAATGTACGTTCTTCTCTTGTTGAGTGGTATGTTTTATACATATCTGTTAGGTCTAGTTTATACTGTTGTTTAAGTCCTCTATTTCCTTATTGATTTTCTGTTTAGTTTTTCCATCTGTCATTGAAGCTGGGGTATAGAAGTCTACAACTATTATTGTAGAACTGTCTATTTCTATCTTCAATTTGATCTATTTTTGCTTCATATTTTCTGGGGCTCTGTTGTTAGTTACATATGTGTTTATATTTGTTACATCTTATTGATGAATTGAAACTTTTATCAATATCTAATGTCTCTATTCTCTCTGGTAACAATTTTTGACTTAAAGCCTATATTGTCTGATATTAGTATAGCCACTTCAGCTCTCTTTTGGTAATTATTTTCATAAGATGTCATTTTTTCATCCTTTTACTTTCAACCTGTTTGTGTCTTTGGATCTAAAGTGAGTCTCTTATAGACAGCATATAGTTGTATCATGGGTTTTTTAAATCCATTTTCCCATTCTCTGCCTTTTGATTGGAGAGTTTAATCAATTTGTATTGAAAGTAATTACTAATGAGGAAGGCCTTACTTCTACTTGGCTATTTGTTTTATATATGTCATATCACTTTTGTTCTTCACTTCCTCCATTACTGCCTTCTTTTGTGTTTGACTTTTTTTAGTGTATCATTTTGATTCCTCACTCATTTCTTTTGCTACATATTTGTTGGTTATTGTCTTATGGGTTAATTTTGGAATTACAATTAATATCCTAAATTTATAGCAATCTAGTTAGAATTAATACTAACTTAGTTTCGGTAGTATACAAAGATTCTATTCCTGTACAGCTCCAACCCCCCTTATCTGGTTATTGTTACAAATTATGTATGTATATATTGTGTTCCCATTAGCATAGTTTTATAATTATTGTTTTATATATCTATATTTTAAATCAAAAGAAGAGTTATAAACCAACAATATGGTAATACTGACTTTCATAGTAACCTATGTAGTTACCTTTACCCATGTTCTTTATTTCTGTAGATGGCTTCATGTTACTGTCTAGTATCCTTTCATTTTAGCCTGAAGTACACCCTATAGCATTTCCTGTAGGGAAGATCTTCTAACAACAAAAGCTTTTAGTTTTGTTTATTTGGGAATATCTTAGCCTCTCCATCTCTGCAGTATAGTTTTGCCACATATGTAATTCTTGTTTGACAATTTTTTTCTTTAAATATGTCATCTGACTGCCTTCTGCCCTCCATGTCTCTTGTGAGAAATGGTTTTTCTCATTGAGAATCCCTTGTATGTCGTGGATTGCTACTTTGCTGCTACTTTCAAGATTCCCTTTGCCTTTGGCTCTTGACAGTTTAATTATAATGTGTCAGGATGTAGATGTCTTTAGTTTTTCCTACTTGCAGTTCATGGACATTCTTAAATGTGTAGATTCATGTCATATATCAAAATTTGGGAAATTTTCAACCATTATTTCTTCAAATATTTCTGCTCCTTTTTCTTTCCATTCTCCTCCTGGGGCTCCCCTTATGTGTTTGTTGGTGTGCTTGATGATCTCCCATAGGTATCTTAGAGTGTGTTCATTTTTCTTCATTCTTTTTACTTCTCATACTGAATAATCTCAATTAAGCTATCTTCAAGTTTGCTAATTTTTTCTTCTACCTGCTCAAATCTGCTCTTGAAATCTTTAATGAATTTTTCATTCTAAGTATTATTTTTTATTTTCAGAACTTTTGTCTCCTTTTGTAATTTCTGTCTGTCTATTGTTGTTCTCTATTTCTTGAGACATTGTTCTCCAGATTTCGTTTGGTGAATTTTTTCATGGTTTCCTTTAGCTCTTTGATCATATTTAAGATAGTTGCCTTAAATTCTTTGTTTAGTAAGTCCAATTTCTGGGCTTACTCAGGGACTGTTTCTATTAATTTCATTTTTTCCTGTGAATGAGCCATACTTTCTTGTTTTTTGCTTGCCTCATTTTCTGTTGAAAACTAGACATTTGGAATATTGTAATGTGGTGACTCTGTATATCAGATTCTCACCCCTCTCCAGGGTGTTTTGTTGCACTTTGTTGTGTTGTAATTTTTTGTTAATGACTTTTCTAAACTAATTTTAAAGACTGTGTTCTTTTGATCTTTGGTCACTGAAGTGTCTGTTCTGCTTTCTTAGGAGTCAGCTAGTGATTTGACAGATATTTCCTTAAATATCTGGAACCAACAAAATTAAATGACATTCTCCCAGTCTTTGCAAATTGGCTGTTTGGGGGCACTCCTTCAATGCTTAGATCTGCAATTTACGTCTTTGCCTCATCCTTCACTTTCTGTCTTCATGCACCAAAAGTTCAGCAGGAGATGAAATATTAGGATTTTTCCAGTATTTTCTGAGCATATGTCTCTCCCTGGGCATATGTGTGGCTTTCTAGATTTCCTGTTATATGTGGGTGCTTTTAAAAACCCTTATTTCCCTGTGGCTCTCCTTCCTTATCCTCTTCCTTCCCAGGCTTTGTGGTCTGTCTGTTGCTTGCCCCTTATGTTTTCTCTCATCACAGGAGCCTGCAGGAGTATGTTTACTTACAAATGATTTCAAGAAGTGCTGCCTGATGGGCCACTTCTTCCTTGAGAAAGTTTTAAGGGAGACAAGAAAAGGCAACCCCTCGCACAACCTCTCTGGAAACCTCTAGACAGGGAAAATCACAAAAACACATTTCTTTGAGAAAAGATCTGTATTGCCCTTCTGGCTCCAGCAAGCTGCACCGGGAACGAAGGCAGGCATCCCCGTGGCTGCCTCTGAACTAGGTAGTGTAGGATGGATGTGGTAAGTTAAAATGCCACAATAGTCTGTTACTGAAAGTTAGCATGTTTCTTCCTCATTAAATGTTCCCTTGGTTATTATAAGTTTTTTTTATTAGATTACAGTGTGCTAAGACATTTGATTCTGATGGTTTTGCCACCTAATCCTTCCTTTGGTGGGGGGATAGAGTTTTGAAGTTTTCTGCTCCACAATTTTCAATGACATCACTCCCAAGAGAATTTTTAATCATAAGCCAACTCACACCCAGATTTGAAGTTCCATATCACACTATTTGGATGGTCAAATCAATATTATGTAGACAATTTTGAGGTCCCAAAATTAGTGGACTTGGGTACATTGCTCAAACAAGCAAATCTCTGGAGTAATCTACCTTTATCTTAGGCCTTAAAGATAAAGTCTCAAGGAAAGTAAATACCTCACAGTCAAAAATCACAAAACACACATGAGGAAATTAGGTTCAAGGACCAATTGCTCTAAGAATGAAAACTCCCAGGAACTTCAGATTTTGGAATTTTTATACATGGAATGTGAATATATTTAATATGTTTCTAGAAAGAGGGAATGAAAGTATTAAGTGCCAACAGAAATTCCAAATAGATTAGAAAAGTAGGGGCTGGCCCCGTGGCCAAGTGGTTAAGTTCGCGCGCTCCGCTGCAGGCGGCCCAGTGTTTTGTCAGTTCGAATCCTGGGCACGGACATGGCACTGCTCATCAAACCATGCTGAGGTGGCGTCCCACATGCCACCACTAGAAGGACCCACAATGAAGAATATACGGCTACGTACCGGGGGGCTTTGGGGAGAAAAAGGGAAAAATAAAATCTTTAAAAAAAAAAAAGAAAAGTAAATACAAATTGAAGTTCTGCAAAGGAAAATGTATACTAATTGAAATTGAAAATTTACAGCATATTAAATCCAGATGAAGAGAAAACTGGTTATGTGGAATTTAGATTTGATTAAATTTTCTGCAATTAGCAATAAGAGACAAAATATTCTATAGAGAAGGGAAAGAAGGAATGAGACAGAGGCAACATTTGAATAGACAATGATTGAGAATTTTTCAAAATTGATGTAAAGCATAGAAGCCACATCTTCAGAAATCCCAGTGAATCTAAAGCAACTTAAGAAAAAGATATAAATGCCTGAATACATCATAGTAAAATTGTATACATGAAACTCATACACAAGATCTTAATAGAAGTTAGAGGAAAATAAATTGCCTTCAAAGGAATATCAATTATACATGCAGCTGATTCTCAGCAATGAAAGCCAGAAAACAGTGAAATTAAACCCTCAATGTAAAAGAGACAAACCTCTCAATCTAGAATGCTACGCGCAGGGAATGAAAGGGAAAAAATAGTTACATAAATCTAGCCTTTGGGTCTAACTCATAGGCAATGGGAAATATAAGGCATAGAACAAGTGAAACAATAACATAAATATTCAATCAGACAAGTTGTGAGTATTGGACATTACTCAAAACAATTAGCCCAGTCTCTTCAAAAAGTCCGTGTCGTGAAGAAAGGTCTAAAGGAGTGACTTGTAGAGTAAATGAGATTTAAGAAATGTAACAACTGCTAATGCAGTGTGTGATTCTTGATTGGAACCTGGTTTGTAAAACTACTATGAACCACATTTTGGAACAATTGGGAAAATTTGAATATGGAGTGGATGAGATACAAGGAATTATAGTCAGTCTTACTACATGTGATGATGGTATTTTAGTTATATAGGAGAATATTCTTATACTTTGAAGATGCATGGTAAACTATTTAGGCTTACATGTTATGGTGTAACTTACTTAGAAAGATTTAGCCAAAAATATGTAAAAGAAGATAAACATATATTTATTGAATCCAGGTGGGTATATAAGTATTTATATTTTTATTATATTTTTATGTATGGTCTAAATGATCATTAAAAACTAATGAAAATAATGAGGTTGAAATTAAGGCATTTCTGATAAATAGTAATCGATTTTCTGAAAGCAAATTCACAAAAGTAAATTTTAAAATTGTACTTCAGGTAGAAAGGATGATGATTTGAGATGTGACAAAGAATGAAAAGCAACAAAAGTGATAAATATGTGTAAATCTAAAGAAACAGTGGCTTAAAAAATAATGATAACTATGGGGCTGGCCCCGTGGCCGAGTGGTTAAGTTCGCCCGCTCCGCTGCAGGCGGCCCAGTGTTTCGTTGGTTCGGGTCCTGGGCGCGGACATGGCACTGCTCGTCGGACCACGCTGAGGTGGCGTCCCACATGCCACAACTAGAAGGACCCACAACGAAATATACAACTATGTACCGGGGGGCTTTGGGGAGAAAAAGGAGAAAAATAAAATCTTAAAAGTAAAATAAAAAAAAATAATTATAATGATAACTAGCAAGATCAAAACATAGCAAAGAATTAAATATATGACAATACAAGAATGTGAGTTGGAAGGAGATGATTAGAGTTTTAAGTGTTTTCAGTTTGGGAGGAGCTTTAAGAGAGTTACTTGCTTTAATTTTTCTTTTGATAAAATTGTATAGGGTAACCACTAAAATAATACAAATAAAGTATATAACGATTGAAATACCAGATTTTTAAAACATGGAATGAGAAAAAATACTCAACTCAGAAGAAAGAAAGTAGAGAAAAGCAGATGAAATTAGAAAGGTAGAAAGCACAGAATTAAATGGATTTTTTTTTTTTTTTTTGCTTGAGGAAGATTAGCCCTAAGCTACTATCTGTGCCAGTCTTCCTCTATTTTGTATATGGGATTCCTCCACAGCACAGCTGATGAGTGGAGTAGGTCCACAGCTGGGATCCGAACCTGTGAACCGGGGCTGCTGAAGTGGAGCGTGCAGAACTAACCACTTGGCCACGGGGCCAGCCCCCTGGAAAATAATTTTAAATATATAATTTATTACAAAAATGTATTGAGATTAACACTCAAAGGACAAAGATTTTCAGACTGGATACAAAAAGAATCAAAGCATATCCTGGGGCCGGCTCCATGGCCGAGTGGTTAAGTTCACGTGCTCCACTGTGGCGGCCCAGGGTTCGGATCCTGGGCGTGGACATGGCGCCACTCGTCAGGCCACGTTGAGGCAGCGTCCCACATCCCACAACTAGAAGGATGTGCAACTAAGATACACAACTGTGTACAGGAGGGGTTTGGGGAGATAAAAGCAGAAAAAAAAATTGGCAACAGTTGTTAGCCCAGGTGCCAATCTTTGGGAAAAAAAAGGAAGATTGGCAACAGTTGTTAGCACACGTGCCAATCTTTTAAAAAAAAAAAAGCATATCCTTTTTGTAATAAACATACCTAAAACAGTGATACAGAATGATTAAGAATAAGAGGATGAAAAATGTATATATTATGCTAGCTGACCAAAATTTTCTGGTATTGCTTTATTAAATTCCAAAAAATAGAATTTGATCAAAAGGATAACTATATAATGATAAAATGTCTAACTCATCAGAAATACATAATTACATTTTGTATTCACCTGATAACATAATTTCAAAATATATAAACAAATATTGAAAGAATTTCATGGAGAAATAGATATGTCCATCATCATTATGGGAAATTTAAAAACTATAAGTTTTTTATCAAGGAACAAAAAAAAAGTGATAGAAGATTTCAACAACACAATAAGCTTGATTTAAAGAAAGCATATAAAACATTGCACTTAACGATTGCAGAATATACATTCTTTAAAACAAAACTGGAACATTTACTGAAACTGACCACACAAAGAATTATGAAACAAATCTTAACAAATTTCAAAGAATTGTTATATAGATTACATTCTTTGACCATGATACAAATAAGTTAGAAATAAATAACAAAATGACAACTAGAAACAAAAAAAACTGTTTTGAAATTTAGGCACAGTTCAAAATAATCTACAGATTAATGAAGTCAAAGTGCAGGTTATAAAATTTTTACAACCAAACGATAATAAAAATATTTTACAACTTCATTAACATCTTGGGGTTAAATTTGCATTGGGTGTGGCTCTAAGAAACACATTATACCATTACATCTTCAGGAAAATGCTATGAGGTTGTGAATTTTGTAGACAAAGAAACTGTCTTCAGGAGGGTGAGAACCAGCCTTGTCCAGATATATCACAATATTCACTATATTTTCAAGTTTTTAACTCAAACCCTTCTTTCTGGCTACAAAAGTAATAAATGTTTGTTGTAAATTAATTCCAACAACACAGATGCATACATCCCCTGTGTCTTCTCTCCTTCTCCTTCCCTATAGAAAATATTGTTGGCCTTGATTTCTAGGTTAAGAATATATCTAGTCTATCTTTCCATGCTTTTTCACTTAATATATCTGCCTGTCTTTCCATTTCAAGTACAAATCTAATCTCTTCGTTTTAAAGATCGCCTAGTTTTTAATTTTTTCCTGAGTGAAGGACTTTGTGCTTCTTTCCCATTTTGGCTACTACAAACTAGCTACAGTAACCAACCTTCTCTATACAATTTGTGCTTGACAAGGGAGCATATCTACATGAAAAGTCCTAGACCTAAAACTTTTACCAGAAAGCCTGAACATCATATATTTTCATATTTATTTTAAATAAATCTTCCAAATGTAATATATATTACTCCCAACAATGTATTACAGTGTTTAGTTCCCACACACCTTTGCAAACACTGGCTATTCTTCATATTTTTAATTTTTCTCTAGTTTGATAGAAAAAATCTAATTGTTTCCATTATAACTAATTTTAGTGGTCACATAGCATTCTGTCCTATGACTGTGACATGATTGAACCAATAGATATTGTTGACCATTTAGGATGATTATCATTTTTCCCTATAATAAAATATACAGTGATGAATATTGTGGTAGGCTGAAAGTTGCCCCCAAAAGATTTCCGTGTCTTAATTCCTGGAACCTGTGAATGTTACCTTATATGGCAAAAAAAAGGGCCTTTTGGGGTTCAAGTAAAGAAATCGAGATGGGGAGATTATTTTGGATTATAGAGAGGGCCTAAATGCACAAATGTCTTTTTAAGAGAGATGCACAGGGATATTTCACATGTAAGAGGAGAAGGCCATGAGACCACAGAGGCAGAGATTGGGATAATGCAGCCACAAGCCAAGGAAGGCTTATGCCACCAGATTCTGGAAGAGTCTAGAAAAGGATTGTTCCTGAGAGCCTGTGGAGGGAGAACGGCCCTGCCACCACCTTGACTTTGGCCTAGTGATACTGATTTTGGATTTCTGCCTTCCAGAATTGTGAGAGAATAAATTTCTGTTGTTATCAACTATCTAGTCTGTGGCAATTTGTTATATTAGCAATAGGAAAACAATACTAATATCCTTTTAGTTATTTTTATTTGTTAAAATATATGTTTCATGTGTATCATTTGACTCATTCTACTGAAGAATTAATGAGTTTGCCCTCTTTATCCCTCCCAAATTTATTATTATAATTCCAGGACCTAGAGGACTGGGTGTATATGTGTGAATGCATGAGTGTGTGTGAGCGCACATGCACAATGAACACTTGGTGATGTCTATAGAATTTCTGTTTTCCTTTGTAACTTTATTCCTGCTCTACCCCTATCACTTCTAAATTCTGGCCGATAACAGATGATTTAAGCTGGTGATTTTCAAAGATGACAATTTTAATTAAACTTTTGGAAACATCCTTTACTATTTCATTAGGATAAATTTTTATAAATGAAAATACTGACTCAAATAAAATGCCCAAATTTAATTTAATTTCACAGGTGGCACTGAGAAAAGTTTTATCAATTTACAGTATCCAATTTGAAATTAAGAAGGCATTGGGGAGTGAGAAATATAGCCATCCTGACATTATTTCATAAAGGATGGGCACTAGTTTCTGTCACGGACCGTCCTTCAGGCTTTAGTGACAGTTACTTGACTTACAAGCGATCAGTAATTGACAAGTGTTTATGCACAAGTGCCTGCTGAAGCAGCTTCGTGGTAATTCATGAGAAGACCACAGGGCTTGGATTTAACCAACCTGGGCATCCATCTCAGCACCAGTAGGGGTAAGCACAAATCTCAAGGAACATATGAGAATATGTAAAGCAAAATGACTAAAGGATATGAAGAGATTTGTAACAAAACAAGAAATAAAGTTGACCAACTAAAATATTAAAAGTATCTTTAAATTCACATATAATGAAAGAAACATACTGGTTTTCATCTATGATATTGGTGAGGTTTTTCATTTTAATTATTGGACACACAAAATCAGAGGAATTGAATTAACAGGCATGTCATTAACTTGCTGTAAGGACTGTAATATGGTATGACTTTTATGCAGGAATAATTTTATGGTAAGTATTAATGAACAGAGGCAAGTGAAACTTTCGTTTCAGTGTTCAGCATATTCACTTTTAGAAATACATCATTAAGAAATTAAGTAGACAAGGGAGAAAAGATAAAATGTATGTGTGATGATGGTTATCACAGCTTAAGACATTAGATAGCCTCTGTTTATTATTTCATATTAATAGCATAAAAGTGAGTGACAGTTTAGCTTTCTAGTAGCACTAATAATTGCTATAGGCAGCATTTAAACTACCAGCAATGGGGAGCTCTGAGAGCTTCTAAAGATTTTGCAGATGCTGATGAGAAGGCATGATGTGTCTACCTTATAAGGCTCATATTCAAATATTAGATATCAACTGCTTCCCTCCTCTCTGGATAATTTTATAAATGTCACAAGACCTGACTCACATTTTCTAAACCTAGAATGCATCACGCCAAGAAGGCAAAGGTTTAGTTTCTTATATGGGCTGTTTTCATTAGAATCTGAAAGGGAAGGCAAAAGCAGTCAACAGGCAAGAGTACTCAGAGTGTGCACCCTTATAGCCAGTTGAGGACAGGACTTCCATGTGTGAAGAGCTGCTATCACAGACAAAGCCAAGGAATCCTCGTCTTCTATTGAGTAGTAACACTGAGATTAACGCCATGCTAGGCACTAAGTTAAAGTGATAAAATGCACAAGCATAATTTGGTAGTGATCATGAAAACTAGAAGGTACCATGGATTTCACTAGTGTCTTTTATTGTTTCACTCCTCTTCTAATGTAGCGCTACCTTAAACAGACCTTAAATTCAAAACATGAAATTGAATTTAAAATGTTTGTGTTTATCATGAACTACAATAATTAATTTCATGATAAATTAAAAATAGAACAGACTAGAATTCAGAAACTGACCAAGATAGATACAGAGATTTCAGATATAACAGAAATGATATAAGTCTGTGGAACAAAGATTGTTAAAAAAAATGGCATTTGAGGAGTAATTTCAGGGAAGATGGTGGAGTAGAAAGTGCCGTGAAACTGTCTCTCCACTTAGAAAACAATTTTATTGGCAGAAACTGTCTGAAGTGACTAGTTTGGAACTCTGGATTCTATTTGAACTTGTGCAGCTTCCAGGGGAAAGCTTGGCTGGTAAATTATGCTTAGTATCAGTCAAATTCAGCTTTCAGTGTTGTAGCAGCTACTCATTCTCCACTCTCCAGGCTGATGGCAGGCAGCTATGGGGACAGCAGCCTGAATTTCTAGCATGACTTTCTGGAGCCAGGGTAGACAATAAGAACATTGCCCACTAAGAATCAGGGGTTTGTGTTGTGATTGCTGATGGCTGCTTCTGATCACTGAGGTGCAGACACAGAGGCTGGCCATTGTTTTACCCATACCAGCTAAGGTAGCTTCTAGGTATGTAAAGGAGCTGCACCTGTTTCTTCAGACATTCAGACACAACTGCATATACAGGGTGATTTAGAAAGCCACTGTGCATGCACAAGGAAAGACAGGCTCAGAAAAGCCCTGAGAAGACCTTAAACTTTCATTTCAGGCTGATTTCCAGCACAGACAACCTACAATAATAAAATAAAAACCAGTAAAAACCTGGATATGGGGAAGGGAATCTGATTTCCCAAGTTACCACAATTTAAGATTCAAATCTTGATTTTTCAAGAAGAGATCACAAGGCATACAAAGAAACATGAAAGTCTGGCTCATTCAAAGGAACAAAATACTTCTAAGGAAACTTACCTGAAGAAGCACAGATGTCACATACTAGACAGAAACTTTAAAACAACTGTGTTAAAGATGTTCAAAGAGCTATAAGAAGACATGGACAATGACAGGAAAATGCTACATGAACAAAATGAGAATATTGATGAAGAGATAGAAATTATAAAAAAGAACCAAAAGGAAATTTTTGAACTGAAAGTTAAAATAACTGAAATGAAGAATACATTGAGGGGTTCAAAAGCAGATTTGAGCAAGCAGAAAAAGAATCAGTTAACTTGAAGCCAAGCCAATGAAAATTATTGAGTCTGATGAACAGTGAGAAAAAGAAATGAAGAAAAGTGAACAGGGCCTAAGGGACTTGTGGGACACCATCAAGCAGAACAACAGACCACCATATACACTGTGGGAATTCCAGAAGGAGAAGGGAGATAGAAAGGAGCAGAGAGATTATTCAAATAAATAATGGCTGAAAACTTCCCAAATTTGATGAAAGACATGCATGTACAAATCTAAGAAGTTTAATGAACTCCAATGTATATATTGATCCATACTTAGACACATCGTTTACACACTATCAAAGGACAAAGACAAAAAGTATTTTGAAAGCAGCAAGAGAGAAGTGACTTGTCTCATACAAGAGATCCTCATTAAGATGATCAGCATCAGAAACCTTGGAAGCCAGAGTGTGGTGAGTTTATATAGTCAAATTGGTGAAGGGAAAAATGTCTACTGAAAATTCTGTATTCAGCAAAACTGTCTTTTAAAAAAGGGAGAGAAATTAAGACAACTCCAGATAAACAAAAGCTGAGGGAGTTGATTTCCACTAGATATGCCCTGCAAGAAATGCTGAAGGGAGTCCTGCAGATTAAAATGAGACCAGACAGTAACTTGAAGCTGTATGAAGAAATAAAGATTTCTAGTAAAGGTACATACATGGGCAATTATAAATTCTATCATTTGAATTTGGCATTGTAACTCCACATTTTTTTTGCATGATTTAAAAGACAAACCCATAAAAAGCAATCATTAAGGTATGCTATTGGGCACACAATGTACAAAGATATAACTTGTGACCACAAAACAGAAAGAAGTATCATGGAGCTGTGTAGGAGGAAAGTTTTGTAAGCTGTTGAATTTGAGTTGGTATAAATTCAAATTAGATTATTATGACTTTAAAATGTTAAATATAATCCCCATGGTAACTGCAAAGAAAATATCTATAGAATATATCCAAAAGAAAATGAGAAGGTAATTAAACATTTCACTACAAAAAAATCAATTAAATACAAAAGAAGGCAGTAATGGAGGAAATGAGGGGCATAAAAGTTATAAGGCATATAGGAAACAAATAAAAAATGGCAGAAATAAGTCTCTTATCAGTAATTAAATGTAAATAGATTAAACACTCCTTCAAAAGACAGATTTGCAGAAGAGATTAAAAAAACATGATCCAACAATATGCTGTCCACAAGAGACTTGCTTTAGCTCCAAAGGCAGACATAGGTTGAAAATGAAAGATCAGAAAAAGATATTCCATGCAAATAGTAACCAATAGAAGGTTGTGTTTGCTATACTAATATCAGAAAAAATAGACTGAAATTGTAGAATATTATTAGAGACAGGAAAGGACATTATATATTAATAAAGGTTCAACACAGCAAGATGATATAACAAGTATAAACGTGCACACCTAATAGACACTTAAATATATGAAGCAAAAATCGACAGAATTGTAGGGAGAAATACATAGTTCTACAATAACAGCTGAAGACTTCAATACCTCATTTTCTATAATGTGTAGATAAAGTAGGCAGAAGGTAAGTCAGGAAATGAAAGACTTATACAACACATTAAACCAACCAGACATTTGCAGATCATTCCACTGAAGAAAAGCAGAATACACATTCTTCTCACATAGGACATTCTCCAAGAAAGACCATATGTTAGGCTCAAAGACAGTCTCAATAGATTTGAAAAGATGGATGTACAAAGTACCTTCTCCAACTACATGGCATGAACTTAGAAATCAATAAGAGAAGGAAAAGTCACAACTTGTGAAAATTAAACAATACAATCAAACAACAAATAAGTCAAAAAAGAAATCACAAGGTAAACTAGAAAAAACTTAGAGATGAATGAAAACAAAAGCTAAAACTTATGAGACGCAGCAAAACCAGTGTTCAGAGACAAATTTATATCTGTTAATGCATACATTAAAAATGATAAAGGTCTCAAATCAATAACTTAACTTGGCTGACTAGGAAGCTCCAGACCCTCCTTCCTCCACAGAGAATCTGTGCTAACAGAAAAATACTGACTAGACTACCTCCATGAGAACTCTAGAAACCAGTTAAGAAGCCTAGGAACTCAGGCTAATGTAAAACCAAGAAAGGATTCCAGCAAAATTGGTGGGAAAAATTGTGGTGGTTCATGCACATGTCTGTGCCCCTACCTCTACATGGCATAGAACTATGCAACTGAGAGGAAGCCTGCCATACTATGCTCCTCCCTCACAATGGAAACAAAAGAGGGGGACATGCCTCCAATCTTCTGTTTTGTCTGGGGGCTGCTAAGGGACTGGTTTCTTTCTTACCTGACTTTGAGTGCTGATGGGACTGGCAGCATAATTTGGAAGCTGCTAAAAACAGAAGTGAGTGCCACAACACATTAGAGTTGCAGTTCTTCAGGCATATGCCAGGGGGAGCAAGAGATCAGAAAAGATTTGAGAGGTCCTAATACTCTAATCAGGCTGATTGGTGAAGGTCTTCCCCTGCACAAAGTCAGTACACAAAGACTGGGAGAGGTGGTTTCTTTTTTGAATCCCCAAATCCCAGCAAAAGATTATAAAGCACACAAAGAAAAAGGAAAACATGGCCCAATCAAAGGAACAAAGTAAAATTTCAGAAAGCAACCCTAAAGAAATGCATATTTATGCGCTTCCTGACAAAGAATTTAAAATAATTGTCAAAAAGATGTTCATTGAGCCAAAACAGAACACAGACCACTAAACGAAATCAGAAAGACAAGATATGTACAAAATGAGAATATCAACAAAGACATAGAAAAAGTCAGAGGAGGAAAAAGAATGAAGAAAGGTGAAGTGAGGCTAGGGACTTATTGGACACTATCAAATGGACCAATATATGCATTAAGGGAATCACACAAGGAAAATAGAGAGAAAGGGGCAGGGAGCTAATTTGAAGAAATAATGTCCAAATACTTTGCAAATCTGAGGAAAGAAATGGACATGTACATGCAGGAAGCTCAAAGAACTCTAACTAGAATAAACTCAAAAAGAACCACATCAGGACATTATAATTGAAGTATCTAAAGTCAAAGACAAGGAGAGAATCTTGAACAGCATGTGAAATATGACTTGTTACATAAAAGAGAATTTTCACAAAATTATCAGTGGATTTCTCAGCAGAAACCTTGCAGGACAGAAAGGAGAGGGATGATGTATTCAAAGTGCTAGAAATAAAACTTTCAACAAAGAACACTGTATCCAGGAAAACTATCCTTTGAAAATGAAGGAGAAATTCTTTCCCAGATAAACAAAAGCTGAGATAGTTCGTTACCACCAGAACTACAAAAGAATGATAAACAGCAACACAAAACCATATGAAAATATAAGGTTCTCCAATAAAGGTGAATACATGGACAAATATAGTATTGTAATTTTAACGCATAACATTTAAATGACAAATTTAAAAAGGATTTTTTAAAAACATAAATCTATGTTAATTGGTATACAATATATAAAGATGTAATTTGTGACATCAATAACATAAAGTAAGGGAGGTGGATCTGTAAAGGAATAGAGTTTTTTATGTGATTGAAGTTAAGTTGTTATCAGCTTAAAATAAAATACTATAACTTTAGGATGTTTTGTGTGATTGCAATGATTACCACAAAGAAAGTATCTATGGAATATACACAAAAGTAAATGGGAAGAATACCACAGCATGTCACAACAGAGAAATCAATAAAACACAGAAGACAGCAATGAGAGGAAAGAAGGGACAAAATCTATAAGAAACTTGAAATCAAGTAACAAAATGGCAATAGTAAGTCCTTTTATATGAGTAATTACTTTAAATGTAAATGGATTAAACTCCCTAATCAAAATATATAGATTGGCTAAATTGAGACAAAAACAGGATCCAACTAGACGTTGTCTACAAGAGACCTACTTTAGACCTAAGGACACACATAGGCTGAAAGTGAAGGGATAGAAAAATATTTTCCATGCAAATGGTAACCAAAAAGAGAAAGAGTGACTATACTAATATCAGATAAAATAGACTTTGTCAAAAACTTTTACAAGAGACAAGGACATTATATAATCATGAAAGGGTAAATTCACCTAAACATAAAATAATTATGGATATTTATGCATCAAAATTCACAGCTCCTAAATATATAAAGCAAAAATTGACAGAATTGAAGGAAGAAATAAACAGTTATACAATAATAGTAAGAGATTTCCATACCCCACTTTCAGTAAGGGATAGAACCACCAGACAGAAGATCAGTAAGGAAATAGAGGACTTGAACAACACTATAGTCCAACTAGACCTAACAGACATACTAAGATAACACAACAAAATGTACATTCTTCTCAAGTGTACATGGAATATTATCCAATGTAGACCACATGTTAGGCTGCAAAACAAATTAACAAATTGAAGAAGATTGAAATCAGGCAAAGTATCTTTTTTCTGATCTCAGTGGAATGAAACTAGAAATCAATAGCAAAAAGAAAACTAGAAAATATATAAATATGTGGAAATTAAATAGCACACTCTTAAACAACCAATGGGTCAAAGATGTCCCAAGGGTAATTAGGAAATACCTTGAGACAAATGAAAACAAAACCACAACATACCAAAACTTATGAGATGCAAGGAAAGCAGTGCTAAGAGGGAAGTTTACAGATGTAAATACATACTTTAAAAAAGAAGTAAGATCTCAAATCAGTGACCTCAACAAACTAGAAAAAGAAGAATAAACTAAACTGAAAGCTAGCAGAAGGAAGGAAATAAGAAATATTAGGGAAGAGAAAAAATGAAATAGAGACTAGAAAAACAATAGAAAAACATATAAACTAAGAGTTGGTTATTTGAAGATCAACAAAATTGATAAGCCTTAGCTGGATTAACTAAGGAAAAAAAGAAGACTCAAATAACTAAAATCAGAAATGGAAGAGGAGACATTACAGCTGATGCCGTGGGAATAAAAATGATTATAAGACAATAATATGGACAATTATACTTTAACAAATTGGATAAATGAGAAGAAAATGGGTAAATTCCTAGAAACATATGACCTACCAAGATTGAATAATGAAGAAATACAAAATCTGAATAGGTCAATAACAAAAAGATAGACTGAGTAATCAAAAATCTCCCAATAAAGTAAAGCCCAGGAACAGACTGTTTCACAGGAGAATTCTGCCAAACATTTAAAGAATTAACAACCATTCTCTGAAAACTCTTCCAAAAAATAGAAGATGAGGGAACACTTCCAAGCTCTATGAGGCAAGCATTACTCTGATACCAAAATTAGACAGAGACACTACAAGAAAATAAAAATACAGAACAATATTCCTGATGAATATTGATGCAAAATTCCTCAGCAAAATACTAGCAAAACAAATTCCACAGTGCATTAAAAGAATTATACACTGTAACTCTGTGGGATTTTTTCCCCTAGAATGCAAGGTAGGTTCAACATAAAAATCAATCAATGTAATACAGCACATTAACGGAATGAAGGAAAAAGACCACATGATCATATCAATTGATACAGGAAAAGAATTTGAGAGTGACATCAGCATCGTGGCAGAGTGAGTTCCCTTTGTCTCTCACCTCTAAGTTACAACCAGTAGGATATCCATAGACCAAGAAAGGACTCTCAGCACAACACACCTAAATGCCTGAGCTATCCATCCATCTATACATCTGAAAGTGGGTGGACTGCACCTGCTGGAGGCAGTGGAAGCAGGGGAGTACCAGTAGTAGCTCCTGAGACTGGAGGTTCTGGGAACTGCAGCTGCACCTGTGACCAGAGACGCTGGGAACTGAGGTAACGCCCATGAATGGAGGCCCCAGAACTCCAGACAGTCCACACTCCTGGAGGTGCCAGGAATCACTGTGGGCCCATAACTGGAGGCCTTGGGAACTGTGGCAATACCTGTGACCCAACCCCTCCCCCTCTCCCTGTGGTGGCCCCTCTGACACTGGCCCTTCCAGCATTGATGGCTGCATCCAAGACTCTGATACGCCCAGCAGTGGTGGTGGTGTCCATGACCTGAGGTTCCGAAAAGTTCATCAGCACCTGAGGCTAGAGGCTGCAGGAGCCGACACAGCACTTGCTCAGCCCCTACACCTCCCCCTAGCAGTGGCAGGTGGCACTCAAGGCCTGAGGCTTCAGGAAATGCAGCAGAGCCCATGACCCAGCCCCCATCCCCCTCCCGTGGCAGCAGCACCTCTGACACCAGCCCTTCCGGCAACGAGGGCTGCATCCAACACCCCAACATCTCCAGCAGTGGCAGTGGTGCCTGTGAACTGAGATTCCAGGAATCACTCTGTTGCCTGAGACCACAGGCTGAAGGAGTCACAGCAGCATTCACAGCTTAGCCCCCACCCCTTCCCCAGCAGTGGTGGGTGGCACCTGCAAACTTAGGTTCAGAAGCCACAGAAGTACCCGCAACCCAGCCCCTGGCAATGGCACCCCAGACACTGGCCATGCCAGCAGTGGGAGCTGCATACAAGACCCTAGGCCCCAGCAGTGGCAGCAGTGCCTGTGACCTGAGGTTCCAGGAAACATGCAGGCACCAGAGACCTGAGGCTTTGGGAACCACACTGTGCTCATGACCCCAGTACGCCCACCCATGGTGGTGGCAGTGTTGCCCACAGCCCCAGGCCACTTGGCACTGGTATTGACACCTGTGAACACAGACCCCCAGTAGCAGCATTGCCAGCACCTTCAGAAAACCTGGGAGTAGTAGTGGAGGCGGCACACACAGCAGCAACGCCTAAGCCCATGGAGAGCCAAGTAACAGCATTGGTGGAATCTGTGAGCCTGTCCCCACTAGCTGCAGAGATGTCCCATAACTTCAGCCCCCTCACCTGTAGCTGTGGCACCTGCAGACCCAACAAACCCAGACATGTTGGAGATACTCATGATCCCAGCTCCTGCCTCAATCTCTCCCTCTTATCTGCCACATTAGGGGAACACATGACAGGTTATTCGTGGAGGCAGCAGAGGTACTTGCAGCCTGGTGACCCTGGTGGCAACACCCACGACTACAGTGGTAGCATAAGCAGCAAGGCACCAGCAACTTCAGAGGCACAAGCAGCACAACAAAGGCACTCTGGCAAAGGCAGGCAGTGGAGGGTGGGAAGTGCAGGCTCTCAAATGCAACCAGAAGCAGCTCAGGACCCAAGTAAACAAAGCCTTACCTAAATAATAAAGGTATTTGCTACCCAGAACCCCTGACAGAGGAACAACTCATCAAGCATCATTAAGAAGTACAGTAACATGGTAACACAAAAAGAAAATGACAACTCTACAGTAACCAAATTTGAAGTCATGGAAGATTGCCATCTAACTGATAGAGCATTCAGTAGAGCTGTCATGAAGAAACTCAACAAGTTCCAAGAAAACTCAGAAAGATAGTTCATTGAGCTCAGGAGTAAAATTAATGAACAGAAGGAGTACTTCATCAAAGAGATTGAAATTCCGAAAAAAAGAACCCAAAAACATTCTGGAGCTGAAGAACAAAATTAATGAGATGAAGAAAGTAGAAAGCATTGGAAATAGAGCACACCATATGGAAAAGAGAATTAGTGAGCTCAAAGATAGGAATCTAGAAATGATGCAGGTGGGAGAGGAGAGAGAACTAAGATTTTTTTTTAATGGAGAAATTCTGTAAAAATATCTGACTCAATTAGGAAATGCAATATAAGGATGATGGGTATCCCAGAAGGAGAAAGGAGGAAGGAAGGAACAGAGAGTTTATTTAAAGAAATAATAGCTGAGGGGCTGGCCCAGTGGCATAGTGGTTAAGTTCGCATGCTCTGCTTTGGTGGCCTAGGGTTTGCAGGTTTGGATCCTGAGTGCTGAACTACACACCACTCATCAAACTATGCTGTGGTAGCGTCCCACATAAAAAAAATAAAGGAAGATTGGCACAGACGTTAGCTCTGGGCCAAACTTCCTCACCAAAAAGAAAGAATAGCTGAGAACTTCTTTTTTTTTGGGTGTGGGTCCTTCTAGTTGTGGCATGTGTGACCCCGTCTCAGCGTGCCCTGATGAATGGTGCCATGTCCGTGCCCAGGATCCAAACCTGCAAAAC
Organism: Equus asinus; assembly: GCF_041296235.1. Classification (NCBI taxonomy): domain Eukaryota; kingdom Metazoa; phylum Chordata; class Mammalia; order Perissodactyla; family Equidae; genus Equus; species Equus asinus. The sequence goes on from NC_091820.1 coordinate 96,503,945, forward strand.
CCTGGGCCACCGAAATGGAGTGCATGAACTTAACCACTCGGCCATGGGGCCAGCCCCCAAATGACTCTGGTTTATTTATTTATTTATTTATTTATTTATTTATTTTTATTTATTTTTCTTGAGAAAGATTAGCCCTGAGCTAACATATGCTGCTAATCGTCCTCTTTTCTGCTGAGGAAGACTGGACCTGAGCTAACATCTGTGCCCATCTTCCTCCGCTTTATATGTGGTATGCCTACCACAGCATGGCTTGCCAATCAGTGCCATGTCCGCACCCAGGATCTGAACCGGTGAACCTCGAGCCACTGAAGCAGAACATGCACACTTAACCGCTGCACCACTGGACAAGCCCGTAGCTGAGAACTTCTAAAACCTGCAGGAAAGAGCTGGATATACAAGTACATGAAGCTAATAGAACACCTAATTATCTCAACGCAAAAATACCTTCTCCAAGACACATTATATTAAAACTGTCAAAGTCAATGACAAAGAAAGAATATTAAGGCTGGCCAGAGAGAAGAAAAAGATATCCCCATTAGACTATCAGCAGATTTCTCAGCAGAAACTCTATAGGATAGGAGAGAGTGGAATGATATATTCAAAATTTTGAAAGATAAAAGCTGTCAGCCAAAACTAATCCAGCAAAGTTGTCCTTCAGATATGAAGGAGAAATAAAGGCTTTCCCAGACAAACAAAAGCTTAGGGAGTTCATCACCAGTAGACCTTTTTTACAAGAAATGTTGAAAACAGCTCTCCTACCTGAAACAAAAAGGGAAAGATGTACAAAACTTTGAGCAAGCTGATAAATAGAATCAGAAACCTGCAACTTTTTATCAAGATAGTCTAGTAAAGAATTATAACATAAAGCCTAAAGGGAAAGAAAACATCAAAAATAAATATAACCACTTCAATGTGGTAACAAACTCGCAATACAAAAAGGGATAATTCATGACAACCAAAATAGAAGAGGAAGAGGAAAAGGACAGAACCTGCAGAGGCAAATGGAGATAAGATGGTATCAGCAGAAAAAGGCCTTTCCCATCTATGAGATCTTTTAAACAAACTTCATGTTAACGAGAAAACAAAAATTCAGAGGAGAGTCATGAAACATAAAAAAAGAGGAAACTGAGAAACACCTTACAGAAAACCACCAAACTGAAATGGCAGAGAGAAACACAAAGAAAAAGAAACAATGGAAATATAGGACAACCAGAAAACAAAAGATAAAGTAATAGTATTAAGCTCTCATATATCAATAGTCACTCTAAATGTAAATAGGTTGAATTCATCAATCAAAAGACACATAGTGGTTAGATGGATTAAAAAATAAGACCCAACAATATGCTGCCTCTAGGAGAGCTATCTTAGCTCTAAAGACAAACATAGGCTTAAAGAGAAGGGTTGGAAGTTGATACTCCCAGCAAATGGCAACCAAAGAAAGTGGGTGTAGCCATATTAATATAAGACAAAATAGATTTCAAGCCAAAAAAGATATCAAGAGACAAAGTTGGATATTATATAATGATAAAGGGGCCATTCCACCAAGAAGACAGAACATTTGTTAATATATATGCACCTAACATAGAACCACCAAAGTACATAAAGCAACTATTAACAGACCTAAAGGGAGAAATTGAGAGAAACACAATAATAGTAGGGGATTTTAATACCCCACTTACATGAATAGATAGATCATTGAGACAGAAAGTCAATAAGGAAACATTGGCCTTAAATGAAACACTAGACCAGATGGTCTTAATAGATGTATATAGAATATTCCACCCAAAAGCGGCAGAATATTCATTCTTCTCAAGTACCCATGGAACATTCTCAAAGATAGACCATATGTTTGGAATCAAAACGTCTCAATAAGTTTAAGAATATTAAAATCTTAAAATCATATCAGGCATCTTTTCTGACCATGATGTTATGAAACTAGAAATCGTCCACAAGGAGAAAGTGAGAAAAGTCACAAATATGTGGAGACTAAACAACATGCTACTAAACAACTATTGGATCAATGAAGAAATCAAAGAATACCTGGAGACGAATGAAAATGAAAACACAACATACCAAAACCTATGGGAGGCAACAAAAGTGGTAGTATGAGGGAAGTATATAACAATTCAGGCCTACCTCAAAAAAGAAAAAAAAACCTCAAACAATCTAACATTACACCTAAAAGAACTTGAAAAAAAGAAGAAATGAAGGCAAAGTTAGTAGAAGGAAGGAAATAAAAAATCAGAGTGGAATAACTGAAATAGAAAAGATCAATGAAACTGAAAGCTTGCTCTTTGAAAAGATAAACAATTGATAAACCCTTAGGTAGACTCACAAAGAAAAAGAGAGAGAGAAGCCTCAAGTGAATAAAATAATAATTTAAAGAGGAGAGATTACAATGGATACCACAGAAATACAAAGGATTATAAGAACACTATGAAAAGGTATATGCCAACAAATTGGATAACCTACAAGAAATGGATAAAGTCTCAGAATCATACAACCTTACAAAACCGAATCAACAAGAAATAGAGAATGTGAATAGCCCAATCACAAGTAAAGAGATTGAAACAGTAATCAAAAACCTCCCAAAAAACAAAAGTCCAGGATCAGACAACTTCTCTGGTGAATTCTACCTAACATTCAAAGATTCAGTACCTATCCTTCTCAAACTCTTCCAAAAAGTTGAAGAGGAAGGGATGCTTCCTAACTCATTTTGCAAGGCCAAAATTATCCTGATACCAAAATCAGAGAAGGATAACACAAAAAAGGAAAATTACAGGCCAATATCGCTGATGAATATAGATGCAAAAATCCTCAACAAAATATTAGCAAATTGAATATAACAATACATTAAAAGGATTATACACCACTATCAGGTGGGATTTACTCTAGGGATGCAGGGATGGTTCAACATCTGTAAGTCAAACAATGTGATACACCACATTAACAAAATGAAGAATAAAAATCACATGATCATCTCAATAGATGCAGAGAAAGCATTCAACAATACAGCATCCATTTATGATAAAAATTCTGAATAAAATGGGTATAGAAGGAAAGTATGTCAACATAATAAAGGCCATATACGACAAAGACAACATCTAATTTTTGACCAAGGAACCAAGCACATACAATGAAGAAAGGAAAGTCTTCAACAAATGGTGTTGGGAAAACTGGACAGCTACATGCAAAAGAATGAAAGTAGACCATTATCTTACACCATACACAAAAATTAACTCAAAAGAGATTAAAGACTTGAATGTAAAACCTGACACCATAAAACTCCTAGAAGAAAACATTGTCAATATGCTCTTTGACATCAGTCTTAACAATATCTTTCTGAATATCATGTCTTCTCAGGCAAGGGAAACAAAAGAAAAAATAAACATATAGGACTACCTGAAACTGAAAACTTTCTGTATAGCAAATAAAACTATCAACAAAACAAAAAGAGAAATTACCAATTTGGAGAAGATATTTGCAAATCAATTATCTGATAAAGGGTTAGTATCCAAAATATACAAAGAACTCATACAACCCAACAACAAAAAACTAAACAACTTAATCAAAAAATGGGCAGAGTATATGAACAGACATTTTTCCCAAGAAGATATACAGATGGTCAACAGGAACATGGAAAGATGTTCAATGTCACTAATTATTAGGGAAATGCAAGTCAAAACCATAATGAGCTATCACTTCATGCCTGTAAGAATGGCTGTTGTTAAAAAGACAAGAAATAACAAGTGTTGGAGAGGATGTGGAGAAATAGGAACCCTCCTACACTACTGGTAGGAATGTAAACTGGTGAAGACACTAGGGAAAACTGTATGGAGGATCCTCAAAAAACTAATAATAGAACTACCATATGATCCAGCTGTTTCTCTTCTGGGTGTGTATCCAAAGAACATGAAAACACTAATTCAAAAAGATATATGCACCCCTATGTTCACTGCAGCATTATTCACAATAGCCAGGACTTGGAAGCAACCTAAGTGCCCATCAATGGATGAATGGATAAAGAAGATGTGGTATATGTTTATATACAATGAAATATTACTCAGCCATAAAAAGATGAAATCTTGCCATTTGCAACATCATGGATAAATCTCAAGGGTATTATGGTAAGCAAAATAAGTTAGATGGAGAAAGACAAATACCATATGACTTCACTCATGGGGAAGATAAAAAAACAAACACACAGAACAGACTGGCGGTTACCTTAGGACAAGGGGGTGAGGAGAGGGTGAAAGGGATAAAGGGGCATATGTGTACAGTGACGAATGGCAACTAGATTTTTGGTAGTGATCATTATGGAGTCTATACAAAAGTTGAAATATAATGATGTACACCTGAAATTTATATAATGTTATAAGCCAATGTGACCTCAATTTTAAAAAAAGAATTTGACAAGATTCAACCCCATTTCATAACAAAAACACTTGATAAACTATGAATAAAAGGAAACATTGTCAACATAATAAAGGTCATATGTGAAAAGGCTACAACTAACATTTCACTCAATGGTGAAAACCAGAGAGCTTTTCCTCCAGAATCAGCAACGAGGCAAAGATGCCCACTCTCACCACTTCTATTGAGCATAGTATTGCAAGTCCTAGCTATAGCAATTTGGCAAGAAAAAGAAATAAAAGGCATTTAATTTGGAAAGCAAGAAGTAAAATTATCTTTCTTCAGAAACAACTTGATCTTATATGTAGAAAATGCTAAAGATTACATACACACACCAAACTAATACAACTAATGAATGAATTCAGCAAAGTTGCACTACACAAAATCAAAAGTCAAATATCAGTTGTGTCTCTATGAACTATGAACAGTGCAAAAGTAATTTAAGAAAAGAATTTCATCTACAGCAGCATCAAAACAATAAAATACTTAGAAATAAACCTAACCATGAGAGCAAAAGACTTGTATACTGAAAACAAGAATACACTGCTGAAAGTAGTTTATGAAGACACAATAAATGGAAAGATATCCCGTGTTTATAGAATTGAAGGCTTAATATTATTAAGATGTCCATACTACCCAAAGTGGTCTACAGATTCAATGCAATCCCTATCACAATTTCAATATATATTTTGTTCAGAAATAGAGAAAACATCCTAAAATTTATATGGAATCTCAAGGGGCCTTGAATAGCAAAACAATTTTGAAAAAGAACAAAGTTGGATGACTCACTTCCTGATTTCAAAACATATTACAAAACTGTAGTTACCAAACATCATGGTACTGGCATAAAGACAGACAAATAGACCAATGGAATAGAATATAGATCCCAGAAATATGTCCTTGCATATATGGTCAGATAATATTTAACAAAGGCTCCAAGACAATTCAATCATCAAACGAGTCTCATTAGCAGATGGTGTTGAGAAAACTAGGTATCTATATCCAAAAGAAAGAATTTGGGTCCTTATCTTATACCATATACAAAAGTCAACTCATAATGGATTAAAGACATAAATGTAAGACCCCAAATTTTATAACTTTTACAGAAAATGGAGGGGGAAAGCATTGTGACATTGGCATTGGCAATGATTTCTTTGATATGACACTAAAAGCAAGGCAACAAAAACTAAAGCAGTAAAATGGGACTACATAAAATCTAAAAGCTTTTGTGAATCAAGGGACGCAATCAACAGACTGAAAAGTAACCTATGGAATGGGATAAAATAATTGCAAATCATATATCTAATAACGCATAAATATCCAGAATATATAAAGAACTACAACTCAACAACAAAAAATCAAATAACTTAATTAAAAAATGGGTAATGGACTTCAATAGTATATCAAAACATATGCATAGTAAAGCAAAGCGTAAGCACATGCAAAGATGCTCAACATCACTAATCATCAGAGAAATGCAAATCAAAACCACAATATAATATTACCTCATACCCACTAGGAAGGCTACTATAAAAGTAAAACAGATAATAACAAGTTTTGGCAAGAATGTGGAAAAATTGGAACCCTTGTGAACTGTTGGTGGGATTGTAAAATGGTGCAACCACTGTGGAAAACAGTATGGAGATTCCTAAAAAAATTTTAAAAAATAGAATGACCATATTATTCAACAATCCTACTTCTGGGTCTCTATCCAAAATAATTGATAGCAGGGTTTTGAAGATACATTTGCATACCCATGATCATAGCAACACTATTCACAAAAACCAAGAGGTGTAAGCAACCAAAATGTCCATTGAAGCATAAATTCATAAACAAAATGTGTATATGCATACAATGGAATTTTATTCAGTATTAGAAAGGAAGGAAATACTGTCACATGCTTCAACATGAAAGTAACCTTGATGACGTTATGCTAAGTTAAATTAGCCAGTCGCATAAAGACAAGTGCTGTATGATTCCACTTATATGAGATATCTAAAGTAGTTAAATCATAGTTATAGAAACTAGAATAGTGGTCTCCATGGTCTGGGGGGAAAGGGGAGTTGTTTAATGGGTATAGGGTTTCAGATTTGCAAGATGAAAATGTTCTGGAGATCTTTTGCACAATAATGTGAACATAATGCTACTGAACTGTACACTTAAAAAATGGTTAAGATGGTAAATTTTATGTTATATGTTTTTACCACAATAAAAACAATCTCAAAAAACCTAAAACGAAGAGATTGAATCTATAACCAAAAACCTCCCAAAAAGAAAAGTCCTGGAACAGATACCTTCACCAGTGAATTATATCAAGCACTTAATGAAGAATTAACACCAATCATTCTCAAATTCTTCCAAAATTTGAAGAGAAGGGAACACTTCCTAAACCTCTTTCTGTGAAGCCAGCATTACCCTGATACCAAAGTCAGATAAAGGTATCAGAAGAAAAGAAAATTACAAACTAATATCCTTTATAAATATAATGCAAATATCCTCAACAAAATATTAGCAAATCAAATCCAACAGCATGTTAAAAGGATTATTCAACATAACCAAATGGGATTTACCCCAGGATTTCAAGGGTTTTTCAACATAAAAAAATCAATGTAATACATCACATTAATAGAAATGAAGGAAGAGGACAACATGATCATCTCAATTGACACAGAAAAGGCATTTGATAAAATCCAATACCTGTTCATAATAAAAACTCTCAGAAAACTAGGAATAGAGGGGAAATTCCTCAACATGATAACAGGTATTTATGATAATTCCAAAGCTAACATCATTCTCAATGGTGAAAGACTGAAAGGTTTTCCCCTAAGATCAAGAACAAGACAAGATTTCCCACTTTCACTGCTGCTATTCAACATTGTACTAGAAATTCTCAGAGCTATTAGACAAGAAAAAAAGAAAGGAAAGAAAGAAAAGGCATACGAACTGGAAAGAAAGAGGTAAAACTCTCTCTATTCATTGCTGATATGATCTTTTATACAGAAAATCCAAAATAATTCACAAGAAACCTGTGTTAATAATCCAATTCAGCAAAGTTTCAGGGTACAAGAACAACACTCAAAAAATCAGTTGTGTTTCTATACAGCAGCAATGAACTATCTGAAAAGGAAACTAAGAAAACAATTCTATTTACAATAGTATCTAAAATAAATACTTTGTAATAAATCTAACCAAAGAGGTGAAAGACCTGTATGCTGAAAGCTGCAAAACATTACTGAAAGAAATTAAAGATGACCTAAGTAGAAGGAAAGACATTCTGTGTTCACCGATAAGAAGACTTAACATTGTTAAGATGTCAGTGCTATCCAAAGTGATCTACAGATTCAATGCAATAGAAAATTCTGACAGCGATTTTTGCAGAAATGAGAAAACTAATCCTCAAATTCTATGAAATTGGAAGAGACCCTGCATATAGCCATGACAGTCTTTTTTTTCTTTTCTTCTTTTTAAAGATTGGCACCTGAGCTAACATCTGTTGCCCATCTTCTTAATTTTTTTCTTCTTCTTCTCCCCAAATATACATAGTTGTATATTCTAGTTGTAGGTCCTTCTGGATGTGCTATGTGGGATGCCGCCTTGACACAGCTTGATGAGCAGTGCCATGTCCATGCCCAGGATCTGAACTGGTGAAACCCTGGGCCGCCAAAGCAGAGCATGCGAACTTAACCACTCAGCCACGGGACCAGCCCTGACATGACAGTCTTGAAAAAGAAAAAGAAAGTTGGAGGACCCACACTTCCCAACTTTGAAACTTACTACAAAGCTATAGTAATTAAAACAGTATGGTATTTGAATAAAGACAGAACAATAGATCAATGGAATAGGATAGAGAGCCCAGAAATAAACAGAAAATCAGTAGCAGATTGGTTTTCTGTAAGGGGTCCAAGACCTTTCAATGGAGAAAGGACAGTCTTTTCAACAAATGATGCAGAGATACTGGATATCCACATGCAAAAGAATGAAGTTGGGCCCTTATCTTATATTATATATAAAAAATAACTCAAAATGAATCCATCACCTAAACTTAAGAGCTAAAACTGTAAAACTCTCAGAAGAAAATATTCGGGAAAATTTCATGACATTGGAGTTGACAATGATTTTATGGATATGACACCAAACAGCACAGGCAACAACAAAATAGATAAATTGGACCTCATTAAAATTAAGAATTTTTGTACATCAAAAGATACTATCAAAAAAGTGAACAGATAACTGATCAAATGGGAGAAAATATTTGAAAATGATATATCTTAAAAATGATTAGAATCCAGAATATGTAAAAAACTCTTAAAACTAAACAACAAAAAAGCAAACAACCCAATTAAAACATGGGCAAAGTACTTAAATAGACATTTCTCCAAAGAAAATATACAAATGGCCAATAAGCCCACGAAAAGATGTTCAACATCATTAGTCATTAGTAAAATTCAAATCAAAATCACAATGAGATTGGGCTGGCCCCGTGGCCGAGTGGTTAAGTTCGCGCGCTCCGCTGCAGGCGGCCCAGTATTTCGTTGGTTCGAATCCTGGGCGCGGACATGGCACTGCTCGTCAGACCACGCTGAGGCAGCGTCCCACATGCCACAACTGGAAGAACCCACAACGAGAAATATACAACTATGTACTGGGGGGCTTTGGGGAGAAAAAGGAAAAAAAAAAATCTAAAAAAAAAAAAATCACAATGAGATTCAAGTTTACACCTATAAGGATGGCTATAATTTTTTTAATAAAAGAAAAATAATTGTTGGCAAGAATGTGAAGAAATTGGAACACTCATGCATTGCTGGCAGGAATGTAAAATCATGTGGCTGCTGTGGAAAACAGTTTGGCAGCTTTTCACAGGGTTAAACACACAACTACCATATGACCCAGCAATTCCACACCTAGCTATATGCCCAAAATAATTGAAAGCAGTGACTTGAACAGATATGTGTACACCAGTGTTCTAGCACCATTATTCAAAAAAGCCAAAAGTTGGAAGAACCTAAGTGTCCATTGGTGGATGAATGGGCACACAAAATGTGGTATATACATACAATGGAATTTTATTTAACCATAAGAATGAATGAAATTTTTATATATACTATGTCATGGATTGACCTTGAAGACATTATGCTTAGTGGAGTAAGGCAGACACAAAAGGGCAAATATTTTATGATTCCACTTGTATGGGGTACCTAGAATAGGCAAATTTATGGAGACATAGAGTAGAATAGTGGTTACCAGAGGCTTAGTGGAGGAGGAATATGGGAGTTATTGCTTATTGGGTATAGTGTTTTTGTTGGGAATGATGAAAATGCTTTGGTATAAATAGTAGTGATGGTTATACAACCATCACACTATGTGAATGTATTTAATGCCAATGAATTATACACTTACATGTGGTTAAAGTGATAAATATTATGTCTTGTATATTTTACTACAACAAATTAATGGCATTTGGTCAAGTGACGGCCTATTTGGAAAACAATAACAAAATATATTCCACCATAATAAACTGCAATTGGTTCAAAGATTTAAATGCAAATATTGAAACATAAAAGTACTAGGAGAATATACTAGAGATTTTTTTTGGAGGAAGATTAGCCCTGAGCTAACTACTGCCAATCCTCCTCTTTTTGCTGAGGAAGACTGGCCCTGAGCTAACATCCATGCCCATCTTCCTCTACTTTATACGTGGGATGCCTACCACAGCATGGCTTTTGCCAAGCGATGCCATGTCCGCACCTGGGATCCGAACTGGTGAACCCTGGGCTGCCAAGAAGTGGAACGTGCGAACTTAACTGCTGCACCACCGGGCGAGCCCCATAGAGATTTTTTTAAACTTATATTTTTGGTGACAGAAAATGCCATTGCAAGTTAGATAGAAATCAATGGGTACATAAAAAAAGACTAATAAAGTTAACTGATAATGTTAACATGATTCATTAGATACCACTTCATACCCACTAGGATGACTATAATATGAAGGACAAATAATAAAAAGTGCTGGGGTTGGCCTGGTGGCATGGCGGTTAAGTATGCATGCTCCACTTACGTGGCCCAGGGTTCGCCAGTTTGGATCCCTATGCACTGCTTATCAAGCCATGCTGTGGCAGGCATCCCACATATAAAGTAGAGGAAGACGGGCACAGATGTTAGATCAGGGCCAATATTCCTCAGCAGAAAGAGGAGGATTGGATGTTAGCTCAGGGCTAATTGTCCTCCAAAAAAAAAAGAAAGAAAGAAAGAAAGAAACAGAAAAAGAAAAAAATAATAAAAAGTGCTGGCAAGGATATGGAGACATTGGAATCTTCTTACACTGCTGTGAGGAATGTAAAATGGGGCAGTTGCTTTGGGAAATGGCCTGGTAATTCTTCAAAAGGTGACCATGCGTTCCAGCAATTCCACTCCTAGGTATATATCCAAGAGAAATGAAATCATATGTCCATGAAAAATGTTGTACACAAATTTTCATAGCAGCATTATTCATAATAGCCAATAAGTGGAAACAACTAAAAGGTCCATCATACCATAAATGGGTAAATAAAATGTGGTATATTCATACAATTGAGTAATTTTCAGCAATAAAACAAGGAAGTACATCTATTTTTTCTATTGTAAACAAGTCTGTGATGAACATCCCTGTAGTAAGTTTCTGTTGCTAAATCATACATTTTACCTATGTATTTTTATTTATTTCAGTCCACTTATAGTTTTGCCCTATTTCACCCAGCATGATTATCTGGGTGAATTCCGGAATACTGAGAACAGACCTTGAAAAAACCTGTGGATTGTGTAGATGTCTGTGGTTGCTGCTGCCTGGATCACTTTTCTGTTTTTCTATGTTTCCATCTACACTTTCAGTGCACTCCCTCTCTGTTGTTTTTCCTTTCTACAGTCATCTGATAGTTGACGGGATACCAGAGGATTGATAGACTTGCAGGTAGATTAGTTTGCACACCTTAGCTATTTTCTTAGGGCAAGTCCTAGAAGTAGAATTCTTGGTTCAAACAATTTAAATAACACTTAGTTATAAAAATATTACAGTGACCTTCTGTAATTGCAATGACTCTGTAACTGCCTTTATGGTGGCATAGTAACACTTATCTGGTGGTCAATTTGAGTACTTGAACAAGAAAGAGGAATACAGTTAAAGGGGCCGCCAGAGACTTCAGGGAAAATAGCTGTCAACATATCTTCAAATAACATAAATTCAAAAGTCTTGTATCCAAAATTTTGGTTTCAGCTGCAATATAAAAATAACTTGTAAGTCATCACTCCCAAACTTGCAACAAGAAAACGCTGAACAAACTGAAAATACATGACTTTTCTTGGACCCATAAGAGAACTAAGGTCATAGGGCAAACAGCTACCACAAAACCTGAAGAAACAGACAAATTCAGAGTCACAATTGAGATCTGCTCGATTGGAATAGAATCTATTGGAGCCATAAACTGATAGGAACACTTAAATATTAATTTTGATAAGTTGCTGTAGGCTGAGTGTGGACCAGCAGGGGAGTGAGAAATTCTGTGGGTCACAGCCTTACAGAGGCTTTCATGGATTTGACTTTCAGGAAAACCACTCACTTCTCATGACAAAGAGCCAAGAAATATCCCCTCATAGATATAGCAGAGGCAGGATAAGAGTAACCATTTTGAAATACACTCAGACCATTCTCCATAACAACTGCCTGCTCTCAATTAGAACCAGAGCCTTACTCCATCTGGAGAAAGGCATTTTTTCAATTCCAGCCCCATCTAGCATTCCTGTCTTGCCTTGAGAGAAACAAAAGGTAAGAAACACTTGTGAGGTCACAGACCACAGGAAAATACATGACTCTATCCCTCTCTAGACTTCCTGTCTTATCTAAAAGGGAGAAAAACTCAGAAGCACTTGTGAAAGTCACAAACTGGGGACAAAGGCTCACTGAAACACTGAGACCTAATAATAGAACCATAGAATGCTTCCTATTCCCCCCACACCTTTCAACCACATCAATAAGGCTCATGTATAATAACAGCAGATTAAAGATGAAGGAAGTGTACATCTCAGACCTTATTTAAGAAAAAGTCTCTACTCCTCATCCTAGGGTCCAGACTACTAGAATCGTGAAATTCTGGAGTGAGAAAGAAATTCAAAAAGGGTCACCTGCCTGGCAGCTCGATGCAGCAAGACACATAAATCATCCTAAATGGTTTTCTGCCTTTCCTATCATGTGTCCAAAGTTGAAAATTATATACTCTCTCATAATAATAATTTAATATTTTCCTCTCACACCATCACCAGGCAGTCTGTTTCTAACCCATCTCTTTCTTGCTGAAATATGGCAATTTATGATTTTATGGAGATAAAGTAGCTGCACTATATCCGGCTTATAATAACTCTCCTACTACTTACAGCCAATTGTTCTCCCCTCGGTTTTATTTTACTCCTGAAGAAAATCCTTTCTCTTTTAAATTCTATTCGTAGATCCTTCATATCACTTTAACCAAATATTTCAGGTCTTTTTAAACAACAGCTCCAGTTTCATTAGACCACCTTAAAAATGGAAGACCCATTAACATCCTGCTGACCTAATGTTCAATGGAATAAAGTTTGGGAAACATGGCTCTGTAGGGGATTAAGACATCCTCTACCCTCTGGGTTCTTCTGGCTGGTCTAAGAAGTCTAAGAATTCAATTGACAGGAGACAGAATAACAAGAGAAAATTAAACAAAGCTTTATAACATGTGCACATGGGAAAAACTCAGGAAAACTGAGCAACTCACCAAAATGGCAGAGGCTCTCATCTTAAATACCACCTTCAGCTACAGACAAAGGAGGATGGTGGGAGTAGTGGTTTGGGACTTCAAAGGGGAGGAAGGCAATTCACGTGGAAATGGAAAAGCAAATGTGTAGAAAATAGAACTTTGATGAGAGTAGGCTTAGCAAGGATCCTCCCAGTCTACCAGATACCCAGAGTTATCTATGGTGATGGCCTGTCCTGGGTACAGACATTTATCTTAACTTTCTTTTAGGCAGTTAGGGGGAAGGTCAAAGTTTCTTTCAGAGTCTTTTGTTCTTAAAAATAATCAAGCCAAAGAGATATATTTTGAGGTGGCCAATTCTGATTCCTCACAGTTCCATGATGTTTGCACATTCCTTTTTAAATATTAGGATAAAAGCTAGATGTGATATCCTTGTAAGGGCATCATTTGTATCACAGCTTGAAGAAATATCAGTAGAAACTTCCAAAAGAGAATGCAAAGAGATAAAAAGAGTCAAAAATATTGAACGGAATATCCAGAAACTGTGGGACAGTTACAAAAGGTATAACATACATGTAATAGAAATACCAGAAAGAGAGAAAGGAGAGAAAGAAACAGAGGAAATATTTGAGGTATTAATGGCTGAGAATTTTCCAAAATTAATGACACACTCCAAACCACAGATCTAGGAAGCTCAGAGAATATGAAGTAGGATAAAAACCAGAAAATCTACACCTAGGCATATCATACTCAAGTGGCAGAATATCAAAGACAGAGAGAATATCGAAAAAAAAACCAGAGAAACCAACCACATTACCTATAGAGTAGCAGGGGTAAGAATTATATCAGATTTCTCTTCAGAAACCATGCAAGTAAGAAGAGGGTAGATGAAATATTTAAAGTGTTGAAGAAAAAAACACCGACCTAAAATTCTGTATCCAGCAAAATTACTCTTCCAAAGTGAATGAGAAATAAAGGCATTCTCAGACAAATAAACATTGAGGGAATTTGTCTCCAATAGACCTGTGCTGTATGGAATGTTAATCAAAATTCTTCAGAGAGAAGGAAAATTATATTGATCAGAGACTCAGATCTACATGAAAAAAGGAATAGTATTAGAGAAGGAATAAATCAAGGTAAAATGAAATCTTTTTATTCTTAATTAATTTAACAGATAACAGATTGTTTAAAATAATAATATCAAAGTGTATGTGGTGATTACAGCTTATGGATAAGTAAAATGAATGACAGCAATGTTATAAGGGAGGAGAGGGTCGAATTGGAAATACTATGTTATAAAGTACTTGCACCACCTGTGAAGCAGTATGGTATTCTTTGAAAGTGGATTTGGTTGCGTTGTAAATGTATGTTGCAAACTCTAGGGCAACCACAATAAAAAGTAAAAACAGAAGTATCATTGATATGCTAAAAGAAGAGAGAAAATGGTATCATATAAAATGTACAATTTAAAAGAGAGAAGGCAGAAAAAGAGAAAAAGAAAAAACACAAAGAAAAAGGGCAACATATAGAAAGAAGTAGCAAATATGGTAGATATTAATCCAACTATGTCAATGATCACTTTAGATGTCAATGATCTACATACACCAATCAAAAGAGAGAGACTGTCAGGGTGGATTAAAAAAATAAGATCCAGCTACATGAAGTCTACAAGAAATCCACTTTAAATATAAAGACACAGACAGGTTAAAAATAAAACGATGAAGAAAAAAATACTGTGCTAACATTAAACAAATGGACGCTGGAGTAGCTTTATTAAATTCAGATAAAGCAGAATTCAAAGTGTGGAACATTACCAGGATAAACAGGGGCATTACATAATGATAAGTGGCCCAATTCACAAAGAAGACATAACAATCCTCAATGCACCTAACAACAGAGTGCAGAAATACATGAGGGAAAGATTGATATAATTGCAAGGAAAAATAGACAAAACCACTATTAGTTGGCGGCTTCAACGCTCCTCTATCAGTAATTGACAAATTCATCAGGTACAAAATAAGTAAAAACAAACTTGAGCTGAACTGCACCATCAATCAACAGGATCTAATTAACATTTATAAAATACTTCATTCAAAATGGCAGAATGCCCATTCTCAAGCTCACATGGAACATTTACCAAGCTAGACCACATCCTGGGACATAAAACACACCTTAAAAAATTTAAAAGAATAGACATCAATCAAACTATGCTCTTACACCACAATAAAATTAAACTAGAGGGGCTGGCCCCGTGGCCGAGTGGTTAAGTTCGCGCGCTCCGCTGCAGGCGGCCCAGTGTTTCGTTGGTTCGAATCCTGGGCGCGGACATGGCACTGCTCATGAAACCACGCTGAGGCAGCGTCCCACATGCCACAACTAGAAGGACCCACAACGAAGAATATACAACTATGTACTGGGGGGCTTTGGGGAGAAAAAGGAAAAAATAAAATCTTAAAAAAAAAAATTAAACTAGAAATCAATTACAAAGAAATAACTGGATAACCCTAAAATACTTGGAGATTAACCAACATGCTTCTAAATATCACATAGACCAAAGAACACTCAAAAGTAATTTTAAATATTCTGGAAAAAATTATGAAAATATAATTTATTAAAGTTGTGTGATGCAGCAAATCAGTGCTTAAGGGAAATTTATAGCATCAAATGAATATATTAGAAAAGAGGAAAGATCTAAAATCAATAACTGCAGCTTCCACTTGACGCAACTAGAGAAAGAATAGCAATTTAAATCCAAAGCAAGTAGAAGAAAAAGGATAACAAAAATTAGAGCAGAAATTAATGATATTGAAAACAGGAAATCAATAGGAACTCAATGAAACCAGAAGTTGGTTCTTTGAAAGATCAATAAAATTTATAAGCATCCAGGCAGGTTAACTAAGAAAAAAAGAGGTAAGACACAAATTGCTAATATGAGAAATACCCCTATGGGCATTAAAACGATAGTAAAAAAATAGTATGAACAACTTTGTCCAAAATATTGGTAACCTAGAAGAACTGCAACAACTTCTTGAAAGACACAATCTACCAAAACTAACAGGGATAAATAGATAATCTCCATAAACCTATAACTATTAGAGAAATTGAACCAATGCTCAACAACCTGCTGAGAGAGAACACCAGGTTCAGACAGGTTCACTGGTGAATTCTACCAAACATTTAAGGAAGAAATTATACCAATTTTATACAGTCTCTCAAAAAAAACAACAAAAGAAGAGGAAGGAATAATTTACCCCAAATTCTACCAGCATTACCCTAATACTAACACCAGGCAAATATATTACAAAAAGGGAAAACTGCAGATCAATATCTTTCATGCACATAGATGTAAAAATCCTCACAAAATATTAGCCAATAAAACCCAACAATGTATAAAAATTATACATGACAATCTAGTGGAATTTATTCCAAGTATGCAAGACTTCAACTTTTGAAAATCAATTCATGTAATCTATCACATCAAAGGGTAAAGAACAAAAATGATATGATCATATCAATAGAGCAGAAAAAGTGGCAAAATTCAACACCCATTCATGATAAAATCCATCAGAAAAAGAATTAAAACTACATTTGTTCACAGATGACATGACTGTTCTTGTAGAAAATCTCAAAGAATCAACAAAAAACCTTGAAACTAATAAGCAATTATAGCAATGTTGCAGAATATAAGGCTAATTTACAAAATTCAATTTTTTCATATATATCAGCAATGAAAAATTGGAATTTGAAATTAAAAACACAGTACCATTTCTATTAGCACCAAAATTGAAATATTTAGGTATAAATCTAACAAAATATATACAAGGACTATATGAGGAAAACTATAAAACTCTGATGAAAGAAATCAAAGAAGATCTAAATAAATGGAGAGATATTCCATGTGCATGGATAGAAAGACTCAATATTGTCAAGAAGTCAGTCCTTCCCAACTTAATCTATAAATTCAATGCAATCCCAATCAAAATCCCTGCAACTTATTTTGTGGATATCAGTAAATTGATCCTAAAATTTATATGGAAAGGCAAAAGACATAGAATACCAACACAATTTTGAAGAAGAACAACGTCAGAGGACTGACATTACTCAATTTCAATATTTTCCATAAAGCTACAGTAATCCAGACAGTGTGGTATTGGCAAAAGAAAAGACAAGCAGATCAATTCAACAGAAGAGAGAGGCTAGAAATAGACCCATACAAATACAGTTGGTTGTTGACAAAGGAGCAATGGAGAAACGATAATCTTTTCAACAAATGCTGCTGGAACAACTGGTTATCTATATGCAAAAAAAAAGACAGAATCTAGACACATATCTTACATCTTTTACAAATATTAACTCAAAATGGATGATAGATTTAAATGTAAAAAGCAAAACTATAAAACTATAAAACTCATGGAAGAATACGTAGTGAAATATCTGTGTAACTGTGGGTTTGGCAAGGACTTTATAGATACAACACCAAAAGGCGATCCATGAAAGAAAATATTGGTAAGTTGGAATTCGTTGAAGATAAATCTCTGCAAAATACTCTGTTAATAGAATGAAAAGACAGGCCAGAAATTGAGAGGAAAAATTTTGCAAAACAGACATCTGATAGAAGACTGGTATCCAAAATATACAAGGAACTCAAAATTTAACAATAGGAAAACAACCCCATTAAAAAATGGGCAATGATTTGAAAAAAAAAAGCTGACCAAAAAAAAAATACAGATGGAAAATAGCATATGAAAAGATGCTTAACATCATATGTCATTATGGAATTGCAAATTAAAACAACAGAAAAGAGCCAAGTTAAGCTACATGGACAAAAAAAGGTCTGTGTCCATGGTGATTGAGAGGGACAAGGAATAGATCATTTGAGCTGCACAGGCAAGGGATATGCCGGTGTAAAAGTTCATGTTCATGTATGTGGGAGGTGGGAGTGGGGTTGGAGCAGAGCTGGAGGTATGATGAAGCAGCACAGTTGTTTTGGTATCCCAGGCTTAATGAATGAAGGTTATTTGGTTCTGAAATTTAGATTTCAGGGGTAACTCAGGGTTACATAGGTGCTACTGGAGGCACTGGGGAGTGGAGCCATGGCTGTTGCGATCTGTTACACTGGAATCCATTTTAGGATGAAGCAAATACTGCTTAGCAGTCAGACAGATGTAGGTCAGCATCCTTTTAATCTTTCAATCATTTTTTTTGCTCCCTGACTTTAAAACTTAACCTTTCTGAGCTGGTTTCCTAACTGTTATGTGAAGGTAGTAATAGCATATTTTGGTAATAGTCCATACTGTCCAGTATTATCGTGAGCTGATACATATAAAGAGCTTAAAATTGGGCCTTTCTCGGTTCAATAAATGTTAATCAGTATAGTGCCTGTTCTGTAAATGAACTAACAATAAATTGTCCAACAGGTATTTCAAAGTCTCACAGTAAAATCTGTCAGCTATTGGTAAATCCACTCCTCTGTCAGTAAACATCTTGGAATCAAGATTCCACCACATCCAGAATTATCAGAGAAGCTTGTGCTGTATGATTTTGGATATATCTGTCAACTTTTAGGATGAGATTGAGTAAGAAAGAAACTACAAGTAAATGCAACCTCAAGAACAGAGATTTCTTTCTGTTCGTTTCTACTGGATCTCTAGCGCTTAGGACAAAGTAGGTGCTCATAACTGTTTGCTGAATGAATGAAAGGCACCGGAGACTTTAAGAAAGAGAAGGAACAGTTCAGGGAGGCAAAACATTCACACATACCCCCACAGATCCCAGCAGTGCTCAGACTCCCTTCTTCAAGCCTGGCATTCACCCAAGAGAGTACACTGTGAAATAAAGAAAAAAGAAGTCTACAATTCAGCTAAAGTTATTTAAACAGCACAGTAAAAGAGGCCTTCCTCTGAAAACTGACATCCATTGTCTCCACATACTATACAGAATCATCTCCAGATGGGTTTTTTTCCCCTGTCACCCAAATATTGCACAGTTATAATAAATATCTAAAAACAAATAAAAGCTGATATGAGAATTCATGGTAAGAATATGATTCCCTTTTCATCCTGGAAAACATCAGTGATTTTAGCGAATAGGGACTTTCTCCAAGCAAGCCTCAAAGACCACTGCAAAAATCTCCCTTCTTTAGAAAACAGAGAGAAAAGGATTGCTGGACAGGGTGGTCATAGTGGTGAGAGATGAGCCCCAAAATTGATCCACCCAGGGGCTGAAGCCCCAGTAAATAAAGCCAAGGGGAATGGACTTTATGAGGATGGTGAGTGAATTCGGTCCTGGAGGTTGGAAATCTGAAAAAGGGTCTTACTGGTCTAAAATAAAGGTGATGGCAGGGCTTCATTCCTCCGAGGGGGTCTGGGAAGAATCTGTCTCCTTGCTTTTTCCAGCTTCTGGGGCTGCCTGCATTCCTTGGCCTCTGGCTTCCTTCCATCTTCAAAACCAGCAAGGGGCCTGTGGGCCTGTGAAGTCTTTCTCATGCTGCTTCACTGTGACACTGATTATTCTGCCTGCCTCTTCCACATTTAAAGTACCCCTGCAATTGCGTTGGCCAGGAAAAGCAAGTGCATTCTTATTTTAAATTCAGCTCATTAGCACTCTTAATTCCATCTGCAAACTTCATTCTCCTTTGCCACCAAACGTCACATATTTACAGCTTCTGGACAACAGGACAATAACGTCTTTGGGGGACCTTTATTCAGCCTACCTCAGTGAGAGGGCCATTTACTTGGGTTTGAAAACGGGCAACAGTGTCAGCAGGTTTGTACTCAACCACAGTTGTGCTTAACCACCCTTGCTCTGTTTGCCCCATGGAGCACAGAAAGGAGGGGCCCAAGACTAGAGGAAGCATGTAGGGGTGAGGGAAACAGGATTCAAGAACCACCAGGTTTCTGTCTTGGGGAAGTGGGTGCATGATGGGGCATTCTCCAGGAATGATTGGGGAAACTACACAGGTGTGTAGGGCAGGTGGCTGAGATCCAAGCTGACTGTAAGCTCTGCCCCATTTCCACACTGCCAAAGATCAGGAGAGCTGGGATGTGACTGCCACAGAAGACCTGACAGAACAGTGGAAGAGAAGCCAGGCGCAGCCCCACCTGGTGCCTGACACGTGGCAGTGGGGCAACAGAGAAAGAGGCTTGTATGACCCGGTGCAGGGCCTGACAGGGAAAGGCCTCTTACTTGGGCAGCTGTGGGGACCGCGAAATGGTCCAGTGTGTTACCATTTCGAATGAGAAAGAAAGCAGTGTGACAGAAAGAATGAGTGACTGTGGGCGCAGACCAGCGGTTTGTTCGCTGGAGTCAGAGGTCTAGGTGTGACTTCCTCTGCAAGAGGGACAGTGGTGAGGCCTCCATTGGACCCCCTCCCACCTCCCTCCTCTCTGCAGCCGCCAGAAGCAATGAAAGAACTTGGGAGGGGTCCCCAGAACCTCAGGGGCGGTCTGGCCTTAAATGGCCTCTCGCCTCCCCACCTGCGGTCCTCAGAGCCCCTCTCCCATCAGCATCCCAGAAGGATGGCGGGCGCGAGGGGTGGGAGAGGTGGGCAGCCAGGGAGCAGTCTGGGGGATCACACACACACACACACCCACTCCCACACCTCCAGACGGGCTGTTGGTATCCATCCGCTGCTCCCTGCGACGCGGCCCCTCCGGACCTCCCGATCCTGGCCCCCAGCGCCCCCCACCCGCCGGTCCCCTCTATTGTAGTGGCGGAAAGGAGGGGGTGGTCGCCACGTAGGTGGCCGCGGAGGTGTAGTGAGGCGGGCTGGCCTCGGCCCGCCCCTTGGCGGGAGCGCCTCCCGGCCCCGCCCCCTCTGGGTCGGAACTACGGTGGGCCTGGGAGGGGGCGTCGAGCCCGTTGGTGCCGTATCCCTCCGCCCCCCTTCCCGACACCCCTCGCCGCGAGCGGTTCGTGCCGCAGCCTGCGCAGCCCCTGCCCGTTTTGGTGCAGCGGCGCGGGGGGCGGGCCGCCTGTGTGCGAGTCGGCCGCACGGAGGGCGGTGGGCAGGCGCGCGAGGCGCTCGGAGAGGAGGGCAGGCCGGCGGCCTGGGCCTGAGTCGAGAGAGGCAAGTGGGGGTGTGGTGGGGGCGCGGGGGTGGCCCCGCCGTTGCCCGGCGTGCAGCCCGCCCTCCAGCCGGCAGCCTGGCGAGGAGCCGCCGAGGCGGTCGGAGCCGGTCGCCGAGAGCGGTGCGCAGCGGGCCAGCGCCGGGGGAGCCGTGGCGCTGCGGCGGCGGCGAGTGGCGCGGGCCGGGGCGCGGGGGCGCGGGGGCCCCGGAGAGGCTGCCGAGAGGCTCCCGGGGCTCCTCTAGAGGCGCCTCCCGCCCGCGCCCAACAGCCGGCTTCCCGGCGCCGCGCCCCGCCCTCGGCGGTGTCTGTGCGGGGAGAGGGCTGGGGGGCTGCTGCGGGCGAACGGCGGGGCGGGGGCGGGGGGCGCGGGGAGGCCGCGGGGCCGGGGCGGGGGGCGCGGGAGCTCGGCGCCGGGCCGGCGGGAGCGGGCCAGTGGCTCTGGGTCCTCCGGGCCTGGATCGTGGAAAGGGGCCGTGGGGCCCCGCGTCCGGGGTGCTGTCGCTTCCCACAGGCGCCTCGTTAATGCCGAAGTCTCCTGTCTGCGCGGTAGGTCTGGCGACTTGAGGCTGCAGGGTGCATCTCTAGCGGAGAGGCTTGCGACAAAGGAGGAGCAGGAAAATAGCCTGGATTTGTGGAGGTGTGTGGGGATGGGACGGTGGGCAGACGCCATTGACTGGAGACCCGAATGGGGGTGGGCTGACTGCGACCAGAGCAGGTCAGGCATCCAGGAATACCTCCTAGAAGTTCTCTCTCTACCAGATTTCTAGGCACGTCCTTTGCCTTTCTACATTATTTGCATCCAAAATTGTAGGCAGGAAAAGATGGGCTTGGAGATGACAGTCAGACAGAAGTCATAATTACAAGTACCATTGCACAACCTGTTTTCTAGAATATGCGGGCGCCATTCCCCCAATTTATGCTGCGCATGCAAAGGGATGTGGTGCACCTAGTGGTGAATCAACGGAATTGGAGAGTGAGCAATGGGAAGAGTGTGACGTCAAGAGAAGATGTCATTTTCTAGAACCCTGAAACAGAGGGCCTAAATAAAACGAGAATATTCTGCCAAGAGGACTGTAAATGTTGAACGACAAATAACTTGTGGATTCCCATGCTTGGTGTTGGTCCATCCACCAAGCACTCAGTTGCTACCATGGTCTCCTGACTGCCTTACCTTTTTGTCTGTTTGTCCGTAGGCCTTTTTCAAGGCTGGTCACTTCTGCAGGAAAGGAAAGGAAGAAGACACTGGCTCAAATTTCTGAAGGTTGGTGTGAAGAGGGGCAGTGCAGGGGACAGCTATGGAGTAAGATCGTGGCAGGTGTCTTTGATTCTCTTGCTGTGTGCTAGATTTGCACAATGCTGCAGCATCCCTTGTCCATTTCCTGCAGGAGGTATTAGGAATATTGGGGTGGGTGTGGATTGAGCTGTGAATGTTAGCAGAAGACTTGAGAGCAGGGACCAGGATACAGGAAACATTAGACAAATTGGACCCTTAAACCGAAAGGGAGATGTTTACAAACGTTAGGGGTCAGGGTGTCTGTGTGTCAACCAAGTATTCAATCTCCATTTTTTCCTGTGTGTTTACGTGTCTGTAGGGTGGCCTGCTGTCTGCTATAGGGCTTAATATCACTGGAACAAGGCAAGGAGGGGGAATTGCCCCACATCAGTGCAGGTTGGTATGAGAGTGGGTACACCTTTAGGCCAGGAATGGAGGCCAACGCAGGCCCCGGAGTGATTAGGCTCTAGTCTGGAGGTTCTCAGCCTCTCCCATTGCCAATACACTTTCTCTCCAACCTTACACCTGTTTTGTAGCAGGCAATACTGTGGCATCTCTAGGGGTGAAGGGTGTAGGCCAAATAAGGGTGACAGAAAAACTTTGTTATAGTCGGACTGTCTCACCAAGCATTCAAGGTCCAGTCTCTGAGTCTCTGCATGGAGTGACACAATTGGAAGAGACTCAAAGTCTCATGTCATTCTGTCTCCCCAGATCCACCTCCAGTGGCAGCTCTGGTGGTGTTGGAATTGCTGCTGACTACCGTCCTCCAGAGGTCTGCACCCACCTGGGAACCATCCGTCCTCCCCCAGCTTGGTTGTGCTTCTGCTGCACTGTCTGTAATATTGGCTGAGGCTGGGCTTGAGGAGGAGGCTGGTTGACGGCTGGACTGGCTTGACTCTAACTCGTTTCCTACTGTATCATCTCCTGAATCGCTGAAGGATCAGAGTGTGAAGATACAAAACTCACAGATCTGTGGTAGAGGCTGAGACTGGGGTAGGAGTATTTAACTGAGCCTTCTCTGTAACTTGTACTATGACTGGGGCCGAGATTGAGCCTGGTGCCCAGGCCAAGCCTGGAAAGAAGGCTGGAGAAGAGGTTGGGGGTGGGCCTGAGAGAGAGAATGAAGTCCCACTGGTGGTCAGACCCAAAGTTAGGACCCAGGCCCAGGTAATGCCTGGGGCCAGGCCCAAAACTGAGTCCAAGGTTATGTCTGGGGCCAGGCCCAAAACTGAGTCCCAGGCGGTGGCTGGGGCCAGGCCCAAAACTGATTGCCAGGCAATGGCTGGGGCCAGACCCAAAACTGAGTCCCAGACAGTGGCTGGGGCCAGGCCCAAAACTGATTGCCAGGCAATGGCTGGGGCCAGACCCAGAACTGAGTCCCAGGCAATGGCTGGAGCAAGGCCCAAAACTGAGGCCAGGGCAGTAGGCGGGGCACGACCTAAGACTGAGGCCAAGGCAGTCCCTGGGTCAAGGCCCAAGGATGAAGCCCAGGCGTGGGCCCAGACTGAGTTTGGGGCTGAGGCAATGTCACAAGCAGAAGGCATGTCCCAGACCCATGCTGTAGCTTGGCCACTGGTTGGTGCTGAGTCTGGGTCAGTAGTTAAACCTATGGCCCTGTCTGTGGACAGGGAGCTGGTCAATGTGGACAGTGAGACTTTTCCTGGCTCCCAGGTTCAGACAGGAATCCAACCCTGGTTTGCATCAGGGGAAGAAACTAATATGGGGTCTTGGTGCTATCCAAGGCCCAGGGCTAGAGAGGAGGCCTCTAATGAGTCTGGATTCTGGTCAGCAGATGAAACGTCTACGATGTCTTCTTTCTGGGCTGGAGAAGAGGCCAGTATCAGATCATGGCCCAGAGAAGAGGCTAATACCAGGTCCAGGCACAGGGCTAAACATCAGCCTAACCCCAGGTCCAGGCCCAGGTCCAAGCAAGATCCCTATATTGATTCCTGGTCTGGATCTGAGGAGGAGTCTGGCAACCCCTTCTGCTTGTGGGCTGGAGAAAATACCAGTAACTTGTTCAGGCCCAGAGTCAGGGATGAGGCAAATATCAGGTCCAAGCTCAGGACAAAGAGAGAGGACTTCTTTGAATCTGAGTCTGAAGACGAGTACTATAAGGAGTCCTGGTTTTTGCCTGGAGAAGAGGCCAGTAGTAGATTCAGGCCCAGAGACAAGGAGGAGCCTCATACTGTCTTAAAGCCCCGGGTCCAGAAAGATGTTAATAACAGTGATAAGGTCAAACAAGAGCCCAGGTTTGAGGAGGAAGTCATTATTGGGTCCTGGTTCTGGGCAGAGAAAGAGGCCGGTATGGAAGCTGGGGCTTCGGCCATCTGTGAATCCAGGCCAGGGACTGAGGAGGGGGCCATTGGCGGATCCTTGTTCTGGACTGAGGAAAAGTCCAGTTTAGGGGCTGTGGCCAGAGAAGAGGCCAGGCCAGAGTCTGAAGAAGAGGCCATATTTGGGTCCTGGTTCTGGGACAGGGATGAGGCCTGCTTTGACCTAAATCCCAGTCCTGTGTACAGGGCTAATTCCAGGTTCAGAGATTCAGTTGAGGAGGAAGTTAATGTATCATCCAGACCCCAAACCTGGGAAGAGGTCACTGTTGAATTCAAACCTGGTCCTTGTCATGTGGTTGGCTTCCCATCTCCAAGCTCCTTTAGAATTTCTGATGAATCAGCATCTGTATTCTCTGAAATGTTTGAGGGAAAGCCCAAGAATGTGGAACTTACCCCAGAAGGGGAAGAGCAGGAGTCTCTGCTTCAGTCTGATCAGCCTGAGTCTGAGTTCCCATTTCAGTATGATCCGTCCTACCGGTCAGTCAGGGAAATTCGGGAGCATCTTAGGGCCAGGGAGAGTGCAGAGCCTGAGACTTGGTCCTGCAGCTGCATACAGTGTGAGCTTAAAATTGGTACTGCAGAGTTTGAAGAACTCCTTCTATTAATGGACAAAATTCGAGATCCTTTTATTCATGAAATATCTAAAATTGCAATGGGTATGAGAAGTGCTTCTCAATTTACCCGAGATTTCATTCGGGATTCAGGTGTTGTCTCGCTTATTGAAACCTTGCTCAATTATCCCTCCTCCCGAGTTAGGACAAGTTTTTTGGAAAATATGATTCACATGGCTCCACCTTATCCAAATCTAAACATGATTGAGACGTTTGTATGTCAAGTGTGTGAGGAGACCCTTGCTCATAGCGTGGGTTCCCCTGAGCAGCTGCTTGGATTAAAGATGCTTAGACACCTCACTTCAACTACTGACTACCACACGCTGGTTGCCAATTATATGTCTGGGTTTCTCTCCTTACTAACCACAGGCAATGCAAGAACAAAGTTTCACGTTCTGAAAATGCTATTGAATTTGTCTGGAAATGCTATGGTGGCAAAAAAACTATTCAGTGCCAAAGCTCTATCGATATTTGTGGCTCTCTTTAACGTAGAAGAGACAAATGATAATATTCAAATTGTTATTAAAATGTTTCAGAATATCAGTAATATTATAAAAAATGGAACAATGGCTTTAATTGATGATGATTTCAGTCTTGAGCCGCTTATTTCTGCATTCCATGAATTTGAGAAGTTAGCTAAGGAACTACAAGTCCAAATAGACAATCAGAAAGATCCTGAGGTGGGACAACAAAGCTAATGTGATTAACCACCTGCCTCTGATCAGCCTTATGTTCCCAAAGAACCCTGAGTAGTGTTTTGGTCTTCACAGTCTGGTTTTATGTGTAACAGATTTTTAATTCTGATGTTAACTTTGTCCAGTCCTTGCTTCGAGCTGGATTATTTCATGGATGCCAAATGAATATTAAAGCTGAAAACACATTTGTTGATATTTGTCTTGCTGTCCAGATTGCAGTATTTTTTCAGTATTGAGCTTCCGATGAACTGAGTCGCCTATGTAAGCTATCCTGCTCTTCGTTGTTTAAACATATGGTTCTCTATTCGAGTCTGTGTTTTCAATAAAGTTCTATGTGAAAACTGGCAGAAGTGACACTTATTCAGTTTAAAATACAGGTGGAGATACATTGTGCATATTTACAAACATAATAGTATAAAAAAATACCCTCATTGGAAAACCCCATTCCTGAAGCTTAAGAAGGAAGAGATTACTGTGGGCTACAGTACTTGAGGAATGATTCAGAGAAAAGGAACCCACTTAAATTGGTCACTGAAGGGTAAGATAAGACAAACAGTCATTCCTGGAGGTGAGCAGTGGTGGTGAGAAGAAAGGGTGTAATTGGAAAATCTGTTCTAGTAGTATGGATCTACCCTGTCTGCCTGAAATAGGTGAGACAAGTTTAATGAGGGATGCAGTTGGAACGAGGCCAGTTTGGAGAGCTAAGTCTGCATATCTGCACATTTTACAACTCCTAGTGCAGGTGTTGCTTCAGTGCCGCCTAATGAGTGAAAGAGTAAAATAGCACACCAGTTAAATGGAGTCAGGAATAAGATTTCCGTTGTGATCCTAGTCCAAGGAAATACCATGCAGCTATTAAAAATAATCTATTTATTGGCATGAAATGATCCTGATGCCTTTATATTTGGTGAAATAGGGAAGAATGTGACATCATCTATGGAAAACTAGATCCCATTTTAAAAACTTATGTGTAAATAGACACAATTTCTATGCCATTACAATATGACTTTCTAAGAAACTTTATATATTCCATAGTCTGGAGTAAAATATACCGTGCTAAAAAAATTTTCAGAGACAGGCGTTGGGGAGATAAAAAAATTAAGAAAGGAGTTTTCTTTTTGTGAGGAAGATTGGCCCAGAGCTAACATCTCTTCCCATCTTCCTCTTTTTGCTTGAGGAAGATTGTCTCCAAACTAACATCTGTGTCAAGCTTCCTCTATTTTGTGTGGGACGCTGCCACAGCTTGGCTTGCCGTGCTAGGTCCCTGTCCGGGATCCAAACCTGTGAACCCCAGGCTGCTGAAGCACAGCGTGAACTTAACCACTATGCCACTGGGCCTGCCCCCAGGATTTTTTCTTTTAATATGCTTACATCTAGCGCCTCAGGTTATAGGTGGACATGTTGGAAAGGATACAGTTATATAAATGAATAAAATAATGTGTTAAAAAGGATTTTTAGAGATAAAATGATTTAGAAAAGTTGGAAAAGAATGAGACCAGAAAGATTAGCTTCTTAGATGAAAGGTTTTAACGAAAAAAAAATTACCAAGGATGCTGAGTTTTATTTTAGTCTCTTGATTGTACAAAGATGGAAACTTATTTACATAACTATTACATTTAAAAAGTCATATTTCCCTTTGAAGAGACGACAAAGTTCTAGAAGTAGTGGTGATGGTTGCACAATATTGCCAATTTACTTAATGCCCCTGAATTGTACACTTTAAAATGGTAAGTTTTATGTGTATTTTCCACCATAATAAGTAAAAAGATCATACCACATCTTCAGACAGAATTGTAGAGGTCAGAGAGAGAGTTGGTTTGGAAAGGGAATCAAGACTTGTGGGAAATATCATATGTTTTATTATGCCTGTCAGACATGGTGAAACTGTTATTTGTTTTGTCTGAGGATGCTGTTAATTTTTGAAAAGGTAGAACTATGGCTTGTAAATTAGAAATGAATATGTGAAAGTTTTTCAACACAAACAACTGCTGAGATTATAAAATGATTGAAGGAGATACATATGTATGCAATACACAATATAATCAGATGAAATATGTATGTTACATCTCATATACATATAAAATTAATAAATGTTATTAATGATAAAATTAATAAGTGAATCATTTCCATATCCATTGGACAAAATATCTACAAGTTAGCTTCTCAGGGTTGAAAACTTGATCAATAGAGAGGGAAGCCCAGCAATGCACTGAAATAATATGCAATAATCTAAGTGGTCTTTATCCAGGTTTTGTATAGTTTTTCTGACAGTGCAACATGCTCTATTTTCCTACCTGGTTCTAGTAGTCAAGGTTTATGGAAGTAGGGCAAAGTGGCACTTTTGCCGCCTCCTTTCACAGAGGGCAAGTGTTAACAGGGATCATCCTGGTGGTAGAAATTGGAGTTTGAATGTTTGGTTTGCCTGTCAATATTTTTCAAGACAGAGCGTGTGTGTGTGTTTGTGTGTCCCAAGTTTATACAGGATATTAAAAGTCAGTTGTCTCCAAACTCCTCATGGAGTGTTCCTCGCCAGCCCTGTGCTCCTGCAGAGCAAGGCCTAGGGCTAGAAGCTTTGGCTCCAAATCCAGCCTGCCTTCCAGCTCTCTGTCTTCACTGTGGTCAGGAGCTTCAGGTTCTTCTAGCAGGCAGCTCAACCCCAGCGGCAGAAGATTCTGCTGTCCCGCGCTGCAGGGCTGCAGCACCCAAGCTGAGCGCTGGGTCATGTGGGGCTGACGGCGGGTCATGTGACCACGCCCTCACTTGGGCGAGCAGAGAGGTGCGTTGCTTGGAAAAGGGAGAGGAAGGACACACACCTGACGACTGGCCAACTGCCATGGGAGGAGTGGTAGGATGTTGTGGTGGATGGGTGCGTCTGTGTGCTGCACTAGGCTGAAAACTAATGTCTCAGTCCACCAGAATTAGGGCATCTGTTAGTAGAGGAAACAATCCCTCAGCCCATTGCGAGCGTGTTAGCCAGGGTCTGCCTTTCGTCCAGGAGCTCAAGAGGCAGGAAGTCTGCGGGAGGCATCCGTGGAGAGAAGCAGCGGCCACTGTTGGAGGAGGTGGGTGCGAGGCCCAGAAATGGTATCCGTGGGAGGTAGGGGCTGAGACCAGATCCGGGTGCAGGAGGTGCCTGGGACCCTCCTGCTCCCTCCTGCCTTCTGAACACCCTTTCCCCCACCGCCAGGCTACCAGCTCAGCGCTGTGTGACTGTTTTTCTTTGTGTGGGTGGGAGAGGTGGACACCTGGAGGGAGTTGGCTTCAGGGGAGCCCAGAGAGAGGAGACGGTGAAGTGACAATTCGTGAACACCCAATTCGAGTACGCCCATGGCGCTGGCTCTGGAAAGGCAGGGATGGGGACAGAAGGGATCTGTGAGCTACACTACTACTCCCTTCCTCCCACTTTGTTGGCCCTCACTCTTGTCTGTCTTCCAGACAGTGGGGATGGCTGAGCTCCATGTTGTGGATGAGTTGTGGGTGAGGGGGGTGATGAGAGGGGAACAAGACTAACTTACTCCAGGGCTCCAGCTGCCTGGAGATGCAAGAGAGGAATGAACCTCGGTCTGTCCAGCTGTAGGGAAGGAAAGAGGCGACAGACTCAGGAGGAGGGAACCTAGATGCTTTGGGCCCTTCACATAGGATTTGTCATTGGATCCTGGGAAGCTTCTCAACTCCCAAGAGGATTCCTGGATTTTTATCCCAGGCAGCAGCTCCCTTCCATCTAGGAACACAAAAGTTCCTACTCTTTCCTTCTGAGGCTCCCTCCCCCTGCTGTCCTAGCCTCAGAGGAAGGTCTTTCTGGGAACCACCTACAGAAACTGCTTTATGGATGGTTTCACATTTTCCCCTCTGCAGACACTTTGCTGTCTCCCTTGTGTTTTGCTCTCTGCTTACTTCTTAGGAATTGTTCCTTTGCTCTTGTCGGGGTGGAGAAAATCCTCTTTCTACTGTTCTTGTGTTCTTATGGCTGGACTAACAATAAAACTGACACAAGACTAAATTGACAGGAGAAAACCCGTTTAATACGTACATATTAGAGATCATAGAAAAATGATTCTTGGAGAGTGAACACAGCAGGCAGTATACATCTTTTACACAAAGAAACAAATTTGTGAGGAATGACAGGACAAAGAAGCTTAGATATGAGGAATGTAATTAGTGAGGAATTTCAGCAGAGTTTAGGCTTTATGTAGTAAATTTGCAAAGTTTGTTGATGCAGGCTTCTCCGCCCAGAGTTCCCTTGCTCAGGAGATGAGGATTCAGGGAGAGCATCTTTCACAGGGGAGATGTATTTCCTGCTTCCAGGGGGAACAGAGACAGGAGGGTCAGAAAGCACTTTTTGCTTCTCAAGTAACTTTAATTCAAAATAATCAATATGCTATTGTGGGATATTTTGGGGTGGCCTGCCCTGGGCCCTAACAGTCTCATCCTAGGTAGCAGCCCTTGCTATGTCCTTGGCCTCTTTCTAATTGAAAATTCCTCCCTCATGTATCCACTGGATACCAACGCAGTTTAGGAAAGTGTCACTAGGATGTAATGAATTTTCCTAAGCCCACTCATGTCCTTATTTTTATACCTAGTATAGAGTTGAAACTATGCTGAAATACTACCTCAGGCCCTCCTGTTTACATTTAAAAGCTAGGACTGAGCAGTGGGCAAATTACAGATGTTGAGGCCTAGGACTGCCTCTTCTCTCTTACCTGCTGCCTCTTTTATTATTTTCTTCCCTCCACTCTCCAGAATTCTGGTAATATAAGTATTGGGACCAATGTTCAGGTTATGGAATTTCCCCTCAAGCTCTGTTGTCTCTTGTCTGTGTCTGTGTTTTTAGAGTTTGCCAAAAGAGAATACCTCAAACATGGTGTGGTATGAGAAAAAATATATCTAACCTTTGTCCTGGGTTCCTGGCACAGAGCTTCAAAAGGCCTTGTAATTTCCTGAGTGATAGGCGTGTTTTTGTTATGCTAATGAACTGACTTATGGTGGGCCCCTAGATAGCTTCAGGATGTGGGCCAGTCACCAGAAGGACCAACCATATGATTAGAGTTGGAACCTTAGGCCAACCCTGAACTCCAAAGAGGGGAGGAGGGCTGGATTTGGTGTTTAATCACATGGCCAGTGATTTAATCAATCATGCCTAGGTAGTGAAATCCCAGTGAAAACTCGGGCTCAGTGGAGCTTCCTGGTTGGTAAACACACTGATAGCCAGGGAGGGTGATGTGACCTGAATCCTTGGGACAAGGGCATGGAACCTGTGTGTCTAAGACCCTCCTAGACCTTGTCCTATGTATATCCTTTATAATAAATCTATAATTCTAAGTATAGCACTTTTAGTGAGTGCTTCTAGTAAATTCTCAAACTTGAGGGGGTCATGGGAACCTCTGAATTTATAACTGTTCAGTCAGAAGTCTGGTTGGCCACCCAAGAGTCCTAACTGGCATCTGATCTGAAGTGGGGGTAGTTTTGTTGGGGACCGCACACTTAAACCTGTGGAGTCTGATGCTTAACTCTAGGTAGTTGGTGTCAAAGAATTTATGTCAGAACAACGGTGTCACGCATCCCTATTTTTAGCAGCCACCCCTAGATTAAAGTCTGTAAACCTACCTCTGATCCTATGCGTCATACGTGAACAAGTTAAAATGAAGGAGGCAGAGCCCACCAATGTATTATGGGTGAAAAAAGCGGCATCTGTTTTTGTGGCATGCACTTGCAATTTAGATGATTTTTAAAGTTCTTTATAACTCTTTTTTCTTATCAGAGCTTCCTCAGCCTAGAATTCCTCTTGGGAGTACTGCGTTTATATTTGTGGAACTTCACACTGTGGCCTGACCAGATACCTCTTAAGTCCCAGGTGCATCCTGAAGCAGATACTTAACCAATTCATGCCTGTGGATTTTTTCAATCTCAGCCAAAGGGCAGGGTAAGGGGGGGGGGGGGGAGGAGGGGCGGGCGGGGGTGTGTTTTGTCTAAGCATGAAGATGATTATCCCTTTTTGATCACTCCTTGGGTAGGACTTGTAGGGGCCAGGATCATCCCTCAGTTCTTCCTGGCATGTAAAGTAAAAATCTCATCACTCATATGGCCCTTTTGTTTCTGTCCCTTTTCTGGATATATATTATGGGCTATCTCGTAATAAATAGAATGGTCTGTTCAGATGTCACTTGACTTAAAATGTTGCTGCCTGGGAATAAAATTAGGGTGGATTTGTCATCTGTCCAGTCATGAATGAAAGAAAGGTATCTTCTTATGGCACAGCTGGAATATTAGCACCCACTGACCCTCTACTCTGCCCTCAATTTCAAAAGAGCAACCTCCAATGGGGTCTCATCTATACAGTACTATCAGGTTCCCTATGGGGGGTTTCAAGGCCCTGCACCCTTCTATACAATTCCACCGTTCAATCTCCATCTCCCAACACATTCTTCTAAGCCAGGGCCAGAACTAGAATGAGATCAGGACACAGTTTAAGGAGTCACTCACTCTCAGGTGCCTCACCCTAGTCCAGGCCCTGCTTCACTTGCCTGCACTCAAGCCACATTGGACTGCCTGCTATTTCCCACCCCAACTATACTCTGTGTGTTACTACTTCTGTGACTTACCCCAGGCTGTTCCCTCAGTCTTCAGTGCTCTCACAATCCTTTCTGTGCCTATGGGAAATATATTCATCCTTTTAGGCTCAGCTTAAATGCTAGGGCCTATTTGAATTCTTTCTGATACTCGTACTGTTACTCTTTTCCTCTTGGTAGGAAGTAATTCTTCCATCCTGTGTACTTACATAGTATTTTTTTTTTGAGGAAGATTAGCCCTGAGCTAACATCCATGCCCATCTTCTGTTACTGTATATGTGGGACGCCTGCCACAGCATGGCTTGCCAAGTGGTGCCATGTCCGCACCCAGGATCCGAACTGGCGAACCCTGGGCTGCCGAAGTGGAACGTGTGCACTTAACTGCTGCGCCACCGGACTGGCCTCTTACATAGTACTTTATTTGCCCCTATTTTAGCATTTGTTTCTTTATGCCTTGTACTGGAGTCTTTTTTTATGAATAAGAAATAGTGTGAGGGACAGGTAGCACAGAAGAAGAAACTTAGACTCTGAAAGTGTGAATCAAACACCAGTCTGTTTTCTGCAAGACTTGAGCCTTTTACTACTTATAATAGTAATTATTGTTAATATTAAGATTTATTGAGTGCTTTGTATGTGCCAGATACTCTTCTAAGGGTTCTAAATATTAACTTATTTAATCTTCAAAACAAACGTATGGAGTAGGTGCTGTTGTTATCTCCGTTCTACATATGAGGAAGCTGAGGCACAGGCTGGTTAAGTAACTTGGCCAAGCTCACTGAGTGGTTAGCAGAGAAGCTGAGATTCAAACCTTTGTAGTTTGAATCTGGAGCTGATGTGCGTTACCACTATGCTACATCTATAGCCCCCTAGTGCTAATTATCACTAAAGGCTGCCATCATCACTATCACTATCATCATCATCATATTTTCTGTTCCTTATAGCTTGTAGCAAAGTACTTTATTCATAAAGAAACTTAAACCTGAGTGTTGTTAGACCTCCTGTCCCTTATCCCATTCTCCCCGTGTATCAGTCTATTCCAGCTTTTCCTTCCTTCCCAACTTAATGGTCCAT
Source organism: Equus asinus (assembly GCF_041296235.1). Classification (NCBI taxonomy): domain Eukaryota; kingdom Metazoa; phylum Chordata; class Mammalia; order Perissodactyla; family Equidae; genus Equus; species Equus asinus. Next base: position 96,537,729 of record NC_091820.1, read on the forward strand.
CACTGTCCATCATTTTTACTACTTTCCTACTTCATCCTCTGGTGCCTGGGTCCACTGTCCTCGCAAAATCCCAGCTCTTGATAAATCTCAAATATCCACCTTTTTTTTATACCTGTGTTACTTAGTGCAGTGCATCTGGAAAAAGTTAACCAAACTTTTCTGACTATTGACACTATGAATTTATCTTTCTCAACCTCAGTAGAGTCCCCTGAATTGAAAGCAGATAACCTCTGCTATGTTTACATTATGGATATTTTACAAGAGTGCACTTTCACACAATGGCTCTCTGAACTGAAACTTGGCTTATTTATGAGCTCGAGTATTTAATGTACCTCTGAACTCCCTAGATAAGTAAGAGTTTAAATTTTCTGCCTGAAGCTTTCCTTTTCAATCCAAAACAAAAGACAGTCACAGTTGTCAGACTTCTGTTCTGCCACTGGTTTTAAGAGGTAGGTGCTCACTGAGAGACAGGAACTATTACTCATTGAAGAGTTGTTGTTTGCCTGAGCATACATATCATGTAGGGTTGTTTGTTCCATTTTCATATAACAAGGAACTCAACTAAAACTAACTTAGTAAATTTATTATCCACAGATTGGAAGTACTGAGGTAGGGCAGCCTTGATGGTTATTTAATTCAGCTAAGGACTCAGCTGTCTTCCATCTCTTTCTTCTTCCCTTCACAATATCACCTTCCATCCTGAGGCTGGAGGCTTGATGGATGCAATAATCCTAGGAGTGAAGCAACTTCCTGAGGAAGAAAAGCAGACAATCCTTCCTGATAATCTTTTCATATGAGAGAGGACACTTTCTTCAGAAGTCCTTCTGCAATCTTCTCTGAATGTCTTATTGAGCAGAGTTAGATTACCACCCTTCCTGAACCAGAGAGTACCAAGGGGATGGATTACCCCTAGACTGAGCAGACTTATTCTTGGAACTGGGATCAGCCTCTGTGGTACATGACTACAAGGAACAGGGAGGCATACTTATGCAAAAATGACATTCTTTTAGTAAGGGGTTATAGTAAGCAACACAGAGTATACAAAGCACTGAGGTTACAGTGACAAAGAGCACAGTGGCAATGTCTTAGCAATTATGCCATCTAAAAGCCACCATGGACTTCTCATCTACTCTTTCCTACTTTCCTCAGCTGACCCCATAATATGATATCACAATTTTAAAAGGAACTAGAAAGACCTGATACATACAGGTATTTCAGAATATCAGATAGTTTCTCATTATAGTGTGCACAAGAATCCTGTGAAGTAGTTATTACCAGCCCTCTTTGAGGGATGAATTGACTGAGTTATAAAAACTTAAGTACCTTTTTCAAAGTGACACAAATAGTGGCAAAGTCTCTATTTAAACTTTGGACTGCCTGGCTCTGAAGTCTGGCGAAGTTCCAGGGTAGAGCTCAGAGGAGAGAGTCCCTACTCTAGCATGCAGCCTCCCTTTAGAAAGTGCTTCCAGGGCTTAGAAACTGGTTGCTCTAGTCTAAGCAAGTACCTAGTAATAGAGTGCCCTGCCTTTTAGTGGAGTGGTGGTGGTGACAGAGATGATTTTTTTCTCCTAGGGTTAAGTCACAGTTGCTCAGACTTCACCACCAGGAACTTTGATTCAGGAAGTCTGAATTCTAATCTACACTCCAGGTTAAGAATTTGGGGGCTGAAATGCCAGGTTCAGGGAGCCATGTAAATTTTCTATACCTGGGAGATCAAAGAGCTAATATTAATGGAGCAGCTAGGTTTTCAAGGGCAACTTTATTCCCAGATCTGAAGTTCACCTGAAAAGAAGAGGACAAAAGCTATGTTCACTAGTCTTTAGCTACCCCATTAAAGTCCATAGGCCAGAATTCCAGTTTAAGTTTTGACATATAAAGAGCTTGGAATTCATCCTGAACTTATAAGCAGAAAAAAAGCTGAACCGAGAGTCAATGACTTATCTTAGACCCATCAGAGAGCTGAGGTCACAGGGCAAATGACCACCCCAAATTCTGGAGAAATGACAAATCCTGTGAGTCACAGTGTATCCTTACATAGAGCAGAAACTGCTAGAGACATAAACAGGTAAGAACACTTAAATGGTAATTGTGACAAATTGCTGGAAACTGAGTGTGGAATAGTATGAGAGAGAGAGATCCCACGGGGACCTGCAGTCTTAAAGGTTTAGTGGGCTTTACCTCCAGGAACTCTGGCAGGTTCTCACAGTGAGGATCCCAGAAAGATCCCTTCAGGGCTCTGGCCGTGAGAGGGGAAGTTTACTCTTGTGAAATACACTCAGAGCCTCCTCCATAACAAAGGCCTACTCTCCAGTAGAAAAGACTTTCGCAGAGCCTTCCCCTAGCTGAGGGAGAGTCATTCTCCCTACCTGCTCACTCTAGCCTTCCATTCTCACATAAGGGGTAGAAAGAGGCTAAGAAACACTTGTGAAGGTCACAGCCTATGGACACAGGCCCAGAAAAGACTGGAATTTAGTTTTAAGATTATAGAACACTTCCTTTCCTCCACACATTATCATCATACTAACAAGCCTCCAGTAACAGTAGTAACAGTAACAGTAGAGTACAGCTGAAGGAGCGGCAAGATGCAGACTCTCTCTGCAAGAAGTAATTAGGGAATCCCAAAGTTAAGAGGGAAGAGATAAGGAGACTCTGGCACCTACAGCTACAGAAAACATTACGCACAGCCCAACTGCTAGCCAGCTTAAAATAAAACTGACTAAAGGTCTATTTACCTCAGTTCGTATTACCCAGTATATCTTATCCAGCTTTCAACTCAAAATTATGAGGAACACTAAAAGGCAAGAAAAAGCACAGTTTGAGGATATAAAGCAAGAGTCGGTATCAGAGTCGGATATAATGCAGATTTTGGAACTATCAGGGGATTTAAAATAAGTATGATTAATATGTTAACAGCTCTAATGGATAAAGTAGACAGGTGTGTAGGGCAGGTGGCTGAGATCCAAGCTGGTTGTAAGCTCTGCCCCATTTCCACACTGCCAAAGATCAGGAGAGCTGGGATGTGACTGCCACAGAAGACCTGACAGAACAGTGGAAGAGGAGCCAGGCGCAGCCCTACCTGGTGCCTGACACGTGGCAGTGGGGCAACAGAGAAAGAGGCTTGTATGACCCGGTGCGGGTCCTGACAGGGAAAGCCCTGTTTCTTGGGCAACTGTGGGGACCGCGAAATGGTCCAGTGTGTTACCATTTCGAATGAGAAAGAAAGCAGTGTGGCAGAAAGAATGAATGATTGTGGGCGCAGACCAGCGGTTTGTTCGCTGGAGTCAGAGGTCTAGGTGTGCCTTCCTCGGGAAGAGGGGCAGTGGTGAGGCCTCCATTGGACCCCCTCCCACCTCCCCACAGCCACCAGAAGCAATAAAAGAAGAACTTGGTAGGGGCCCCCAGAACCTCGGTGGCGGTCTGGTCTTAAATGGCCTCTCGCCTCCCCACCTGCGGTCCTCAGGGACCCTCTCCCATCAGCGTCCTGGACGGATGGTGGGCGCGAGGGGAGGTGGAGGCGGGCAGCCAGGGAGCATTCTGGGGGTTCACACACAAACACCCACCCACCCACCGAAGGGCTGTTTGTGTCCATCCGCTGCTCCCTGCGACGCGGCCCCTCCGGACCTCCCGATCCTGGCCCCCAGCGCCCCCCACCCGCCGGTCCCCTCTATTGTAGTGGCGGAAAGGAGGGGGTGGTCGCCACGTAGGTGGCCGCGGAGGTGTAGTGAGGCGGGCTGGCCTCGGCCCGCCCCTTGGCGGGAGCGCCTCCCGGCCCCGCCCCCTCTGGGTCGGAACTACGGTGGGCCTGGGAGGGGGCGTCGAGCCCGTTGGTGCCGTATCCCTCCGCCCCCCTTCCCGACACCCCTCGCCGCGAGCGGTTCGTGCCGCAGCCTGCGCAGCCCCTGCCCGTTTTGGTGCAGCGGCGCGGGGGGCGGGCCGCCTGTGTGCGAGTCGGCCGCACGGAGGGCGGTGGGCAGGCGCGCGAGGCGCTCGGAGAGGAGGGCAGGCCGGCGGCCTGGGCCTGAGTCGAGAGAGGCAAGTGGGGGTGTGGTGGGGGCGCGGGGGTGGCCCCGCCGTTGCCCGGCGTGCAGCCCGCCCTCCAGCCGGCAGCCTGGCGAGGAGCCGCCGAGGCGGTCGGAGCCGGTCGCCGAGAGCGGTGCGCAGCGGGCCAGCGCCGGGGGAGCCGTGGTGCTGCGGCGGCGGCGAGTGGCGCGGGCCGGGGCGCGGGGGCGCCGGAGAGGCTCCCGAGAGGCTCCCGGGGCTCCTCTGGAGGCGCCTCGCGCTTGCAGCCGGCTTCTCGGCGCCGCGCCTCGCCCTCGGCGGTGTCTGTGCGGGGGAGAGGGCTGGGGGGCTGCTGCGGGAGAATGGCGGGGCGGGGGCGGGGGTGGGGGGCGGGGGGAGGCCGCGGGGCCGCTGTGGGGAGCGCGCGAGCTCGGCGCCGGGCCGGCGGGAGCGGGCCAGTGGCGCTGGGTCCTCCGGGCCCGGATCGTGGAAAGGGGCCGTGGGGCCCCGCGTCCGGGGTGCTGTCGCTTCCCACTGGCGGCTTGTTAATGCCGAAGTCTCCTGTCTGCGCGGTAGGTCTGGCGACTTCAGCTAAAGGTGACCTGAGTGGGTAGACTGTGAAGAGACCAAAATGGAATATCTGTTTGCCTCTGAATACCACAGTTTTATTGCCTTCCATGTGTAGGTTTTGCACTCAGTTAATGCTAGCCACTGACAGGCTGAAGAGTCGATTGACTTTCACAGGAAGGATGCATGTAAATAGTGTAGTTAATTCCCCTTTCTCATTCGGGATCTGTTTTCTCAACACCCAGCCCCCTTTAATATGTTGAGGTGTGGGAAGGGCTGTTCAGAATAAGGGGGAAAGTTTTCTGAAGGATGAATTTAGAAGGCGTGAAGTCAGTCTGTTTCTTCAGTTTTTGGTTCTGGAGACCCAAACTCCATCTCTGTCCACCTCTCACAGCCCCTCTCATTTTGGTGTAGAAGCAATCCCACAGATTTTGTGGAATTCCTGAGGGTGACTACCTGAGGAACTATGGGAGTTGAAAGACTTTTATTTACTCATTTCCTGATTCTTGAAAAGGAGTAGTTAGACCCTGAATTCTGGTTATCTGTCCATTAACCTGATATTTTTCTACCATTGTCAACATATTCTCTGGGTGTCTTGCTGAATGTCCCTCCCTCTTTCTGTAGGGCGGGACTCTTTTCTGGCTAGAGGACTGTTCTTTGGTGGGAAGGATAGCATCTCCTGAGGACCCCTGCTGTGTGTGGGCTGGCTGGCATAAGTGGTGAATGAGGTAGGATCTATGTATGCAGGGAAGGGGAATGGGCAGGGGCCTGCAAAGATGGTATTGAAGTAATAGTCCCTATTATCTTCGATACGTGGTTTCTGAATACAGTTGCCTGTGTTCCAATACCCACTCTTGTGCCTGGTATTTTTGTTCAGGGAAAGAGTTGTGGCCTCTGCTGGGAAAAGGACTAACTTCAGAGTTGGGAAGAGGTCTAATTAGATAAGCTGCAGGTCTTGGGGAAAGGAATGGGAAATCATTTGGGAGGAGCAGACAGGTGGGAGACGTTTAACACGGCCTTGAATATACAAAAGCCTATGTTATAAAGCTTGTCATGGGTGTTGGGCCAACTTAATGTCTTCTGTGTTCTCTTCTCTGCCTTTTTGTCTGTCCATAGGTTTTTTTCCTTTATAGGTTTCTGTAGAAATCTGTAGGTAGCTGTTTACTTTGAATTTAATTAAGAAAGAGAACGAAAACTATTCATTTGGATCCAAGGTGAGTGTGAAGATGAGCACGCCTATTGATTGGGGATGGGAATTGGGTGTTTGCAAGTGGGTGAGACCAGATCATATCTTGGAGCCATTGTCTTCCAACTTTGCAGACACCTCTGCCCTTACATTTGTGTATAGGAAATGGGGATGGAGTGAACCAGGATTGTGCCTATTGGGTAATTGATAGATACCCAGGAATTGTGTGTGTAGCGGGGGACGACCCATGAGGAGGACCAAGGAGGCCAGAAAGGTTATATAACCGAAGCTCTAGATGTGGAATGGCAGGTATTGGGTTTAGAAACCAGAGTGCATGTCTGTGTGCCAAATACTCAAAATTCCAGCCCCTCCTGTATTTTTTGTCCATAGGTCTGCCTGTGAGTTGGCTGTAGGGCTTAAGAAAACTGGAAGCAAGGAGGGAGGAGAAAATTGCACCAGATCAATGCAGGTTGGTGTGAGGCCTACCTGGATAGACCTGTAGAGAATAGTAGTGTGTACCAAAGGGACTGGACACTCCTTAGCCTCTCTGACTTTCAGCAAGCTTTCTCATCATTTCTGCTCCTATTTGATGTAGAAAGAGTGTGGTAGTGCCTGGGTAGGACACTGTTGAGCATTAGTGGGAGTGTGGAAAAGATAAAATGAGATAACAGAGTTTGCTACTATTCTACTTCTCCTACCACACAATTCATCTCTACTTTCTTCTATCCTGTGTGGCTGTCTGCATAGAGAAGCACAGTTGGAAGAGACTCAAAGCCCATTTCCTTCCACCCCAGGTCCATCTCCATTGGTGGCTGTGGTGGCCTTGGAGTGGCAGAAGATCATCACCTTCAACAGGTCTGCACTCAGGAGCCATCATCTTCCCTCAGCCTGAGTGTCTCTGCCCTCTGTCTATGTCATTGACAGAGGTTGTCTTTTTGAAAAGGAGATTGTATGAGTGCTGAACTGACAGTAGACTCTCAACTCTTGCTACAAAGTTTCTCTCTGATCCGTGAAAGTGTGTTAAGACGTGGACCTGGGGCACGTTGAGAACCAAGACCAAGACTGTATAGGGCTATCTGTATAACTGGACTTCAATCATGGCTGGGGCTAAGAATGAGAGTAGAAACAAGGTCAAAACTGAAAAAAGGGCTGGTATAGCAGCTGAAGCAAAGAGGGAGGTTTCTGGCATAGTCAAATCTGTAGCCAAGACCCAAGCCAAAGCAATAGCCAAGACACGGTCTCAGGCAGATGCAGTGGCAGAGACAAAAGCAGTGTCTAAGATCAGAATTGTTACTAAGACGAAGAAAGGGGCCCTAGCAGATTTTAGTCCCAAAGCTGAAAGTGAGGCCACTAGAGTATCTCAGTTTTGTTCTGTGGCTGAGGCTAGTGCTGAGTCCAGGTCCACATGTAAAAATAAGGCTGGTATTGATGCCTGGTTCTGGGCTGGGGAAGAGGGCAGTGTTGGTTCCTGGTTCTGGAATGGCGAAGAGGCGGGTAATCGTTCTAGTGCTAAGGATGAAGATAAAGCTGATAGTGGTCCCCTGTCCTGTGCTGAGAAGTTGGAGCCTGTGGGTCGGGCCAGCTGCAAGGCTAGGCCAGGGGCTGAGGAGGAGGAAGAAGAGAATGTTATTGGGAACTGGTTTTGGGATGGAGATGAAACTAGTTTTGACCCTAATCCTAGACCTGTGAGCAGGATAGTTAGGCCTCAGCCTGTGGATGAAATTAATGAAAAAAGTAGGCCCAAGGACTGGTCTGAGGTAACTATCTGGCCCAAAGCTCCTGCTGTAACTCCAGCAGTGTTAGGATTTAGATCCCAAGCCCCATTTGAGACAAAGCCTCCTTCATATATTGTCCTGGCCTCAGCTGAGGAAAATGCCCATTCTTTGCCTGTGGCAACAGCAAGCCCTTCTAGGAGCACTCCCTCATGCTCACAGCCTATCCCTGAGTATCCATTTGGTTCTGACCCTTGCATCCAGACCATAGAGGAGATTAGACGTCAAATCAGGATCAGGGAGGTGAATGGGATTAAGCCATTTGCTTGCCCTTGCAAAATGGAATGCTACATGGATTCTGAGGAATTTGAAAAACTCGTTAACTTACTGAAGTCAACTACTGATCCTCTCATTCATAAAATAGCTCAAATTGCAATGGGGATCATTAATGTTCATCCATTTGCCCAGGAGTTCATTAACGAGGTGGGTGTAGTGACGCTTATTGAAAGCTTGCTCAGTTTTCCATCCTCTGAAATAAGAAAAAAGGCTGTAATTACTCTGAATCCCCATTCTGGGGATGAAAGACAACGCAAGATTGAATTACATGTTAAGCATATGTGTAAGGAAACCATATCTTTTCCTTTGAATTCACCTGGACAACAGTCTGGATTAAAGATACTAGGGGAACTGACTACTGATTCTGACCATCACTACATTGTTGCCAATTACTTTTCAGAGCTTTTCCATTTGCTATCCCTGGGAAATCGTAAAACCAGAAATCTGGTTTTGAAAGTGCTTTTGAACATGTCTGAAAATCCAACTGCAGCCAGAGACATGATCAATTCAAAGGCGTTAGCAGCATTAAAGCTCATCTTTAACCAGAAAGAGGCAAAAGCCAATCTTGTTAGTGCCGTGGCCATATTTATTAACATAAAGGAGCATATCAGAAAGGGCTCAATTGTAGTTGTCGATCACTTGAGTTATAATACACTCATGGCCATTTTCCGTGAAGTTAAAGTGATTATTGAAACAATGTAAAATGAGCCAGAAATAAAAGAGAATACTTTTAATAATCTCCAAACTCTAATAGGCTAGTTCTTCCCAGAGCTGTGCATAACATTTTGGTTATCACAGTGTGCATGTTACAAATTACATCTTTAAGATGATATTACCTGTGACTATCTCTAGGTTTGAGCTTAGCCATTTTTGGAGTATCAAATGAATATTACACCATGAGCTGAAAACAGCTATTGATTTTTATGTTGTGTAGATGGGGAGCTTTTTAACATTTTACTTAAGGTAGTGAACCAGTTCATTGTCAGTACGCTAACTTGTTCATTAGTATCTGTTTAGATCCATGTGTAGCTTCAAGAGGCAAAAAAGAAAATATCTTGAATTTAGAATCTAATTGCAGAAATAAGGCATATACACACAAAAAGAGAATTAATAATACATACATTCATACACAGACACGCACACTCACACTCATTGCCAAATATGCACTCAATACGTAAAGAAGGCAGGGCTTGCTATAGATTGTTTAATGTAAGAGGAATTACTGTTTTTCCTGGATTCTGCCTGTATCAGATAACTCATTTTACAACACAGAAATGGCCCTGAATCTGAGATAAAATGTAATATTCATTTTTTAAATTTTATGGCTACGTTTATAACACTCATGTTGTTAGGCTATTTCATTTATGTCAGTCATCTCACAGAAGAGAAAGGAGGTAGGTATAGAGAGGAAACATTTCCCGAGTACCTACTCCTGTGTCACATACTGTGTTGGCACTATGTTTTACAGGATCTTTTCCTCTTCTCATGATGGTACTGTGAGCTAGGTACTATTTTTTTATTATTATAACTCATTATTTTCAGTCAACTCCAATGAGAATTAGGGAGGTTAAATACTTTTCCTAGATTCCCACAGCAGGCAAATGGCATAGCTGTTTTGTCTGATACCATGTTTTTCTGATAACCACAACTCCTTATCACCACACTACCTTACAGTCCTCTTTCACTTCTTTAGGTAGTGGCCCTCAAGGCTTGGAGACTGGTTTTAATGATTCAGTTTTGCTGTAGATAATGTCTGCCAGTCTTGCAATTCTTAACTTCCTCCAAATGCACATATCCATTAGGCATTTGGCTATACTGGCTGGGAGTCAAGAGAAAAGTCAGATGGGTGTGTGGATTTCAACTGGCAGTGTCTGGGAAACAGCAGGTGACCAAAACTGTTGAATGAGTAAGATGTAGATTTGGAGTCATCAGTAAATAAAATTTGCTATATATCCTATCTTTTTCAATCCGTATGTACTTTTTCCTCCAAAGAACTGGAATCAATTCTGTGCACTGTTTCATACATTACATTTAAAAAGATAATTGCTTTCTTCCTCCTTGCAAAATCATACCTTAATTTTTTTTTTTTTACCGTTTATAGTTTATTCTCCTATGTGTCATATGAAAGGCCAAAGGGCTCCATTTACGAGTAGGCAAGCCCACTTTGTGCATTTGTACTGGCTAAACCTATAGAGGATAAACTTAACTGGAGAAATTTAGACCAAAGCTTCAGCTTCATCAACACAGAACAGGAAATCCAGAAGAGAAGCTGCTGCCTCAACGTACATGATAGTGATTCCTGGAAGTCTTTATGGTCCAGAGAGCATTGCCAGGACTTTTAGGCTATGACTGTGGTTCTCTAAGACTCATGATAGGAATTACAACCCCTTGTCTGAGCTGAAGAGAATGTCTCAGTGTGTGAAAATTTTGGGTTATATACTTTTGAGATTTTTAAACAGTTAAGAAACTAAAATAAGATTATACTATAAATGTTATTTCTAACTTACTTTTCCCCTAACTGTATATTGTGAATGTCTTTCCATGTCAATAAATACACTTCTGCAGCATATTTTTGAGTCACTTAATGTTTTTCCTGTGTTCACAGTTGGTGCATAGTGCACTAATCTTTCATTGCATATTCTATTAATCAACAATGTGCACAAATTTATTCTTTTGCAACAATAGGACTGTAGTATTCTGCAACTTGCCTTTTCATCTTTACAATTATCTTTCCAATTTAGTATTATACACATCTGCCATGTGCTTTTTAATAGCTTTATTGAGATATAATTGGAATATATTAAACTGTACATATTTAAAGTAGACAATTTGATAAGTTTTGGCATATGTATACATACATGAAACCATCACCACAATCAAGATAGTGAACATATCCATCATCCTCAAAAGTTTTTTCATGCCCCTTTGTAAACCCTCCCTCCCACCTCTCCCTGTGTCTCCCCACCCCCAGACAACCACTGATCTGCGTGTGACAATATAGGATCATTTTCATTTTCTGTAATTTATATAAAACAAATCATACAGCATGTATTCTTTTGGCGGGGGAGAAGAGGGGTCTGGCTTCTTTGACTCAACATAATTATTTGAGATCCGTTCATGTTGTGTGTATAAATAATTCTTTGCTTTTTGTTGCCAAGTAGCATTTAACTGTATGGTTATACCACAATTTGTTTATCCATTCACCTGTTGATAGGAATTTGTTTGGTTTCCAGATTTAGGCTATTACAAATAAAGCTGCTATGAGCATTCATGTACAACTGTCTCTATGGATGTATGCTTTGCTTTTCTCTTAGGTGAATACCTAGGAGTAGAATGGCTGGATCATATGGTAAGTATGTGCTTAACTTTTACGTTTTCCAAAGTAGTTGTACCATTTTACATTCCCACAGCAGTGTATGAGTGTTCTGATTTCTTCACATCCTTGCCAACATTTGGTATGGTTGATCTTTTGAATTTTATCCATATCTCATTATAATTCTTATTTGCATTTCTCTAATGACTAATGATGTTGAACATCTTTTCATACACATATTTTCCATCCATATATCTTGGGTGAAGTATGTGTAAGTATTTTATTCTCTTAAAAAGGTCTTGTGAACAGCAGAAGTTTTTAATTTTGATGCAGAACACTTCTTTTACCAGTTATGTTTTGGTGTTATATATAAGAAATTGTTGCCTAACCAAGGTCCAAAGACTTTATTTTATATTCTAAAAGTTTTATAGTATTAGGTTCCACATTTAGGTCTGTGATGCATTTTGAGTTTTTTATGTATGGTACAAGTTATTGTTTGAGGTTGATTTTTTGGCATAGTGATATCCAGTTGTTCCAGCAACACTTGGTTAAAAGACTCTTCTTTCCCCACTGGGTTGCTTTTGAGTCTTTGTCAAAAATCAGTTGTCCCTCTATGTATGGGTCTGTTTCTGGAGTCTTTATTCTGTTCCATTGATCTACTTGTGTATCTTTTATTTATTTATTTATTTATTATTTATTTTTTTTTCCTTTTTCTCCCCAAAGCCCCTCGGTACATAGTTGTATACTCTTCGTTGTGAGTCCTTCTAGTTGTGGCATGTGGGACGCTGCCTCAGCATGGTTTGATGAGCAGTGCCATGTCCGCGACCAGGATTCCAACCAACGAAACGCTGGGCCGCCTGCAGCGGAGCACGCAAACTTAACCACTCGGCCACGGGGACAGCCCCTACTTGTGTATCTTAATTATAATGCCACACTGTCTTGATTACTATAGCTTTATAATGTCTTTAAATCGGGCAGTGTTAGTCCTCTAACTTTATTATTTTCCAAAGTTATTTTGGTTATTCTTACTCTTGCTTTTCCATATGAATTTTAGAATCAGGTTGTTAATATCCATGAAAACTGCAGCTAGGATTTTGATTGGGGCAGCTTTGAATCAATAGATCAATTGAGGAACACTTGACACCTTAAGAATATTGAATCTTCTGACACATGAATAAAATCTGTCTTTCTACTTATTTAGGTCTCCTTTAATTGCTCACAGCAGCATTTTGTAGTTTTCATGCAACATACTTTTTAATGTATTCTTTCATATTCTTTGGCATATTCTTATATTCTTTTTCCTGTGAAAATTGATGCATCCTTGTTTATTCATGCCTGTTTGAATATTTCTGCATGAAAAATTCCTTGAAGTGGAACTGCTTTGTCAAAGATCATAAATGCCAATGCCCTTCAGCCACAAACCACCAGGGACATGCCTATATTTGAACAAGTTGGGTTGCAGAGAAGGAAAACACACACTGTAGGGAATCATGGGGTGCTTCAATAAGAGAGATTTGGAAATGACTTATTATAGGATTGGAACTTCTCCAGAAGTTGTTAATCCTCCATGTGGGAAGGGGAGACTCTTGCTACTCTTCTCCCCACAGCCCAGTTAGGTACTTTGGGGAAAGCCTGAAAATATGTCAGGAATAGACAAAATGTCTAGTGTGTTAGCAATGGTCAGAGGCAATAATGATCCAGAAAACAATAGTATGTTTCCAGGTGCTTTGCTTTGAATCAAGAAAGTGCTAGTCCCTCTGCTCCTTGGTGATGGAATGTCATTTTAATGTGAAAATAGAAGATGAATATTGCATTGGAGAGAGTATGCTCCACTAGGCCCATGCTATATTATGTAACTTTTATGTATAGCTGTGCTGTTTTGGTTTAAGAATACAAAGCATTAATCTTTTGTTGGAACTGTCTTGATTCTAGACAGTATGACAGTATGATATCGATTGCACTCATTAACAAACGTCAAAATGCATATAAATACTAATACTAAGTGCATATAAATACTGTCCTTTACAGTGGCCCCCATGGAAAGCCATACACTTATGCTCTAATTCTTTGAAACATTGGAACTGCCTTCAGAACCAGTTTGTGAGTCACACAAGGACACCAGGACCATTATTTTATAGTTGTGGCTATATACTGAATACTTCTGTTGTCTAGATCAGTGCTTCCTAATCTTTATCATGTCATGGCACACACAGAAAATGATAATATTCGTACTGGGATAAACAGACCCATCTGTTCTCCATTAAAGCCATCAGCCCCAGTGACTCCAGCTACCCCATTCCGTGCTGCAACCACTCTGTGGACTGAGGGAAGCAGTGTCTCTGGCACACCTGTAACCCATTTCCAGCATACCAGTGGGATGCTCTAACCGGGGACAGTTCTAGGATTACCTGAAAATGCTTCAGAAGGCACTGCAAAGGTTCAGAGGGAGGGCGAGTGGGTTGGATCTGTGTGCTCTATACCACCTGCAAACTTCACTTTGGGTTTATGATTAAGAGTGTGTTTGGGAAAAGGTTTCCCCAGTTAGAAATTGTTGAGACCACTTCTATAGACGTCCATCCATCTGTCTTTTAAAAGAATCTGGCATCTAATGATTGAATTGCCTTTCTGCATATTGGTAACACTGACAGTGTTAGTGTCTACTAAGTTCTTGCAGTTGAAGGAAATTTATTCATGGTACCCAAAGATTCCCCTGTGCTCATGCTTTGCATAATTTATTAAAGGCTCTATGTAATACTTTGAAATATATGGTCTGAGCACTTACATGAAGTCCGCTTTCGAAGAAGTACGTCACACACATGGCAGGCCAGAGTAAGTAGTAGTATTGAATACAAGTCCCAAATTCATTATTTTCTGTGATTTAATGCCAGGGTTCTCAACTCCCTTGCTTTATCTTCTTTCTGCCAAAACCAGAGCCCTGGAGTGTACACACACTCATTTGTGCCTGTGTTCCTCTAGAAAAATTCCAAGAAGTAGAATTTCTAGGTCTAAGTAAAACATTTTTCATTGGTGAAGGTGTTCAACATTGATTCCCAACCCTGGTTGCCTTGTAATCATCTGGAGAGTTTTTAGAAAATATGAATGCCTAGGCTCCTGCTCCCAGAGATGCTGATTTAATTAATCTGGAGAGGAACTTGGGCCTTGAACGTTTTTAAAAAGCTCCCTAGGCAATTCTACTGTGCAGTCAAATTTGAAAACCAGTGTTGCAGAAAATAGGCAATTTCATATACTATTGGCAGTCGAAGGGGATAATTGGGTATAGCCCCTTTTAATGGTCACTTGCCAATGTCTATTAAAAAACAAATGTCCATACTTTCAAATGATAGTAGATCAATATCCTACAGAAAAATTCATAAAAGTGAGCAAAGACATGTATAAATACGTTAATTGCAGCATTTTTAAATAAACCGATAAATATTCCAAATATCCATGAATAGATTAGTTAAATAATTTACAATATTTCCACAACATGAGGTATTATGCATGAGTTAAAAATAGAGACCTATACTTACTAAAGCATGATCTTTTTGAAAAATAATAGCTTACATACAAAGAGAGAAACTGGAATGACATGCCAAAAATCTAACTGATTATAGCAGGAGGGACTTGAGTGTTTTATTATTTTTTTACTTATTTCTAATTTTTCTTAGTTAAACACTACTTGTGTAATAAAAGTTATAAACATAAGAAGAAGATCTGATAAGGAAGCATTTGTTGTACAAACAGAAAAGCATATACCCATAAAGAAAATATAAATTAAATAGTACTTCTCTAGGGATAAATTACTGAAGCAAGATACAAAGTCAAATTTCAAGCACCCATATTAGTCTAGGAGTTACAAAAATATCAAAAAGGTAGGTATAAGTCTGAGGTAAAATCTACAGTAATTCCCAGAGTAAATCTGATATTTAAGCAGGCCCGGACCTTACCTCATCAAGGTGATTAAGGGGGATGATCTCTCAAGGTGTTGGGAGACTGACAAGAATGTGTACGTTTCCTAAACAGCCAGAACTCAAGAAACCTGATAGACACATGCCCTAAAAGTGTATAAAGGGAAGAAAAAAGGTGCTTTGCTCTCTGAAGGAATCAGTCAAGGGAAGTGGAAGGTCACAGATGGTCATTGCATACACTATTGGCAATGCAAAGACTCGTTTTACATTCAGACATCAGATTTTCTTTAAAAAAAAAAAAAAGTCTACCAAATAAGTCTTGTCAAAAGCAAAGAATAATGAAGTTACTGTTTTTATCTTTAACCATCCACAGAAGCAATTGATGGTTAAATGGTTTATGGTTTCTTATTGAGTCATACCTCTCTAGACAAGTAGGGACTGTTCTGTCATTGGAACAAAAAGTGGCTAATGAAGACATCTTTTCTTTCCCCTGAAACTGACGTTCTGTACACCCTTTGGTTAAGGCAATATGTTTCCAGTATCAAGGGACACAATTGATTAATAATTGCTGTGAGACCCTCACTACTATCTACAATCCTACAGTGTAAAAAACTGAGCACTTAGTCACAACTGAAGTTTCCTTTATTACGTGAATAAAAGAATGAATGAATGAGGTACAAGGTCCTAGATATTGAAAGGGCAGTTCCTCATCTTTAAAATGTAAGTTGAGAACTAAAAATTAGTTCCTTGGACAGCCTTTGCCACCAGGAATTTTCTTCATGCAAAAATCTCTTGAATGAAATGTATGGTCTTTGAGATATTTCAAACTGTGATAGAAACAATGCATTGAATTTGAGCAGGTCTCTTCTTCAGTCATCATTCACACATCCCACCACTGATCAGCCAAACTTTACGATTCAAATGAACCAATTCAAACTGCACATATGAAGTTCTTCCCAAATGCTCTGTAAGTATAAGCATGATAGAGGTTTTGTTTCTTTGCTTTTTTATTAAATATTGGGATCTTAATGGCTATACAATTTTAAATATTATTTTTATCATTTGATATTATATCCTATATAATATGCGAGGAAGGAAATCTAACTTTATTTTCTTTTGAATATTTAATAAAAATAATTTAAAAATTCTTTTCTTTACCCAGTGATTTGAAAATGCCACTTTTGTTGTAATAAGCACTTATAAATACTTTGATCTCCTTCCGGGCTTTCTGTTGTATTTCATTAAATTATATACTTGCATTCGTTTTAATTATTCTAGCTTTGTAATTATTTTAGTATAAAACTGAGCAAGTATCTCTTCATTATGCTCCTTCTGGATTGCCATCAGGGCTAGGTAGTAGTATTACTGTTCTGATGAAGTAAGGAGGGGTCAGGTGACTTACTCAACGTCGTAAAGTGAGAATGTGGCGGATACAGCTCTGGGACCCAGATTGCCTGCCGCTCATTATGGTATTCTGTTGGGCAGAATCATTATTTTGCTTTGTTCCCTTGTGGGATCATGTCTCTCTGTAACTTGAGGCATACAACCAACACCAAATTCTCTTCTCTGCTGCTGACCAAGAGAGTAAGAAAACAGGAAGCAGGAATATACATGTACCATAACATGAAAATGGATGATATTTTCATCCCTGTCCCAATTATATCACTCTAATCATTCTCCAGCACAAAAATGGTGCTGAAGGTTATATATAATGTAACTGTGTGCTAATTTCCCTTCTTAACTCTACAAAATCTCTGATATATTTATTGTCCTTATTTGATACATGGAAAAACTAAGGCTGAACAAAGATAATATTGCTAATTAGTGACAGAACCAAAATTCCCATATGGGTTTGTCTAATTTCAGTGACTGTGCTCTTTTTTGTTTTTTAAAGATTGAACCTGAGCTAATATCTGTTGCCAATCTTTTTTTTTCCTTATATTCTAGTTGTAGGTCCTTCTAGTTCTGCTATGTGGGACGCCGCCACACCATGGCTTGGTGAGTGGTGCTAGGTCTGCACCCAGGATCTGAACCGGTGAAACCCTGGGCCGCCAAAGCAGAGCACACAAACTTAACCACTCGACCATGGGGCCAGCCCCTCAATGACTGTGCTGGTAACACTCAATGAATCCTCCCTTATACATAGCGGTTTTCTGTGGTTCAGATACTGGCTGGTTTAAACCTTAACTGGTATGGTGCCTATGCTATATCATTAAAATATAGTTGTTCACACAACACCCCCCAGGAGAATGACAATATTGGTAATGTGCTTATTCTTTTCACAATAAAGTTTGAACTGAGAGACGTATTTTATGTTCCCCAAGTACCAGGAGGTGTAACGATTAGGGCACAAAACCTGGAGTTGAGGAGAGGGCAGGCTTTTTTGATTATCTTCCATTATGTGCCAGGCAGTATACTAAGCACTTTATGTATGGCATCTCACTTCCTCATTTTCACACATTCCCTAAAGGAAACTATTTCAGAGACAAAGTCACTTGCCCAAAGTTACACAGCTTTAAGTGGCAGCGTAAATGCTCCATCATCATTTTCATGACCCTGAAACAACTTGTGTTACATTTATCATGTTATCTTTCACTGCTCTTTTGTCGCTGGTGGGTGCTAAGTAAATATCTACTGGTTAATGAGTGGAAAAAGATGGGGAAATTTATTTGTGTATGCAAAGATGCGACTAGAAATTAGATGCTGCCATTAAAAACCAAAATAGGCTCAAATTCTTTTCTCTTGCTTTTCCTGTAGGTCTCTAAAATAGGCACAAAAATCCAAATAGGGATTTTTTGCCTATTACATTCATATTAAGCCAGCCCTGGTGGTCTAGTGGTTAAGATTTAGTGCTCTCAACATGGTGGTCTGGGTTTATTTCCTGGTCAGGGAGGCACACCACCCATCTGTCAGTTGTCATACCATGGCGACTGCATGTTGCTGTGATGCTGAAAGCTATGCCACTGTTATTTCAAATACCAGTAGGGTCACCCATGGTGGACAGGTTTCAGTAGAGCTTCCAGACTAAGACAGACTAGGACAAAGGACCTGGCCACCCACTTACAAAAAATTGGCCATGAAAACTCTATGAATAGTAGTGGAGCATAGTCTGATACAGTGCCAGAAGGGGAGAGGATGGAGTGAAAAAGACCGGGCAGTGTTCCACTTTGCTGTACACAGGGTCACTAGGAGTTGGAATTGACTCGACAGGACTAACAATGATAAATACTCATATTAACTTTCCCTTTTAACTTCAAAACAACTCCTCCATCGGCATTAACTAAAACTAACCTCAGGCAAAGGAAAAGATTCAAAAATAAAATTACTTCTGAGAGAATGAGAACAGTCAGAAGATAATTTCCCTCTGAAAACCTGATAATAATGAAGTAGAAAACTGAAAGAAAGCAGCAGCAGGCACTGGATACTGGTGATTTCCCCTAGTTCCCTAGAAGAAAGAAGACTCTGTTATTTTGGGTGACCTTTGTATTCTACCTGCACCAATGGACTTCAATAAATAGCATTGATAATAAGAACTAATGGTGACCTTGCACTCAGTAGAGCTCCTTCCCTTCTATCAATATATCAGAGTAAGCAATAGAATGCAATTTTCCTTTTGTTTTGTTCAACTTTTTCATTCATACTTAAAATAATTCCTTGGCCTTAACAGAGTTCCTTCCTTCCTACCCTGCTGAAAACCCAGAGTGCTTGCCCAGCTGGGCTCTTGGAGCTCCACATCACTCCAGGATAGCTGGACAGTTTCCCTGATTTCATCTTAGTGGTCAGTTCAGACCTGTAGAAGGGAATTGACTCACCAAATGTCCCAACATTGGTGGTACCTCTGGCCAGAGAACCTGGGAAATTCTCCTGACTCTTTCTCCAGTGTCTTGCCCAGCAGATCTGTCATTGTGCTTCTTGTAATATGTTGTCTTTCTGTGGCTCCAAGAATATCACACTCAGCTTATGTGCACACTATAACCTGCAGTGGCTCAAACACTGGGTCCCAGATAGATCTCCTGATCCTCATTCTAGTTGCTCTCCCTACAAAAACCCATGTCATAGATCTTGTCTAGGATCTTGTTTTTTTAGGGGTTTAAGGACATCAGAGATAATCCAGTGCGTGTGCGTGCTTGAGGTTCACCAAGAGCAGCATTTCTCAAACTTTTGGTCTCAGGAGACTTTTGCACTTCTAAAAATTATTGAGGACCCTGAAGAGCTTTAGTTTATATGTGGGTTATGTTGATTGATATTTACCATAATATTAAGTAAAACTGAGAAAAAATATTTTAAAATAACTTTACGGGGCCGGCCCCATGGCCGAGTTTTTAAGTTCGTGCGCTCTGCTTTGGCGGCTCGGGGTTTCTCTGGTTTGGATCCTGGGCACGGACATGGCACCATTCATCGAGCCATGCTGAGTTGTTGTCCCACATAGCACAGCCAGAAGGACCTACAACTAGAATATACAACTATGTACTGGGGGGCTTTGGGGAGAAGAAGGAAAAATCTTTTAAAAAAACCCAAAACTGGGAATTGTCAGCAAATAAAACTCACTGTTTATCCTAACAGTCTTGTCCTATGTATTTGTATTATATTTTTCAAAAGCAGTCAGATTAACCTGCCTTACACAAAATGCTAAAGGGAACCCCTCAGGCAAAAATAAAAGAATGCTAATTAACACTGTAAAAACATATGAATATAGGTGTAAAACTCACTGGAAAGGGTAAATATGTAGTCAAAGTCAGATTCTCTAATATAATGGTGGTGCATAATTCACTTAGAACTGTAGTATAAAAGTTAAAAAAACAAATGTGTTAAAAATAACCATAAATACAATAATTTGTTATTGAATACCCAATATAAAAAATAGGTAAATTGTAATCTCAATAACCTAAAATGGAGGGACAGTAAAAGTATGAAGTTTAGGAATGCTATCAAAGTTAAGTTGTTATCTGCTTAAAATAAGGTGTTATAAATATAAGATGTTTTATATGTGTCACAGTAACCACAAAGAAAAAACTTGTACTTAAAAGATTATGATAGAGGAGTCAAAGCACAAAGCTATAAAAAATATCATCAAAGCACAAAGGAAGACAGAACAATAAGAAGCAAGGAACAATGAACCTACAAAACAGTCACAAAATAATTAACAAAATGGCAATAGTAAGTCCCTACCTGACAATAATTACTTTAAAAGTAAATGAATTAAATTATGTAATCAAAAGACATAAAATGGCTGAATGAATTAACAATATCCAACAATATGCTACCTATATGAGACTCACTTTAGCTTTAAAGACACACATAGACTAAAAGTGAAGGGATGGAAAAGTATTTCAAGCAAATTGTAACCAAAAAAAAGCACAGCTTTACTTTTGTCAGACAAAATAGACTTTAAGCTAAAAATGGTCAAAAGAGACAAAGAAGGTCATTTTATCATGATAAAGGATCAATCCATCAAGAAGATGTAACAATTGTAAATATTTATGCACCCAACATCACAGCACCTAAATATATACAGCAAATACTAACAGAACTAAAAGGAGGAATAAACAGCAATACAATAATAGTTGTAGACTTTAAAACTCCACTCTCAACAATGGATAGATCATCAAGACAAAGAATCACAGGTTTTAACATACATATACACATGCCAACTTCCTCACCCAGGCAACCACTCATCTGCTTTCTATCAATATGAATTAGTTTTCATTTTCCATAATTATATATAAATGGAATCATACAGCATATACTTTCTTTTGTTTCTTCAGCATAATTTTAAATTCTTCTATTTTATTGTATGTATCAATAGTTCACTTTTTTATTGTAAAATACACATATAATTTGTCATTTTAGCCATTTTTAAGTGTAGAGTTCAATGGCATTAAATACATTCACACTGTGGTGCAACTATCATCACCATCCATTTCCAGAACATTTTTGTCTTCCAAAATTGAAACTCCATACCTGCTAAACAATAACTTGTCATTCCCCCTCTACCTAGCCCCTGGAAACCACCATTTTACTTTATGTCTATATAAATTTGGCTAGGTACCTCATGTAAGTAAAATCATACAATGTTTGTCATTTTGTGTCTGGCTCATTTCACTTAGGATAAAGTCTTCAAGGTTTATCCATGTTGTAGAATGTGTTCAAATTTCATTCCTTTTTAAAGCTGTATAATATTCCATTGTATGTATATACCGTATTTTGTTTATTCATACATCCATCAATGGACATTGGGTTGCTTCCACCTCATGGCTACTGTGAATAATGCTGTCATAAATATGGGTGTACAAATAACTGTATGAGTTGCTGTTTTCAGTTCTTGAAGGTATATACCTTCAGAATGGAATCACTGGATCATATAGTAATTCTCTGCTTAACTTTTTGAGGAACTGCCATACTGTTTGCCACAGCCACTGCACAGTTTTAAATTCCCACCAGCAACGCACAAGTTTTCCAACTTCTCCACATCATCACCAAAACTTATTTCCTGTTTTTTCTTAATAATAACCATCCTAGTGGATGTGAAGTGATGTCTCATTGTCGCTTCAATTTGCATTTTCCTAAAAATTAGTGATGTTGGACATCTTTTCAGGTGCTTATTGGCTATTAGTATATCTCCTTTAGAGAAATGTGTATTCAAGTCATTTCCCCATTTTTTGATCAAGTTATTTTGTTGTTGTTGAGTTGTAAAGTTGCTTTATCTATTCTGGATATTAATCTCTTATCAGATATATGATTTTCAAATATTTTCTCCCATTCCATGGATTGCTTTTTCACTCTGTTGATAGTGTTCTTTCAGGCACAAAAGTTTTAATTTTTATGAAGTCAAATTTATCAATTTTTTCTTTTGCTTTCTGTGCTTTTGGTGTCACATCCAAGAAACCATTGCCAAATCCAATATCATTAAGCTTTTGCCTTATGTTTTCATCTTCTTTTCTTTTGCTCAGGAAGATTTTCCTTGAGTGAACATCTGTTGCTATTCTTCACCTTTTTTTTGCTTGAGGAAGATTAACCCTGAGCTAACACCCATGCCAGTCTTCCTCTCTTCTTTCTGTGTGTTGCCTCCACAGCATGGCTGACAAGTGGTGTAGGTCCGTGCCCAGGATCCAAACCCACAAACCCAGGCTGCTGAAGTGGAGCATGCCGAACTTAACCACTCCACCACAGGGCCAGCCTCCCACCTGTGTTTTCTTCTAATAAATGAATTCAGTAAAGTTGTAGGATACAAAATCAACATAAAATATTAGTTATGTTCCTATAGACTAACAGTGAACTATCTGGAAGTTAAATTAGGAAAACAATCCCATTTATAATAGGACCAGGAAGAATAAAATACTTAGGGATAAACTTAAGTAAGGAAGTGAAAGACTTGTATACTGAAAACTACAAAACATTGATGAAGGAAATTAAACCAGATTCAAATAAATAGAAAGACATCTCATGTTCATAAGTTGAAAGCCTTAATGTTGTTAAAATGTCCATATTACCCAAAGCTATCTACAATATCAATGCAATCCCTATCAAAATCCCAATGACATTTTTTACAGAAATAGAAAAAACAATTCTACAGTTCATATGGAACCATGAAAAACCATGAATAGCAAATCAATCTTAAGAAGAAGAAAGCTGGAGGTATCACACTTTCCTAATATAAAATATGTTATAAAACTACAGTAGATAGTGTTTTTTTTTTTTCTTTCAGCACTTTAAATATATCCTCCAACTGCTTTGAGTCTGCAAGGTTTCTGTTGACAAATCTACTGGTAATCTTATTAAGGATCCCTTGCACATAGTGAGTCACTTTTCCCTTGCCACTTTCAAGATTCTCTCTTTGGCTTTGGCTTTCAACAGTTTGATTATAATATGTTTGATGTGGGTCTTTTTGGAGTTCATTGAGATTCTTGGATTTGTAGATCTATATCTTTCTTCAAATCTGGAATGTTTTTACCTGTTATTTCTTTGAAAAATCTCTCTGCTGCCTTCATTCTCTCTTTTTCTGTGGCTCCTATAATGTGCATATCTGTTGGCTGGATGGTTTCCCATAAGTCCCTTAGGCTAGATGTACTTTTATTCATTCTTTTTTCCTTTTGCTCCTCAGATTCAATAATTTCAAATGGCCTATCTTCAAGTTCACTCATTCTTTCTTCTGCATTCTCAAGTCTCTTGTTCAACCCTTATAGTGAATTTTTCAATTCGTATATTGCATTTTTCATCTCCAGAGTTTCCATTTGGATCCTTTTTATATTTCTCTTTTTTAATTTTCTCATTTTGTTCATATATTTTTTTTCCTGATTTCTATTAGCTCTTCGTGCATGTTTTCCTTTAGCTCTTTGAGTATATTTAAAGCAGTTATTAAAATTTTTTCTCTTGCAATTTAGTGTCTTTGCTTCCTCACAATCCTAGTCTTTGCAGACTGGCTTCCCATTGGGGAAGACCTTCACTAATTAGCAGATCATATTCTAAGCTTTGGATTCAGCCTGCAGTGAAGACCTAAAGACTTCCCAGTTTTTTCTGCTCATGCATCTTGCCTGGGCCTGTGTGTGTGCCTCTTTAAATTCTCCCATATACACGGCTTCTTTTAAATGTCTTAATTTCCCAGAGTCTCATCCCAGCCTCTTCTTGGGGACTTAGATGTTTTGTTTATTTCTCTATCTGTAATATCTTGCCCCAGACATCTGCATGTCTCTAGTTTCCCTGCAGGTTTCATGAGCAGTGCCAGATGCTTCCCAAGGCTCTTCCCAGCCTGAGATCTAAGCTATGCTGCTTCCTCCCATCTGAACTCAGAGCTGGATGCAACACAGACCAGTCCTTCAGGCAGCTCCCAGACAGGGTAGGATATTGCAAATAAGATCTGTTCTGTTTCCTCTAATTCAAGGGAGGGAATTGAGATTTGGGCCTCTACTTACTCTGACCATGCCCTGTTGTGCCACGAAGGAGGTGGAGCAAGGGTGAGTAAAAATGCCATGTTATTTCCTGCCATCTGAATGTAGCTTTTCCTTGATTGGACATTCACTTGATTGTTGTAGACCTTTGACTGTTTTTCCAGAACTCTTATAAAGTTATTTTATCTATTCTCTAGTTTTTTTTTTTTTAACATTTCCATGGGTAATTGAGGGCCTTGAGCTTCTGAGTCTGTCATCCTGCTGATGTCACTCCAAGATTTCTGTAGTTCATTTTTTTTTTATTGCCAAGCAGTATTCTATTATATGGCTATAGCAGTTTGTGTATCTATTCACCTAATAGACATTTGGGTTGTTTCCAGTTTTGGGCTATTACAAATAAAGCTTCCATGAGTATTCATATACAAATATTTTTGTATGTGTATGTTTCTATTTCCCTTCCATGGTACCTTCAAGTGAAATGACTGGATTATATGATAGGTGTATGTTAACTTTTTGAGAAACTGCTAATCTTTTTTCACAGTGGTTGTAACGCTTTACATTCCCACAAGCAGTGTATGAAAGTTCTGGTTTCTCAGTCTCCACACCAACACTTGATATGGTCTGTCTTTTTAATTTTAGCCATTCTAATAAGTGTGTACTGGTGTCTCACCGTGGCTTTAATTTGCATTTCTCTAATGAATGATTATGTTGAGCATGTTTTCCTGTGCTTTTAGATCATTTATATATCTTCTTGTTGACATGTCTATGTAAATATTTAGCCCATTTTGAGGGGAGGATGGTATTTTCTTATTATTTAGTTTTAAGCATCCTTTAAATATTCTGAATCTAAGTCCTGCATTATATATATGCTTTACAGGGTTTTTATCTCAGTCTGTGTCATGTCTTTTCATTCTCTTAATGTCTTCCACAGAAAAAGTTTTTAGGTTTGATGAGGTCCAATTTACCTATTTGTTCTTTGGTATCATGTCTAAGAAATATTAGACATGCCACAAAGATTCTCTTCCTGTGTTTCTTCTAAAAGTTTTAGATTTTCAGGCTTTACATTTAAATGTGATCCACTTTGAGTTAATTTTTGTGTGTCATGTGAGGTGAGGTTTTAAGTTCTTTTCTTTCTTTATTTTGCATATCCAGTGTTTCCAGCATCATTTGTTGAAAATACTATCATTTCTTCAATGAATAACTCATGCACATTTGTCAACAATCACTTGTATAGGTGTGGGTCATGCCTGTTATTTTTTTAATATACCAGAGATTGTGAGATTTACATTTTTGGCTCCTGCTTATTTTTTGTATTTCCATAAATATTCTTGAGCTTGGTTTTGGGATGCATTAAATTACTTGGGAATAGCTTTATCCTTTCAGATCTTGCTTTTAAGTTTATTAGCTGAGACCAGAGCCTTGTTTAGTCTAGGGCTAATTATTACCCACTACTGATGCAAGACCCTTCTGATAACTCTTTCCAATGTTCCATGAGTTTTGAGGTTTTGATTGGTGGATTGGAACTATTTGTGGCCCTGTGTGAATACCAAGTGCTCTAATACTTTTGGGTTGTTCTTTCCCTGGACTTGAGGATCTTATTCACACACAGGAGGTTATCAGTGCTCTGCTGAATCCCCATGGGGGTTCCTCAGTAGATCTCTGGAGTTTTCTCTCTACATATCCCTCTCCTCTGTCTTTTGAACTCCAGATGCCTGATCCCCCTACACTCTCAGCTCTCTCTCTTCAATTCAGAGTCTGCTTAACTCTGTCTGGATTCCCCCTCCCTACATGTGGACCACATTTTGAATAGCAAGGGAATAAAGTGAATTTAGAAAATAGAGATCAGCTAGCTGTCAACCACAGCCAGAACTTTTGTTTGGGATGTTTCAGAAATGGAAGGAATAACGGTGGGGCTCTGGCCATGACTCACACTGAACACAACCACTTCTTTGAAGTCGACCTAAGAGGAAATGCCTTGTTTGCTATTCACCTTCACTACCACAAACCTCCTGACAAAAAGGGCCTTAGCCCAACCCTCAGCTCAACCTAGGCACATATATGTGAATATATATTACATGTCCATAAATAATTCTGCAACTTTCTTTTTGACTTCACAATTTATCTTTGACAGCTTTCTGTTTCAGTATGTATAATTTTTCTTTTTTGCAATATTATAGTATTCCATTGTTGTATGTTTCATGGTCTATTTACTCAGTTCCCAGGTGATAGACATTTATTTTTTTGTTGAATAAATTTCACATGCAACATTGTGTAATTTTAAGGTGTATAACGTGTCTATATTCATTATACTGTGTATTAGAGTTCTATGACCTATTTATTATTCAATACAAGTTTGTGCTCTTTAATACCATCACTCTTATCCCCTCCCATCCCCTGGTAACCACCATTTTACTCTCTGTTTTTTTTACAGGTTTAACTTTTTTATATTCCACATATAAGTAGTATCATATAGTACTTGTCTTTCTCTGTTGATGTATCTCACTTAGCATAATGTGGTCAATGTCCTTCCAAGTTGTTGCAAATGGGAGGATATATTCCTTTCTCATGGCTGAATAATAGTTCAATGTGTAAATGTACCACATATTTTTTATCCATTCATCTGTTGATGGGCATTTGGGTTGTTTCCCTATATTGACTATTGTGAATAATGCTGTGATAAACATAGGAGTGCATATATCTTGCTCAGATCCTGTTTTTATTTCCCCTGAGTATATACCCAGATGTATAATTGCTGGATTGGATGATAGATCTATTTTTAATTTTTTGAGGAACCTCCATATTTTTCATAGTAGTTGGACCAATTTACATTCCCACCAACAATGTATAAGTGTTCCCTTTTCACCACATCTTGCCAGCATCTGCTGTCTCTTGTCTTCTTGATGATAGCCATTCTAACACGTGTGAGGTGATATCTCATTGTGGTTGTGAGTTGCACTTCCCTGATGGTTAGTAATGTCGAGCATCTTTTCATGTGTCAGCCATTTTAATTTCGTTTTTGAACACATGTCTATTTAGTTCTTCTGCCCATTTTTTAAATTGAATTTTTTGGTTTTTTGTTACTGAGTTGACTGAGTTCTTTATATATTTTGGATAGTAACCCCTTATCTTATATATGCTTTGCAAAAATTTCTCCCATTCTGTAGTTAGTCTTTTTATTTTGTTAATTGTTTCTTTTGCCGTGCAGAAGCTTTTGAGTTTGATACTGTTCAGTTTGATTTTTCCTTTTGTTCTTTGTACTTTTGGTATCATGACCAAAAAATTATTGCCAAGACCAATATCGATAAGTTTCTTCCCTATGTTTTCTTCTAGGAGGTTTATGGTATCAGGTCTTATGTTTAACTCTTTCATCCTTTCGAGTTAATTTTTTGTGAGTGGTGTAAGATAGTCCAATTTTCATTGTTCTGCATGTGTTTCTCTAGTTTTCCCAGCACCATTTGTTGAAGAGACTATCCTTTCCCCATTGGGTATTCTTGGCTCCCTTGTCACATATTAGTTGACCATATAGGCTGGGGTTTAATTCTGGGCTCTCTATTCTGTTCCATTGGTCAATGTGTCTCTTTTTGTGCCCGTGCCATATTGTTTTTATTACCATGGCTTTGTAGTATACTTTGATCTGCAAGCGTGATGCCTCTGGCTTTGTTCTTTTTTCTCAGGATTGCTTTGGATATTTGGGGTCTTTTGTGACTCTCCACAAATTTTAGGATTGTTCCTTCTATTTTTGTGAAGAATACCTTTGGTATTTTAATGGGGATTGCATTGAATCCGTAGATAGCTTTGGGCCGTATGGCCATTTTAACAATATTAATTCTTGCAATCCCTTAACACAGGAGTCTCTCCATTTGTTTGTGTCTTCTTCAGTTTCTTTCAGCAAGGATCTTTCATTTCCTTGGTTAAATTTGTTCCTAAGCACTTTATTGTTTTTGATGCTATTGTGAGTGGCATGGTTTTCTTTTTCAGGTGCTTCCTCTTTACTATAAAGGAATGCAACTGATTTATTTGTGTTGATTTTGTATTGTGCCACTTTACTAAAATCATTGATTAATTCCAACAGTTTTATGACTGATCTTTGGGATTTTCTTTTTTTATTGAGGTAACGTTGGTTTAAACATTGTATAAATTTCAGGTGAATGTCATTTTATTTTGACTTCTGTATAGACTACATTGTGTTCACCAACAAAAGTCTAGTTGCCATCTGTCACTGTACACATGTCCCTTTACTCCTTTTGTCCTCCCTGAATCTACTTCCCCTCTGGTAGCCATCAATATGTTCTCTGTATCTATGTGTTTATTTGTTTGCTTGTGTTCCACATGTGAGTGAAATCATACCATATTTGTCTTTCTCCATCTAAATTATTTCACTTAGCATAATACCCTCAAGTTCCCTCCACATTGTTGCAAATGGCATAATTTCATCCTTTCTTATGACTGGATAGTATTCCGATGTGTTTTTATATATAACATCTTTTGTATCCATTAGTCTGTTGGTGGTCACTTAGGTTATTTCCAACTCTTGGCTATTGTGAATAATGTTGCAGTGAACATAGGGGTGCACATCTTTTTGAATTGGTGTTTCTGTGTTCTTTGGATAAATAGAAGTGGAGCATCTGGATCATATGGTATTTCTATTTTTATTTTTTTGAGGCATCTCCATATTCTTTTCCATAGTGGCTGCACCAATTTACATTCCCACCAGCAGTGTGCCAGGATTTTTTTCTCCATATTGTATCCAACACTTGTTATTTCTTGTCTTTTTTTTATTTTTATTGTTTTTTAATTTTTTATTTTTCTCCCCAAAGCCCCCTAGTATGTAGTTGTGTATTTTCAGTTGTGGCATGTGGGATGCCGCCTCAGCATGGCCTGATGAGCAGTGCCATGTCCTTGCCCAGGATTCGAACCAGTGAAACCCTGGGCTGCTGCAGCAGAGCACGTGAACTTAACCACTCGGCCATGGGGCCAGGCTCTATTTCTTGTCTTTTTAATAATAGCCATCTGAAGGGCATAAGGTGATATCTCGTAGTAGTTCTGATGTGCATTTCCCTAATAATTAGTAATGTCGAATATCTTTTATGTGGCTGTTGGCCATCTGTATATCTTCTTTGGAAAAATATCTATTCAGATCCTCTGCCCATCTTTTAATTTCCCTTGCCTGAGGAGACATATTCAAAAAGACACTGCTAAGAACGATGTCAAAGAGCATACTGGCTATGTTTTCTTCTAGGAGTTTTATGATTTTAGGTCTTCCATTTGAATCTTTAATCCATTTGTGTGCATTTTTGTGTATGGTGCAAGATAATGTCCTACTTTCGTTCTTTTGCATGTGGCTGTCCAGTTTTTCCAACATCATTTAGTGAAGAGACTTCCATTTCTCCATTGTATGTTCTTGGCTATTTTGTCAAAAATTAGCTGTCCGTAAATGTGTGGGTTTATTTCTGGGCTCTCAATTCTGTTACATTGATTTGTGTGTCTGTTTTACTGACAGTACCATGCTGTTTTGATTACTATAGCTTTGTGGTATATATAGAAATCAGAGAGTGAACTACCTCCAGCTTTGTTCTTTTTTCTCAGAATTGCTTTGGCTATTTGTGGTCTTTTGTTGTTTCATAGAAATTTGAAGATTCTTTCTTCTATTTCCATGAAAAATGTCATTGGGATTTTGATAGGGATTGCAGTGAATCTGTAGATTGCTTTAGGTAATATGGACATTTTAAGTATGTTAATTCTTCAGATCAATCAGCATGGAATATCCTTCCATTGCTTTGTCTTCTTTGATTTCTTTCAATAATGTCTATAGATTTGTCTTGTTCTTCTTTTAATTTTATTGAGGTCATAATAGTTTATAACATTATCAAATTTCAGTTGTACGTTATTATTTGTTAGTCATCATATATATGTGCCCATTTACTCCTTATGCCCAACCCCTAACTACTTTCCCCTCTGGGAACCACTAATCTGTTCTCTTTGTCCATGTGTTTGTTTATCTTCCACATATGAGTGAAATCATACAGTGTTTGTCTTTCTCTGTCTGGGTTACTTTGCATAACATAATCCCCTCAAGGTCCATCCATGTTGTTGCAAATGGAACAATTTTGTCTTTTTCATGGCTGAGTAGTATGTCATTGTATATATATACCATACGTTCTTTATCCATTCATCCATAGCAGGAGACTTGGGTTGCTTCTGTGCCTTGGATATTGTGAATAATGTTGCAATGAACATAGGGGTGCATAAGTCTCTTTGAATTGTTGATTTCAAGTTCTTTGGATAAATACCCAGTAGTAGGATAGCTGGGTCATGTGATATTTCTATTTTTAATTTTTTGAGAAATCTCCAGACTGTTTTCCGTAGTGGCTGCACCAGTTTGTGTTCCTACCAGAAGTGTATGAGGGTTCCCTTTTCTCCACATCCTCTCCAAAATTAGTTGTTTTTGGTCTTGGTATTTATAACTGTTCTAAAAGATGTAAGGTGATATCTGATACATTGTAGTTTTGGTTTGCATTTCCCTAATGATTAGTGATGTTGAACATCTTTTCATGTGCCTCTTGGCCATCTGTATATCTTCTTTGGGAAAATGTCTGTTCATATCCCCTGCCCATTTTATGATCGGGTTTTTTGTTGTTGTTATTGAGTTGCATGAGTTCTTTATGTATGTTGGAGATTAACCCCTTCTCAGATATTTGACTTGCAAATATTTTCTCTCAGCTGGTTGGTTGTCTTTTCATTTTGTTCCTGGTTTCCTTTGCCTTGCAGAAGCTCTTTAGTCTAGTGTAGTCTCATTTGTTTATTTTTTCTTTTGCTTCCCTTGTCTAAGTAGACATGATATTCAAAAAGATGCCTCTAAGACTAATGTCAGAGTGTACTGCCTATATTTTCTTCTAGGAGTTTTATGGTTTCAGGTCTTACATTCAAATCTTTAATCCATTTTGAGTTAATTATTGTGTAGGATGCAAGATAATAGTCTACTTTCAGTCTTTTGCATGTGCCTGTCCAGTTTTCCCAACACCATTTATTGAAGACACCTTCCTCTCTCCGTTATATGTTCTTGGCTCCTTTGTAGAAGGTTAGCTGTCTGTAGATGTGTGCTTCTCCTTCTGGGATTTCAATTCTGTTCCATTAATCTGTGTGTCTGTTTTTGTACCAGTACCATGCTGTTTTGATAACTGTAGCTTTGTAGTATATTTTGATGTCAGAGATTATGATGCCTCCAGCTTTCTTCTTTGTTCTCAAGATTGCTTTAGCTATTCAGGGTCTTCTCTTGCCCCATATGAATTTTAGGATTCTTTGTTCTATTTCTGTGAAGAATGTCATTGGGATTGCATTGAATCTGAAGATTGCTTTAGGTAGTATAGACATTTTAACTATGTTTATTCTTCCAATCTATGTGCATGGAATATCTTTCCATTTTTTATGTCTTCTTTGATTTCTTTCAATAATGTTGTATAGTTTTCATTGTATAGGTCTTTCACCTCCTTGGATAAATTTATTCCTAGATATTTTATTCTTTTTCTTGTGGTTATAAATGGAATTGTATACCTGAATTTTCTTTCTTTTAGTTCGTTATTAGATTATAGAAATGCCACTGATTTTTGTAAGTTGACTTTGTACCCTGCAACTTTGCTGTGGTTGTCGATTATTTCTAATAGTTTTCTGATGGATTCTTTAGGGTTTTCTATATATAAAATCAAGTCATCTGCAAACAAGAGTTTCACTTATTCCTTGCCAATTTGGATACCTTTTATTTCTTTTTCTTGCCTTATTGCTCTGGCAAAAACCTCCCATACTGTGTTGATAAAGAGTGATTAGAGTGGGCACCCTTTTTGTCTTGTTCCTGTTCTTGAATCTTGAAGGGATGGCTTTCAGTTTTTCCCCATTGAGTATGATGTTGTCTATGGGCTTGTCATATATGGCCTTTATTGTGTCGAGGTAGTTTCCTTCTATACCCATTTTATTGACAGTTTTTATCATAAGTGGATGTTGGATCTTGTCAGATGCTTCTCAGCCTCTATTGAGATGATTGTGTGGTTTTTATTCCTCATTTTGTTAATATGGTATATCACATTGATTGATTTGCAGATATTGAACCATTTCTGTGTCCCTGGTATAAATCGCAGTTGATCATGGTGTATGATCTTTTAAATGTATTGCTGTATTCGGTTTGCCAGAATTTTGTTGAGGATTTTTGTATCTATGTTCATCAGTGATATTGGCCTTTCGCCTTTCCTTCTTTGTGTTGTCCTTGTCTGGTTTTGGGATCAGGGCAATGTTGGCTTCACAGAAGATGTTAGGAAGTGCTCCATCTTCCTCAATTTTCTGGAATACTTTGAGAAGGATAGGTATTAAATCTTATCTGAATGTTTGGTAGAATTCTCCAGAGAAGCCGTCTAGGACTGACCCTGGACTTTTATTTTTGGGGAGGTTTTTGATTACTGTTTCTGTTTCTTTACTTGCGATTGGTCTGTTCAGATTCTCTATATCTTCCTGATTCAGTTTTGGGAGGTTGTAAGAGTCTAAGAATTTATCCATTTCTTCTAGGTTGTCCAATTTGTTGGAATATAGTTTTTCATAATATTCTCTTATAATCTTTTGTATTTCTGTGGTATTCGTTGTGATTTCTCCTCTTTCATTTCTAATTTTATTTATTTGAGTCTTCTCTCTTTTTTCTTAGTGAGCTGGGTTAAGCGTTTGTCAAGTTTGTGTATTTTCCCAAAGGACCAACTCTTTGTTTCATTGATCCTTTCTACTGTCTTTTTTGTTTCAATTTCATTTATTTCTGCTCTAATTTTTATTTCCCTCCTTCTACTGACTTTGGGCTTTGTTTGTTCTTCTTTTTCTAATTCATTTAGGTGTCGTTTGAGATTGCTTATCTGACGTTTTTCTTGTTTGTTGAGGTGAGCCTGTATTGCAATGAATTTTCCTCTTAGGGCCGCTTTTGCTGCATCGCAAATGAGTTGGTATGGCGTGTTTTCATTTTCATTTGTCTCCAGGTAATATTTGATTTCTCCTTTACTTTCTTTAATGATCCGTTGGTTGTTCAGTAGCATGTTGTTTAGTCTCCACATTTTTGCCCCTTTCCCAGCTTTATTATTGTAGTTGATTTCTAGTTTTGTAGCATTATGGTCAGAAAACATGCTTGATATTATTTCAACCCTCTTGAATTTGTTGAGGCTTGCTTTGTTTCCAAAGATATGGTCTATCCTTGAGAGTGTTCCATGCAAACTTGAGAGGAATGTGTAACCTGCTGTTTTTGGATGGAGTGTTCTGTATATATCTATTAAGTCCATTTGGCCTAGTTTTTCATTTAATTCTACAATTTCCTTGTTGATTTACTGTCTGGATGATCTATCCATTGGTGTTAGTGGAGTGTTGAGGTCCCCTACTATTACTGTACTGTTGTTGATATCTCCTTCTAGTTTTGTTAATAGTTGCTTTATGTACTTTGGTGCTCCTATATTGGGTGCATATATATTTATAAGTGTCATGTCTTCTTGGTGGAGTGTCCCATTTATCATTATAAACAGCCCCTCTTTGTCTCTCTTTATCCGTTTTGCTTTGAAGTCTTCTTTGTCTGATATAAGTATGGCAACACCTGCTTTCTTATGTTCATTATTAGCTTGGAGTATCGTCTTCCATCCCTTCACTCTGAGTATGTGTTTGCCTTTGGGGCTTAGGTGTGTTTCCTAGAGGCAGCATATTGTTGGGTCTTGTTCTTTAATCCATCCTGCCACTCTGTGTCTTTTGATTGGAGAGTACAATCCATTTACATTTCGAGTGATTATTGAAATGTGGGGGCCTAATGCTGCCATTTTATTGCTTGTTTTCTGGTTCTCCTCCATTTCCTTTGTTCCTTGTCCCATGATTTTTGGACTACCAATTCAGGTAGGTAGTTTTCTATATTGGCTTTCTTTCTCTTTGTAACTTGTGTCTTTATTCTTGTTATTTGTTTAGTGCTTACCATGTAGTTTGTATAAAACATCTCATAGATGAGATAGTCCATTTTCTGATAGCCTCTTATTTCCTTAGATTAAGCCATTCCATCCCTTTCCTCTTCCCCTTCTAGCTTGTTATTGTCATGTCTTTTTTTCTTTCTTCTTCCTTCTTGTGTTGTGAGTTTGTGGTTAAAATGACAAGATTATATTTATTCTTGGTGTTTCCCTTCCTTTTATCTTTAATGTTATACTTAGCACTTGCTAGCCTGTTCTGATGGAGGGCTGCAATTTTCTGATTTTGTTTTTCTACTTATCTCCTTTGCTCTGGGTTTTGTAACCCCTTTCCTTTTTTTTTCAGGTATGAGGGTCTTCCTGAGTATTTCTTGGGGGGGGGGTCTTGTGGTGATGAACTCCCTTAACTTTTGTTTATCTGGGAAAGTTTTTATTTCTCTCTCATATTTGAAGGATATTTT
Source organism: Equus asinus (assembly GCF_041296235.1). Lineage (NCBI taxonomy): Eukaryota > Metazoa > Chordata > Mammalia > Perissodactyla > Equidae > Equus > Equus asinus. Next base: position 96,572,052 of record NC_091820.1, read on the forward strand.
CACTGGATAGAATATTCTTGGCTGCAAGTTTTTGTCCTCCAGAGTTTTGAATATATCATTCCACTGTCTTCCAGCCTGTAAGGTATCTGTTGAGAAATCTGTTGACAGCCTGATGGGGGCTCCTTTCTAGGTCATTTTCTTCTGCCTTGATGCCCTTAATATTATGTCTTTGTCATTGACTTTTGAAAGCTTCATTACTGTATTCCTTGAGGTTGGTCTTTTTACAGTGATAAAGTTTGGAGATCTATTAGGTTCTGTTACATGGAGTTCCATCTCTCTCCCCAGGTTTGGGAAATTCTCAGCCATTATTTCTTTGAACAGGCTTTCTGCCCCCTTCTCCTTCTCTTCTCCCTCTGGGATACCTATAATACTTATGTTGCATTTCCTAAGTGAGTCAGATATTTCTCAGAGAGTGTCTTCATTTCTTTTTAGTCTTAGTTCTCTGTCTCCCTCTATCTGAAGCATTTCTATATTTGTCGTCAAAATTGCTAATTCTGTCTCTTCCATATTATTGACCCTACTCCTCAGAGAGTCCAGATTTTTCTTAATCTCCTCCATTGTGTTCTTCATCTCCAACTTTTCTGATTGGTTCTTTATAGTATCAAGCTCTTTTGTGACATAGCTCCTAAACTCGTTGAGTTATCTATCTGTATTCTCTTTTAGCTCATTGAGTTTTTTAATGATAGCTATTTTGAATTCTTTGTCGTTTAGGTTATAGATTTCTGTGTCTTTGGGATTGTTTTCTGCGTACTTGTCATTTTCCTTCTGTTCTGGAGATTTAGTATATTTTTTCATACTGCTTTATGGCGTGTATTTGTGCCTCCACAGATAGACAGAGTTTGGTTACTGTTTCCACTTGCTTCTACTGGTGGGGGAGGGGGCAGCAGCTGTGTAATCTTCCCCAATCAGGATCCCTGTCAGCTGTTCCTGAGAGAGCCTGGGCCCCTCCTCATGATCGCAGTGGCCCTGTGGGGTCTCCTGTCAGCTGTGGGAACAATCACAAGGGGGCCACGGGTTGCTGGTGTCTACTCTGGCAGACTGCCTAGATATGCTCCCTCCTTAGGGTCTGAAGCAGTGTTATGGGCTTTCACAGTGGCCAGGAGTAGGTTCACCTAGCCTTGCAGCTCTGCCACTGTCAGATCCCGCAGAACCTCACTGGTCCACTATGGGCTGCAGCAGAGCTATGGGTAGCTAATGCAGCCTGTGGTTAGCTCACCCAGCTGTGCCACTTCTGCCCCAGGGCCTCCCAGCCTTCTGATTGCTGGGTAGGGCCTCTCCACTAAGGCTGAGTAGAGAATTTCCCTGCAGCTGCTGTGGGAGTCTGGATTTTCCCCCTGGACCAAGGAGGTGTCATGCTGGGGCTCCAACTTGTCACTACCCACTCCCATGGTCCCTCTGGGTCTCCCTTGCCCCCTTGGGGCTGCAGCAGGGCTATGTGTGTTAAATGCAGTTGGCAGGTTGCTCAGCTGGCTCAGGCCCTTTTGCCCCAGGGCCTCCCAGCCTTCTGATTGCTGGGCGTGGTCTCTCCACTAAGGCCGAGTAGAGGCTGTCCCTGCAGCTGCTGTGGGAGTCTGGATTTTCCCCCTGGACCAAGGAGCAGTCACGCTGGGGCTCCAACTTGTCACTGCCTGCTCACACAGTCCCGCTGGGTCTCTCTTGGGGGACTGTGTGTGTTAAATGCAGTTGACAGGTTGCTCAGCTGGCCGAGCCCCTTTTGTTTCAGGGCCTCCCAGCCTTCTGATTGCTGGATGGGGCATCTCCACTAAGGCTGAGTAGAGGCTTGCCCTGCAGCTGCTGTGGGACCAAGGATTTTCCCACTGGGCTAAGGAGCAATCATAGGGTGCTTAGGGCTGTAGTCACCTGTTTCCACAGTCACCCCACCAATGCAAGTGCACGCCCGCCCTCAGTGCTGTGGGGATGCTATGAGCATATCAGCTGGTAGAGAGTCGCTTCCAGGTACTAGGTTGTCTGGGGGTCAGAGAGTTTTCACCTATCTCCACCTCCTCCCAGGGTGAAGTCCATCCACTTTGCGATGTATAGCAGTGTGGGTCTCTCAGGCATCCTGAGGTGCTATGTGGATATCCTTTGTTGAACGATGAATGTCCAATTAGTTGTAGTTCGAAGGGGGAGAGACAAAGAAAACTGCTCGCTCCACCATGTTGCTGATGTCACTCTCAACTATTAGTTTTTTTGAACAAGCTCTCTGCTCCTTTCTCCCGTCCCTTCACCCTATTGAATACCTATAACCCTTATCTTGCATTTCCTAATTAAATCAGATATTTCTTGGAGAATTTCTTCATTGTTTTTTTAGTCTTAGTTCTCCCTCCTCCTCCATCTGAAGCATTTCTATATTTCTGTCCTCTAAATTACTAATTCTGTCCTCCATGATATCACTTCTGTTACTTAATGACTCCAGATTTTTCTTTATCTCATTCATTGTGCTTTTATCTCTAACATTTCTTGTTGTGTTTTTTTATAGTTTCAATATCTTTCATGAAGAATATCCTCTGTTCCTTAATTTTATTCAAGATTTCATTGAACTGTCTTTCTGAATTTTCTTGTAACTCGTTGAGTTTTTTTATGATACTTATTTTGAATTCTGTCATTTAGATCGTAAATTTCTGTGACTTCAGGATTGATTTCTAGGTACTTCTCATTTTCCTTCTGGCCTCGATTGTTAATAAACCTCCACATGCTATTTGATGGAGTGGATTTGTTCCATCACATAATGGTAATATCTGGTTGCAGATTCCACCTGCCACCACTGTTGGGGGGTGCAGAAGCTGTGTATTCTGAGCCAGCCATGATTCCTGTTAGCTGTGTCTCTCCTTTGGGACTGTGCTGACAGGGCCTGTCTGTGTTTGCCCCCTGGCCACCACTGCCTTACACACTTAGGCATGGAGGCACTCTCATGGGGGTCCCCTACCATGTCCAACCAGCTGAGCAGATGCACCAGGCAGAGGAAGGGGCACTTTCTTCATGTGCATGATCCCGAGGCTTCTCCTGCTCTCTACTCACTGTGTCTCTTCCTGAGCTGCTCAGCTTGGTGAAGACGTCCCCACAGTTGGTTAGCCTCCTCAGTGTGGAGCATTCCCATGGGCTGGGATGCAACTCCTAAAGTGAAGGTGTTCCTGTGGAGGGCAACCCTTTCCCCCTTCTCCTCTCTGATCTGCATGCTGTTCTGTGTCCTAGATCACTGCTGTTTGGGGAGGGAGAGGAGACCCCCTTACCTCCTTCCACTGCCTCTAGGGTGTCCAGCACATACACCTTCAGATGGATGGTTGTGTGGATCTCTAAAATGTCTATTGTGTTGTGTGAATATTCTATGTTGCTTTGTGAGTGTCCTTTTTGTTGTATCTTATGAGGAAGAGACTAAAGGAAGAGCTCACTCCACCATTATGTTGACTTCACTCCTTATAGTTTTCAGTGTACAGACTTTTCACCTCCTTGGTTAAGTTTATTCCTTGGTATTTTATTCTTTTTGTTGTGATTACAAATGAGATTGTATTCTTAATTTTTCATTCTGATAGTTTGTTGTTAGTGTATAGAAATGAAACTGATTTTCGTATGTTGATTTTGTACACTGCTAGCTACTTTACTGTGTCCGTTGATTATTTCTAATAGCTTTTTGGTGAATTCCTTAGGGTTTTCCATCTATAAAATCATTCCATCCACAAATAGTGACAGTTTTACTTCTTCCTTTCCAATTTGGATACATTTTATGTCTTTTTATTGCCTAATTGCTCTGGCGAAGACTCAAGTAGGGCGTGTTTGTCTTCTTCCTGTTCTAAGAGGGATAGTTTTCAGTTTTTCACTGTTGAGTATAATGTTAGCTGTGGGTTTGTCATATATGGTCTTTGTTATTTTGAGGTACTTTCCATCTATACCCATTTTGTTGAGAGTTTTTATCATAAATGGATGCTGTATCTTATCAAATGCTTTCTCTGCATCTATTGAGATGATCATGTGATGTTTATTCTCTATTTTGTTCATGTGGTGTATCATATTGATTGATTTGCACTTATTGAACCATCTTTGCATCCCTGGAATAAATCCTACTTGATTGTGATATATGATCCTTTTAATGTACTGTTGTATTCAAGTTTCTAATATTTTGTTAAGGATTTTTGCATCTATGTTCATCATGACTTTGGCATATGATTTTCCTTCTTTGTGTTGTTCTTGTCTTGTTTTGGTATCAGGGTAATGTTGACCTCATAAGGTGAGTTAGGAAACATCCTTTCCTCTTCAATTTTTTGAATAGTTTGCAAAGAATAGGTAGCAAATCTTTGTATGTTTGATGGAATTCACCAGAGTAGCTATCTGGTCCTGGATTTTTGTTGTTTTGGAGGTTTTTGATTACTGTTTCAATCTCTTTACTAGACTTGGTCTATTTAGATTCTCTGTTTCTTCTTGAATCAGTTTTGGGAGGTTGTATAATTCTAAGAATTTCTCCATTTCTTCTAGGTTATCCAATTTGTTGGCGTATAGCTTTTCAAAGTACTCTCTTATAATCCATTGTATTTCTGTTGTATTCATTGTAATTGTCCTTTCAATTCTGTTTTTATTTATTTAAGCCTTATCCCTTTTATCTTAGTGAGTCTAGCTAAGGATTTATTAATTTTGTTTATCTTTTAAAAGAACTAGCTCTTAGTTCGATTGATATTTTCTGTTGTCTTTTTAGTTTTTATTTCCTTAATTTTCACTCTGATTTTTATTATTTCTTTTCTTTTACTGATTTTCAGCTTTGTTTGTTCTTTTTTTTCCTAGTCCTTTTATGGTAGTGTTATATTGTTATTTGAGATTTTTCTTCTTTCTTGAGGTATGCCTGAATCGCTATATAATTCCCTCTTAGTACTGCTTTTGCTGCATCACATATATTTTGGTATACTGTGTTTTCCATTTCATATGTCTCCAGGTTTTTGTTTTTGTTTTGTTTTTTGATGAGGAAGATTGTCCCTGAGCCAACATCTATGCCAATCTTCCTGTTTTTTGGTATGTGGGATGTCACCATAGCATGTCTTGATGAGCAGTGTGTAGGTCCATGCCCGGGGTCTGAACCTGTGAACCTCAGGCTGCTGAAACAGAGTGTGTGAACTTAACCACTATGCCACCAGGCTGGCTATGACTCCAGATATTTTTTGATTTTTCCTTTGATTTCTTCATGGATCCAACAGTTGTTCAATAGCACATCGTTTAGTCTTCTCCAGCTTCTGTGTCTTCTCCAGCTTTCTTCTTGTAGTTAATTTCCAGTTTCTTAGCATTGTGGGCATAAAAGATGCTTGATATGATTTCAATTTTCTTAAATTTATTGAGACTTTTTCCCCCCAACATTTGGTCTATCTTTGAGAATGTTTCATATGCACTTGAGAGAACGTGTATTCTGCTGTTTTTGATAGAATGTTCTCTCTCTATGGATCTATTAAGTTCATCTGGTCTAGTTTTTCATTTAAGGCCAATGTTTTCTTGTTGACTTTCTGTCTGGATCTATCCATTGATGTAAATGGGGTATTAAAGTCCCCTACTATTATCGTGGTGCTGTCAGTTTCTCCTTTTAGGTCTGTTAATAGTTGCTTTATATACTTTGGTGCTCTTATGTTAGGTGTATATTTGTTAATAAATGTCATGTCTTCTTGATAATTGTCTCTTTTGTCATTATATTATGTCCATCTTTGTCTCGTTATCTTTTTTGGCTTCATGTCTGTTTTGTCTGATATAAGTGTAGCTCTACCCACTCTGTTTTGGTTGCTATTTGCTTGAAGTATCATCTTCCATCCCTTCACTTTGAGCCTACGTTTTTCTTTAGAGCTGAGATGGGTCTCCTGGAGGCAGCATTATGTAGGGTCTTGTTTTTTAATCTATCCAGCCGCCCTGTGTCTTTTGATTGGTAAAATCAGTCCATTACATTTAGGGTGATTATGATATATGAGGACTTAATACTGCCATTTCATTTTTTGTTTTCTGGTTGTTCTATATTTCCATTGTTTCTTTTTCCTTGTGTTTCTCTGTGCTATTTCAGTTTAGTGGTTTTCTGCGATGTTTCTCAGTTTCCTCTTTTTTATGTTTTGTGACTCTACTTTCAAATTTTGTTTTTTAGTTGCCATGAAGTTTGTATAAAAGATCCCATAGATGAGCTACTCCTTTTTCTGCTGATAGAATTTTATCTTCATTTGCCTATGCAAATTTTGTCCTTTTCCTCTTCCTTTTCTATGTTTTTGTTGTCACAAATTATCCCTTTTTGCATTGTGAGTTCTTTACTAAATTGAACTGGTTTTAGTTAATTTTAATGCTTCCTTTCCCTTTAACCTTTATGTTATAATCAAGTGTTTACTAACCTATTCTGATATAGAGTTGTAGTTTTCTTATTTCATTTATTACCTTGGTTAAAGCTTTGTATACCTTTGCTTTTTTGTTTCAGATCAGAGAGCTTTTTTCAAGATTTCTTGTAAGGCAGGTCTAGTGGCAATGAACTCTCTCAGCTTTTGTTGTCTGAGAAAGCCTTTATTTCTCCTTCATATTTGAAAAATTATTTTGCTCAGTAGAGTATTCTTGGCTGACAGTTGTTATTGTTCAGTATTTTGAACATACTGTTCCACTCTTTCCTGGTCTGTAGAGTTTCTGTTGAGCATTCTTCTGATAGCCCAATGGGGATTCCCTTGTAGGTTATTGTTTTTTTCTCTCTGGTTTCCCTTAATATTCTTTCTTTGTCATTGATTTTGACAGTTTAAATATAATGTGCCTTGGAGAAGGCCTTTTTGTGTTGACAAAACTAGGTGTTCTATTATTTTCATGTACTTATATATCCAGTTTCTTCCCCAGGTCTGGGAAGTTCTCTGGTATTATTTCTTTTTCTTTTTTTTGAGGAAGATTAGCTCTGAGCTAACTGCTGCCAATCCTCCTCTTTTTGCTGAGGAAGACTGGCCCTGAGCTAACATTGTGCCCATCTTCCTCTACTTTATATGTGGGACGCCTACCACAACATGGCATGCCAAGCGGTGCCATGTCCACACCCGGGATCCGAATTGGTGAACCCTAGGCTGCCAAAGCAGAACATGCAGTTAACTGCTGCACCACTGGGCAAGCCCCTGTTATTATTTCTTTAAATAAGCTCTCTGCTCCCTTCTCTCTCTCTTCTCCTTCTGAGGTACTCCTTATGTTGCTTTTCCTAAATGAGTTGGCTGTTTCTCATAGAATTTCTCCATTTTTAAACAAATCTCAATTCTCTTCCACCTGAATCATTTCTAGATTTCTATCTTCAATCTTCCTAATTCTCTGTTCCATATGATCTGCTCTATTTCCAATGCTTTCTACTTTATTATTCATCTAATTTATTGTTTTCTTCAGTTCCAGAATTCCTGTTTGGTTCTTTTTTTTTCCTAAGATTTTATTTTTTTCCTTTTTCTCCCCCAAACCCCCCGGTACATAGTTGTATATTATTAGTTGTGGGTCCTTCTAGTTGTGGCATGTGGAATGCCGCCTCAGCGTGGTTTGATGAGCAGTGCCACGTCCGCGCCCAGGATTCAAACTGACAAAAGACTGGGCCACCTGCAGCGGAGCGCGCGAGCTTAACCACTTGGCCACGGGGCCAGCCCTCTGTTTGGTTCTTTTGTATTTAGAGTTTCAGTCTCTTTGGTGAAGTACCCCTCTGTTCATTAATTTTATTCTTGAGTTCATTGAACTGTCTTTCTGAGTTTTCTTATAACTCATTGAGTTTCTTTATGAAAGATTTTAAATTTTCTCTCAGTTATATTGCAATCTTATGTGTCTTCAAGTTTGGTTCCTAGAGAATTGTCATTTCCTTTTTGTGATACCATGTTACCATAGTTTTTCATGATAATTGATGAGTTTTTTCTCTGCTGGCCTATATGTAGTAGCAAACACTTTTCTTATTTAGGTAAAACTTTGTTTACTTTGATTCTGAGCTGCTTCTTGTTGTATTTGAGAGCCTGCACTTTCCACCCTCCACTGCCTCTGCTGGAGGTTCCATCAGTGCCCTTATTGTGTTGCTTGTTCCTCTGAGGTTGCTGGTGCCCTACTGCTTACAGTGTTACTGCAGTCACAGGCATCTCCACCTGGGTCACAAGACTAGAAAGCTCCTCTGCTGCTTCCACAGTTACTTGGGTTTTGGGTTTCCCCACTGTGATGGAGGTAATGGGAGGGTGTGATGAGAGCTGGGGTCATAGGCACCTCCACCATATTTGAGTTCATTGGGTCTGCAGGCACCACTGCCATGAGTGACAAAACCAGAGTTGCAGACACTGCTGCAGCTGGGGGAAATTGTGGTTGTGGGCTCTGCAGTTGCATTACCTGGCTCTCCGTAGGCTTGAGTGCTGCTGCCACATGTGCTACCTGTACAGGTTTTCTGGGGGTGCTGGCACCACCACTGCCAACTTGGCTGGGGTTGCAGGCTCTACCACCATTGCCACAAGGGAAGAGGTAGCTGGGTCATGGATGCCACCATGGTTCCTGGAACCTGCCTTCAGATGTTTAGATATATGGATTCCTTAAGCATTCATGTGTGCTGTGCAGGGAGTCTTTTGTTGGTTTATGGATGTCCTACTGGTTGTAACTTAGAGGGGAGGGACAAAAGGAGCAACTCACTCTGCCATGACTCTGACATTTCTCTTGGGATTCTGTCTTTATAAAATCATATCATCAGCATGTAATGACAGTTTTACTTCTTCCTTTCTGATTTGAATGACTTTTATTTTTTTGTCTTGCCTAATTGCTCTAGCTATATTGAATAGGAGTGGTGAGAGTGGGCATCCTTGTCTTTTTCCTGATCTTAGAGGAAACGCTTTCAATTTCTCTCCATTGAGTGTAATGTTAGCTGTGGTTCGTCATATATAACCTTTAATATGTTGAGGTACGTTCCTTCTACACCAAGTCTGTTCAGGGTTTTTATCATGAAAAGATGTTGTATTTTGTCAAAGGTTTTTCTGTGTCTATTGAAATAATCGTATTTATATTTATCATTCATTTTATTGATGTGATGTATTACATTTATTGATTTGCATATGTTGAACCATCTTTGCATCCCAAGTATAAATCTCATTTGGTCATGGTGTATAATCCTTTTAATGTATTCTTGAATTTGGTTTGCTAATATCTTATTGAGAATTTTTGCATCTATATTTATCAGGGATATTGGTCTATAGTTTTCTTTTCTTGTGGTATCCTTATCTGGTTTTAGTATCAAAGTAATGCTGTCTCATAGAATGAGTTTGTTTGGAAGTATTCCCCCCTCCTCAATATTTTGGGAGACTTTGAGGAGGATTGGTGTTAACTTTTCTTTAAATGTTTGGTACAATTCTCCAGTGAAGCCATCTGGCCCTGGAGATTTCTGTGTTGGGAGGTTTTTGGTTACTGATTCAGTCTCTTTATTCATTATTGATCTGTTCAGGTTTTCTGCTTCTTCCTGATTGAGTCTTGGTAGATTGTGTGTTTTTAGAAATGCATTCATTTCTTCTATATTATGTAATTTGTTGGCATATAATTGTTCATAGTAGTCTTTTATGATTCTGTGTATTTCTGTCATATCATTTCTGATTTCATTTGAGTATTCTCCTTTTTTTCTTAGTCTAGCTAAGGGTTTGTGATAGACATTCTTTTCCCATTCTTTTGCTACTAGATTCAAGCTCAGTTAGTATCTGTGATGGAGAATTCTATCTGTCAACTTCACTGGGTAAGGGATGCCTGGATAGTTGGTGAAACATTACTTCTGGGTGCATTTGTTAAGATGTTTCCAGAAGAGATTAGCATTTGAATCAGAAGACTGAAAAAAGAGATAAGCCCTCACCAATGTGAGAGGGCATTATCCAGTCCTTTGAGGACCCAAGTTGAACAAAAAGGCAAAAAAAAAAAAAAAAAAAAAAAAAGAGAGAGAGAGTGAATTCCCTCTCTTTCTTCTTGAGCTGAGACATGCATCTTCTCCTGTCCTTGGACATTGGGACACCTGCTTTTTGGACCTTTGCACTCCGGGAATTCAGCCTCACTGTTCTCAGGCCTTTAGCCTCCAACTGGGAGTTGTACCATGAGCTCTCCTGATTCTCAGGCCTTCAGACTAGAACTGAATTACACCACTGGCTTTTCTAATTCTCCAGCTTGCACATGGCATATTGTGGAACTTCCCTGCCTCCATAACTGCAGTGAGCCAATTCCTATAATAAATCTCCTCTTATACATATCTATATATATCCTATTGGTTTTATTTCTCTGGAGAATCCTGATTGACACAACATCTGATTACAGATGTCTTTGAACACGTGGGAATATTTCTGTCTGACAATTTCTTAGAAATGTAATTGTATTTTCAATTGGATACATCATTAAATTTTAATAATTATCACTTGTTTGATCTCCAAAATGATTACATTTATTTGTATTCCTACAAACAGTGTGTGAAAGTACCTGTTTTTCTACACCCTTAACAACACAGGATATCATCAATCTTTTAAAAAAATTTTGCCAAACCAATCTAATAAGTGAAAATCATTTTCTATTTCAAATTTAATTTATTTTTAATGGTGGCATGACATCCAATTATTTACATGAATGTGCCTTAATTAATTTGTCCATGTTGTATTATGGATATTAAGTTTTTTTCCATAACTTCTCTGATACATGCAATACTCTTTTGTGCATCCTTATGTTCTTTTTATTTTGCAAATAATAATTTATATGTGTAAGTTGAATGGGGTCACCTAGGAGTTGTCTGGTTTGTCCCCCTTCAAAATCTCCTGGGTGAATCCTAGGGTTGCAAGAATAGAATTGACCATCCATCAACTGGTGAATAGATAAGCAAAATGTAGTGTTTACATAGCCATAAGAATAAAGTACTTATATGTGCTACAATATGGATAAACCTCAAAAACAAGCTAAGTGAAAGAAGCCAGATGCAAAAGGTCACATATTGTATGATTCTATTTATATGATATATGCAGAATAGGTAGATTCATAGAGACAAAAAGCAGATTAATCATTGTCAGGGACTAGAAAATGGGACTGATTAATGAATACAGAGTTTCCTTTCTGGGTGATGAAAATATTTTGGATCTAGATAGAGGTGATGATTGCATAACATTGTGAATGTAATAAATGCTGCTGAATTGTACATTTTAAAATGGGTAGTTTTATGGTAGGTGGATTTTGCATCAATTAACGAAATGAGCAAAACACTTGAATAAATATTTCTCCAAAGATCTACAAAATGTGAAAAGATGCTCAATATCATTTGTCATTCGGGAAATACAAGTCAAAACCACAAAGAAATACCACTTTATACTCACTGGAATGGCCACATTTTTTTAAAAAAAAGAAAATAACAAGTGTTGATGATGATGTGTACAAATTGGAAGCCTCCTACATTGCTGATGGGAAAGTAAAATGGTGCAGCCACTATGGAAAACAGTTTGGCAGATCATCAACAAGTTAAATATAGAAGTGCTATACAACTTAGCAATTCCATTCCTAGGTGTATATCTAAAAGAATTTAAAACAAGTATTCAAACAAATATTTGTACACGAAAGTTCATAGCAGCACTATTCACATTAGCCACAAGGTGGAAACCACCCAAATGTCCATTAACAGATGAATAGGCAAACCAACTTTGATATATTCATACAATGGAATGTTATTGGGTCATACAGGGAAATGAAGTACTCATATATGCTACAGTGTGGTGAGAGACTGAATATGAAGATGGACAATGGCCAACTGTATAGAAATATAGAACACTGGCCCACAATCTGCAGCAACCAATCCAAGGAGCCAAACTACAGCCTCTGTAGCAATTGGTCCCAAACAGTCAAGACATAATAATTACTAGCTTCTCTAATTTTTGCCCCTGCTTCCAACTTAGGACCAACCAGAGAAAGCCCAATATTCTCTCCTAGCCAATCACATAGAAAGCTCTGCTTCTAGTTAGCCTACCTCCAACTCATCCAAGCCAACAGCCTCCCATCAGGGCATACCTGAAGCCTTACCCTTTATTGCAGTGTAAAGCGTTTACATTCCCCTGCCTGCCTTTGAGTCTCTGCCAAATGCAAGGAATAGTGGCAGACATTTTTGCTATAGCAAAGTCTGAAAGAAATACCCTTCACTTGTTCTCATTTGAGTGGTCTTCATTTATTCCTGCAACAGATGAACCTGAAAACATTATGCTAAGTGAAAAAAGCCAGATACAAAAGGCCGTTTGTATGATTCCACTTATATGAAATATCCAGAATAGGCAAGTTCATAGAGACGGGAAGCAGAAGTATGGTTGCCAGAGGCTGGGGGGAGGAGGAAATGGGGAGTGACTGCTTAATTGATGTGGGGTTTCCTGTGGGGTGCTGAAAAATTCTGAAACTAGATAGTGTTGATGCTTGTACAACATTGTGAATGTACTTAATGCTACTGAATTATACACTTAGAATTTTTAAAATGATAAACTTTTATGTGTATTTTGCCACAATATAAAACATGGGAAAAAATGACGGGATTTATTTCTGCCAACACATCAAAAAGGAAGAGAAATGCTGCAGCTTTCATTGAAAGCATCCAACCCCTGCTTTGTTATTTGTGGTTATCTCCTTCTGGGCTTCACTACAAAACTTTACTCTTGCTTTGGGTAGATTGTGCTGGACTTGAGGTTTCTATTCCAATAGGACCCTTGAGGAAAGAATTCATCTAAGGGCTCTCTTTCCATCCTCTTCCCCAGTTACTCCCAGAGAGAAGGAGTGATTTCTCAGAAGCCCTTTGCTCAGCCCTCAATAGAGACAGCTCCCCTCACTTTGCAAGGAGGCCTTAAATGAGTTCTCTTAGAAAAACAATCTACTCCGTGATCTGCCTTAATTTATGACTAACTCTCTCCATGTCTAAAACTACTGGACTGAACAGAACCCATGAGTTCCAACTCTTGTCCAGAAGCAGCCCTCCCCCCAAACTAGTACCCTGCCACCTGCCTGCTCTCCTGGACTGATCCACCAGGCTCAGAAAGATGCTCATAAGGAGGCCTCCAAGGCCCCAGGAATGTGGGGACTGCACAGTCGCTGTCTGACTGGGGGCCTTGGCCCCTTTTTCTTCCAGCCTCAGTGGGCCTGCAAAGACAGGCTGAGTGGTACATTTGAAGGGAAAAGGAAGAGGGACTCACACTTTCTAAGGATGGATCTGCCAAGAGTCAGGAACCTAGTGGAGTATTACCCCACTAGTAGTGGTGGGGGCAGGAGACTGTGAACTATAGATGTGAATACATTTTAGGGGAAGCATGGTCTGGAGAGCATGTGGAGAGAAGAAGGAAAATACACACATGTTTGTATTTTGGCCGTGAGTCAATATCATTTCTATGTGGTGGAATGAGTGCCCTGACGGGGCTGAGGGAAGGGAAGAAGGTGATTACACCATTTCCATTCAATGGAGTCATGTACCCCATGAATGGAGTTTGGGGTAAGAGAATAAAGTCACCCCCTTCCATATTACCCATGTTTTCCTGTCCATTTATCTTATCCCCTTGTTTTACATGAGAGAAGAGTGTTTCCTTTGAGCTCCTGAAGGGTAGGATCAAAACCTCATACTCTGTCAGCTAGAGAGGACACTGGAACAAGAGAGACAGGAGATCTCCCTGGGTCCCAATACCAGACCCCAAACAGTAACTCTGTGATGTTCACGTCTCATGGGTAAGTCACTTACTTCACCCCTCTTAGCCTCCCTTAGAAAATACATATTTGTGTTACGTGTGAGCTTCATTGCTATGTGTTAGAGTGATGGCACTGCAAACAGAAACAGGTGGAGACTGAGAGTTTAGTGGATGAACCAACTCCCAAGGCATGGGCTCCAGTACCTGTGTTTCCTGATGCACCATACTGGTTGTCAGGCACTTCCCTTCTTTCTGTCCTCCTCTCAAGGAGCCCCAGATTCCTGACTTCTGTCTACATTCCTCTACTGTCATAAAGGGTGGAGGCAAAGGGGTAGGAAAGGGGACAAAGACAGAGTCCCCGGAAATCTGCTATTTTCTGCTCTCTTCCCCTGGCAGAGTTGGGGAAAAGGAAGAAAATCATTGCCCTCTGTCTTCTTGTTCCATCTGCTGTCATGTTCCATTACTTCTCCCTGCAGATAACTTCAGAAAAGCACTTTTCCACTGAACCCTTGAAAGGTGAGGTGCTACATTGGATCAAAAGCTATTTCTGTGTATTTTGGATAAGACGCTGCAGTATCAGCCAGAAGATCTCCCTGGATCCTGGTGGCAGGCCTCACCTCATAACTCTGGGATGACCTTGGATAAGTTACCTCACCCCATGTGGCCTCATCTGTCAAAGAGGATCACACCATCCTTTTCTCTTGGCCACCTAGGTCTGGGCCAGATAATAGTCATTTCCTTCCGGGAAAACACTTTGAGTTTCTAGAAGGGAAATACTTTTCCATGTAAGGCCAGGAAATTATGTTAACAGTGATGCTATAGGCCCAGCAGAATTCTATGTTCAGTCACTACATTTAGTACAATTGAGTTAAACAAAAATTCAGAGTGCCAGGCCCCGAGTGAGGCTCTAGAAATATATGTTGTTGCATGGTAGGAGGGTGGTTAGTACTCGTGGGCTTTGACACCATACAGTTCTGGGTAGAGCCCTACCTCTGCGACCTACTAGCCATGTGACCCTGGAGAAGTTTCTTAACCTCTTTGTGCCTTGAATTTCTGATCCATACGTGGTGATAAAACCATAAAGGACTGTTGTGAAGATCAAATATGTTAATGTAATTAAAGTACATAGCATGGTGTCTGACCTAGAAATGTAGGCTTCAATGGGCCTTCATTCTTTCGTTCAGCCTCCTTGATGTTGAAACTACTTCTGGCTCTGGCTTTACCTGGTGGTAGTGTAACCAATTTCTCCATGTTATACTACTTCAAACACATTCCTTTTACAAAGTTAAACAAGAGCTAAGCAATAAATCTTGAGTTGAAATTCAAGATTTTGGTGTAGTTTATAAGAATGATCTTACTTAAGTTTGAAGAACTGATATAAGAGTAGAAAAATTGATGACTCAATTCTATAAGCCATTTGCATTTATTTAACAAATATTTATGGGACATCTATTATATGCCAGGCCTCACAAGGCCAAAAGCCATGTCTTCATCTCAGACCTTTCTCTAGGCTCAAGGCTCATGCATTCCATTACCTACTAGAAATGTATATGTAGAACAATGGTTCTCAAATGGGTGATTTTGTTCCCTGCCTCCAGGGGACATGTGGCAGTATCTGGAGATATTTTTGGTAGTCACAACTGGAGTGCTACTGGAATCTTGTAGATAGAGGCCAAGGATTCTGCTAAACATCCTACAATGCACACAATAGTCCCCATGACAAAGTGCTCTCCAGCCCAAAATGTCGTTAGTGCTGAGGTTGAGAAAATATACTCTAGAGTAAGATAAATGCTGTTACCTACCCCTGTGTGCACAGATTCAGGGTAGAACCCAACTTCAGAGTAGAACCCAACTTCAGAGTCTGACAATCCTGGATTAGAATAACCATGCTGCCTCTTACCAGCCATATGTCCTTGGAAAATGTATTTAACCTCTATGAATGTCTTTCCATTCAGGCTGCTATAACAAAAATACCACAGACTGGGTAGCTTATAAACAACAGAAATTTGTTTCTCACAGTACTGGAGGCTGGAAATCCAAGTTAGGGTGCCAGTATAGTCCTGTTCTGGTGAAGGCCTACTTCCTAAACAGCTGTCTTTTCACTGTAACCTCACATGGTGGAAGAGGCAAGGGATCTCTCTCGGGCTTCTTTTATATGGGTACTTATCCAATTCATGAGGGTTCTGTCCTCATGACCTCATCACCACCCAAAGGCTTCATCTCCTAACACCATCACATTGGGCATTAGGATTCCAACCTATGAATTTAGGGGTGCCACAAACATTCAGACCATAGCAATGAATCTTAGAAGAGCATACCTGGAGGAAGTAATGAGTTATAACAGGGGATACTTATACCTAACTTACAGAACAGTTGTAAAAAGAAAACAGTATGTAAAGTTCCTAACAGTGTCTGGCCAGTAGCAAGCCCTTGAAGTGTTATTTTCCTTCCTGCCCCGCTTCTTAACTTCTGACTCTAAGATGACTTTAATTTAAACTACATAGCTCTAAACAGAATAACTGTGTCCTAAAGAGCTTCTGGAAATATGATGACAGGAAGGAAAATAAACTCATACAGATCCAAATTGTGTAAAAGAGTTGGTGTCACTTCTGTGTTGTAGAGTTATCTAATGGAGGTGGGATAGGGGAAAAGTTGCCACTCCATTTCCATGGAATCGATATACCTTTACTGACCTCTTTGGAGCCTTCTTGGAGAGTTAACAGCAGGAGTGCACACTAATTGGGTGAGTTCTTATGGCTTCCTAAAGACAAATTCCAGAGAAGTGCAAAGTGTGATGACGGGTCTTCTGGAGAGAGCGATGGAGTCAAAGGAAGATGTTGCTTCTAGTGCTTGGCAAACTACTTTCTATGCAATCTTAGGTAAAACATGTACCTTCTCCTGGCTACTAACTCAGAGTTAGGGCATGTGATTTGAGTTGATCTTCTAGTAGGCCAAATTTGGGTAAAAGTGATTTAGCTTACCTCTTCCCAAGCATTTCTGTCATCATTTAAATTCTCATATTCTAGTGTTATTGGAGGATTAAACAAGTTAAACTACCTCACAAGAAATCTGGGACATTGCTGAGGCAGCGAGAAAAAGAGTACTGGTGGAAACTCTCAATGACTCTTAACACTTCTGCTTGAAAGGGGCACGCTCCATTTCCTCTTATATTTCTCTCATAATTGGCCAAATCAAGTCAGATGCCTAAGACTGATGTCAGTGGAGTGGAATCAGTGGGTGTAGGAGGGACCTCAGGGACCAGCCAATTCATGTGACCCCACAGCCAAACTTCTTGACCTAAAGGGCAGGATTTGATCACCATTGTCTTTCTCAACATGAGAAGTTGTTGAGGATGTACCCATGAGGGCACAATACCAGGGAAGAGTAAAATTATCATCTTCTATATGCGAATCTTCTGGTTATAGTGTGAGGAGGTTGAAAGAAGGAACCTCATTCCAATCCTGTCACTTATCTGAAGAGAGTCTTAGTCTCTGTGAGGCTGAACTTGATTATCTGTGACGTGGAACTCACGACGCCTTTCTCATGGTGCTGTCCTGAGTTATAAATGAGAAAACCTGTAAGGTACATATGAGACACAGTAGGACTTCAACATGTATCAGTCCTGGCCTACCTGCCTCATTCCTCCAAGAGGGGAGATGACATTGACCTAAACCAAAGGGCATAAACGCCATAGAAAGCATCTGGAAAGGTAGTAGCAAGAGCTGAAATATAGCCCCATAATGTATTTGCTTTGGTGCCAGTTCTGAGTTATGAGATGAGTTGGGGAAAGGTAAAAACATTATCACATGATTTCCTAATAATGCACATACTTTCCTATCCTCTTAGTTTACCATTTAGTTTGACACTGCAGGAAGAGCAGTTTCCCATTGCTTCTGAGGTATAAGAGACAGTATGGAGCAAAGTAACATGGATGCTGGATAGAAGACTAGAGTCAGGAGACCAGACACATCCTTGACAACAGAACCTTGGGTGAGTCACTGCCCTTGTTCTCCCCTCAGCTCTAACACTATGATGCTTTATAGCAGTGGCCTGAGCTTTGGGTCAGAGAACTCAGTTTAAACTTGAACAGCCTTGGTTGATGGTTATATGACTTTTTCGTTTTTTGGTCTGAAACTCCACATGGTAGACAAAGTTCTAAGATGATCTCCAGTGATCCTCATCCTTGTATAATCCCCTCCCCTTTGAGTGTGGGTAAAACCAATGAACAAGAAGAGATAGCACTTTTGTGATTATGTTGTGTAATACGGCAAAATGGAGATTATCTGGGAGAGGGGCTGAGCTTATCAGATGAGGCCTTAAGGAGACAGTTTTCTCTGGCTGTTCACAAGAGGGGAGGTCAGAGATTCAAATCACAAGAAAGATTCAACACACCCTTGGCAGTGGAAGATGAAGGAAGCCACATGACAAGCCATGTGAAGGAATTGGCATAACCTCTAGGAGCTGAATGCACCCCCAGGTGACAGCCATCAAGAAATCAAGGACTGCAGTTCAACAGCCAATAGGAAATGACTTTTGCCAGCAGCAAGAATGGTCTTGGAAGTGGAATTTCCCCCCAAGCCCCAGAGGAGAGCTCAGTGGAGCTGACACTGACACTTTGATTCCAGCCTTGTGAGACCCTGAGCAGAGAACACAGTCCATGCCATATCAGACATGTGACCTACAGACCTGTGAACTACTAAATGGGTGTAGCTTTCAGTTATGAAGTTTGTGGTTACATACCAACAGAAAATTTATACATTCTAGTTAAGCAAAATCTACAGATTTTACCACCTTAGCAGTATTTCTAAACAGTATTTCTAAAGCTCTGCTGCCAGCAACTAAAGGTGCCCAGGCTGCCATGTCCCATCACTGGTTCTGGCAGTGGGCATGGGGAGCAACCTTTTTGCCAGCCGTCTCTGTGCTCAAGATCATGTGCTTTGGAGTCACATACATCCGTGAAGAGAGGATAGTGATATCTCACTACCAGGGTTGTTATAAAGATTAAATCCTCCATTAACTTGAAGGACGTAGTGCTGGACCCTTTAAAACAATCTGCTTCATAAATAGTAGCTGTCTTTCCTCCATGGATCAGGGTACTCCTGTGGCACTTTGACCTGCCTCATCAGCCAGGGTGCCTTAACCAAGAGCCACATTAGAATCACTGTGATGATCCTTTTCTAAACCTTCACCTGAAACTCCCTTGTTGGTGGAAACAGTACTTCTATATCAAAGGGCTTTAAAGTTATTAAGCCATAATAAAATGTCTGAATACCATCTGCTACAGCCTTGTTTCCTGCTCCTGAGAAGTGAATCTTTTGTTCTATTCAGGCCTTCATCTGTTTTACTCAAAGTCCACCTATTTAAATGTTAATCTCATCCAAAACACCCTCACAGAAACAGCCAGAATAATGTTTGACCAGATATCTGGGCACCATGGCTCAGTCAAAGTGACACATGAAATTAAACATTACACACTAAAAAATTATTCGTTGTTTATCTGGAATTCAAATTTAACTAGGTCTCCTCTGTCCTGTCTGCCAACCCTACACATGGACAGCTCTGTGGAGAAGACTCCAAGTGCTCCAGTCAATAGCCCCAGCTGAGCTCCCAGTAGATGCCAGCACCAATCCTCATCCTTGTGAATGAGCTCTCTTGGATGTCCCAGCTGAGAGGTGCCTCTAGATGACTGCAGCCCCAGGTGACAGACACCACATGGAGCAGAAAAACACCCAGCTGAGCCCCGTCAACCCACAAAATCCTGAGGGAATACATGGCTATTGTTTTGGGGTGTTTGCTAAGCAGAAATAGATATTCGAAACATTATGATTTTGGTGAATGTTCCCTCTTTTTATGTGGTCGGTTATCATTGGCTAAGATAAATATTCTCTTATCCCGGAAGGCTTGGTAAGACTTTGTTATAATTTTGCCTGTAGTTTGTGTGTTGGTTTATGTGTGGGAAGACACTTCTGAGCATTTCATCAATTCCTTCTTGAGGGGCTTTCCAAAGAAAATTTTCATGATGTATGATATTCACACTAGTCTTGCAAATTGGAAAATGATTCCATTAATAATTATGGAATCACACTGAAATCACATGAATTAAGGTACTGAGAAAGTGTTGCTACAAATGGCTTCATGAGGGAAAGCCTCATACATTGGCTTGGTGTGTATTCATTCAGAACAAAGGATATTTATTCACTTTGAGAGTGTTTCTCAAAGTTTTCCTGAAAAACTTTCTCCTGCTACATGGATTTCCTTTGGCAAGGAAGCCACTCTCTGAGTACACATAGACAGGGCTCCTTAACCAAACAGCAGGTAGATATGCATTGCAGTCTTTGGTCTTTGTGACTGACCCAATGCAGCACTGCTGAATGGACAAGTCTGTACAATTCTGTACAATTCTGGAGCTCATTAATGGGAAGCCCACTTGCCAGCAAATCTAAGCTACTTTCTCCAATCTTGCCTTGATAAGGAATCAAGGTGATGTATTGTTTTCCTTATTCTTTTTTTAATATTTCTTAGTTGGTCCACAGCTTAGACATGGAGCAAGGGTGGATTTCGGGGAGGGGAAGCAATAAAGACAAGCATTTTGAAGCAATAACATAGGAATTGTTGGTGAGCAAGTGAGACACAAAAGGAGGAGAAGAACTGTGGGCCTATTGTAAGACCGACTTTTGAGGGCAGAGCAGAATCCGTGCTCCCTGTGGGAAGCTTGTTATATGAGTTTTGAAGGGAGAAAGTCTTGGCTATGCAACCCCCCCATTTCTCCTTCCAACCTCACCAATCAGGTAAGTTATTCCTGCAAAAGAGAAAGAGTGAGTGTGTAGAGGGGCTGGAAGTTTGTTGGTCATGAATGTTCCTCTACAGGGAAGAAAATATTGGGAATGGTGGATAAGAATTCCCCAGAATAAACCAATGTATGGTTCAATTGACTATATTTCTGCCTAATAAATGACTATATTATTCTAGGCCTGCCTCCCTGAAATATCTCTGAGATTTCTTAAATGACATTTGTTTGTTTATATCATTAAGTCACATTATTATAGACAGTCTCTTAGTTCTCTGCCACAGATGGCAAACTGCTTACCATGGCATGTGATTTTATATGTTCATCCTCTGGGGGCTAGCTCATCTCTGAGAACCCTAGGATACCTCCTTGGGTCTCTGTGTACCAATAATACTCCCCTACTGTCTCTTTAAAGCAAACAAAATTCCTGACGACAGGGACATGCTTTGTTCCAACAACATAGGCAGAATTCTGCCAATTGCCGGGGTCCTAGTCTAGTGCCTGTAATTTGCATGCGGAAATGGTAGTGGTCAGGTGGTAGCCTGAAAAGCGAAGGTGTTCTGCTTTAGACCAAAGGCCAGGAGGAGGAGCGTGCAAAAGCACTTCCAGTGTGGAGGATAAGCCTGCGCGTCATCGTTGCCATAGAAACCTGACGTCAATATGGCGACCGCGACGGCTTCTATATAGAGACAGACGTGGCCTGGCCGGAAGAACAGATCTTGCTTTCGAGTCTTTGGTACTCAGCCGACAGTGTGAGTTCCCGCGATGGGGGCTGAGCTGCCCTGACGTGTAGGGAGACAGAGGGGTCCCAGATTTAAGTGGCCCCTTTGGCCGTTTGGGAGTCGCTGCTCTGGCGACTGGTCTCGCAGGCAAAGATGGGCCCCAGTGAGTGTGGTGTCCTGCTCCAGGGATGTCTTGAAGCTAATTTCCTTCTAAAGGCAGGGGCGCAGGAGGAAGACACGGGACGACTCTCTCTGAGCCCCAGCTCCTCTCCCTACCAAACAGGATAAGAATGCTTAACCCACAGGATCGCTTTGAGCGTTCAGTGACAACACATGAGCAATCTCATGGCCCCGTGGTTATTGCGGGACCGTGAATGCCTGTATGAATTCAGGCTACTTAGTATTAATTTTCAACTTTTTAAATTAGGGCATAGTCTAGGAAAGGAGAGGGGGAAAAGCCCATTATAACATCTGGTTGTTAGAGTCAGTACCCAATCTTATCAATGTCATCGTCACTATCCCAATGCCTAGCATGGTGGAGGACACATCGTTACTCCACAAAAGCATAGTGATTGCTGGATCTGTCTCTCCCTGCTCAGCTCTTCATGCTGGAGGCCGAGCTGGTATTAGGTTTCTGACAGAGGCAGGTTCTGAAGATGTGTGTCCTCATAGCTGCTGAAGCTTCTGTTACAGATTCAAGGGCAGCAGTGCTCAGAGACCCCAACACGTCACATCCCTGCTGGGATATGACGTCTGGCTCAAGTGAGTTCATAGATCTGAACGAAAGCATGTTATAGAGTAGCTCCTGTGAGGTTCACAAACTAACCTCAAAGGAGAGAAGCTGCTTTGATCTCCTCATGAAAGAAGAGGTTTAGCAGGTTGAATGTCATTCCGTCAGCAGCTACCTGCTTTGCAGTAGCCCTTAGGCTCATTTTAGAGATGCTTTCTTTGTTTGCAAGCAGTAAATTGGCTAGCATGAGGAAGAGTCTTCATGTTTAGCATGCATGTACATAAATTTAATATATTTTCTGATTGTATAAATAATAATCAGTGATTCCCACGGCTCTCTCCCATGGTTGCTGAAATAAGCCATTGGCTTGAAGATCTTCCTAGCAATTTGGCATTGATTCTTCTGTAGTCACCATGTTGTCATCCATTGTATACTGAAATATTTTAAGAAGCCAGAAATTTTTCAAGTATTAGTTAAAATGTCATTTATAAGAATTTTGTATTTTCAAAATTAATAATTACCTTATAGTTTGCCCTATTATAATGATACCCAGCAATATCCCCAACGATAACCAGGTAGGCTTAAATGTCATTGTTATTATTTTTCCAGGACATAAGATTTTCAGTTCTGTGCTACATGGCCTCCCTACCCCTCCCACTGTCCTGTCCCCAGGCAAACATAGTTCTCCTGTCACTATGGATTAGTTTTCATGTCCTAGAAACTTATTTAAGGGGAATCACAGAGGTTTTATTCTTTTTTGAGGAGGCAATCTGACTTTGTTCATTCATGATGTTTTTGGTTTACCCACTTTGTTGCATACATCAATAGTCCATTCTTCTTTTAGTGCTTAGTAGTGTTTTAGTATATGGATATACCTCAATTTATTTTATCCATTTACCTGTTGATAGATATTTGAGTGGTTTCCAATTTGGGGCTCTTATAAATAAAGCTGCTATGAACATTTGTGTATTAGTCTTTACATAGACATAGACTTTCTTCCTCTAGAATAAATACTTAGGAGTGTAATGGCTGGATCACGTGATAGATGTGAGATTAATGTTATACGAAACTGCCAAACTGTCTTCCAAAGTGGTCGTACCATTTTTCATTTCCAGCAGCAGTTGTGTGAGAGTTCCATCCTCCACAACCTTGGCAAGACTTGATGTGTTCAATCTATTTAATTTTAGCCATTCTCATGGGGATGTAGTAGTATCTCACTGTAGTTTGTATTTACATTTCTCTAATGATTAGTAATATTGAACATCTTTTCATATACTTATTTGATATTTGAGTACTTTTTTTTGTTGAGTGTCTGTTCAAAACTTTTGCCCATTTATTTATTGTAGTGTCTGTTTCCTTCTTATTGACTTTTGTGAGATTTTCTATATTCTGCATACAAATACTTTATCAGATATATGATTTTCAAACATTTTCTCCCAGTCAGTGGCTTGTCTTTTCATTTTCTCAGCAGTGTCTTTGGAAGAGCAAACGTTTTTAACTTTGAGGAAGACCAGTTTATTGATTTGTTCACTTATGGTTTGTGGTTTTGGTGTCTCATCTATGAAATCTTTATCTAATCCAGTGTCACAAGGACTTTCTCTTGCGTTTTCTGGTAGAACTTTTATAGTTTTCACTCTTATGTTTGGGGTTATGATGCATTTTGAGTTAACTTTTATATATAGTACTATATGTGGATCACAGTTCATGTTTGTATATATGGATATCCATTTCTTCAAGAGTCATTTATTGAAAAGACTTTTTTCCACTGAATTGTCTTTGTAGCTTTGTTGAAAATAAACTGTCCATATATGTGTGGGTCTGTTTCTGGACTCTTTATTTTGTTCTTTTGATATACATTTCTACCTTCACCCCAATACCACACTGTCTTGGATATTATAAATTTATAATGAGTCTTAAAATCAGGTAGCATTTATCCTCTAACCCTGTTCTTTTCAAAGTTCTTCACAGTCTAGGTTCTTTTCATTTCCACATGAAATTAGGAATCATCCTGTCAATTTCTTTTAAAAAAAGTGTCTGCTGGGACTTTTATTGAGATTGCATTGAATCTATAGATCAGTTTGAGGGAAATAGATATCTTAGCAATGCTGAGTCTTGGAAACTATGAAGATGGTATGTCTCTCTATTTATTTAGATCTTCTTTAATGTCTCTGAGCAATGTTTAGTAGTGTTCAATGTACAGGCATTGCACATTCCATGGACATATTATTCATAAGTATCTCATACTTGTTGCTATTGTAAATAACAGTATTTTAAATTAAAATTTCCATGTATTTTATTTTCACTGAACTGTCAGTGGCCAAATGTTCAACAGTAGCCATTGAGGAATCTTTTTGGTTGAAAGCACAGGCTACTCTAAGATAGAAAAGGTACTTGATGTATAATATACATTTGCCTCTATTTCCAGGTCAACTTTTACTAGTATTGGCAGTCTACTAAAACCAGGGGGAAGAATGTCCCAGAGACAGTTCTACAGGTCATCTACAGAAAAATCCATCACTAAAGTAGTTTGAAATTTATGTGTGTGGTCAGAAATGACTGTGTTAAATTGTGGGGCTTTTGTTCTTTTCACTGCAGCGAATCTGCTTCAGTGAATTCCTGGGAACTTGGGTGATGAGAGAGACTCGGGAGTCGGGGAGGAAGGGGAGAGAGAGAAAGAGAGAAAGAAGAGGAGAGAGAGAAAGAGAGAGCATGTATGTATGTATGTATGTATGCATGTATGTGTGTATTGCTGAAGCTACCAGGAATCTTTATTGTGAAGGATACTTGAGGTTAATTACTGTGTATTGTCAGTCCTGTTCAATTCCTAAGACATATTGGAACCTAATCACGGTAGATATTGTCTGTTTTTCCCCAGCTTTACTTGGCCAGAATGGTTACCATGGTAACTCAGTGACTGCTGTGGGATTTGATGCAATCTGAGCATCCATTTATGATTCTTACCTGAATCACTTGTTACTATGGTTTCTGTCAGCTGTTGCTTTTCCAATTCTGTCATTCCTTCTATAATTACTAGTTAGCATTTGAATGTAGGGTTAAGCCTTCTCTTTTTCCTCTATCATTAATTAATTAATTCTTTTCATTTCTATCAGTATGAAAACCTAGATTCCTACTTTTTGCTCAAAGAGTTTATTATCATTACGTATTTTGATACTCAAATTATCCCAGAATTGGCCAGTGTTAGCCCTTTTTGTTGGCCTCTGTGTCTATTTGACACCTCCCTCAACTTTGAACATGTATGTTCTTCTCTGAGCCTATCTCCCATCTGTAGAAAGGAAGTAATGATGGCCACCTCAGAGCCTTGTTTTGAGAATTTGAAGATAAAAAATAACAACTTACAGCATGTGACATCTAGTAGGTCATCAGCAATTTTAGTTCCCCATTCCAACTTTGCAACCTTAATTCTGTTAGTGTGATGCCTCTGACATTAACATAAAAGCATGACTACCAGAGAGAATACTTGGAAATGTAATAGATAGCAGGGATCAGTCCATAATTCCGTGATGTGTGAGCTTCAGTGTCGTTGCATGTGTGGGAGGGGGCTGTGTGGTGGAGCTGGGGAAGAGGCCAAGTGTCACTGAACAGCTTCCAGTGGACTGAGTGGGGACAGGCAAGGACATTCTCACTTTTTTCTCCTGTTTTTCATGTGCCTTCCCATCCTGTCACTTTCTTCTCCATTCCATGTGCCGTCTTATCCCCTGACTCTCCTTCTAGTGGACCATCAGAGAAGGGTGTGGACTCTGAGCCTCAGAAACAGGAGCTGATAGAGAAGAACCAAATGTGATGTCAAGTGTGCAGACAGATTCCTGGAGCAAGAGTGAAGAGATCAAGGTCCCATCATTGGGACACTTAGGTAAGTCACTACCCTTCCACTAGATTTGTCTATACAGCAGGGTAACAATACCCAGTGCTGCTGACCACCAAGGAGTACTCTGGAGTTTAAGTGTGATCCCATGTGGGAAAGAAATCTGTGGTCATAGGTGGGAGGAAAGGACCAGTGCACTTTTGAGTAATTACATTAACAGAGACATCCCAGATGTCATAGAACTCTGCATGGCAGACATCAAATTAATAGCACACAAATGCCAGATATTTAGGTCATGATTTTCCAAGTGTGGTCCATGGAGCACTTTATCAAAATTGTCATGGAGTACTTGTTAAAACTGCAGACTCGTAGGCCCACCTTAGGTGTGCTGAATCAAAACCAGGAAGGTGCGATGGGAGATGCCTACGTTTTTAACAATTTCTCTGGTTGGTTGAGGTATTCATCCAAGTTTGAAAAGCACTGCTATAGATTAACTCTAAGGTCTTCTTAACATTTTGAATCCTTTAATGTCTAATGTCTTTGTCAGTTTCTCCTGCCACTCAGCTTTAAATGTCTGTGTCCTCTCTGGAATGTCAGATAGGTAGCAATTCCTTCATTTAAATAATATTTATTCAGTGACTTATGTGTGAGGCACTGAACTAGGCACTGGGGACACAGCTCAGAGAACAAGACAGGCAGGGTCCCTGGAGTTTCATTCTAGTTTGGGAAAACTGGCAATGACCAGGTAAACCTATCAATAAGTGGGACAATTCCATATGGGGATGACTGCTTTGAAGAAAATGAACACATGAATAGAGTTGAAGTGATGATGATGGATTATTATGGTGGAGTTGTCAATGAAGCTTTTTCTCAGGAAGTGACATTTGAGCTGAGTCCTGATGACAGAAGCCAGGCTTGGACAGGCCTTTGGGTCAGTGCCCTTGTGATGTGCGTGGCATCAGTTGTTCCAGGAGCAGACAACGAGCTCAAGTGGCTGAAGCGTGGCAGACAAAGTGTAGATGGTAGGAGATGAACTCCAAGGGCAGACAGGAGCCACATCATTTGGGGGTATATAAGGAGTTTGGAGTTCCTTCTGATGGTGGCAGTTAGAGTATGGGGGTTACATGCTCTGATTCATGTGCTCACAAGGTGACTCTGGCCACTGTGGAGCATGGACTGGAGAGGGACAGGAGAGCTGTGGGGATAACCATTAGGGGGATCTTGCAAAAGTCCGGGGGAGGGACGAGGGTGGATTGGCCCAGTGCTGCAGCAGTGTGCAGAGGACGGGATGGCCCTGGACAGGGCATGTAGGAGGTAGGGCAGGCAGGACCTGCAGTGGCTGTGTGTGAGCGGTTTGTGAGGATAAGGCAGGATCCTGGATGACCCTTCATCTTATTGTTTGGTCATGTGGAGAAACGGCAGTGCTATTTTCTGAGACCAGTTGTTCCAAGTGCTTTCAAGAGATTCTCAAGAAAATCAGTTAGGTCATCCAACAGTAGTTATAGTGAAAGTTAGTGATGTAAACAAGGAACCATAGGAAAAGACAACCTACCAAGTGGGAGAAAACATTTTCAAACCATGCATCTGACAAGGGGTTGATTTCCAAAATATAAAAGTAACTCATACAACTCAACAACAACAACAACAAAATGAAAAACCTGATCAAAAAATGGGCAGAGGGTATGAACAGACATTTTTCCAAAGAAGGTATACAGATGGCCAAGAGGCACATGAAAAGATGTTCAACATCACTCATCATAAGGGAAATGGAAATCGAAACTACCCTGAGATATCACCTTACACCTGTTAGAATGGCTATAATCACCAAGACAAAAAATAATAAATATTGGAGAGGATGTAGAGAAAAAGGAACCCTCATACACTGCTGATGGGAATGCAAACTGGCACAGCCACCATGGAAAACAGTATGGAGATTTCTCAAAAAGTTAAAAATAGAAATGCCATATGACTCAGCTATCCCACTACTGGGTACTTATCCAAAGAGCTTGAAATCAACAATTCAAAGAGACTTATGCACCCCTATGTTCATTGCAGCATTATTCACAAAAGCCAAGACGTGGAAGCAACCCAAATGCCCTGCTATGGATGAATGGATAAAGAAGATGTGGTGTACACACACACACACACACACACACACACACACACACACACACACAATGGAATACTACTCAGCCATAAAAAAGACAAAATTGTCCCATTTACAACAACATGGATGGACCTTGTGGGTGTTATTAAGTGAAATAAGCCAGACAGAAAGACAAGTACCATATGATTTCACTCATATGTGGAAGATTAACACATGGGCAAAAAGAAGAGATTAGTGATTACCAGAGGGGAAGGGGGTTGGAGGATGGGTATAAGGGGTAAAGGGGCACATTTGTATGGTGACTGACAAATAATAATATACAACTGAAATTTCGCAGTTATAAACTATTATGACCTCAATAGAATAAAAATAAAATCTTCAGTTCCTTGAAAGTATAAAAATTAATGTGCAGGAGCCATCGCATCTCAGATTTAACCCTTGAATTTTCCCATATTTCCCTCTTATTTCCACTTTAGAGTTAATGAGATGCTCCACTGGAACAGTATGGGTTTTGAGTTCAATATATATTTAGCTATTAATGAAAGGAAGAATGGAAATTGTGTGTCAAAGTAATACTAGTAATCTGTGAAGACTATTAACTCGTAATGTAGAAAACTCTTTCTGCAACTTAGACTTTGAAGGGGGAGAAAGAGAGAGACAGAGACAGAGAAAGAGAGAGCGCTTGTGGCTGCATGGGGATGAGGGATCCAAGGAGGGATTTTTTAATCTTCAATGCCTTGAAAGTTGAGCAAGTTTAAAAGTTGAGGTTGGCAGTTCTTTTCTTTCAGCACTTGAAAAATGTGCCACTTTCTTCTGTACTTTATGGTTCCTTATGAGAAATTTTCTGTCCTCCACATTGTTTTTATCTCATAGGTAATTATGTCATTTCTTTCTCCCTGCTTTCAAGATTTTTTTGTGTGTTTAATTTTCCTAAGTTTGATTATGATGTATGTGTTTCATGAATTTCTTTGGGATGATCCTGTTTGGAGTCTGCATGGCTTTTTGAACCTGTAGGTTTGTCTTTTGCCAAATTTGAAGTTTGTCAGCCATTTTTCCTTCAAATACTTTTTGTGCCATGTACTTTTTCTCTTCTATTCCAAGACAGCAATGATACGAATATTACATCTTTTGTTATAGTACCACAGGTTTCTGATATTTTGCTCTATTTTTTTTAGTCTGTTTTCCTTCTGTTCAAATTGGGTAAGTTCTGTTCTATCTTCATGTTCACTGATTCTTTTTTCTCTCCTCTCCATTCCACTGTTTCATTCATCCACTGAATTTTTATTTCAGTTATTGAATGTTTCAATTCTAAAATTTCCATTCACTTCTTCTGTGTATCTTCTATTTCTTTGTTGAGACTTTCTATTTTTCTTTGTTTTCAAACATGTTTGTATTTACTCATTGAGCCATTTCTATGATTCCTTCAAAATCCATGTCAGGTAATTCCAAAATCTGTGTCATCTTGATGTTGGCATCTGTTTATTGTCTTTTCTCATTCAAGTTAAGATTTTCCCAGTTCTTGGATAGAAGAGGGAATTTTGTCTGTATCTGGGGTATTTTGGATATTATGTAATTAGACTCTGGATCTTAATTAAATCATCTATTTTAGCAAGGCTTCGGTGACACCACGCCAGTGGAGGAAGGGGATCACAGTCTCATAATAGCCAAGTGGGGATGAAAGTCCTGGTTCCCCACTCAGCCTTCTCTGACACTGGATTTGGGGTGGAAGGGGAAGAGATGCCTCATTACCATTTGGCAGTTGTGGGATTTCAGGCTCCCCACCAGGCCTCCGCCTACACTACCCTGGCTTAGAGAAGAAGCATATACCCTTGCTGTTCCCCATGTGGCCTCCACTGACACCATAGGGGGAGAAGCTCATTTATTGCCTGGTGGGTATAAAAGTCCAGGTTCCCCATGCAACCTCTACCTACATGAGGGGCAGGGCATGAGAGTGGAAGGGAAGGAGTGACTTGTTACTGCTTAGTGGAGGTGGGATTACAGTCCCCACCAGGCCTCCACTGACACCACCGTGGTAAGAAGGGGAAGACACTTCCTTACTGCCCTCCATGTGGCCTCCCCTGACACTGTGGAAAGGAGGAAGCCTCCTCATCACAGGATGGTCATGATAGTTCTACTGTCCCACTTGGCTTCTGGTGACATCAGCCCAGAGAGGAGGGGAAGGGTGCCTTCCTTTCTATCAGAGAGGAGAGGAAGGTGCCTCATTATGACTGGGTGTGGATGGAAGCCAGGCTCCCTGCGTGGTCTCCACTGACACCATGGAGGGCTGTGTTCATTTCCACTAGCAGGGATGAAAGTCCCTGTTCCACATGCAGTCTTCTCTGATACCATCCCAGAGGGTGGGGAGGGGTGCCTGGTTACAATCAAGTGAACAGGGAATCCACATTCCCCACTCAGCCTTTGCTGGCATTATGGGGGTGGAGCTGTGTTTCATTCTGTGGTGTTTATCTGAGGTAGGGTAGTTGTTGTCTAAAAGCTTTCTTTCTTTCTAGATTTCCCCTTTTCTGGTTCTTTGTCTTTTCTTGAAGCTCTTTTTATCTTTTCCTGTTGGCATTTTTGGGTCTCCTGCTTCTCCTGCATCCAGTCTGGCATATATGGGGCACAAATAAAACGAAGGGAATTCAATGCCATGCCATTAGTTGCTTCCCAAAGTCCCTAGCCATTCTGTCTTTTTTCTCTCTACCTTTCAGAGTCTTCTTATTTTTGTTTTTCCTATAAAATCCAGAGGTTTTAGCTGTATCTATCAGAAGACATAGGGAAAAATGTGTCTACTCCATCTGTCCCCAATCAGAAATCCTTTCCTTTTATTTTTAATATAAGTAAAATTTTATATGTTTACATTTCTCCAATTTTCAGATAAAATGTACCATTCTGTACATTCCTTTGTGTACACTGACATTTTCACTTAACAGTATATCTTGAAGATCCCTCCATAACTCTATGTGGAGATACTCATAATTCTTCTTTAATATTACATAGTATATATACTGTTTTGTGATTGAACAAGCTTACTCATCCAGCACATAATTGATGGATATTTAGGTTCTTCTCATTCTTTTGCTATACAGTAGTCCCCGCCTTAGCCACAGGGGATGTCCAGTGGATGTCTGAAACTGTAGATAGTACTGAACCCTATATATACCATGTTTTTTCCTATACATACATACGTATGATAAAGTTTAATTTATGTTAGGCACAATAAGAGATTAACAAAAATAACCAATAATAAAATAGAATAATTGTAACATTATATGTAATAAAAATTATGTGAATGTGATCTCGCTCTCAGAATATCTTATTGTACTGTATTCATCTTTATGATGATGATGATGTGAGAAGATACAATGCCTACGTGATGAGATAGGGTGAAGTAAATGATGTAGGCATTGTGATGTAGAGAATTTTCCATTTAATATTTTTGGACCACAGTTGATCGAGGGTAACAGACTGCAGAAAGTGAAACCACAGATAAGGGGAGACTACTGTACAAATAGCACCAGAGTGAATATCTCTATCTATAATCTTTTTGTGTCACTGCCAGTTTACCTTTATATATACTTTATATATAAGATATATGTATATAATATCTATAATATATAAATATACATACATATTTCATTTATATATTTAATATATGTAAAGTATATATTTAGTTGTATATATATTTCTGGACATGGGATTTCTGAGTCAAAGAGTAAGGGCATATATAGTTTTGCTAGATTTTATCAAATTCCTCTCCACAGTAGTTGTATTAGTTTCCTATTGCTGCTGTAACAACCTGCCACAAACTTGGTATCTATAAACAACAGAAATTAATTCTGTCACTGTTCTGGAGGCCATAAGTCCAAAATTAGATTCACTGGGCCAAAATCTAGCGGTCAGCAGAGCTATGTTTATTTCAAAGGCTTTGGGGAAGAATCCATTCCTTGGTTCTTTTAGTTTCTAGTGGCTGTTGTCATTCCTTGGTTTGTGCCTGCATCATTCCAACCTCTGTCTGCTTGGTCACATTGACTTCTCTTCTGTCTGTGTCAATTCTATCTCTGCCTCTCTCTTAAAAGACACTTGTGATTGCATTTAGGGCCTACCTTAATAATCCAGGATAATCTCCCCCATTTCAAAATCCTTAATTTAATCACATCTGCAAAGACTCTTTTTCCATATGTGGTAATATTTAGAAATTTCAGGGATTAGGACCTGATATCTTTGGAAGCCAATAGTTAAGCCTACTACAGTAATCATACCTAATTTTGCATCCCTGTGAGTAATGTATGAAAGGTTGTAATTTTCCCATCCTCACCAAATGAGTGTGTTGATAAACCTTTGGATTTGCCAATCTAATAGTTTAGAAATTGTATCTTAGTGTGTTTTTTGTTGTTGTTAAAGACTGGTACAAGAGGTAACAACTGTTGCCAATCTTATTTTTTATTCTCCCCAAAGCCCCCCAGTGCATAGTTATATATTCTAGCTGTGAGTGCCTCTGGTTGTGCTATGTGGGACGCCGCCTCAGCATGGCCTGATGAGCGGTGCTATGTCCACGCCCAGGATCCAACCAGTGAAACCCTGGGCAGCTGAAGCAGAGCATGCGAACTCAACCACTCGACCATGGGGCCGGCCCCTTAGTGTAGTTTTAATTGCATCTCTCTTACTTGAATCAAGTTTGAGATTGTTTTCGTATATTTGAAGACGTGCATTTTTTTGTTACTTGTTTATATTTTTTACACGTCTTTGATAGGGTTGCTGTTTTTAATGACTCTATATTGATACACTAATTTATAGAAGGATTATCAACATTGTTAGAGATATTGGTTGTAAATACTCTTTCCCAGTGTCTTTTTCATTAGCTAGCATGTGTTTTGGCATGCAAAGTTATTGTTATTTTTACGTAGTCAAATTTATCAATCTTTTCTTCCTTAATGTGCCTGGAATTTGAGTCATAGTTAGGAAAGCTACCTCCACTTCCAGATTATAGAGGTGTTTATTCATGTTTTCTTCTAGTACTTGTATGTATTTTTTTTACTTTTAAATCTCAACTATCTGTAGTTTCTCCTGATGTAAGACAGAGAAATGAATCTCTTTTTACCTTTTTAACCATATGGTTATCTAGTTATCACAATACCAGTTCTTAAATCATCCGTCACATCTCCACTGATTTAAAATGCTGCCTTGATCATATTCAAAACTTCTGAATATAATTGGACCTGGGTCAATATTTTCTATTCTGTTTCATTAGTTTTTCTGTGGCATGTGGGACGCCGCCTCAGCGTGGTTTGATGAGCAGTGCCATGTCTGCGCCCAGGATTCGAACCAACGAAACACTGGGTCGCCTGCAGCGGAGCGCGTGGACTTAACCACTCGGCCACGGGGCCAGCCCCTCTTTACTATATGTTTTAGTATCTGGTAGGACTAGCTGCCACCCCTTCCCACCGTGCTTCTTTTTCAGGGTTTATTTGACAATTCTTGCTGTCTTTTCATCCAAATAAATCTGATAATCAACTAAATTATTATCTAGTATGATTGTCTAAATTCACACCAAAATGCTAATGGTATTTAATTTGAAACACATTAAATTAATAAATTACTTTGGAGAAATTAGCATCCTTATGATATTGAGTCTCCTTACTCAAGAATACCATTGGGACCATCCCTGTGGCCCAGTGGTTAAAGTTCTGTGTGCTCTGCTTTGGTGGCTGGAGTTCACGGGTTTGAATCCCAGGCACAGACCTACTGCATTCATCAGCTGTGCTGTGGAGCATCACACATACGACATAGAGGAAGATTGGCACAGATGTTCACTCAGGGGTAATCTTCCTCAAGAATAAAAAGAGGAAGATTGGCAACAGATGTTAGCTCAGGGTGAATCTTCCTCACCAAAAAAAGAAAAAAAGAATATCATATCTTTTTCTATTTGCTGAAATCTAGTTTTGTGTTCTAAATAGGTTTTGAACATTGCTTCTTAAGTTTATGTCCAGCCATTTTCTTTCTTTTATTATATCTTCTAGGTTTTTTTAGTTGTACATGGGAAGGCTATTGATTTTGGATGTTAATGGTATAAACTGCTTTACTAAATTCTCTTTTTGTTTGGTGTAATTTTTCCATTTTTTCTTTGAGTTTTCCAATGTGTAATGATATCATCAGTAAACATAGATTTTACCTCTTCCTTTTGCTTTTAATTGCTTGCTTTTTCACTTACATTGTAAAATATCTCCTACAAAATGTCAAACATTACAGGAGATAAGTTAGCATCTTGTCTCATTCTTGTATTTAGCAGGAAGACCACCAGTATTTCCTCATTAAATAGGTTGCTGGCTTTTTGGCTGGAATGTGTGTATATATTGTCATGCTAAGAAAGTATCAGCCAATTCCTATTTTCTTCACTTTTAATAAAACATGAATGGACATTAGTACTGTCAAATAGCTTTTCTTAATCTATGGAGATGATGATATGATTGTTTTCTTTGGCTCTGTTAATACAATAGATTATATTAATGAATTTCCTGGCATTGAAACACTATATATGTGTCTATGTGTATGTGTTTTTGTATAATCTTATAAAATATCATATACATATATATAAATAAGTAGAATTGCATTCCTACCTCTAACTAGGTGTGTGTAACCCTGTAGTAGTGAGTTACCCTCTATAAGCCTGATCTTGGTTATCTGTAAAATGAGCATACCTATAGAATGTCTCTAGCATGTAGTACTTCATCAAATGTATGTATTGGCTCCCCTCCCACAAAAGACATGACTTTAGCATGAACATCTCATAGAGATCAGTTGGATTTGAAGCAGCGGGAAATGAAATGTGTAAATATTTAAATAAGGGATAAAGTTTGGTGTAATTTCTTTATAGGATGAGACACCTGAGGATGGTGAGGAAAAGAAATCAATCATCCTCTTATTCCTTTTTTTTAGGACAATAATAGGATTTATTATATCATTTACCAAGAAATCTGATGGAAAGACAGTTCCATGATTGGTTAACTTAGCTGTTCAACACGGTCATTAAAGACTCAGTAGTGGTTAGTATTTATTGCTGACTTCCTCTGTGCCCAACATTGTTATAAGTGCTAACCCAATACTTACTCACTTCAACCTCACCACAACCCATGAGGGGGAGCTGCCGTTGCTCACCTTTAAACATCAGGGAACTGAGGCACAGTGAGGGTAGTGCTAGCAAGCGACAGACTAAGATTTGAACAGATTCTGTGTGGCCGCTGATGGTTCTTGTCTGATAAGACTTTCAACCTCACTGTTAATCAAGGCTAAACAAAATAAATCAAATTGAGTTACAACTCTTTTCCTAGTCAAATAGGCAGGAATTCAAAATATTGATAATAATCACTGTGGTTTGGCATTAGAAGGAAATGTGTCCTGTTATAATCTAGCAGTGTTCCCCAACATCTCGTCTCCCTTCCTGTCCCTCAAGGACATTCTAAAGGCTTTCTTGTGAGTGGGCTAGGAATGGTCTTGCTTCCCTGCTATTTTTTTATATAGTTGAAAGAGCAATAGGTATTTATTTTAGGTAAAAATAGTTAATGTATAAAAGGGAAAAAATCATTACCCCAGACATACCAACCAAAGATAAGCCCTGAATGTTTTCATCTGCATTATATTCTTCCAGAAGTTTTCTTGCATGAGTGTTTATATATTTATGCATATTTGCATGTATTTGTATATTTATCTACAAAAGATAAGATCTCATCTCACATGTAGTTTAATAACCTGCTTGTCTCATTGTAGTGGGTTGAGTTGTGTCCCCCGAAAAGATATGTCCAGTTCTTAACCCCTTCACATGTGAGCGTGACCAGTATAAGAAATAGGGCCTTTGCAGATCTAATTCGGTAAGGATATTGAGGTGAAATCACCTAGGATTTAGGGCTCACCTAAGAGAAAGGAGAGGGAGATTTCACACACACAGGGAAAAAGGCCATGTGGAGACAGAGGCAGAGACTGGAGTCATGCTGCCACAAACCAAGTTGCTCTAGAAGCAACCGAACACTAGAAGAGGTAAGGATGGATTCTCCCCTAAAGCCTTTGGAGGGAGCATGGGCCTGCTGACACCTTGATCTGAGACTTCTTGTCCTCAGAACTATGAGAGAACACATTTCTGATGTTTTAAACCACGAAGTTCATGGTAATTTGTCATGGTGGCCTCAGGCATCTAATACAATCAGTAACAACATACCCCAAATGTCACCAATTGTGAATAAACGTCAGTCTCTACCCTATTTTTTATGCTATGGAGAGAGTAATTCCAATAAAGACATAGAAAGAAAGATGATTAAAATTTATTATGTGCCAAGTGCTTTTGATGTATTGAGTCATTCAGTGCTCACAGACCCCCTATGAGGTAGACACTGTTGCTAATCTCCAGTTTACAGATGAAAAATTGAGAGGCAGAGGAAATAAGGACTTGGCTCATGACTGCATGTTAGGGAGCAGGACAGCTTGGATTTGTACCCAACACTTCATGCTCCAGAGCCTGGGAAACTCAAAGATTTGTTGTTAAGTGACAGAAGCAGTCTGCACAATCATGTATATTTTCGGAGCTTATTAAAAGTAATACTCAGTATGTTAATATGTTTATAAAAAATATCTGGACCTAGTGACAAAAAGGTGACTTGTGACCTTGGTGAGATCATGTTCATTGAATCATGGGGACAGAAGCCATAGTGCACTAACAGAATTAGTCAGTGGGAAAGAAGATTGTTAACAGGGAATGTAGAAAACTCTTTCTGGAACTTTGATTCTGAAGGAGAGTGGAGAGAGAAAGAAAGGCTTGTGGCTGCATGGGAATGAAGGGACCAAAGAAGAATTTTTTAAAATCTTCTGTTCCTTGAAAGTTTAAAAATTAATGCACAAAAGCCATCTCACCTTGGGTTTAACCCCTGAAATTGCCCATGTAATCATTTGCCTTCTTTTCCTCTTACTTCTGCCATAGACTTAATGAGATACCTCCAATGGAATAGTATAAGTTTTAAGCCCAATATATAGTTAGGTACTAGTGAATCAAAGAATGGAGAATTTTATGTCAAAGAAATGCTGGTAATTTTTGGATTTTTTTTTTTCAAAAAGATTTTATTTTTCTCCTTTTTCTCCCCAAAGCCCCCCGGTACATAGTTGTATATTTCGTTGTGGGTCCTTCTAGTTGTGGCATGTGGGACGCTGCCTCAGCGTGGTCTGATGAGCAGTGCCATGTCCGCACCCAGGATTCGAACCAACGAAACACTGGGCCGCCTGCAGCGGAGCACGCGAACTTAACCACTCGGCCACGGGGCCAGCCCCGGTAATTTTTGGATTTTTGACTCTCAGGGAGGCAGCAGAAGGCTGAAACCTTGGTGTGACGTGGCTGGATCATGCATGATCTGAGGACCCCTGCACCGGTGACTGCGACAGGTCCAGAATTTTCCTATAAATGTAGTAAGATATGGGTCGGTCCACAGCAGCAATTAGGCCAAAACTATACCTCACTGGCCTGGTGCCATCTCTCACTGAGCTCACCAGGTGAGGAACTGGATTAGGGTCTGTGCAGAGGCACGATGTGGAGCAGCTCTTAGGAGCTTCTGAAACATCCAAGAAAGTAGAGAATCTTGTGTCTCTAAAACTTTGAAGTCAAGGTATATTAGAGAGATATGTGCTTCTTTCATAAAGATATGTATATTCTCATATGGGAAACAATTAGAAATGACTCCTCACAGTGCCTGCCTTAGTCCTGAGGCTTAACCTGTCCCTACTGCTGTGTCCCAACATTTAAAGGGCCATTGAAGTCCCACCACATGCCATGTACTCTGGGCAGGTTTTCTCATTAACCCCTCAGGACAGCTCTGTGATGAAAGCATCAGGTACATTGAGTCCCATTTCACAGATGGCCAAGCTGAGGCTCACAGAGCCTAAGTCCTCTCTCCAGATAAGTGGGAGAATGGCAATGAGGCTCCATCCCCTGCCCTTCCTAGAGAACACAGAGCAGCCTCCCTTTTACAGAAGATGGGCTTCCACAGCTGGAGAAATGAGTATTTTGCTCTCTCCTGATATTGTGGCCCCTGGGTACTCACTCGAAAGCCCCTCTTGATGATGAAGATGTTAGTGCACATGTATGTGCACGGACATTCATTACCTTGGAAAAGTATTCATTGTATTCAATTTCATGGGGAAACGAAGTAGATTCAAAATGGTATTGACAGTGTATCTGTGTGTGTGTGTGTGTATGTATGTGTATGTGTTTCTAAGTCTCCTCTAGTTCAGTCACCCCACCTCATTTATCTTCAGTTCAGACTGTGGCTCAATTCCAATCTCAGGTTTCAATATCCCAGAAAATGAAAGATACAGACAGATTACAGCCACTTGGTGGAAAATCCTAGAAAACTCTGAAACCACTAAACCAAAATCCCAAGCTCCATCCCTCCCTCCCTCTTGCTGAGCCCTTCGTCTGAGACTCTCACAACTGACATCCTACACCTGGACACCAGATTGCATCCATCTCCATTTTTCTTGTTCAGGGAATAAGAGGACATTTTGTCAATAATAATAAATGTCATCTAACAGTTTGTTTACTAAGATACCAATTCTGTCCGGAAAATTGACATGTATATTAAAGCAATTCTATCTGCTGTTGACCCCAAATCTACATTGCGTTCATTGAGTTCTCTCTTCCCTCATCAGTGTAGGTTGATATGTCCACGCTGTAGCGGGCATCCCTCCCAGGAAGTGTGGTGTTCACCCTCCATTACCTCATCCTTGTACAGGTTGCCCAGTCATTCTCCCACACCTTGTCTGTCATCCCCTGTCCACAACACTGGACAGAGCTGCCCAGACTCCACTGCAACGCCCCATCTTCCCTGTCACCTCCTGCCTGCCCTGCACTGCTCGTTGCCTACGTGCCACCCACTGCCAAGGTGCACTACTGCCACTTGATGTTTCATCGTGTGCAGGCCTTGGAGTGTATGTTTTCAGTTTTCTTTTACCCCATCAGCATTTTCAGACAGAATTAGAGTTTTTCTGAATAGGTTCACAGGCTGAGTTTTAAGGGATGATATCGTATTTTTTTTATCCCTTCCAGGCAGTTCTTAGGTTAATGATGGTGGTACGTTGGTGCCGCCTTGTTACAGAAGCCTGAACTGCAGCCTCCACATCGCGGAGCAGGAAGGTGGGAAGGAGAGGCTGTGACCCAAACCCACCAGACAGAGCTTTCTGAGGTCTGGGCCATTGTCATTGTACAGGGTCACTGACAACCTCTTTCCATGCTGAAGAGAAACCTGTATGTAAAAGGAACAAAAATATTTTTTACTTTTATTCTTTGAGACCTCTGGATAAATATCTAGAGACCCATATAAGCAAAAATGGATCCGTACCATTTATGATCTTTGTGACACACTTTTACCCTTATTATCGCCATCTTTCCATGTAAATGTATGTCTATGACAACATTTTAATTTACAACAAAATTTTAGTTTTTTATTTTTTTACATCATCTGGGCGTTTCATTGTCTAGAAACCTCACAATTTACTTCACCTGCATCCTAATGATAAAAATTTCATTCCTTTACCATTTTTTCTTACAAATAATACTATACTAAACACCTTTGCTCATATATATGCAAATATCTTTGTAAATTTCTCGTTATATTAAGTTCCTGAAACTATTCTTTCAAAACCATGAAGTCTAGAAAAGTTTGTGTTAACACAATACATTCAGGATGCTATTACTAATGTATATTCCTAAGAATATGGTATCAAAGTGTCTGTTTCTCTACACGTTGGAAATAATGTGAATCACTGCTAATAGGCAACAAATTATCTCTCATCATTATAACTCTTTTTTAAATGTCTGACTAGAATTCCATCCTGTGGATGTGACGTGATCAAGTCTCACAACCCCTTGTTATTTGGCGTTCAGAGTGTTTCTTATGTTCCCTATTATCAGCACTGTGTGAATGGCATCTTTTCAGTGTCTGTACACTGCTGAAGGGTACACTTCGTGTGGCTATTTTCACTGGAGAGCTGAATGTGTCTTCTTTTAGCTCAGAAACTATCTCGGGAGAATTCTAGCGTTGTAATAACAGAACCTGGTCAATGATTCAGTGTATGAGTGTGTGTAGTATCAGTGTGTGTGCATGTGTGTGTGCACTGACAACTACATTTCCCTCGTCTTCCTTCTGTCCCTTCATGGCATTGCTTCCCATTTGTCCTCCTTTCCTAAATTCAGGCCCAGAAGTGAAGGTAGGGAGTTATCAGGACAGCAATCCTTATAACCAAATCCTTATTAACACCCTTAACTACATCCTGAAGATAAACTTCTAACAGGGGAATTGTCAGTGTAAAGAGTGTGCACCTATTGACCCTTTGAGAAGTCCTGCTGTACTGACACCCAGAAAGGTAGTTCCAGTGTAGTCTCCCCAAAGTGGAGTCATGTGATAGAGGCCACAGAGGAGTGAAGTAAGTAGTAATGCTGACATCATGTCACACAGGCCAGGCCCTCTACCCTGTTGTGGAGCCACTCAAACCATGCCACAGTCGGAAGATGTAGAAGTGATCAGAAGTAAATCAGACTTTACACACAAGTGCAACCTGCAGTAGCATGTGTGGGGGAAAGTCATTGCTTGTAGGAACACAGGACATAGAGTCAGCAAGCCTGGGATACAGCCATGGTTTTATATAAATTTGTGTTTATATAAAACACGTGCATCAAGACCATTTTTATTAAAAAGACTGATAGTCACTGTGGTACAATAGAAGACCAGGGCAACTTCATGTTGTAGACAACTTTATTGGAATATAACTTAGACAATAAAATTCACACATTTTAAGAGTACAGTTTGATGATTTTTAAAGAATATGTGGACTTTGCAATAATCACGATAATTGAGCTTTTGACGTTTCCATCACCCAAAAGTCCCATTGTACTTGAATGCCATTATGTCTTGCACTTACCTTCAACACAAGAAACTACTGATATGTTATCTGTCTCTATGGATTTGCCTATTCTGGACATTTCATGTAAATAGAATCATACAATATGTGGGCTTTGAGATATTTGACTTCTTTCACTTTGCATAACGTTTTTGAAGTTCATGCATGTTTTATCATCTATCCGTAGTTCATTAATTTATATAACTGAAAAATATTCTATTGTGTGGATATGCCACATTTTGTTTAGCTATTCATCTATTGATGATCGTTTGGGTTGTTTCCACTTTTTCGCTTTTATGAATGATGATGATATATGTGTATTCGTTTATAAGTTTTTGTGTAGATATGTGTTTTCATTTCTCTTGGGTATGTACCTAGGAGTACAATTTCTGGGTCATATAGTAACTCTGTGTTTAACCATTTGAGGAACTGCCAGACTGTTTTCATGACCCTCACAGTCTTGAGGAAACAGGTTTAGTTTGTTGTTATTCTCATGATTAAACTAGGATTATTGGTTTCCAGAAAGAATACCACAGAGCTGCAGTGCCCTTCTTGTCACAACCTAGCTGAGAGGACATGATATCCACATGATGTCACTGGAGATGTTGACCTTCATCGTTGGGTTAAGGTGGTGTTTGCTGAGTTTCTCTAGTGTACAGTACCTATTTTCCATTGGCCTACTCTATTCCTTAGAAGTGAAGCATTAAATTTTCCCTGTAATATATATATGTATAGGAGGAGAGAGAGAGAGAGAGAGAAAGAGATTGATTGATTATGAGGAATTAGCTCATGCCATTTTGGAGGATGAAAAGTCTCGTGATCTGCTGTCTACAAGCTAGAGACCCAGAAAAGCTGATGGTGTAGTTCTAGTCCAAGTCCACACTCCTGAGAACCCAAGGACCATTGGTGTAAGTCCCAGTCTCAGGGCAAGAGAAAACCAATGTCCACTTCAGCAATCAGACAGAGAGTGCAAATTCTATGTTTCTCCACCTTTCTGTTCTATCTATTCGGGCCCTCAATGGATTGGACGATGCCTACCCACATTGGGGAACGTGATCTGCTTTACTCAACCTACCAACTCAAATGCTAATCTCATCCAGCAACACCCTCACAGAACACCCAGAAGTAATGTTTAACCAGATATCTGGGCATCCCATGGCCCAGTCAAGTGGACACATAAAATGAATCATCGTAGACCTCATGGAGGGATCCTATCTACATATATTATTTGGAACTGTTCATAAAGACAATTTGATTCCTCTCACCCATTTCATTATTAATTCAAACATTTATTTATATTATCTTGGATTCATGTGTATTTATTATATAGTTTGGACTATTTTACTGAATGGACACATCCCAAAAGAACGTCCAGCACTGTGGTTTCTGTGGTGCAGTGTAAGTATTTTGATTTAAGAATCAGAAACCTACAAAAGAGTTCCCTAATATCAGCATTGTATTTCAGCACTGTCTTAGTCCATTTGAGCTGCTATAACAAAATACCACAGACTAGGTGGCTTATAGCAATAAATATTTATTTCTCACAGTTCTGGAGTCTGAAAGTCCAAGTTCAGGGTGCCAAAAGGGGAGAGTTCTGGTGAAGGCCCTTTTTCTTGGTTGCAGGCTCCAGTTTCTCCCTGTGTCCTCACATGTTGGAAGGAACAAGCAAAGTCTCTGGGACCTTTTTTATAAGGGCACTAATCCCATCATGAAGACTCTGCCCTCATGACCTGATCACTTTGCAAAGGCCCCACTACCTAATATCATTAATTGAGGGTTAGGTTTCAGTATATGCATTTTGGTTGGGACACAAACATTAGACCATAGTAAGCACTATTACATTGCCTAATTATGATATATTAGACAATGTGCAATGTTTTTAGACAATACATTGAACTATGATACAGTATAAAATAACATGATAATTTCAGGTGATTTCATTGCATGCTTAGAAATCCCTTGAGAAAGAAATAAAAACAAATAAGAAAAAGGTTGTTGAAAGGACCATGAAAAAATATTGCTACCATTCAGTAAACCTATTAGCAAAATCCCTTATGATGAAGCCAAAGTATGGAATGTAGAGAAAAATTTGTGCTTCATTTGAAGCCCATTGTCTATAGCACACTCTTCTCTATTATCTGACTTTGACTCTATGGAAAATATTTTACAACCCTAACATTTAGGTAACTGATAGCATTGTAATATAATCCTTGTCTGTACACAAATAAATGAATTCTATCTTAGAGAAGGAAACTTTTGTCTCCATTTGAACATTCATTTCTACACTCATGATCTATAAATGTGACAAAGAGGTGGATGTTGACCTTGTGAAGGTTAATTTCAGTGGCAGTGTGGGGAAACACGTTAGATGAGGGATGCAGACTGAGTTGGAGGGGAGGTGCAGGGGGATGTGAGTTGAGTATTGAGAATTCCTCATAGATACAAAGGGGAGAATGCATGTGAAGAGGACAGTAACTAGAGACTTGGAGAAGGGTCCAGGTCATTAAATTATGTTCTAAAATCATCAATTATAAGAGGTGTGAGCAGGTTGAAATCTTAATGGGAAGGAGCCATCTCTTCTTAGATTTAACATCTGAATTTACCACACCACTCTTTCCACACTTTACTTCCTTGTTTCCATTCTGGAGAAGCCTAAAACTTTACCAAAGGGATGGTATAGAGTTAGGTATTAACGCCTCTTAACTGTATGAGGGAATGGATGGATAGATGGATGCAAAATGTGTCAGGCATGTGCTGGTAATTCATGGATTTTTATGTCCCTGTGCAGAGTTCCTCATGCAGTTGACTTACCCAATGGTGTTGGGTGGCTGAGAGGATGCAGCTTCTTGGGACTCTGCAACTGATGGCTGCAAGCCCTCAACATCAGTGTTCAGAAGCAGATTTAGGCAGACCGCCACACCTTACATCCTGGAGGGATCCAACTCTGACTTAAGCCGGTGAGTTCACAGACATACTTGCTTTCCATTCTGTGAACAGGAGTGCAGTCTGCTCAGAAGCATGTTGTTGTCTAGCTCTTGTTCCATTCAGAGTCTTAACAAAGTGTAGATCTGGCTCCTCGCTAAACTTGAATTCAACATATATTCACAGAGAGACATTCATAATCTTCCAGGCATACGATCTGTTCTTAGGAACCCCCAGAGGCCACACATATACA
This sequence comes from Equus asinus, assembly GCF_041296235.1. NCBI lineage: Eukaryota > Metazoa > Chordata > Mammalia > Perissodactyla > Equidae > Equus > Equus asinus. The sequence goes on from NC_091820.1 coordinate 96,615,939, forward strand.
CATGCACAACCTGGAGCCTACATGCATGCCGTAGCACCAGGAGAACCAGCAGGCTCATCTGCCCATTGCTCATTGTTTGCTCGTCTGCATATGTAACCAGACCTTACTGCAGTAAAAAATAATGACGATTGATGATTAAACAGTATTTTGTGTACTAGGGAAATTTAAAAAGTTTCCTCAATATCCAGTTAAATATGATGACAATAAGAGTATTTAGTTACACAATAGTAACCCAGTGTGTGTGAGCTTGTGGGGAAGCCTACACTCTGTGATATTGCTGGTGGGAATGTCAGTCAGTACAACCTCTTTCCAGGTTGACTTGTCGATGTCCATGAAAAAGCCTGTGCACTCCCATTCTGTATGTATGTACTTGGGGCTGGCTCCTTCAAGTCTAGATCCTCAGCATGACACCTGTCCCTCTGTTAGAGTGCATATTCCTTATCATAGAAGTTGTGCGGGCATGCCACTTTTAAAAACACTGAACTAAATGCATACCCTCATTTTTGCAGAATAGGAAATTGAGGTCCAACGAATTTCAGTGACTTGCAGAAACACAGGCAGGACTAGTAGCCTGGCTTCAGAGGTAAGGATACAGATTTCAGAAGTGAAATAGGTTAGCAGGAAGCAAGATTTTCTTGATTTTGGTGTGAAGTGCGGCTGAGCATCATACAGCCTGAGCATGGACATAGGAGGTGGCAGTCTCTGCTTTTTGTCTTAGTAGCAGGATGACCCCCAGCCACGTTACTTAACCTCTGCACATTTTCTTTTTTTCTAGCTGCAAAATGGAAAGAAAATCATACCATCTAACTCCCAGGAATGTTGTGGGAAATATGCAAGATTGAAAAAGTACCAGCATTCAGGAAAGGTGAGTCTCCATGACTCCCTGAGGTCAGGGGTTGTGCTTTTCTATGGGATTTTATGTATCGACCACCTACATTGTTCTGCAACTGGCCTTTTTTGCATCAAAAATAGCATCTCTCCAGGCTTTCATTTGCATTTCATTCATTCACGTGTTTTCAAATGTTTCTTGGGCATGTACATTGCTCTTTACATGAATTTTCTGTGTGTATATGTATTATTTATTGCTAAATAACAAATTACCAAAATGTTTCCCTGCTCTAAACCAACAAACACGTATTACAACACTGTTTATTGGGGTCAGGAATAAGGAAGTGGCTTAGAAGGGCATCTCTGCCTCAGGGTCTCTCACAAGACTGCAGTCAAGGCAGAGGGAGGGGCTACAGTCACCTCAAGGCTCGACAGGAGGCTCCTCTTCCAAGCTCATTCGCATGGCTGTTGGCCCGGCCTCAGGGCCTCACTGGGCCTGGCCAGAGACATGGGTTCCTTGTTACATAGGTAACTCACTACATCGCAGCTGGCTTCTCTCAGAGTGAACATGAGAAGGTGCCCAACGAGGAAGACACAACCTCTTTGTCACCTAATCTCAGAAGTGACATCCCATCTCTTCTCATATATTCTGGGTGTTAGAAGCAAGTCACTAACTCCATCCCACATGGAATGGGACAGATTACACAAGGAAGTGAACAGTGGCAGGCCGAGATCCTTGGGGTCGTCTTAGACACTAACTACCACATCGTCATTAGACCATCTCCCCATATTTGTTACTGGGAATATTTCATATGAGAATTAGCCCTATATTATTTGCAAATATTACTCTTGCCTCATCAGACAAACTTTAATGATTTATTTTGCCATAAAGTGTTTGAAATTTTTCAATACTATAATTTAAAAGTAATACAGCTTATTATATTAAAAAATATAAGAGATTATAATCTCTGAAAGAGATTAGGACATTTGAAGCCCTGGTGGCTTCAAGACACAATGAGAAAAGCTTTAGTGAAATGCAGATTACTGAGCAGGTTTTCCCAATATGCCTAACCTCTCCTAATATCTTATGCCCTGATGCAAACTATGGATTTAATAATAGATTACTCAAATACATGTTAAGATAAAGGAGATACAATTTAGAGTACCACATGCTTACGTGAGTTTAATCAGCATTGATATTCTACCCTTCAGCTCATCTGAACAGAGGGAACACCTCTTCTTCTGACTTGGCCCCTGTCTTTCCACCGCTTTAAAAAAAACAGTCAATTCATGTAGTCCACGTACCCAGGTATCTTGGTTCCAGGTGAAGGATTTCACTTCGACCACCACCATCATCCTCATCATCCTCATCACCAAGAGGGTTGTTTTGTGAGCACCCATGGGGGAGTGTAAAGTGACCAGTCTCCAAGCCTTGCTGGCCCATCGTCTAGATAACAGGTCGCTGGGTGTATGCAGTGTTACTCAACCTTCTGTCATTATTGTTCCCATTATGGAGGTCCTTTAAACTTTTGTCCTTCATCTTACCCTTTCTCCCTAGAACATGAAATTTTGATACCACACATGATGTAACTGTTTCTGTACTGTGTGTCTCTGAGTGACACAAATAATTCTAACGTCTACCACTGCAGGTAAAATGGGAGGACACAAAATTCCTTACTTAGGTGGAAATGGGGTGTGATTTTAATCCTTGAGCCCAAACTTCATGAATGAAGAGATCAGATGACAGATGACTGATGATGCCCTGTTCTTTCTAACAAGGCACCACCAACTGGGCATGGTGGCCCAGCGTTGGCTCCAGAGGCTGCCTCTACATCTCTCACCTCCTGAGTTATTTTGTGTGGACCAACATGTGCTCTGTGTGTGGCATTGAGGGCGTGTGCTTTCTGGGCAGCAGGGAGCGGGAGGAATGCTGGGGAGGGGTCAGCTGCTAGGGAAGCCCTGAGTGTCAGGGAGGCTGATGTGAGAAGTGAGTGAAAACCGGGGCCCTGAATCAGGTCGCTCAGTTATGAAGTAATGCCTGATAATCAGGGTGGCACACTTCACCTCCTCAGAGGCACCTGAAATCCCTGTCAGAGGGTGACACTGCCGTGTTTGTGTGCCTAGTATCCTGGTTCTGAATGCGGTTCGTAACAGTGTGAGCAAAGGCAGTGTTAGTGTCTGTCCTCACCTGGCAGGGGGTGGTTGTGGGGGAGGGTCGACTCCTTTGAAGGACACAGGTGGTCAGAGCTACTTTCTAGACCCCACTGCCTGTGGGCAGGACAGCCTCCTCCAGGTGAGAGGAGGACAGCAGAGAAAGCCAGGTAGACATAAGTGTCTTTTATTTTTCTCAAGGACATCTAAAGCTTTCTGGCCATCTCTTTCTCATTAGACTTGCATGTTCATGTTGTAACACCCCTCAGCACATTAATCTGAGAACAGCTACAGAAGTAGACTGCTTGCATCTCCCATGGTAAAATATGCTGGACATCTTCTAAATAATAATACAAATGGAAGTAAGTCTAATATGTGACTCGAAGAAAATGCCAAAGTCTCACAATCAATTCCAGAGATATGAAAACGACATAAGATAAAATCCACCTCCCATTCCTAGTTTGCAAAACAGAAGAAAGACCTTAATAAAATACTGTTTTAATATGACTATAGGAATATTTGCATTGTTTACTAGGTGTCTCCTAAAGCAAGAAGTGCACACTGATAAAATAAGGACCTGGACATTCAACTCTGACTGAGCGAGGTGCTGGCCTCGGGACTGTCGAGCACTTTTACATCTTTCACAACTTGAGCTAGAACTCAGGTCTGCTGAATCACAGCTCTGTGTTCACCTCGTGAGTGACTGCAAAGCTGCCTTTAAAAGGACAGGCAGAATTTCCTTCTTTTGTTGGCTGCATAATATTCCATGTGTATATATACCACATTTTCTTTATTCAGTCATCTGTCAACAGACGCTTAGTTTGTTTCCATGTCTTGTGCACTGTGAATAATGCTGCAATAAACTCAGAAGTGCAGATGTCTCTTTCAGATAGTGATTTCATTTCTGTTGGACATAAACCCAGTACCTTCAGAATATCATGCAAAATGAAATAAGCCAGACATGGAAAGATTAATGTCACATGCTCTCACTTATATGTGGAAACTAAAAATAAATAAATAAAAGTTAAACTACACTAACAGAGAGTAGAACAGTGGTTACTAGGGGCTAGGAATGGGGGAAAAGAGGAAATATTGATCAAAGACTACAAACTTTCAGATCTAGGATGAATAAGTTCTGGAGACCTAATGTACAGGATGGTGACTATAGTTAATAATAATGTATTGTATACCTGAATTCTGCTAAGAGAGTAGATCTCAAGTATGCTCACCAAACACACACAGAAAGTGGTAAATATGGGAGGTGATGAATATGTTAACTAGTTTGATGTTCGTGATCATCTCACAATGTATACATATAACAAAACATCACATTGCACACGTTAAATATGTATGATTTTTTATTTGTCAAAAAAAAGATATAAGGGATCTTGTAAAGATGGTGGCGTAAGCAGACTCTGAACTCATCTCCTCCCATGAACACAACCAGCTTACAAGTATTTTTGGATAAATTACCCTGGATAGAAAACTGAAAACTGGATAAAAAGAACCCCCACAACAAGGGACAGTCTTGAATAAGGCAGAAGAGTCAGAAATTCCTTCTGGAGAGAATAAAACCACCTTCAGGAGCAGTGGAGTTTCTAAGATGGCCTGGCAGGAGCCACCCTAAGGTATGCAGCCCTCCCTGGAGGAGTGAGCTCTGGAGTGGGGGCCAATATGGCTATAAGCATCCTTCAGACTCAGCACAACTGAGACAAAGGTCTTACTATCTGGCTTTGCTGGCTATTAACTGTAGCAGGGGTACCCCAATAAAAGCTATCAGATGAGAGCTGAAAAGACCCAGGTCTTAAAGGGCCCACACACAAACTCACCTGTCTCAGCAACCTAAACTCACCAGAGAGAAGGCTGACAGTCCTTTGGTGAAAAGAGACTCACCTGGTGGGCTCTGGGTGCATCTCAGTGAGAGGAGAGACCTCTCTGGAGACTGAGACATTGGTGGTGGCCATTTTTCTGACCTAGTCCAGGTGTGCTGACACAGAACATGCCAGACACCATTGAAATTCTCCCCCTGGCCTGTTAGCCCAGGGGTCTGCCACACCCACTAGAGTGCAGATTTAATTCAGTTCAGCCAAGGCAGGCAGCCAGCCCTAGGCACCAGCCCTGCCCAACAGCAAGCCCTCAGGTTACTTGTCGGCCTGAATTGACTGGGTGCCTTGATCTTCTACAGGCAGGGGAGTGTGTCCATCTCTGTGGGACAGGGCCTGTGTGAGGACCAGGTGAACTGTGGAGGGCATTGTTGGAGAGGTGGGGGCCTCTACAGTGGGGCATCAGGGTACACTCCAGGGGATTGGAAAGTGTGCACGGCCCAGGACTGTGTTGATGGTGTGTAGCCAAAGGTGCAGAGGCTCCCCAAACCAAATTTACAAACAGCTGGCCAGGGAAGGAAAAAGTAGACTCCCTGGGCACCTGCATTAAGAGCAACCCTGCCACAGCAGAAGGACACAAGTAGCCCACAAAGGTGTCACTCCTGGATCATTTGGACTGGTGACAAGAGGGAAGCACACTGCTGGGCCTCAAAAGGCATCTCTTACATAAGGCAACTTCTTCAAGATCAGGAGACATAGCCAACTCACCTAATACATAGATATAAGCACAGAGAAAGAGGCATAATTAGCAGACAAAGGAATACATTCCAAGCAAGGGAAAAGGACAAAACCCCAGAAACAGGACTAAATGAAACAGAAATAAGCGACCTACCCGACAAAGTGTTCAAACGAAAACTCATGAGGATGCCGACAGATATTGGGAGAAGACTGAATGAACACAGTGAGCTCATCAACAAAGAACTGGAATATATAAAGAAGAACCAATCAGAAGTGACGAATACAATACTGGAAATGAAGAAGTCGCTAGAGGGACTCAATAGCAGAGTAAAGGATACAGAAGAACAGATCAGCGAGCTAGACAAAAGGCTAGAGGAAATCGCCCAAGCTGAACAGATAAAAGGAAAAAGACCTAAAAGGAATGAGAACAGTCTAAGGGAACTCTGGGACAACATCAAGCTCACTAACATTCATATTATAGGTGTCCCAGAAGGAGAAGAGAGGGACAAACAGGCAGAAAATTTATTTGAAGAAATAATAGCTGAAAACATTCCTAAGCTAAGGAAGGAAACAGACATCCAAGTACAAGAAGCACAGAGAGCTCCAAACAAGATAAGCCAAAAGAGGCCCACACCAAGACACATTATAATTAAAATGTACAAATTTAAAGATAAAGACGGAATCCTAAAAGCAGCAAGAGAAAGAAAACAAGTGAAATACAAAGGAAAGCCCATAAGGCTATCAGCAGACTTCTCAGCCGAACCCTACAGGTGAGAAGAGAATGACATGACATATTTAAAGTGCTAAAAGGAAAAAACCTACAGCCAAGAATACTCTATCCATCAAGGTTGTCATTCAGAATATAAGGAGAAATAAAGATTTTCCCAGAAAAGCAAAAATTAAAGGAGTTTATCACCAAGAAACCAGTTCTACAAGAAATGCTGAAGGGACTTATTCAAGTGGGAAAGGAATGACCACAAATAGGGATAAAAAAATTATCAAAAAAAAATAAACCTCCCCCAAAAAATCAGGCAGTAAAATCACTGTTAAAGGTAAAAATATAGTATAGGTAGCAGATCAACCACCTGTGAAGATAATATGAAGATTAAAATACAAAAGTACTAAAATTACCTATTTCAATAATAAGAGGGTAATGGATAGAGACACACAAAACAAGAGTTTAGATATGATTTCAAAAACATGTGGGAGGAGGGGAGTGAAAAAGTAGAGCTTTCAGAAAGAGGTCAAGCTAAAGAGTCTATCAACTCAATATAGACTATTATATACATAGAATATTATATAGAATCCTCATGGTAATCACAAATCAGAAACCTATAATAAGTAAGCAAATAAATAAGACAAAAGAAATCAAACACATTACTAAAGAAAGCCATCAAACCACAAGGGAAGAGAGCAAGAGGAAAAGAAAGGAACAGAGAAGATCTACTAAAACACCCAGAAAAAAAGTAACAAAATGACAACATATTCATATTTATCAATAGCTAATTTAAATGTCAATAGACTCAATGCTCCAATCAAATGCCAAAGGGTGGCCAATTGGATTAAAAAAACAAGACCCATATATATGCTGCATACAAGAGACACACTTCAGACCTAAAGACACTTGCAAAGTGAAAGTGAAAGGATGGAAGAAGATATTCCATGCAAATGACAAAGAAAAGAAATTGGGGGTAGCAATACTTATATCAGACAAAATAGACTTTAAAACAAAAACTGTAACAAGAGACGAAGAAGGGCACTACACAATGATAAAGGGAACAATCCAACAAGAAGATATAACCCTTGTAAATATCTATGCAGCCAACATGGGAGCACCTAAATATATAAAGCAATTATTAACAGACATAAAAGGAGAAATCGGCAGTAACACAATAATAGTTGGGGATTTTAACCCTCCACTTACACCAATGGATAGATCATCGAAACAGAAGATCAATAAGGAAACATTGGCCTTAAATGACACATTTCACCAGGTGGACTTAGTAGATATACATAGAACATTCCATCCAAAAACCACAGAATACACATTCTTTTCAAATGCACATGGAAAATTTTCCAGGATTGATCACATATTAGGCCACAAAACAAGTCTCAATAAATTTAAGAAAATCGAAATAATACCATGCATCTTTTCTGACCACAAAAGGTAGGAAACTAGAAATCAACCACAGGAATAAAATCAGAAAAGCCACAAAAATGTGGAGATTAAACAAAATGCTACTGAACAATGATTGGGTCAATGAAGAAATCAAAAAATTCCTGGAGAAAAATGAAAATGAAAATCCGACTTGCCAAAATCTATGGGATACAGCAAAAGCGGTTCTAAGAGGGAAGTTTATAGCAATTCAGGCCTACCTCAACAAAGAAGAAAAATCCCAAATAAACAATCTAACAGTGCATCTAAAGGTACTGGAAAAAGAGGAAGAAACAAAGCCCAAAATCAGCAGAAGGAAGGAAATAATAAAAATCAGAGCAGAAATAAATGAAATAGAGACTAAAAAAACAATAGAAAAAATTAATGAAACCAAGTAGTGGTTCTTTGAAAAGATAATCAAAATTGACAAACCCTTAGCTAGACTCACCAAGAAAAAAACGGAGAAGGCTCAAATAAATAAATTCAGAAATTAAAGAGGAGAAATTACAACGGACACCTCAGAAATACAAACGATAATAAAAGAATACTATGAAAAGCTGTTCCCCAACAAATTGGATAATCTAGAAGAAATGAATAAATTCTTAGAAACATCCAACCTTCCACAACTGGACCAAGAAGAAGTAGAGAATTTGAATAGACCGATCACCACTAAGGAGCTTGAAACAGCAATCAAAAACCTCCCAAAAAATAAAAGTCCAGGACCAGATGGCTTCCCTGGTGAATTCTACCAAACATTCAAAGGAGACTTAATACCTGTCCTTCTCAAACTCTTCCAAAAAGTTGAAGAGGAGAGGAGGCTTCCTAAGTCATTCTACGAATCCAACATTATCCTGATACAAAAACCAGACAAGAACAACACAAAAAAAGAAAATTACTGGCCAATATCACTGATGAACATCAATGCAAAAATCCTCAACAAAATAATAGCAAATCAAATATAACAATACATTAAAAATATCATACATCATGATCAAGTGGGTTTCATTCCAGTGATGCAGGGATGGTTCAACATCCGCAAATCTATCAACGTGATACACCACATTAACAAAATGAAGAATAAAAATCACATAATCATCCCAATAGATGCAGAGAAAGCATTTGACAAGATACAGCATTCATTTGCGATAAAACCTCTAAATAAAATGGGTATAGAAGGAAAATACCTCAACATAATAAAGGCCATATATGACAAACCTACAGCAAATATCATTCTCAACAGAGAAAAACTGAAAGCTTTCCCTCTAAGAACAAGAACCAGACAAGGATGCCCACTGTCACCACTCTTATTTAACATAGTGTTGGAACTCCTAGCCAGAGTAATCAGGCAAGAAAAAGAAATAAAAAGGATCCACATTGGAAAAGAAGAAGTGGAACTGTCACTCTTTGGAGACGACAGGATTTTATATATAGAAAACCCTAAAGAATCCACTAAAAAACATTTAGAAATAATGAACGAATACAGTCAAGTTGCAGGATACAAAATCAACATACAAAAATCGGTTGCATTTCTATACATTAACAATGAAGTAGCAGAAAGAGAAATTAAGAATACAATCCCATTTACAATTGCAACAAAAAGAATAAAATACCTAGGAATAAATTTAATCAAAGAGGTGAAAGATCTGTACACCGAAAACTATAAAACATTGTTGAAACAAATTGAAGAAGACACAAAGAAATGAAAAGTGATTCTGTGCGGTTGGGTTGGAAGAATTAACATTGTCAAAATGTCTATACTTCCTAAAGAAATCTATAGATTCAATGCAATCCCTATCAAAGTTCCAACAGCATTTTTCACAGAAATAGAACAAAGAATCCTAAAATTTACATGGAACAACAAAAGACCCCAAATAGCCAAAGGATTCCTGAGAAAAAAGAACAAAGCTGGAGGTATCACACTCCCTGATTTCAAAATATAACACAAAGCCATAGTAAGCAAAACAGCATGGTACTGGCACAAAAACAGACACACAGATCAATGGAACAGAATCGAGAGCCCAGAAATAAACCCACACATTTATGGACAGCTAATATTTGACAAGGCAGCCAAGAGCATACGATGGAGAAAGGAGAGTCTCTTCAAAAAATGGTGTTAGGAAAACTGGACAGCCACATGCAAAAGAATGAACATAGACCATTACCTTACACCATGCACAAAAATCAACTCAAAATGGATTAAAGACTTGAATGTAAGACGTGAAACCATAAAGCTTCTAGAAGAAAACATAGGCAGTACACTCTTTGACATTGGTCTTAGCAGCATATTGTCAAGCACCATGTCTGACTGGGCAAGGGAAACAAAAGAAAAAATGAACAAATGAGTCTACATCAAACTAAAAAGCTTCTGCACAGCAAAGGAAACCATCAACAAAATGAAAAGACAACCTAACACTTGGGAGAAGATATTTGCAAGCCGTGTATCAGATAAGGGGTTAATATCCAAAATATACAAAGAACTCATACATCTCAACAACAAAAAAACCAACAACCCAATTAAAAAATGGGCAAAAGATCTGAAGAGAGATTTCTCCAAAGAAGATATATGGATGGCCAACAGGCATGTGAAAAGATGTTCAACATCATTAGCTATCAGGGAAATGCAAATCAAAACTACAATGAGATATCATCTCACTCCCATCAGAATGGCTATAATTAACAAGACAGGAAACAGTAAGTGTTGGAGAGGATGCGGAAAGAAGGGAACCCTTGTTCACTGCTGGTGGGAGTGCAAACTGGTGCAGCCACTGTAGAAAGCAGTATGGAGTATCCTCAGAAAATTAAGAATAGATCTACCATATGATCCAGCTATCCCACTGCTGGATATTTATCCAAAGAACTTGAAAACACAAATGCATTAAGATACGTGCACCGCTATGTTCATTGCAGCATTATTCACAATAGCCAAGACTTGCAAGCAACCTAGGTGCCCATGAAGGGACGAATGGATAAAGAAGATGTGGTATATCTACACAATGGAATACTCCTCAACCATAAGAAATGATGAGATCCAGCCATTTGTGACAACATGGATGCACCTTGATGGTATTATGCTGAGTGAAATAAATCAGAGGGAGAAAGTCAAATACCGGATGATCTCACTCATAAGTAGAAGATAAAAAAGACAAACACGTAGCAATGGAGATTGGATTGGCGGTTACCATAGGAGAAGGGGAGGGGGGGAGGGCACAAGGGGTGATTAAGCTCACATATGAGGTGATAGACTATAATTAGTTTTTGGGTGGTGAACATGATGTAATCTACACAGAGTTCGAAATATATTACGATGTACATCTGAAAGCTATATATTATTATAATCCAATGTTACTGCAATAAAAAAAAATATATAAAGCCCTCCTCCCTACCCAAATAAAGGCAGTCCTGGTTCTCACCATTTTTGACACATGGTTTCCTCATCTCAAAAAAAGAGAGATTGACACCACTCCCTTATTGCATGGTCCTGATGATGGAGCTCTGTCCTGATGATGTAAGACTATCCTGTGTGCATGAAACAAGCCCTGTGCAAATGTAACCCCTTCCTGTTAAAGAGACACTGAGGCAATTGGAAAATAGGGGGATCAGCTAATGGTGCAGTTTGCCCAGAGCACAGAGTGCTTGGCAAACAGGGCTAGAAGTACACGCCAACCATGACATGGGGGCCTTGGCAGGAAGGAAGCTGGGCAACCTTGGAGGGTGTTTTGGAGGTATGATTGTCTTTATCCACTTTCCTAATAGCTCAGGCATTACCTGGGCCTGCTGTTCCTTACATGAGCTGTATTTGGCTCTGAGCCTTGGCTGCTGTGCAACAACCTGCCTCTGAGATCCGAGCAGGGCTCAGGGAAACTGCTCTGGACTGCTGTGTCCATAGCGCCCTGTAGAGGGGATGATGGAGAGGGGGTGGGAGCAGGTCTGGGAAGCTTTTACAGGGGTGGGGTTCTGGTGACAGTCTGCTCTCTTGGAGGGGCCCTCTCTGCAGTGTGGATGCGTCAGACACCTATGAGGGAAGACAGCAGGTAAAGGAGATGGGTCAATGAGAAAAATACAGATATGAGGTCAAGGCCAAATGAAGCTTATGTTTCGTCTTTTATTATACATAGCCCTTTTGCAAGCAGAATTGGCATCATACACTCCATACTGTTCCATAAATTATTCCAAAGAATAGCATTTGTTTTCACCTTTCGAAAATGAGGGGTTTTAATTCTTAAGAATGGAAACCAAAAAGCGAAATGGAGGCAGATGCCCCTTTACTGATCACATGGAGAATTGCCGTTCTAAGTCCCAGATGAGGACCCAGCCAGAGTGGCGAGAGGGAGGAAGGGACCTGGGCTTGATGGTACCAGACAGAGCCTTCTGGAAGTTTCCACCCACTGACAGAAGTCCCTCTGTATCCACCAGTTTTGAGGATCTCTAATCCTCATGAGTAGAAGCCCAGCCCCTGTCTGAGATGGAGAGAAAGTGGCACCTTTGAGTGTGTCTGCGGAGTGATAGAATTTGAAACATAAAAACACAGACCCACACAATGGCATTGTGTTTCAGCCATAGAAATATGCACACACACAGACACACACACACATAAGTGCACACACATATCTACTATGTCTAAGCAAGTATTTAAACCTACTTTTTTCCTTGGCACTATACTTTGTACATATTTCAAAAATAGTAAGATATGTGTATGTTTTTCCTTGTCAATCCGTTTACAAATTTCTTCTCTCCAAATTCTTATCTTGATGATTTTCCTGCTAGAATGTTTCAGTCAGTGCACGTGTATTTATAAGGTGATCTTGTATCTGCCCCCTTCTGATCCTCATCCTCTGAGTGAAAGGAGCCTCTGTCAATATATTGGTACCTATTTTCCAGGAGTGGTTATCTGTAGTGGAGTATTAACTTGTACTTACAGGTAAACACATATATTCATATATTGCACATCTATTCACATTCACGTAATCTTCAAAATTGTAATCACGGTATACATACTTTAGCTTGCTTCCCCATTTAATGTTATTCATCTTGATTATCATATGCATTTCATTGGTTACTGTGGTTTTGGCTTTTAAAAATGTTTCTGTGTGTGTCCATTTTTAAGTGAAACCTCTGTTGCTGTCTTGTGTCCATCTCTCTGTTGGTTAATACACGTGCTTCATATTTCAAGCTAGTTGCTTTCAGCTTTACTAAATACTTACTAGATGTTGCCGTATAGCTCTCGAGAATGGCTATATGCTCGCCAGCGGCACCCATCACTTCCCCTTTCCCAATTCATGCTCCTAAGGGGGAGGTTGTTTTCCTGATCCCAAACATGGCCCCTGGAGTCAGGCAAATAGACCAGATGAATCTGGCTCTGTCTCTTAGTAGTCGTGTGAACCTGGAAACATACTTAAGATCCTTGAGCCTCAACTTCCTCAGGTATAAAAGAAATCCTGACTCCTAACTCATGGGAGCATTGTGAGGAGTTCAAGGGGAAACCACCCTCAAGGACCCAGCATGGTATTTGGCCCATCATCCACAAGACCAATGTCTGCTGCCTTCCCATCCTAAATGCTTCCATCTCTGACCAAGAGGAGGTTTCTTACCTGAATAGCATTTCCATATTTTAATATTTGGGAGCATAGTGAGGGAACCACACACACTCGTCTATGCTGTGTAGGAAATTTGGTGCCATCTCTCTGATGTGCAGTGTAGTGAAGCTGGGCCGGGGAAAAATGCTCATCTTTTCCAGGGAATAATTGTGCTTCTCCTGTCCTCTGTTGGTGCCCTCTGTGTCACATCCGATGTGCACATGACCTGGAGTCTGGGACCTACTTGAAGCTCCAGAAAGAGATGACTAGGTGTCTACAGGGAGGGACAGACATATCTGCATATCATAGACGTATCTGTGACAGTCATATGGCAGACATATCACAGACAGTCTACCTGCTCCTTGGTACAGGCATCTACCATGGACTCTGTCCCTCATAGACTGTGATCAGATGAAGACCAGGTTCTGAGGAAACAATGATAGGAATTAAGAAAATCTGCATTGCCTCCAGCTGACCAACCAATTCAGGATCATCCTGCCGTTGGTGTCCTCTAGCCAAAAGACCACCAGGAACACAACTTTTACCAAACAAAGTTGGACTTTTTACTCATTGCAGTGAGGAAGAATGCACACCCTGGAGACCCATGGGCTGTCTCAACAAGAGGGCGCTGGAAATAAAGTATTATATCGTTTGGGCTTGTGTGAGGTGATTTTGGAGAGGGTTCAAGGAAGTGGGAGATTGCTCTATATTGAATGTTGTTCAGGAAATGGAAATAATTCTATGTTTGGATATATTAATACATTTTATCTGAAAAGAGAGAAGACTAGAGCAGGACCAAAGTGATAATTGGTAAAGAAGCATCAGTCACTCATATTATCTGGGGAAGAGGGTATTTGGTCATTTTGCAGTTTGGATGGTGATCTTCATACATCATCTCGCATAGTTACCATTTTTTTTTTTTTTAAAGATTTTATTTTTTTCTTTTTCTCCCCAACGCCCCCCAGTACATAGTTGTATATTCTTCATTGTGGGTCCTTCTAGTTGTGGCATGTGGGACGCTGCCTCAGCGTGGTCTGATGAGCAGTGCCATGTCCGCGCCCAGGATTCGAACCAACGAAACACTGGGCCGCATGCGGCGGAGCGCACGAACTTAACCACTCGGCCACGGGGCCAGCCCCGCATAGTTACCATTTTTTATGTATGGTGAGAACATTTAAAATCTACTCTTTTAGCAACTTTGAAGTATACAATACAGTATTGTTAACGATAGTCACCATGCTGTACAATAAATCTCCAGAATTTATTAATCTTATAACTAGGAGTCTGCACCTTTTAACCAGCATCACCCATTTCCCCCACCTCCAGCCCCTGGCAACCACCAGTCTACTCTCTGTTTCTATAAATTCAGCTTTTTAGATTCTGCATATAAGTGACACCATACAGTATTTGTCATTTTGTGACTTACTTCACTTAGCATGATGCTCTCAAGGTTCATCCATGTTGTTACAAATGCCTGAATAATATTCCATTGTGTGTATATATATATATGTATATATACATGTATGTATATATAAAATATATACTATGTATAATTATATACAAAGATATAAATATATGTGTGTATGTGTGTGTGCATATATATATAATATTTTCTTTATCCATTCATTTGTTGACTGACACTTAGGTTGTTTCCATGTCTTGGCTGTTGTGATTAATGCTGTAATGAGCATGGTGGTGCAGATATCTCTTCAAGATACTGACTTCATTTCCTTCAGATACATACCCAGAAGAGGAATTGCTGAATCATATAGTAGTTCTATTTTTAATTTTTGAAGTACCTGCATACTATTTTCCACCGTGGCTGTCCCAATTTTCATTTCCCCCAACAGTGCACAAAAATTCCCTTTTCTCCACATCGTTGTCAGCACTTGTTACTGTAGAGGAGGAAAACAGTTCCTTTAGCCTCTAGGTCCTTCTGGCTGCTCTAAGAATTAAATTGTCATGAGACAGAATAACAGGAGAAAATCAAAAAACGTTTAATAACATATATACATGGGGGAAACCCAGGAAAACTAAGTAACTCACCAGCATTGCTGAAGCCACCACCTTAAATACCATCTTCAGATAAAGACAAAGGAGGATGTTGAGGGTAGTGCTTTGGGACTTCAAAGGGGAGGAAGGCAATTCCCATGGAGAAGAAAATCCAAATGTTTGTGAAACAAGTGTTGACTGTGCCTTCTACAGACAATGTGACCTGAGAGACAAACTTTGATAAAAAAATGGGCTTAGCAAGGACCATCCCAGTTTGCCAATACTCAGAGTTATCTGTGGTGATGGTCTGTCCTGGGATATGCCTTCTATCCTAAATTCTTTTAGGCAGTTATGGGGAAGGACAAAGTTTCCTTCAGAGTTTTTTGGTCCTTAAAAATAATCAAGGCAAAGAGATACATTTTGGGGTGGCTACTTCTGATCCTCCACATTACCTCTTGTGTTTTTGATAGTAGCCATCCTAACAGGTATGAGGTAATATCTCATTGTAGTTTTGATTTATATTTCTCTCATGATTAGTGCTGTTGAGCAGCTTTTCATATACCTGTTGGCCAATTGTATATCATCTTTGAAAAAATGTCTGTTTAGGTCCTTTGCCCATCTTTTACTCAGATTATTATTTTTTGCTATTGAGGTGTATGAGTATCTTATACATTTTGGATATTAACCCCTTGTCAGATATATGGTGTGCAAATATTTTCTTCCATTTCATAGATTGCCTTTTTATCTTGTGTTTGTTTCTCTTGCTGCACAGAAGCTTTTTAATTTGATGTGGTCCCGCTTGTTGCTTTTGTTGCTTGTGCTTTTGGTGTCATATCCAAAAAATCATTGCTAAGACCAATGTCAAGGAGCTTTTTCACTATACTTTTTTCTGGGAGTGTTTTGGTTTCAGGACTTACAATTATTTATTTATTTATTTATTTTCAGGTGTACATTGTAACATATTTCGAATTACGTGTAGATTACATCATGTTGACCACCCAAAGACTAATTGCAATGCAACACCACACACATGTGACTTTTCACCCTTTTCACCCTCCTCCATCTCCCCTTCCCCTCTGGTAACCACTAATCCAATCTCTGTTGCTATGTGTTTGTCATTGTTTCTATCTTCTACTTAGGCTGAGATCATACGGTATTTGACTTTCTCCCTCTGACTTATTTCACTTAACATAATACCCTCAAGGTCCATCCATGTTGTCACAAATGGCTGGAATTCGTCATTGCTTATGGCTGAGGAGTATTCCATTCTGTATATATACCACATCGTCTTTATCCATTTCTCCCTTGACGGGCACATAGATTGCTTCCAAGTCATGGCTATTGTGAATAATGCTGCGATGAGCATTGGGGTTCGTGTATCTTTATGCATTTGTGTTTTCAAGTTCATTGGATAAATCACCAGCAGTGGAATAGCTGAATCGTATGGTAGATCTATTCTTAATTTTCTGAGGAAACTCCATACTGTTTTCTATAGTGTCTGCACCAATTTTCACTCCCACCAGCAGTGTACAAGAGTTCCCTTCTCTCCACATCCTTTCCAACACTTATTGTTTCCTGTCTTGTTAATTATAGCCATTCTGATGGGAGTGAGGTGATATCTCAAGGTAGTTTTGATTTTTGTTTCCCTGATAGTTAATGATGTTGAACATCTTTTCATGTGCCTGTTGGCCATCTGTATATCTTCTTTGGTGAAATCTCTGTTCAGATCATTTGCCATTTTTTAAATTGGGTTGTTGGTTATTTTGTTGTTGAAATGTATGAGTTCTTTGTATATTTTGGATATTAACCCCTTATCTGATATATGGTTTGCAAATATCTTCTCCCAAGTGTTAGGTTGTCTTTTCATTTTGTTGATGGGTTTCCTTTGCTGTGCAGAAGCTTTTTAGTTTGATGTAGTCTCATTTGTTTGTTTTTTCTTTTGTTTCCCTTGCCCGTTCAGACATGATATTTGAAAAAATGCTAAGTCCAATGTCAAAGAGCATACTTCCTAAGTTCTTCTTCTAGAAGTTTCATCATTTCAGGTTTTACATTCAAGTCTTTTATCCATTTTGAGTTGATTTTTGTGCATGGTTTAAGATAATGGTCTATGTTCATTCTTTTGCATGTGGCTGTCCAGTTTTCCTAACACCATTTTTTTGAAGAGACTTTCCTTTCTCTGTTGTATGTTCTTGGCTCCCTTGTCAAATTAGCTGTCCATAAATGTGTGGGTTTATTTCTGTGCTCTAGATTCTGTTCCATGGATGTGTGTGTCTCCTTTTGTGCCAGTACCATGCTTTTTGGTTACTATGGCTTTGTAGTATATTCTCATATCAGGGAGTGTGATACCTCCAGCTTTGTTCTTTTTTCTCAGGAATCCTTTGCCTATTTGGGATCCTTTGTTGTTCCATATAAATTTTAGGATTCTTTGTTCTATTTCTGTGAAAATGTTGGAACTTTGATAGGGATTGCATTGAATCTATAGATTGCTTTAGGAAGTATGGAAATTTTAACTTTGTTAATTCTTTCAGTCCAAGAGCACAGAATATCTTTCCATTTCTTTGTGTCTTCTTCAGTTTCTTTCAACAATGTTTTATAGTTTTCGGTGTACAGATCTTTCACCTCTTTGGTTAAATTTATTCTGAAGTATTTAATTCCTTTTGTTGCAACTATAAATGGGATCGTGTTCTTAATTTCTCTTTCTGCTACTTCATTGTTAGTATATAGAAACACAACTCACTTTGTATATTGATTTTGTATCCTTCAACTTGACCATAATAATTTATTATTTCTAAAACTTTTTTAGTGAATTCTTTAGGGTTTTCTATATATAAAATCTTGTCATCTGCAAATAGTGACAGTTTCACGTCTTCTTTTCCAATTTGGATCCCTTTTGTTTCTTTTTCTTGCTTGTTTGCTCTGGCTAGGTCTTGCAATAATGTGTTAAATAGGAGTGATGAAAGTGGGCATCCTTATCTGGTTCCTGTTCTTAGAGGAATAGCTTTCAGTTTTTCTCTGTTGAGAATGATATTTGCTGTGGGTTTATCATATATAGCCTTTATTATGTTGAGGTATTTTCCTTCTATACCCATTTTATTTAGAATTTTTATCATAAATGGTCGGTGTATCTTGTCAAATGCTTTCTCTGCATCTGTTGAGATGATTATGTGATTTTTAATCTTCATTTTATTGATATGGTGTATCATGTTGATTGGTTTGCGAATGTTGAACCATCCCTGCATCCCTGGAATAAATCCCACTTGATCCTGGTGTGTGATCTTTTTAATGTATTGTTGTATTCAATTTCCTAGTATTTTGTTGAGGATTTTTGCATTGATGTTAATAGTGATATTGGCCAGTAACTTTCTTTTTTTGTGTTGTCCTTGTCTGGTTTTGGTATCAGGATAATTTTGGTTTCATAGAATGAGTTAGGAAGTTTCCTCTCCTCTTCAAGCTTTTGGAAGAATTCTTCAGGGAGAGATATTAAGTCTTCTTTGAATGTTTGCTAGAATTCACCAGGGAAGCTGTCTGGTCCTGGACTTTTATCTTTTGGGAGGTTTTTGGTTACTGTTTCGATCTCCTTACTCGTGATTGGTATTTTCAAATTCTCTACTTCTTATTGATTCAGTTTTGGGAGGTTGTATGATTCTAAAAATTTATCATTTCTTCTAGATTATCCAGTTTGTTGGCATATAGCTTTTCACAGTATTCTCTTATAGTCTTTTGTATTTCTCAGGTGTCTGTTGTAATTTCTCCTCTTTCATTTCTGATTTTATTTATTTCAGCCTTCTCTCCTTTTTCTTGATGAGTCTAGCTAAAGATTTGTCAATTTTATTTACCTTCTCTAAAAACCACTACTTGATTTCATTGATTTTTTTCTTTTTAGTCTCTATTTCCTTTATTTCTGCTTTGATTTTTATTATTTCCTTCCTTCTGCTGATTTTGGACTTTGTTTATTCTTCTTTTTCCAGTTCCTTTAGGTGCAGTGTTAGGATGTTTGTTTGGGATTTTTCTTGTTTGTTGGGGTAGGCCTGACTTGCTATAAACTTCTCTCTTAGAACTGCTTTTGCTGTATCCCGTAGATTTTGACATGTTGTGTTTCCATTTTCATTTTTGTCCAGGTATTTTTTGATTTCTTCATTGATCCAATCGTTGCTCAGTAGCATTTTGTTTTTTATCCACATTTTTGTGGCTTTTCTGATTTTCTTCCTGTGTTTGATTTCTAGTTTCATACCTTTGTGGTCAGAAAAGAGGCATGGTATTATTTCGATCTTCTTTAATGTTTTGAGACTTGTTTTGTGGCCTAATATGTGATCAATCCTGGAAAATTTTCCATGTGCATTTGAAAAGAATGTGTATTCTGTGGTTTTTGGATGGACTGTTCTGTGTATATCTTCTAAATCTATCTCATCTAATGTGTTGCTTAAGGCCAATGTTTCCTGATTGATCTTCTGTTTGGATGATCTATCCATTGGTGTAAGTGGAGTGTTAAAGTCCCCTGCTATTATTGTGTTATTGTCTATTTCTCCGCATATGTCTGTTAATAATTGCTTTATATATGTAGGTGCTCCTATGTTGGGGGCAGAGATATTTACAAGTGTTATATCCTCTTGTTGGATTGTTCCCTTTATTATTATGTAGTGACCTTCTTTGTCTCTTGCTACAGATTTTCTTTTGCAGTCTATTTTGTGTGGTATAAGTATTGCTACCCCAGCTTTCTTTTCTTTCCCATTTACATGATGTATCTTTTTCCATCCTTTCAGTTTGTGAGTGTCTTTAGGTCTGAAGTGTGTCTCTTATATTCAGCTTATATATAGGTCTTTGTTTTTATCCAATCTGCCACTCTATGCCTTTTGAATGGAGCATTTAGTCCATTGACATTTAAGGTAGCTATTGGTAAATATGTGTTTATTTCCATTTTGTTACTTTTTTGGGGTGTTTTAGTAGTTCTTTGTTCCGTGCTTTTTCTCTTGCTCTCTTTCCTTGTGGTTTGATTGTTTCATTTAGTACTATGTTTGATTTCTTTTCTTGTACTTATTTGTTTATTTATTATAGGTTTCTGGTTTGTGATTACCATGAGGTTCATACATAATATCCTACATATATAGCAATCTATCTTGAGTTGATAGTCTCTTTAGTTTGACCTCTTTCTAAAAGCTCTTCTTTTTTACTCCCCTCCTCCCACATTTTATGTTTTTAAAATCATACCTAATCTCTTATTTTGTGTGTGTCTGTCCATTACCATCTTATCATTGAAATAGGTAATTTTAGTCCTTTTGTCTTTTAACCTTCATATTGTCTTCATAGGTGGTTGATCTGCTACCTTGACTGTATTTTTGCCTTTAACAGTGATTTTATTGGCTGGTGGGTTTTTTGGGATAATTTTCTTGTTCCTATTTTGGTCTTCTCTTTCCCACTTAAGTAAGTCCTTTCAGCATTTCTTGTAGAACTGGTTTCTTGGTGATAAACTCCTTTAATTTTTGCTTTTATGGGAAAATCTTTATCTCTTCTTCCATTCTGAATGATAACCTTGCTGGATAGAGTATTCTTGGCTGTAGGTTTTTTCCTTTCAGCACTTTAAATAAGTCATGCCACTCTCTTCTAGCCCATAGGGTTTTGGCTGAGAAGTCTGCTGATAGTCTTTTGGGCTTTCCCTTCTATGTCACTTGTTGCCTTTCTCTTGCAGCTTTTAGAATTCTGTGTTTAATTTTGTACATTTTAATTATAATGTGTCTTAGTGTGGGCCTCTTTGGGTTTATCTTGTTTGGAGCTCTCTGTGCATCCTGTACTTGGATGTCTGTTTCATTCCTTAGATTAGGAACATTTTCAGCTATTTTTCTTCAAATATATTCTCTGCTGATTTGTCTCTCTCTTCTCCTCCTGGGACACCTATAATATGAATGTTAGTGAGCTTGATATTGTCCCAGAGTTCCCTTAGACTGTCCTCATTCCTTTTAAGTCTTTTTCCTTTTTTCTGTTCAGCTTGGGTGATTTCCTCTAGTCTTTCATCCAGCTTGCTGATCTGTTCTTCTGTATCATCTACTCTGCTATTGTGTCCCTCTAGTGAATTTTTCATTTCCAGTATTGTATTCTTCATTTCTGATTGGTTCTTTTTCATATTTTATAAGTCTTTGTTGACGTTCTCACTCTGTTCATCCAGTCTTCTCCCAATATGAGTAAGCATCCTTATGACTTTTTGTTTGAACTCTTTGTCAGGCAGATTGCTTATTTCTGTTTCACTTAGTTCTTTTTCTGGGGTTTTGCCCTCTTCCCTTTCTTGGAACATATTCCTTTGACTCCTCACTATGCCTCTTTCTCTGTGCTTATATCTATGTATTAGGTGGGTCAGCTATGTATCCTGATCTTGGAGAAGTGGCCTTATGTATGAGATGCCTTTTGAGGCCCAGCAGTGTGCTTCCCTCTCGTCACCAGTCCAAATGTTCCAGGAGTGACCCCTGTGTGGTCTACTTGTGTCCTTGTGCTGCTGCAGAGTTGCTCTTACTGCAGGTACCCAGGAGTTTGGCTTTCCCTCCCTGGCCAGCTGTTTGTAAATTTGGTTTGGGGAGCCTCAGCACTGTTGGTGAGAAGGTCTAATAGCACAGTCCTGTTGCAGTTTTCATGTTAATTGTGTAGGCACCCAGTGCTGCTGGTTGCTATGCTCAGGGGCTTATAATTGCTCTAGGCCTCAGGCCTGCAAGGCTGTCATCAGCTCTCTTAGGATTGCAACTGAGTGGGTCTGGTCCCAGGCATGGGAGCACCCAATTGTTTCAGGCTTTGGAAATTGGGGCTGATCCCCTTTATAGCTGTTTATGAAGCACAGGTCTCCTGCCACTGATAAGCCCCACCACCCCAGGACCACATACCCCTTCAACACAGTCCTGCCCCATGCACACTTCCAAACTCCCTGGAGTATATGAAATTGACCAACTGCACAGGCCCGCACCTCTCCACCAACTCCCCCAACACAGACCCTGCCCCATAGATGCAAACACACTTGCCTGCCTGTAGAGGATCGAGGCACCCAGACTATGCAGACCCACAGCTAGCCTGAGGGCTTGCTGTTAGGTGGGTCCAGTCCCTGGGGCAGGCTGCCTGCCCTTTCTGAGCCACATTGAATCTGTGCTCTATTGGGTGTCACAGACCCCTGGGCTAACAGGCCACAGGACGAACTCCAACAGCATCTGCCAGTGTTTGTGTCAGCACGCCTGTACTAGGTCACAACAATGGCTACCACCAATGTCTCAGTCTCTGGAGAAGTTTCACCTCTCCCTGAGATGCACCTGGAGCCTACGAGGTGAGTCTCTTTTCACCAAAGGACTGTCCACCTTTCTGGTGATTTTAGGTTGCTCTCTAAGATGGGTGAATTTGCGCCTGTGCTCTTTAAGTGCTGGCTTTATTCTGGTGATGTCCAACAGCTTTTCCAGCATTATTCCCTATTGCACTTAATAGTCAGTGAAGCCAGATATTATGAAACTTGTCTCAGTTGTGCTGAGTCTAAAGGATGCTTATAGCAGTAATGTGCCTTCACTAAGGTCCCCACTCCTTCAGGGAAGGCTGCCTACCTTGGGTTGGCTCCCTCCAGGTCAACCGTGAAGCTCTGCAGCTTGTGAAGGTGGCTTTTTTTCTCTCCAGAAGGAATTTCTTCTTCTTCTGCCTCAATCAGGACTGTCACTTTTTGTGGGGGTTCTTTTTATCCAGTTCTCAGTTCTCTCTCTGGAGTAATTTTTCCAAGAATCGTTGTAACCTGGTTGTGATCATTGGATGAGGTGAGTTCAGAGTCTGCTCAGGCCACCATCTTGATGAGATCTCTCTAATACATTTTGCGTTAAATTTTGTGAGTGGTGTAAGTTAGAATTTCATTCTTTGGCATGTGAACATCTAAACACCATTTCTTAAAGAGGTGATCCTTTTCCCATGAAGTATTCTTGGCTCCCTCATCAAATTTTAGTTGACTGTATATGCATGGGTTTATTTCTGGGTTTCTATTTTGTTGCATTGGTCTATGTGTATGTTTTTATGTCAGTACCTTATTGTTTTGATTAGTCTGAATTTGTAATATACTTTGAAATTAGGAAGTGTGACATCTCTAGCTTTGATCTTCTTTGTCAAATTACTTTGAGTATCCAGGGCTTTTTGTGGTTCCATATGAATTTTAGCATTGTTTTTTCTATTTCTATGAAAAATGTCACTGATATTTTAATAGAGATTACACTCATTCCTTGGATTTTGGGCGTTAGTATAGATATTTTTAGAATATTATTTCTTCCCATCTATGAACATGGTATATCTTTCAATTTATTTATGTCTTCTTCTGTTCCTTTTGTCAAGGTCTTATAGTTTTCAGTGTCTAGATATTTCACCTCATTTGTTAAATTGATTTGTAAGTAGTTTCTTGTTTTGATGCAAATGTAAATGGGATTGTTTTCTTTCTATCTTTCTTAGATATTTTTAATGTATAAAAACACAACTGATTTCTGTATATTGAATTTGCACCCTGCAACTTTACTATGTTCATTGTGATATTGTTTTTTATCTCATTTCATGATGGTCACAAAGTGACATTGATGTTGGTGTTTTGTGTAATGAGTTTTGTTCAATAGGAGAACAACACAATCCAGCTGTGAGTGCCTGGTGACATCATGATGGATAATGGCTGGGAGGAGAGTAAGGGAAACTTGAGAGGCTGTGCATATCCTCAATGAGACAGACAGAGATTGCTGTTCTGGACAAAGCCAGCTATAGATGGAACCAAGAAGAACAACCAAACCAGTTATACAGAGGTAAAGGCTCTACAAATTTTTGTTCATCTGAGCTTATGGTGAGCAAACTAGGGTACCATTGTGCTAGAAGGTAATGGAAACAGGGCTCAAATCCAGATCTGCCTCACTTCTGTGCCCAGGTCCTTAGCCAGTACATTTCATGCTATCCTCTTTTAAAGATGAGGCCAGTAAAGGGGAAGGTACTTAACCTGTCCTGGGGGCCATTTTCATGTAAGGAAGTCTGGCAACAGGCTGATCCTAGACTGTGGTAGCCAGTTAAGGCTGAGGATTAAGATAGATTAATTGTGGTGTGGCTATTCATGCTTGTACATTGCACTATCACAAACGCCTGGGATTGGTACAGAGGAAAGCCTGTCATGTTTGAAACCCTTTTCTTCTCATGCTCAGTTTAGTCCTCAATATACTATATGATGTGCACATCATACTTTCAAGAGTAGAAAGTGAATTTCCCTTCCATTGTGGACATTCATCTCTGCTCTTTAAAATAACACACTGTGCTCATTCTTTCTGCCAAATCATATCTGCTCTCAGCACCTGAAAATAGAATGTCTCAATGGGAGGTCAAGGACTCCTTTGGATCCAGCCATATTTGTTTTGAGAAAGTAATGGACATCTTTTCATATGCCTGTTGGCCATTCGTATATCTTCTTTGGAGAAGTCTCTGATCAGATCTTTTGCCCATGTTTTAAGTGGGTTGTTGGTTATTTTGTTGTTGAGATGTATGAGTTCTTTGTATATTTTGGATATTAACCCCTTATCTGATATACGATTTGCAAATATCTTCTCCCAATTGTTAGGTTGTCTTTTCATTTTGTTGATGGTTTCCTTTGCTGTGCAAAAGCTTATTAGTTTGATGTAGTCCCATTTGTTCATTTTTTTCTTTTGTTTCCCTTGCCTGGTGAGACATGGTTCTTGAAAATATGCTGCTAAGAGTGATGTCAAAGATTGTACTGCCTATGTTTTCTTCCAGAAGTTTCATGGTTTTGGGTCTTACATTCAAGTCTTTAATCCATTTTTAGCTGATTTCTGTGCATGGTGTAAAATAATACTCTGTTTTCATTCTTTTGCATGTGGCTGTCCAGTTTTCCCAACACCATTTATTGAAGAGAAAGGCAAATCAAAACCACAATGAGATATCACCTCATTCCTGTCAGAATGGCTATAATTAACAAGACAGGAAACAAGTGTTGGAGAGGATGTGGAGAGAAGGGAACCCTCATACACTGCTGGAGGCACTGTAAACTGGCGCAGCCACTATGGAAACCCACTATGGACTATCCTCAGAAAATTAAGAATACATCTACCATATGATCCAGCTATCACACTGCTGGGTATTTAAGAGAACAGCCCTCTACTCCCTCCCCTGGCAGCAGTGATTCAGGGAAGGATCCCCACAATGGCCTGCATGCCTTGAGAAAACACGTGTGGCTTCCTTGAGTAGTTCGGCATGAGTAGGGAAGACAGCCAGCTTGTTATGTGCTTGTCTCCCAGTGGACATGGCTTGTGTGCCCATGAGTGGTCCCAGCAGGGGCAGAGAGGGTGGATCAGATTGCTTCCTGACTATCTACCAGCATATCTAGCATGTGTGCCCCTCTCCCTCCCTGCACATTGGCAAGGTCTTTCCAACATTTGGGATAGTATACAAAACAGATTTTCCTAGCTGGGGTGGGGAGCTCTGACCTGAGTCTTCAAAACACACCAGCCAGCACCAGAAACTAGAGGCTGAACAGCAAGTAACAACAAAAATCTGTCTCTCCTTAACCTGTGCTCCCCCCAGTGGTGGCAGGTGGACCTGTGACCAGAGGCTTCAGGATTGACAGCAGAACCAGTGCCCCTACCCCCAGTGGCAACGCCCCAGACATCAGCTCCACCAGCAGTGGGGACAGTGTAAAATTCCCTCGGTCCCCAGGCCCCTGGCAGGGACAGTGACACCCATGAACCCAGAACCCCTGACAGTGGTGCAAAAAGCAACCCCAGACAACCCAGGAACAGCAGCACAGGTGGTGTACCAGACAGCAGCACCTGAGCCTGTGCAGAGCCCATTGAGTGGCAGTGGAGGACCATGAGATTCCGATGACCCTAGAAGTAGTAGAAGTGCTCACAGCCTGGTGACCCTGAGGGTGACCCTTGAGACTAGAGCAAAGGCACCAGCAACCCTGAAGGCCCAAGCAGCAAATGGAGGGCACCGATGATGCCCCTGGCAGAGGCAGCAGAGAATGGAAAGTGTATTCTCTCAAATACAACCAGTAGCAGCACAGACCCAAAGTAACCAAAGCCATGCCCAAATAAGAAATGTGGTTACTACCACAAATATGCCAGGATAGGATTGACTCATCAAACACCGTGAAGAACTAAAGTAACACAGCAGAATAGAAGGAGAATGAAGCTCTCCAGAAACCAAACTTGAAGTGACAGAAGATCACAATCTGATTGAAAGAGAATTCAAAATAGCTATCATCAAGAAACTCAATAAGTAAGAAGAAAAGTCAGAAAGATACTTTCGTAAGCTCACAAATAAAATTAGTAAACAGAAGGAGCACTTCACCAAAGAGATTGAAACTCCAAAAAAAGCCTAACAGGAATTCTGGAGATGAAGATCAAAATAAATGAGATGAAAAAAAAATAATGTAGAAAGCATTGACAATAGAGCAGACAATATGAAGGACAGAAATAGTGAGCTCGAGGATAGAAATGTAGGAATGAGTCAGATGGAAGAAGAAGGGAATTAAGATTATTAAAAGATGAAGAAATTCTTCAAGAAATATCTGACTCAATTAGGAAAAGTAACATAAGGCTTATAGGTATCCCAGAAGGAAAAGACGGAGTGAAAGGAGCAGAGAGCTTATTCAAAGAAATAATAGCTGAGAACTTCCCAAGCCTGGGGAAAGAACTGGACATGCAAGTACTTGAAGCTAATAGAACTCCTAATTACATCAATGCAAAAAGACCTTCTCCAAGGCATATGATATTAAAACTGTCAAAAGTCAGTGACAAGGAAAAACTATTGAGAACAGCAAGGCAGAAGAAAATAACCTACAGAGGAACCCCTATCAGACTTTCAGCGAATTTCTCAGCAGAAACCCTATAGGCTAGGTGAGAGGTGAATGATAGCTTTCAAAAAACTGAAAGTGAAGAATTATCAGCAAAGAATACTCAATGCTTCAGATATGATGGAGAAATAAAAGGTTTCCCAGACAAAGTGGAGTAAGTTCATTGCTACTAGACCCGCCCTACAAGAAACATTGATGAGAGCCTTCTATCTGAAACTAAAAAGCAAAGGTTAAAAAACCTTGAGCAAGGAGATAAATAGAATCAGAAAATTGCAGCTCTATATCAGAATAGGTTAGAAAACAATTAATTATAACATAAAAGATAAAGGGAAAGAAAGCATCAAGAATAGCTACAACCAATACAATTAGCTCACAGACTCACAACAGAAAAAACAAGAATTTGTGACAACAAAAACATAGAAAGGCAAGAGGAAAGGGACAGAAATTGCATAGCCTAACAGAGATAAGAGGCTATCAGAAAAAAAAAAAGACTATCTCGTCTATGGGATCTTTTATACAAACCTCATAGTAACCACAAAACAAAAAATCAGAGCAGAGTCACAAAGCACAAATAAAGAGAAAATAGACAAATCATCACAGAAAACCACCACACTGAAATGGCAGACAGAAATACAAGGAAAACCAAACAATGGAAATATAGAACAATCAGAAAACAAGAGGTAAAATGGCAGTATTTAGTCCTCATATATCAATACCCACCCTAAAAGTAAATGAGTTTAATTCATTAGTTGAAAGGCACAGAGTGTCTGGATGGATTAAAAATCAAGACTGAACAATATGCGGCCACCAGGAGGCACATCTCAACTCTAAAGATAAACATAGGCTCAGAGTGAAGGGATGGAAGATGTTACTCCAAGCAAATGGCAAGGAAAACAAAGCAGGTGCCACTGTAGTTCCACCAGACAAAACAGACTTGAAGGTAAAAAGAATAACAAGAGACAATGATGGGCATTATGTAGCGATAAAAGGGACATTCCAAGAAGAAGTCATAGCACTTATTAATATATATGCACATAAGAAAGTAGCATCAAAGTATCTAAAGAAACTATAACAGAACTAAAGGGAGAGATTTACAGCAACACAATAATCGTAGGAGACTTCAACACTCCACATATGTCAGTGGATAGATCAACCAGACAGACAGTCAACAAAGAAACTGTGGACTTAATGAAACACTAGACAAGATGAACTTAATAGGTATATATAGAACATTTTATCCAAAGACTGCAGAATACACATTCTTCTCATTCCTCAAATGAAACATTCTCAAAGATAGACCATATGTTGGGAAACAAAATAAACCTCAATAAATTCAGAAGATTGAAATCATATCAAGCAGCTTTTCTAATCATAATGCTATGAAACTAAAAATCAATTACAAGAAAAAAGCTTGGAAAATCACAAGCATGTTGAGACTAAAAATATGGTACTGACCAATGACTACATAAGTGAATAAATCAAAGGAGAAATCAAAAAATCCCTAGAGACAAATGAAAACCAAAACACAACATACCAACTTTTATGGGATACAGCAAAAGCGGTACTAAGAGGGAAATTTGAAGCAATACAGGCCTACCTCAAGAAGCAAGAAAAATCTCAAATAAGTAATCTTAAACTACGCCTAAAGGAACTACAAAAAGAAGAACAAAGACCAAAGTCAGTAGACGTAGGGAAATAATAAAAATCAGAGCAGAAAGAAATGAAATAGAGAATAAAACAGCAATCAAATAGGTGAATGAATCTCAGAGCTGGTTCTTTGAGAAGATACACAAAACTGACAAATGCTTAGGCAGATTGACTATGAAAAAAAGACTGAAGATTCAAATAAAGAAAATCAGAAATGAAAGAGGAGAAATTACAATGGATACCACAGGAATATAAAGGATTATAAGAGAATACTATGAAAAGCTATATGAAAACAAATTGGATAACCTAAAAAATTGGATAAATTCTTATCATTCAACTTCCCAAAACTGAATCAGGAAGAAACAGAGAATCTGAAAAGCACAACCACAAGTAAAGAATCGAAACGGTAATAAAAACCTCCCAGAAAACAAAAGTCCAGGACCAGATATCTTGTCTGGAGAATTCTGCCAAACATCCAAAGAAGATTTAATTCCTATCCTTCTCAAACTATTCCAAAATATTGAAGAGGATGGGATGCTTCCTCACACATTCTGTGAAGCCAACATTACCCTGATATACAGACCAGAGAAGGACAACACAAAAATGAAAATTAAAGGCCAATATTGCTGTTGAACATAGATGCAAAAATCCCCAACAAAATATTAGCAAATCGAATGCAACAATACATTAAAAGGGTCATGCACCATGATCAAGTGGGATTGATTCCAGGCTGCAGGGATTCTTCAACAACTGCAAATCCATGTGAGACACCACCTTAACGAAATGAGGAATAAAAATCACATGATAATCCTAAAAGGTGCACAGAAAGCGTTTGATAAGAGCCAACATCCATTTATGATAAAAACCTTCGAAAAAATGAATATAGAAGAAATGACCGCAACATAATAAAGGCCACACATGACAAACCCACAGCCAACATCATGCTCAACAGTCAAACACTGAAAGCTATTTCTCTGAGAACAGGGACAAGACAAGGATGCCCACTCTTGCCACTCTCATTCAACACAGTACTGGAAGTTTTAGCCTGAGCAATTAGGCAAGAAAGGAAATAAAAGAGATCCAAATAGGAAAGACAGAAGTAAAACTGTCACTCTTTGCCCATGACATGATTCTATATGTAGAAAACACTGAACAATCCACCAAAAACGCATTAGAAATAATCAATGAATACAGTAATGCTGCAGGTACAAAATCAACATACAGAAATCACTTGCATTTCTATACACCAACAAGGAACCAGCAGAAAGAGAAACCAAGAATACAGTCTCCTTTACAACTGCAACAAAAAGAATAGAACACCTAGGAGTAAACTTAACCGAGGGGGTGAAAGACCCCTACACAGAAAAGTATAAGACATTACTGAAAGAAATCAAAGAAGACATAAACAAATGGAAAGATATTCCATACCCATGGAAAAGAAGAATAAGCATAGTTAAAATGTCCATATTACCTAGAGCAATCTGCAGATTCACCGCAATCCTAATCAGAATCCCAATGACATTCTTCACCAAAATAGAACAAGGAATCCTAAAATTGATGTGGAACAAAAACCCCGAATAGCCAAAGGAATCCTGAGAAAAAAGAACAAAGCTGGAGGTATCACACTCCCTGACTTCAAAAAATACTACAAAGCTATAGAAATCAAAACAGCATGATCCTGGCAGAAAAAGAGACACACAGATCAATGGAACAGAATTGAAAGCCCAGAAATGAACCCACATGTCTACGGACAGCCAATCTTTGACAAAGGAGCCAAGACCATATAACGGAGAAAGGAAGGTGTCTTCAATAAACGGTGTTGGGAAAACTGGACCGACACATGCAAAAGAGTGAAAGTAGACCATCAGCTTACACCACACACAGAAAATAACTTGAAATGGATTAAACACTTGAGTGTGAGACCTGAAACCATAAAACTCCCAGAAGAAAATATAGGCGATACACTCTTTGACATCGATCTTAGCAGTACCTTTTAGAATATGACGTCTGACCAGGTAAGGGAAACAAAAGAAAACATAAACAAATGGAACTGCATCAGATTAAAAAGTTTTTGCAAAGCAAAAGAAACCATGAACAAAATGAAAAGACAATCCACCAACTGGGAGAAAATATTTGCAAATCATATATCCAACAAGGGGTTAATTTCCAAAATATATGAAGGACACATACAACTCAACAACAAAAAACAACAACCAAATTAAAAAAGGGCCAGAGAGACATTTTCCAAAGAACATATTCAGATGGCGAAGAGGCATATGAAAAGATGTTCAACATCACTAATTATTAGGGAAACTACAATGAGATCACTTCACACCCCTCAGAATGGCTACAATTAACAAGACAAGAAGTAACAAGTGTTGGAGAGGATGTGGTGAAAAGGGAACCCTCATACACTGCTGGGGGGAGTGTAAGTTGGTGCAGCCACTATGGAAAACAGTATGGAGATTTCTCAAAACATTAAAAATAGAAATACTGTGTGATCCAGCTATTCCAGTACTGGGTACTTATCCAAAGAACATGAAATCAATACTTCAGAAAGATATATGCACCCTGAAGCTCATTGGAGCGTTATTCACAATAGCCAAGACGTAGAAGCAATCCAAGTGCCCATCAGCAGATGAATGGATCAAGATGCGGCAGATATACAGACAACGGAATAGTATTCAGTCATAAATAACCAAAATCTTGCCATTTGCGACAGCATGGATGGACCTTGAGGATATTATGCTGAGTGAAATAAGTCAGACAGAGAAAGACAAGTACCATATGATTTCGCTCATATTTGGAAGATAAACAGACACACAGATAAGGAGAATAGACTAGTAGTTACCAGAGGAGAAGGGGTTTGGGGGTAGGCAAAAGGGGCAGAGGGGCACATATGTATGGTGGCAGATGAAAACTGGACTGCTAGTGGTGAACACGGAGATGTACACCTGAAATTTACACAATGTTTTAAGCCAATATCACCCCAATAAAATACTTTTTTTTAAAAGTTAACTATGTTTGTCAGTGTTTTGTGCGATTGCTGCTTCTTTGCATTTTTCTCTCCCTCTTTTGAATGTCTTTTCCAAATTGTCTAAACTGAGTGAGAATTCCTATTATGGTCATAAGCAAAGCCCATAAAAGTATGTCCAATAATTAAGGGAAGGCTGGGTGAAGCATTAGGAAGAGTAAAGGCTTTGAGTTCAGAAGACGTGGGTTCCAGTTTGGGCTCAACAAGTGAATAGGAGCATGACATGTGGCAGTGTGGGACATTAAGGACTCTGAGCCCCAGGATTTCCATTCAGGGAGTGAGGACTCTCCCTCATAGAGTTCTTGTCAAGATTTATTGAAATCACAAGGCAGTGAAGGTCACACAGGTGCTATAGGCTCAGCCGTGCCCGGGATCTGAGGCTCAAGCTTCCTCAGCTGTAAAGAAGAAAATACCATGTGGACTTGGTAGTTATGTCAAAGGGATTAAATGTTATTGTGTAGTTGAAAAGTTAAGCCATGTCATATCATGCACTCAATTAATGAGAATATAAAGAATGACGATACGTCACCAGAGATCAACGGAAATTTTTGCTTCCTTCTTGAATTTTTTTACTATTTTCAAAATTCACTTAAATATTTTGAAATATAGTTAAAGGTATTTCACAAAGCAAATTGTATAACAGCTTTCAAACTTGCAATTCTACCTCTCGAAGTTTCTTTTCGTCTTTACCACGTAAAAGCATGTCTGTTAAAAATCACTGACGGTCAGGACGGAACTCTCATGGGATCCTTTAGAGGAGGAAGCATCAATCCACAGCCTCCACAGCTTCTTTAAAGCACGTTTCCCAGTTGTCTGTAAACCCACTCTGCAGTTCCACTGCTGAACAGCCCTGTGTCCTGAGCATCACCCTCAAAAGTGGAAGAGGCGAATCTGAGGGAAATCTTCAGATAAGATATTTGAAAACTTCAGAGTCTTCAGTGCACTGTGTGAAGCTACAGGCAATGAGAAATTTTGAGCTCACAGTCTTTGGTCCCCTTTCTCATGAAAAGTGCATCTGGAGAGGGTAAAGTCATTGGAGTTACTGGATGCCTAATGATAATCAAACCAGTAGGGTGTGTCTGAAACTTCTCACAGGGAGTGGAGTTTCAACTGAGATCTGAGGCTAAGGAGGCTTTAGGCAGCAGAAGACGAAAGGGTGGAGACCAGCCCAGAGATAAGAGGAAGGAAACACCTTATAACCCGGTTCACCCCTTGGGAAATCCAGTGTAGAGAGCTCTTATCCAGAAGTTTGGCATGCTGGGAAAAACTGTGACACTTAACAGGACAATTACAGAAAGTTCCTGAACTCCTTCTGCCCTCCTGGCTCCCAGCTCTGGCCTGTAATCTCCACCAGCACTCTAAGAGGAGTGTGATCTTATTACTAGGGTTTCTGTCTGTGAAACCATAGAGAAGAAGAAAATTGTTAGGGAAAGAAATTTGAGCGTTTTTTATTTTACATGTTCTTTCACCACTCACTATGCAAAATAACTTTTAAAAGATTTTTCTTACCTTTTAGCAAATAATACTTTTCACTGGAGAAAAGTCAGAAATTAGAGTTCTGTGCCGTCTAGTGAACATATCCAGACTGGCAGCTGGGATGTCACTTAGCAGGATGCTTTGGAAGGAGGGACCAAGGTCCCCATCAGAGGAAACTTTCTGGAAGATTTTGTGGCAAATGAAGCCTTAAAGGTGAGTTAGAGCCCACGTACATTTAAACCTAGTGGGAAGAACTTCTTTTCAGCCCCTCCCTCCCAACTATGACCAGAAACCTATATGACTGTGATTGAGAGAGAAAAGCAATGTGAAAACTATGTAGCTATAGATATATACAGTTAAGCTGCATACACACATATCGTGTTTGTCACGAAACTCCCAACCATGCGTATACTACAATGGTATAAAATTTTACAGCAGTTATTTTTCTGATTTCAAAGTAATACATTTATTTCAAAAACTAATGCAGTGTAAGAATGCCTATTTATTAGACATAATATTTTTGTGTGTTTTTTAATCTGGTTGCATAGCAAGATGTACATCCTTGGTAATTTAGTCTATAGTCCCCAGATATACATCTCTGTGTACAGTAGTATATAAGTAGTTTTACATGAACGTACACATTCTTCCAAATTTTGCTCACAATATGTATATTCTGTTCTTCATATGTTATATACATATGTTTATGTATATGCAAATATATATATATTCATCCATGTCTATATAATTGTTTTTGTACTTTAATATTTGTATGTTTGTCATGTGTAGTTCTTATTTGAATTAATTCAATAAACTTTGAATGGCACTCTTTTACTAATCAGATTTATTCATATAAGAGAATATTATTTGCCTATAAAATACGTTCCAGTAGCTTTTCAATAATTTGCATTTCTTGATATGTGAGATTTTTGTTTGAGATAGACAGGGTTTTTTAAACTTCCCTTTGCTTTCTCTAATTAAGTTTGTAACGTCATTAAGTTTTTCTTGGGATACGTAGGTAGTTCTTAATTCCCCTGGTGACTATGCCATGCTGATAGGGTACTCAAGCAACCCTCTCCCACATGCCTTGGTCCTGGTGATGAGGGTGGAGATGAAATCTCATCCCTTAGGCCTGGAGGCCTAGAGATAGGGCCACAAGGATTGAACTGTCCTGGGGGAGATGTGTGGGGCCTAGGCAGAAGCAGAGGAAAAGTAACCTCCATGGAGGAAACGAAATGATCATTTACAGGATCATTTTAAACTAGAGGCACTTTTCCTGGTGTCTCCTATAAGCAAGCAGGTATTCAATTCTTTTCCCCATTATTCTCAAATGCGGAATTAGCTCTAAAGCTTCTTCCCATTGTGCTCTGAAGCCTTCAAGGCTTTGAATCTAGAATTCCCAGCAGACTCATATTTGATGTAATCCTTTGTATTCCTTGTTTTTTTTTTTTTTCTGTCTTGGCTGTATTATTTTTAAGTAAAGAAAATCCATGAAAATTAAAGCAATTTCCATACCGTCAAAAGAAAAATATCAGAAATTTGAAAATCTGGGAGTAAATATTCGCAAACAATATTCCAGAATTTGTGCTAATGTGCAAGAACCTAAAGGACTTTTGTTAATCAGTAGAGAAGGGGACAAAAGATAACAACAAATAATTCACCTAAAGAGCAAACTGCTTTGCCAGTAAACATCTGGAAAGATGCCAAACAGCACAAATTGAAGAAATGAAAATCTGGATGTCACAATAAGTGAAAAAATCAATTTGCAGGAAATTATTTATGTGATTGCAAATTTTAAAAAGATCATATCTATAACTACATGACTAGCTAAATATTTTAAGTAGGTATATGCATTACCTAAAGAGAAACACATCTGCCATATGTGCACCCATCTACTTACATTGGATATCTTGGATATCTGTGAGTCATGGTGGGGGGATCGTACAGATGGAAGGTGCAGAATGATTTCATTGTCTAAGTATATGTTTTTAATGTTTAACATTTTGCAATTAGGCAAGTGTGTTGAGAGAAACAGTTGCAAATATCTAATTACCAATTGACAATAAAGTCCACATATATGTACCATGTTATAAAAATGTTCACATGATACGGTTTTATAAAAACTTTAAAAATTCAACTTTGGCTTGACAGTTTCTGTGCGTATGTGTGTGCATTTCTGTTTTAAACTTCCCTCACCCCATATGTTCACATGTCGTTCTTCTATACCTCTCTCAGAGGCTGGCCTTCCTCTCTCAGGGCACAGAGATCCAGGAAGGGATTGTGGATAACGAGTGGAAAATTCCAGAAAGTAGTGGAAAATTCCAGGAAGTTCTTGCTGATGCACTGGCATACAGGCTGTTGCCTCCTTCCCTCTTCTTTGCAGAACCCTCTGGACTTTCAGAGCTGCAGTGCTGGCTCTGACCACTAAGGTGCATCTGTTTACATTCCCTATATGTTTTTAAAATGAAAAATATAATTCTTCTACTTTTATTACAGTGACCCGCCAAACCCTTGTTCTTTTCTTTATATTTTCCAGGTCTGTGTTTTTCCTTTGTTTTGGTATTATCTCTCTCTGGGATGGGCTGGAGGTAATTCCAGCAAAGTGACTACTTTCAGAACATTCTGTTACTTTGCCCTAACTTAAGAAAATGCCATATATTGCAGCAAGAAATTAGTAAAGCTAGGCATGGAGAGGTCATCGCCACTCCATGGAGGTCTATTTCAGTCTCTGTTTTTCCAGGTAGCATCTGAATGACTCCAGACAAGCTGCAGCACCTCATTAAACCTCAGCAACCTTGGAAAGCTGGTGATTCTGACTTCAGAGTTCCCCTGGGAAGAACACATGAAAGAATAGATGCAATGTAGCAAGTACAGAGCCTGGCCTGAGCTGGCACTCAGAGTGCTCTGGGTTTGCAGAGTGAAGGAACACAATGCAATGCAGCTGACACAGAGACTAGCACACAGAGTTCCCTGAGTTTGTAGCTCCAAGTACCTGGATCCCAGGCCTCCTGACTCCAGTTGGCCTCCTCTGCAGGGGTGGCGCAGTTGGAAACAATTTCCTGGGAGGTACGCTGGTAGCAAACTCAGGGGGCAGTAGCTCTAGGAGGTTAAGTTTCGTCTGGCCTCCAGGGCTCTCTTCTCTCTGCCTCTGAGGAAGAGACTTCCTGTAAGGACTCCATCTTGTTTGTGTGGCCCTGACGAAAGAGGTTTGGGGCATTTTCTCGCCTTCCTCGGAAGCCGTCCCTGATCTTCCCCAAACGTCCAGCTCCAGACACCACAGATTCTCTTCACAAGCAGCTTGTGAGGACATTGGTGACAAGTCTCAGGCTTCAGGCCACACCATGGGTGAGTTGGTCAGCATGAGGCCTTGGCCTCAGAACCCCACAGGGCAGGAGGGGTTCTGGGTCCCCTTCCCTACCTCAAGCCACAGGACACTCAGCCGACCCCCCTTTAGAGGAGGGGTGGTGAGGGCCCGGGCTGACTATTTTCCAGTCTCCTGAGGAAATGGGCCAAGTGGCCCCTGACACACCTATCCTGGTTCTACACAGAAAACCTCCCCTCTTATGGAAGTGGTCATGGCTGAGGTAAAATTTTTTCCCTGGTTGAGGGGAAAGGCCTGAGCCGTGTGGTCGTCTCAGGTCCGTGATTTGGAGCCTGGGGAGAGTTACCTAGATGGAGGTGGGGGTGTGGGTTGGTGTAAATTAACATTCTTTGGATTCATTCTAGAGGTGGGGGAGGGCCACCCTTACTCTTGAATCTTGTATCAACTATTCAAGGTAGATTGTATTACCCCCCGTGGAAGTTTCCTGGAGGCTTGCTTTATGGCCCAGCATATGACTTATTCTAGAATGTCCCATGTGTAGTTATGTGCATTGCTCTATGTCAATTAAGTAAAATTGTTAATTTACTTTAATCACATTTTAAATCTTCTCCATCTCGCTGAATTTTTGTCCGTCCTTTTAGATGTCACTCAGTGAGGTGTATTAAAATTTCCCACTGTGACCATGGATTTAACCATTTCTCCATTTCCTTGTGTCAGTTTTTGCTTTCCATGTTTTGGCTGTATGTTAAGACGTGTGTGCAAATTTTGAATTTTTTGTTAATATCTTCTTATAGCATTGAACCTTTCATTATAAGGAAATTTCCCTCTTTTCTCTAGTATTGTTTTCTGTTTAAAGAAGTCGGGGCCTGCCAGGTGTGCAGTGGTTAAGTTCGTGCATTCAGCTTGGGCAGCCATGGGTTTGCCGGTTCAGATCCCAGGAGCGGTCCTACGCACCGCTTTTCAAGTCATGCTGTGGCAGGCATCCTACATATAAAGTAGAGGACGATGGGCACGGACGTTAGTTCAGGACTAGTCTTCCTCAGCAAAAAGAGGAGGATCGGCAGCAGATGATAAGTCAGGGCTAGTCTTCCTAACATTTAAAAAAACGAAAAAAAGAAGTGT
The DNA here is from genome assembly GCF_041296235.1 of Equus asinus. Classification (NCBI taxonomy): domain Eukaryota; kingdom Metazoa; phylum Chordata; class Mammalia; order Perissodactyla; family Equidae; genus Equus; species Equus asinus. The sequence continues at coordinate 96,653,624 of NC_091820.1, forward strand.
ACTTTTTCTTTTGCTAATACGGTTATACCAGCTTTCAGTAAGTTAGTGTGGAAATGGTATACATTTTGCCAATTGTTTTACTTTCCAATGTTTTAGATTGTTAAATTTTGTATATGTCTTTTGTAAGGAGCATTTGATGGAAGGCTGAGTGTGACAATATCTGTTTTTCAGTTTTGAATATTTAGTATGAAACTTTTAATGTAAATATAGATACAATTTGGTTTATATACACCGTATTATGTACATTTATTTTTGCCTGTTCTAAGTTCCTTTCTCTTCTGCTTTCTTTTGAAATCTATTAAACTATCTCATTTTGCTAGATAGTTAAACATTTTTTTGCCCTTCTTGTCAGGTTTGCCTTTAAGATTACAATGTACATTTTAGACTTTTCACAGTCTATTGTAAATTAGATCTTTCAAGGTCCTCAGATAATGAAGGGACCTTGCAACACTTTGATTCCATTTACCTGCTCCCAATTTATTGTCATGCATTTTAACTCTATGCATATTTAAACCTCCAAAAGAACTTATTATCATTGTGCTATATAGCCAATACTTATTTAGATTTGCCTACATATTCACAAATGTCATTAGTCTTTCTTTCCTGCACCTGTGTGCCTCCATCTGGGACCATATTTCTTCTACCTGAAGAAGAACCTTTAATATTTCTTTTAGTTTGAGTTTTCTCATCACAAATTTTCCCAGTTTTTGCTACATTAACATCATTATAAAAGGCATATCTTTTCTTTTGGAATGTTTTTCCTTAAAGTGTACTTTTTCTCCTATCCATATTGTTTGACTTGATGTCTTCTTACTTTTGGAAACTTCTCAACCAAGATCTCTTCAGAGACGACTTCTCCACTATTCCCTCTCATTCTTTCCGGGACTCAAACTAACCATGTGTTAGATATGTTCACTATGTCTCCTTTTATTCTCTCCCTCTCTCTTTTCGTATTCTCCATATTCTGTTTCTCCAGGCTTCATTCCAGATATTTTCATCAGACTTCTCTCTCATTTCTTTAATCCTTCCTCCTGGCAGGGAACTCACCTTTGACCCTGGAACCATAACACCAAACTTTCAGGGTCGATTTTACTATCACCCTAGAGCAGAAGAGGGAAGTGAGAGTTAGAGATGATAAACAACGTGTCCCAGGTCACCTAGCCTGAAACGGGCAGAGCAGGGACTAACATCACAATTAAACCCTAGTCCCAAACCCTTTCCTCTGTGCTTATTTTCTTCTTGGCTGTGAATGCTCCCCACCTCTCGTCTTCCAGGAAGCGGAACCACAGTGAAATCTTTCAACCTTTTGAGCCCTGTGATGCACTTCTTTTTAGATTAGAGAAGTCAGTGACATTCCTTCATTAGCCATGATATTTCTCCAGGACTTTTTCTGGTATTGGAACTAATGATGTGTTGTTCTCAATTTCAGGGCACAATAACCAACCTAACTTCCTACAAAGAAGGGCAAGATGCTGGGGTATTTACCGAAGGAGATATAGTAATTGGTCTGAAGAAGTCAGTTCTGGCATTCATCCTTCATCTCACCAGCAGCAAGATGGAGATCCAGGAAAAAGTGATGCTCCTGTGGACACTGGAATAAGATAGTAAGTGACCAGTCAGCATGGCTGAAATGTACCAGCCAGTGGAATCCGTAACCCTGTATTCAATATGTCACTTTTCTCTCCAGTCTGGAAGAGTGAGGAACGACAGGATCAGGTTAAGGGTTGAGCAAACTTTATTGTAGCCCTGGTATAAGTGGAGCAAACGTGTATAGGAGACGTCCTGAGTATACAGGGACTGCTTCTTTCTCTCCACTTTTCCACAGTGCTCCCTATGCCATTCCACCCTGTCATCGGAGAGGCACTTTTCAGAAACAAGACCAAACCCACGTTAACATGGAGAGAGAGCAAAAGCCTCCAGAGAGAAGAACGGAGGGGAACAAGCAGGATGAGACCTCAGGGAGCTGGTTCAAGATCATGGTGAGTGTCCTAGCAAAGTGGACTTAATATTTAGAAGAAGCTGAACAGAGGACATTATGTTGGACTGGTGTAGGGATGCTAGGTACTCTTCTGAGGCAGAGGAGTTGGTCATCTGTCATTTTATTACCTAGAGTTAACATCCTAGTCATATAAAGGCAGACTCAGAGCAGCAGCAAAAAAGGAACAGACTGACTGTAGGGAGAATGGGAGAGGAGAATGGGAGAGGTTATCTAAAAGCCAAGGAGGAAACTACTGCCAATGAGATGGAGCAACTCCACCCAGCAAGGCTCATTTGGCTCAAGCTAGTGTGGGAGAGGGTTGAATCTCGGGTTCTTGTCAGAGGGGCAGGCCAGGTCTGCCTTAGGTAGGATCTCTTGGAATTTTATAAAAGAGAGTACATGTTAAACATCTTAAGTTGATTATTTGAAGAAAAGTATTTGAATGGAAAAAAGGGTATTTAGGAAATCCATGTCTGGTACAAAAGTTATAAATAATGGATATTGTTCTATCTTAAGAAATTATTTTAAAGCCTGAAAAAAAGGACTGAAAGGAAGATATGGTTCGGTCTTATCTTAACCTTAGATTCCATTATGTCAATTTCCTCTCTCATCTTCTCTCACTCCTAGGTTCCATTTGGCATAAAATATGATGAGAAGTGGCTGCTCAGTTTGATTCAGAAGCAATGCAGTGTCCCCTTCACTCCAGTTGAAGTAAGAGGACAGAGAGGTGGAGAAGTAGAAACAAGGCAGCTTGAGGTTCCAGATGGGCAGGGTCCTCTGGTCTCCTATTCTGTTTCTCTTGTCACTCTCCCCATAGTTTCACTATGAGAAAATGCAGGCCCAGTTCTTCGTTGAGAATGCCAACATTGCCTTTGCATTGAAGAATATCAACGGCAAGATTTGGGATAAGAATAATGAAAGGGTGTGTGTCAAAGACATGACCAGGGTTAGCGAGGGGCGAGGGGGCAGGACAGCGGCAAGGTCTTGCTTGATCCCAAGGCTCAGATTTCCTGGTGCTTACCCAGCCCCTCTTGTGCTCTTTGCAGATATCTATCTTTGTCAGCCCCTCTGATGCACCCTGCTCTGTGCAGAAGGAGCTGAAGTCAGAAAAGGTGAAGCAGGTAAAGTTAGTGCAGACTCAAACGAGTTGTGCACTCACATGCAGACCCACCTCTTCCACCCCCGCCTATTACCTCCCTTCACCACCTCAGACTCAGAGCCACTAAATCCCATCTCTAACTCTGCAGCTGACCATGCACAAACTATATGATCTCTCCTGGCAGTCTCTTGAAGTCCAGAGACTCCGCTTTGACCCTGGTAGGCTCCAGCAGTAATTCTAGGGAGGGTGAGGGCAGAGGGGTCTAACTGTTGGGACGGAGACTTAGGGATGGAAACCTGGGGAGGGGTTGGTGCTGGGGCTGTACCAGCTGGGCCCCTCTCAGCCTTCTCATTTCCTCCTCTCGGCCTCTTTGAGCCTCGGTGACCTTTGGTGTGGAAATGGTACCGAATCCTGGAAATGACATGGCTGCCTCCCTGCAGATCCATGGAGAGAACATGCCCAAGGTGAGGACTTGGGCCCACTGCTGGGATTGATGGTGAATGGGGAGAGTTCAGGTAGAAGAGGCAGATTGGTCTCAGATATCCCTGGTTGAGGTCCTCACTCTCTTTCCTCCTCATAGCTTTTGCCCTGGAACCTGAGCAACACGAAACCCTGCCAGCTGGCTGGCCTGTCCACCACTATGCAGAATGCCTCCAACATCAAGAACTTAAACCTCGCCAGCAACGAGGTGAGGTTCAGTACCCAGATCCTTCTTTGAGGGGAAGGTAGGACGGTTCCTGGGGTGATGACAAGAGGCAGGGAAGTGGATTTGTTAGCAAACATAGGAACTGGGGTGCAGGGTCATCCTGGCTCTCTTCCTCTGGTCCACGTTGTTCCTCCTCATTATCACAGGTGAAGTCTGCAGGGAAGTTGGACAAGGGCCAAGGGCTGGAGCCAGAAGAGATGAGCGCAGACAGAAACTCCCTGTGCACCACCTTCCCAGATAAGTCAACCAACATAAGGTCAGTTGTACCCTCTGTTGCCTCCTGGGAGCCCGAGCTACTGCTGACAGTGACTGTTTGCAGGAGGCAGCAGTCCTGGTCTTCTGGGTGGACCACAGGCCCTGCCATTTCTTTTCTGTGCCCCTCACCTGTGCTTAGAGGACAGGCCTCTCAAGGGCACAGCCCCTCCCTCCCTCCACAAGTTACATCATCCTGCTTGGACCTTCAGAGTATCCCTGGGTCACCCAAGATGGGTGTGATTCCTCAGACAAGGACTCGACTAAGACAGGCACCAGTGCACAGGGGCCATCAGGAGAGAAGGTGGTCATAGAGGGGGCCACAGACCCTCAGCCTCGTGCTGAGCTGGGGCCTGACTATTTATTCTTTCTGGGGAAGGTCTCGCCCACGGGGCTGCTCCATTTCCCATTCTCAGTTCAGACTGAGCTCACACAGGTGACAAAGTGTCAACCAACATCCACTGGCCTCCCAGCCCAACAAGTGCACCTTTTCCATTCCGACCTCGGGTCCAGGGCCAGCCATGGCAGATGAAGGAGAGGGCTGCAGCAGGGGAGCCATCGCCCCTTTCTTCTCTCTTCTTCCCTGACCCCCACCACCAGGGCAGAGTTTTTTTCTCTTCCCTTTGCTTTGCTTTGCTTTCTCTCTCTCCCTTGTCTCTACTCCCCTGTGTCTCTCTCATCTCTCTCCTCCTAACTTCACTCTGTCCTCATCCCCACCTCTTCTCTCCCTGCCTCCTAAGCCCAGCCCCACTCACCTCCTTGCTCCAGCATCATGGGCCATCCCTGGTGGTGTCCTGGTCCTGGCAGAATGCTGGACCCCCAGTGAGGTAGCAGAGCCCTGGGCTCCCACCCCATTCCCTCTCTGCTCTGGAGCCTTCAGTGAGGTGTTGGAGAAAGGAAGGTGGGCAGGGAAGGGAAGGAAGCCCCGGACCTGGGAGCCAAATTCTAAGTTGTGCATGGGAAAGCAGTCAGAGCAGTCTAGGTGAGAGCCACCCAGGGGGAAGGGTTGGGGGGAAGGAGAGAGGGAGGGAGAGCAAGCAAGCCCTCTTCCTATGGGTCAGTCCATGGGGGAGGAGCCCAGGGCCCTGGAGGGCTGCAACACGGATTGAAGGTGGGACACCCTGGGCTGTGTCTCTGATGTAAATCTGCTTGCTTTCATGAGGAAAGACACCTCCACAGTTTCACTTTTCTGTTTTGTCTTGATTTTGGCAGCTCCATCCTGGAATTGTTCCCCAAGTTGTTAAGCTTGGTAATTGTATTCCTTGATCATTGACTCCTCTAACTGACACTGACACTGCCCACAAACTGCTCCCAACCCCTTTAGGTGTTCCCCAAGTTACATTTTTCAACCTGAGCCTTAAACCTCATGGTGGGAGGGTGGTGGTACACACCTATGTGGGCACCTGACAAAGGCTCTCAGTCTTATTCAACAACATTCTCCAAGGCTTCAGGGACCCCTTGATGATGATCCCAAATGTAACCTTGCCCATGGAACTTCCAGGGCCCTTTCACACCTGACCCCTGACCCTCACCCCCTGCTGGACCCATCCTTTTCCCAGATGATCCAGCACCAGCTGCTGGTCTGCCCTGCTGACTTGCTCTTCCCTTTCCCAGGATAGCCAGGAGTCACGCCCACCAACTAACTTTGGTATTGAAGCCCACAAGAGGCTACCAACCTGCAAGGTGAGGCGGGAGGACCAAGCAGAGATTTATGCGGTGCATGAGGAGGGGTATCAGCTGTGGTCCTGAAAACTGTTGTAATTTCAGGGAAGCTTCTTTGAATCTGATGCGCTGAAGAGTCTGGTTCTGCAATTCCTGCGGCGGTAAGTACTCCTGGGAATCTGAGGAAGGGGACGGCTGGGCCGGGGGAGGCCGCCTAAGCTCAGGTCTGCTTCTTGGGTCTTTGAAGTCTCATTTGGAGCCCAGGTCACACATGCAGCTTGTCCCTTCTGTTCCCCCACAGATATTACCTGACCTATGACTCTGGAGACCGACAGGGTCTTCTCGGTGCTTACCTTGACAAGGCCTGCTTTTCCCTGAGCATCCCTTTCAACCCCGAGGACCCAGCCCCGTGAGTATCACAGCTCAGACTCTGTTCCTGGGCCCTGTGACTCCCCAGCAGACACAGGCCAGCTCCTGGAAATACCCAGTGGACAGACCACCACCTCCTGTTCCTCTTTCTCTCCCAGAAGCAGCTTGTGCGAGTACGTCAAGGATAACAGGAATATAAAGAAGCTCAAGGACCCCCGTGCGTGTGGGAAGATTGGGCAGGGAAAAGGGTCATGGAGGGATTTTTCAAGGCCCAGAGTGTGGCAGCCCCTGACCTTCGCTCTCCTCCCCCCACAGACCTGCGGCTTCAGCTGTTGAAGAGTACAAAACATGACATCGTGCGCTCTCTCTGTGTGTTGCCCGCAACTCAGCATGACTTCAGCTCCTTTGTGGTGGACCAGTGGCTCCAGACGGTGAGCACCTGCTTCCTCCCTCAGGCAGGCCCAGAAAGCTGCAGGTGGGTAGGAGGCTTAGGTGGTGACTGAGCCCCTGGGCTCTTCCCTTTCAGGAAAGGGTGCTGTGCTTCTCTGTCAACGGGGTGTTCAAGGAAGGTGAGTGTATGTGGAGTCTCCACTAGATGGCCCGCTGCTCCCTCCCCGTGGCTGGGCTCCCCCTCAGAACTCTCCCAGCTTCCCTGATCCCTTCCCCTCTCTTCCTACTCCCTCTGTGTTCTTCCTACTCCCTCTGTGTTCTTCAGTCCCCACTCTGCCTCCAAACCATCCTGGTCTGACCTGTGTCCATGCCTGTCTGCCCTGCACAGCTCAGGCATCAGGGACACAGGCTGTGGAGTTTGATGTCTCTCATCCCAGATCCTTACTCTATGAACTTTGGCCGGTTCCTTAACCTCTATGTTTCCTCATTTGGAAAATGGGGCTTATAATACCCACCTCTTGGGTAGCTGTGAAAAATGAATCGAGTGAACTTGTAAAGTGGTTGTCACAGAGCCCGACACATAATAGGGTCCCTGGACTGGGAGCAGATTGCTCCTATTGTTGCCCTCTCGATTCCCGACACCCTGACTCCCAGTCAACAACTGTCCCCTTCAGCATGACTATCAAGTCAGACCCTGACTGGTAACGCCATGTGAGCATGTAAAGCATGTGCGACTCTAAGGGGGTATTTTTGTTTGTTGTTTGTCTTTAAAGTGGTAGGAAAGTCTCAGAGTTCTGTTCGTGCCTTCACACGGACCTTCATCGCTATCCCTGCCAGCAGTTCCAGGTGAGTACTGTGTTGTGAGTGGGAACACCCAGCCCAGCCTGGGCTCAGTGGGTGGGAATGTGGTGGTGTTGACCTCGGGGTTTTCTCAGTATTGTGGAAAGCCACCAGTTAGATCCGAGGAGCAGCCTAGCCTAGTGGGTAAGAGCATGGGCTCTGGAGTCAGAACACTGGGTTCTCTTCCTGGCCCCAACACTCCCTAGCTGTGTGACCTTGGTTAAATCACATGACCTCTCTGTGACTCAATGTCTTCCTACTGTTCACGGTAAATGCAGGTGTAAAATCATCTCTGGTTTGGGAACAAACCTATAAATATAGTGAAGCTGGTAAATAATCGCTCCAAAGGTGGGCTCTGTGGCAGGGACAGAGGTACCAGCTAAGGAATTTTGGGGGGGCAGGCCCAGTGTGGGGCTCTGGAAGGAATCTGGTTGCTGAGTGGCAGTGGGAGCAGGATCACTGTTGGGGGTGTAGGGTTCTCCATCCATCAGTTGTCTGGGGGCCCCCTTTTCCTCCAGTCTGTGCATCCTGAATGACCAGCTGTTTGTGAGGGACGCCACCCCCAAGGAGACTCACAGTGGGCTCTTCATCCCAGTTCCTACACCCGCCTCCAGCTCTGTGCCCACCCTCTCCCAGGAGCAACAGGAAATGGTGCAGGCTTTCTCCACCCAGTCCGGCATGAACCTGCAGTGGTCTCAGAAGTGAGTGCTGGGTGTGCACAGGATAGGAGGGAGCTGGGAGGAGTGGAGGCGTGAATAATGGGAGCTTGCAGGTAATTTGTTTTGCTTTTTTATTTCACTCATTAGCACCTTGAACATTTCCCTCTCAGTACATATGAGCTACCTGGTTGCTTTTGAACAGGTGTGCATTCCTGTTATGGATTTCATTGACTTCGTTCTCTTATTGGCAGACATTTGGGTACCGGGAGCTTTTCCCATGACACACTGTGCCACAGGACTCATTCTGCTGCATATGATGCAGTAAACGTGGCCACGTGTTTCCGTTGTGTAGGTTAGGAAATAGCACTGTGCGGTCAGAGTGTCTCCACTTTGGTCCTAATGGATGGCACCTGTCCTTCCTCCGCCACAGGTGCCTTCATGATAGCCACTGGGACTACACCAAAGCCGCACAGGTTCTCGCTCTGCTCAAGGTGAGGTCTGGGAATTCGGGCCAAGTGAGTGGAGGCCAGGTGGCCTGGGAATGAGACTCGGGGCTCCTGGGCTCTACTGATCTCCCAACTCCCTCCCTTCACTTCCTCCAGGCCCAGTGCAAGATCCCAGAGGAGGCCCTCACACAGACTGATCCAGGATCCTGAGAGCACAGCCCTGACAAGAAGCCCTTGGGTGTTATCATCTTCATCCTCATCACTTTTGTTGTGTTTTTCCTTTACTATGAGTGTATCCCTGGGACTGAGCTTGGAGATCTGCTTGGGGCTGGGAAGCCAATGTTTAATGGACACTCATTCACCCAAAGGGGCAGTTGTTCAGTGTGTTTTTCCTACCCAGGATCCCTGATTCCTCTGATAATAAAGAATAATGTTGCATGTTGTGTAAATTCCCTGATAAATCCATTCCAGGCAAGCATCATTAGCACTGGTCTTCAGAGAAGGAAAGGGAAGTCAGAGAGGGTCAGAAACTCATGGGGAACCGTGGGGTAGAGATGGAATTTCTGGACCCCCCTCCAGAGCCCAGGCAGTGTGTGCTCCCCAGTGCTGTGTGTCTGCCGAGGTGAAGGATGCTTTGTAACCCTGACAAACCCGGGGATGCCTTTCTGTGTCCCTAGAGTACTAGTCAAAAATTTTTAGGCAGCGAAAAGAATTACTTTCATAGCCATACAAATTTATTCAAATTTAAAAACGATTCATTTTCGGAAAACCCGCATAATATGACTGACATTGTCTTAATACCCTTTACATATAAAGAAATCAGTAGAGAGAAGGGAAACTAATATTAACCTAGAATTGTTATTAAAAGCAAAAGGGGGTCCAGCCCAGTTGTGCAGCGGTTAAGTTTAAGTTTGCACGTTCTGCTTTGACGGCCCAGAGTTAGCCAGTTTGGATCCCAGATGCGGACATGGCACCACTTGGCAAGCCATGCTGTGGTAGGCGTCCCACAAATAAAGTAGAGGAAGATGGGCACGGATGTTAGCTCAGGGCCAGTCTTCCTCAGCAAAAAGAGGAGGATTGGCAGCAGATGTTAGCTCGTGGCTAATCTTCCTCAAAAAAACAAAACACAAAGCAAAACAAAAACAAAAGCAATCGGAATGCCCAAGAAATCTATGAAAAGCTATTCAACCATAATAATCCATAAAATCACAACTGCAAACATTGACATAAGGTACTGAATGACAAAAGAAAGCTGAAGTTTGTTATCTTGAGGAAAATACATTGTGTGTGTGTGTTTGTGTGTGCGTCTATTGATATACTGTGTATAGGAAATGTAGGGCAGCCCTGACGGCCTAGTGGTTAAGTTTGGTGTGCTCCACCTCAGCAGCCTGGGTTCGGTTCCTGGATGTGGACCTACACCACTTGTCTGTCAGTGGCCATGCTGTGGCAACGGCTTACATATAAAAAGAGGAAGATTGGCAACAGATGTTTGCTCAGGGAAAATCTTCCTCAGCAAAAATGGAGATGTATAAAGTCATTACTTAACAAAAGTACAATGTGGCAGGTGAAACGTGGAGACCGCATACCTCTGAGAGGCAGGCATTTCCTTCCTTACCTCAGTGTCCCCCCTCCTTGGTGTGAAGAACAACGTTTGGAGACTGGGAAAGATAAAGAATCATTTGTGTGAAAAATGGCCTTCAGGGTAAGTTCTGGAAGCATCCACAGGAGGACCTTTCTGGATACTCAGGAGCAAAGGGAAAGGAGATGGGCTTAGATGGAAGGGCAGTCCTTGCATCCCTCAAGGATGAAGGACCTGATGAGGACATAGCCCTTCAGCTCGACACCCCCAGGACAGGCCCCAGGTTGCTGCTGTCTGCAGCTGAGAACCAGGAGTGCTCTTCGGTAAGTACCTTCCCAGGGTCATGAGAGGACCGGCACAGGGCCTGACACCCAGAGTGAGCTCAGTGCTTCTCTGCTTACTTCACCCCTAGTCTCTGTCTTCACTTCCTGTGTTCCCCACCCTTGGCCGGGTTCATCCCTAACTTTGTACTATCTGGCAATGTAATCCCCACTCCTCTCATTCACACTTTGGCTAGGTGGTAGGAATAATAATGCTACTAATAAAACTGAAATCAACAACGACAAAAATAAGAGATACCAACAATTATAGTGCACATAGTACATAAATTACTTGCTCGAGATCAAGCAACCAGCAGGTAATGGTTCCCAGCATCAAATCTAGGTCCTTCTGACCAAAAAGCCCCTGTCTCCAACCCCAGTTTATACATTGAGTGCTCCTCTGTGTTAGGACGAATCCCAGCACAGGGGAAGGGACTCACCAAGGTCCTGTGGTCAGGCGATAGGTCCAGAACTGGACACATGTTTGATGACTTCCATCTTCTGTCTGGCTGACCTGGTCCTATTCTTTGCTGTCCTGTTATATTTCTTCTTCAATAAAAAATTGTTTCACTCTTCTCAAACTAGAGGGAAAATAAGGAGATAGGAAAGCATGAGGAAAAAAGAAAGTGATGACATGGGACCAAAGTTCACTTCTTGCTGCTACATTGCCAGATGATGTTTCACATATTCTATTTTATGAGACAGAGGAGGCAGAGTGGGCTGGGAGTAATACATATCAAAGTCCTATCACATGCCAGACATTCTCTCAGGTTTTCTCCTTTTCTTCTTAGAAAAGCTCTGTGAAGAAGGCACCCTTAGTTCCATTTTACAGATGACCAACCTCAGACTCAGAGAGGCATATGAATTTTCCAATCTAATAGCTACCCATTGCCCTCTGCACAGGTCAACCAGCAGCCTCCCATTTAGCTGATGGATCGCCAAGGCTTAAGGACTGATAGTGAGAAACTACCTTGATGTGGAGCTGAGCTGTGGCATGCCCCCATTGGGCATGAAGATGATGGTGGGGATGAAATCCTGCCCTGTGGGCCAAGAGGCCTGGGCGTGAGGCCCACATGGACTGGCTGATTCCTGAGGTGTTGAACTGGGACTCTGGAAGCTGCACAAGCTCTTGCCATTGGGAAAGGGAACCTGAATGGTAGGATATTAACATGTACAACTACTATATAAACGGTCTTTCACAGTTCATCTCATTTAATCCTACCAGGTCTATCCAAGACCAATAATTATCAACAATCAGGAAACAGAAGACAAAAGTTAAGTAACATGATCTAGGAAACGACCTTATAAATTACTGCTCCAGGATTCATAATCTGGAGTCACACAAAGGATTAAGCTTTCCCCACTTTGTCCTCTGAGCTGACATTCAACATCATTGAAGGCATTCTTATTCAGTTGTTCTGTTTAAAACAATGTGCTAAAGTACTTTTAAAATACAGGCATGCATCGCTTAACAATGGGACACATTCTGAGAAATGCATTGTTGGGGGGGTTTCATCGTTGTGCAAACATCATAGCATGTATTTACACAAACCTAGATGCTATAGCCTACTACATATAAAGGCTCTGTGGTACTAATCTTATGGGATCACCGTCTTATATGCATTCAGTTGTTGACCAGAAAGTCTTTATGTAGCACATAACTGTACTAAAAATCATTATAAAGGATCAAATACCATCTGCACAGAAAACATTAAAAGGTGTGTGAAAAGCTGGGAGAAATTATTTTCAACCGATATTCAGGCATAGGTTTATATCTTCCATATACAAAATAATCTTAAACAATAGAGAGAGGTCAATGGTATGAAGAAAGAATGAACACAGAAAGGAATATAGATCCCCAATAAACACATGAATACGTACGAAACCAAATAAACAAATACAAAATAAATCATAGTAAGTGACACATGGATGTTATAATGTATAAAGGAGAATATGCCCCAGTTCTGCAAAAGAATATATATATATCAACATGGGTGTATAAGTATGTGTGTGATTAAATATGTTAGTGCATTGAATACAGAGAAAAATCTGGGAAACAGGCACCAACATGTTAACAGAGACTACCTTCGTGTTATGGTGGGCAAAAGGCAGGGACAGATAGGAGCGACAAAATCATTTCAGCTTTGAAATATACCTTTCTATACTTTTCCTTCTGTTAAACAAAGAGAAGAACTAATTGGTAATCTAACAAAATATGGAGATGAAGTTTTATGAAACAGGTATATCAGCAACCAAGTCACAAAATAATAGTGTAGAAATACATTTATTGGCTTAGAAACATGCTCATGTTCTGTAATATAAAAATATAGCACATAAGCAGGTTTCTTTGATAAAAATTCACTGTGCGTGCATTGCCAGAGATAGAGGATATTTTTATTTTATAAATTTGCATTTCTATAGTGTTTTAAATACGGAAACATTGGATAGAATGTTGAAAATCAAATAATTGTGAAGTGATTACAGCTATGATGCTCATATACTCACTTCTTCAGGGGCAGATCAAAACAATTCCTTGGATAGTTTTCTGTATGTGTGTATGTTTGTGTATGTTTCTTTGTCTCAAACTTGTTCACGCTAATTATTCATACACTTAACTCCTTAGTTCAGTTAGGTGCTGGATGTTCAGTCCCAGGGCTTGCAGATCCCAGGATGAGTATGACTATAGAAGCACTGCTGCCCGTATGTGGAAAAGTCTAGAAATCTTGGCCTATAGGATGGACTCTTTTCACCTCACTCCCTCACCAACACCACAACCCTTTCCATCCCCTATCCTTTGTCAAACCTCCCAGTGGAGACTTTCACATCTGCAGTTCTGACTCTGGTCATCGGGGGCATCATTCTCCATTTTCTACAGGGCCCTCCCCACCCTCCCACATTGCCCCCACCCTGCCACCCCCCCACCTCCTCCAGCCCCCCCAACCCCCGCCCCACACCCTGCACCTCAACGTAAAGGCATACTTTTTAGAAACAGAGTCAAAATGTTTCTTCAAAGCATATTACAAAACACGTAGATTGTGATCTCAATTCGATTCGAAAAATTCATATGTGTATAAAAAGATTGAAAGGACGATGCATAGCTTTGTTTCCTGTTTGTGCCTACATCTACATCTAATTAATTTATTAAACAGATATTGAGTGCCTACTGTGTGCCAGACACTATACATCTAATCCCACATCTGCATCCCAACCTTCCCTGTCTGATCTCCAGACCCGCATAACTGGAAATGCACACAGGAAGCTACATGGAGGTTAATGCCCACCCCATGGGGTATGACCTCAGACTCCATTCCAAGCAAGATTAGTTCAAGCTTGACCCTGAGTCCTAGAAACCAGTATTGAAACAGGAAATGATGCAGTTGAGTGGAGAGAGGTTTTAATTTGGGAAACCGTGGCACCTTGAAACTCACACCTCTGTCGTCTTGCATAGGACTAACTGGCTACTAACTTCTCCTGATGGACCTCAATCTCAGAGAGCGAAGGACAAGGCAAACAGTGAGTGTTGGTTTCAGTCTTGCTTCGTCTCATGGGCTCAAGCCAGAGGTTTCACTTTCTCCTTAGTACTTTGCTCAGTCAGAGTTGTATATTTTGGAATTGGTTTTGTGTCTGCCTTATCCTTGGGAGAGTTGTCCCATCCCTTTAGTCATCTGACAGGTCCATCTGAGGTGACACAAAGTTTCTGCTTCATGTAAGACTTTCTCTACCAGTTAAGGGGGCCTGGACTCAGATCCACAGGAGACAGAAAAGAGTAGAGACCAAGTTCTCAAAGACAAGCACGGGGCCAAGACTCTGATCTGAACATCTAATTCTCCTGACTTAGTGAAATGGTTTTCCCAGATTCCTCACATGATGGTCACCTCCCCTCAGGGTGCCTCTTACATCTGACACTCTAATATGAGCCCTTTCTCTCTCTCTTGTCCACAAAAGTACACTGACAGTGAAATTCCTGTATAAGCTAGTAGTGTAGAAAATTTTCCTAATATGACTTCAAATCCAGAAGCTATAAGGGGAAACAGTGATACACTTGATTTCATTAAAAATTGCATGGCAAGCAAAAGCCCATCAGCAAAGTAATATGAAAAGTTACAAATTGGGAAGAATTCTTACAACTTATATCACAGACAAAGGTTATATACTTTGTCGTGAAGAGATTATGAAAAAGCAAAGGCAAAATACAACATCCTGAGGGAGAAAGGGCACTAGGCACAAACAGGTATTTCGCTGAAAAGTGTTCCTCAAGCAGATAAAAAATGCTACACTTAACTCTTGACAAAAGATGCAAAGGAAAAAAAAGGAGATGCCTCTTCTCATCAATTACATAGTCTGTGAGGAAATAGGCAACACACGCATTGCTGGTGTCAACGTAACATGGTACAACCCCTATCCAGGGGATTGGATACTATCTTGTAAAATTACTAGGGTATTTACCCTTGGAACCAGCAATTTCTCTTCTAAGGATCTATCCCAAAGAAACAATGGAAAAAGACAAAAAGGTGTAGGCACAAGGCCATTTCTGACAGAACAATTCATAACACCAGAAGGTTAGACATAAGACAGATGTCCACCAATAGGGGCTGGTTGAATAGGCTACAGTCCATCTACATCCTGGAGTCCCACGCTGCTATAAAAAGCAGCAGCGACTCCCTCACTATACGGCTATGGTGTGATCTCCAGGATATATCATTAAATGAAAACAGCCAGGTGCAGAAAAATGTGTAGAGCTGCTGCTGTCCTAGATGGGAGCCACTAGTCGCAAGTAGCTATGTCAATTTAATTGAATTAAAATCAAATGAAATAAAAACTCAGTTAGTGGTGGTAGCTACAGTTTAAGTGCTCAATGTTTAATTCCTGAAAAAACCATCCAGGTACCTAGTGACGACCACGTTCGACAGCACAGCAACAGAACTTTTCCTTCTCTGCAGAAATTTCTATTGGACGGTGCTGGTGTCGAGCATGCCACCTTTTACCTATGAAAGAGGGAGAAAACTATTATACATATTACATTTATTATATATTTTAAAAACTGGAAGGTAAAAACAAAAGAGGAGGCAAATGATTACCTATAACGGGGACAGAGGAGCATCACCAGGTGGCAGCTGCTGATATATATTCTCTTAAAAACATAACACAGATTTGCTGCCTCTGTGCACTGAAAAGGGCAAGAAACAATGACCAGCCCAGTAGCAATGAGCACCCTACTCTCCAGACAGAGTCTTCTGAAAACAGTTCCCACTAAAAGCATAGAAAGACAACTTCTGTAATGAAGAAAAGATGCACAATTCAACAGATTCAATTCTAATCACGCCTGTCGAGCTGAAGGCACCATAACTATTTTCCTTTAGTGATTAATTTTTATGTGGATGATCTACAGAATTGTCCCTGGGACATTTTTCCATATCCTTCGACTGGAAGACTCTCTACTGTTCAGATAAAGATTGTTAAGATGAAAAATCCCCACACTTACCTATAGATTCAATACAATCCCAATCAAAATTGTAGTGGGCTTTTTGCTTTTGAAATTGGTAACTGAATCTGAAATTCATGCGCAGATGCAAAAACACCTAGACTATGAAAAGCAACCTTGAAAAAGAACAAAGCCGGAGGATGAACACTTCCTGATTTCAAGACTCAGTATAAAAGTTCTCTATTCAAGGCAGTGTGGTACTGGCATCAAGCTAGACAAGCAGATCAAAGGGACAGAATAAAGGGTCTATAAATAGAACCACATGGATATGGAAAACTTACTTTTGTAAAAGGTGCAAAAGCAACGCAGTGGGGAAAAGACAGTCTTTTCAACAATTGGTGCTGGGACAAGTGGCTATTCACATGCACCGATAGAAACTGTGATCCATATATTGCACCATCTACCAAAGTCTACTCCAAATCGATCGTAGACCTAAACATAAAACCTAAAGCTGTAAAAACATAGTAGAAAACACAAGAGAGAAAGACATAGGAGAAAATCCTTGTGCCCTTGGCTTAGGCGAAGATTTATTAGATTCTACACCAAAACCACAACCCATAAGTAAACTCACTGATAAACCGGACCTTCTCAAAATTAAAAACTTCTACTCTTCCACAGCCACTGTTGAGAGGATGAAGAGACAAGGCACTGATCGGAAGGAAAATATCTGCAAATCGTATATCAGATAAAGGACCTGTATCCAAAATAGAGAAAATCTCTCAACAGTCAATAACAGATACTCCAATAAATAAATGGGTAAAATATTTGAACAAACGCTTCATCCAAGAAATTATACAAATGGGAAGTAGGCATGTGAAAAGATGATCAACATCCTTGGTCAATAAGGAAATGTAAATTAAAACTACAATGAGATAACACTGTACCTCCCAAGAGAATGGCCCAAATTAAAAATGCTGACCATACTAAGCATTGGCAATCTTCTGGAGGATGGAACCCTCATATATTGCTGGTGGGAATGAAAAATCGTACCACCATTTTGGAACCAGTTTGGCAGTTTCTTACAATATTATTCTTACACCTGCCATATGATCCAGCCATTGAACACCTAAGTATTTACCCTACAGAAAGAAAGCATGTGTCCCTTTGAAGACTTATGCACAAATGTTCATACCAGTTTTATTTAATAGAGCTTCCAGCTGGAAACAACCCACACGTCCATCACCAGGTGAATGGATAAAATAAATTGTGATATAATCATATACTGGAATACTACTCAGCAGTAAAAGAGACATGCAACAAATGGATTAATCTAGAAATAATTAGGCTGAATGAAAGAAGCCAGAAAAAAGAATATATTCTGTACAACTCCATTTATACAAAATTATAAAAAATGAAATTAGTTAATAGTGACAGAAGTCCAGTGGTTGCCTGGCAACAGGGAAAGGTCCAGGAGAGGGAGCTGGAGGCGGGAGGCAGGTGGGTGGGGATATTACAAAGGGGCACAAGGAAGCTCTTTGGGGTGATGGATGTGTTCATTATCTAGACTAATGTTGGTTTCACTATGTACACGTGTCAAAACTTGTTAAAGTATATACTTTAAATGTGTGCAGTGTATTGTTTGTCAACCATACATCAATAAAGCACTTGAAATATATTTTAATTTTTCTAAGTCCTTAATAAAATTAAATTAAGCAGGAGAGCAATTCTCATTAAAATTCTACTGTTACATTAATAGACCCATACTATGTCTTACCATATTGGTCCACACTAAATATGACCAAAATAGAAATCATCATTTACAACGAGGTATATCGAAATACTTGGTGAAAGTGGATGCACATGTCCTTCTAGAACTAAAAATATTATTTCTTGGAAAATCATCATGAAGATAGTTTAGAATATCTAGTTATTTTAGGGAACATGACTGAATATCATAATAATAGGGTTTTCTCTGGAGTAATTATTATTTTTGAAAATACTGAATTCCCGTAACTGACATTTTTAACTAACATTTGGAAACTTTCTGGCATTTAAAAAATTTCAGGACTGGCCCCGAGGCCGTGTGGTTAAGTTCACACGCTCTGCTTCTGTTGCCCAGAATTTCGCCAGTTCAGATCCTGGGCGCGGACACGGCACTGCTCATCAAGCCATGCTGAGGCCGTGTCCCACATGGCACAACCAGAAGGACCTACAACTAGAATATACAACTATGTACTGGGGGGCTTTGGGGAGAAGAAGAAGAAAAAAAGCAGATGGGCAAGAGATGTTAGCTCAGGTGCCAATCTTTAAAAAAAATTCATTATACAATGCATAAAAACATGGGAAGCAGGGAAGAATCCATGTTACAATCACAAATTGCTAGAAAAACCATCTACTCAGCTGTATATTTCAACACTTACCTGAGAGATTCACGAGAATCACTGATTATAGAGTCAGAAAAACATATGTAAATTTATTGCACGTGCATATTAAACATCAAGTTCCTTCTTCACGCTACAGAATTCATTGCTTTTGCGCAAATAAAGCATCTCTAAGAAGGGCCTCAAGGGCTACTGCAAAGCATGTGGCTGCTGATGGACTGAAATTCCACTTATTACACCTCTTCTCCCATGATGGGATCAAAGTACCTTCTCGCCTCTGAGGCGCCTTTGTGAACCTCACAGGAACTATTCCACAACATGCTTTTGTTCAGATCTAGGAACTCACTCGGGCTGGGCCTCATAGCCAAGCAGGGATGTGAAGTGTCGAGGTCTCCTGAGGACGGCTGTCCTTGAATCTGGAGCAGATGGTTCAGCAGTCATGAGGACACAGCTCCTCAGAAGCCGCCACTTTCAGATGCCTGATAGGAGCTCGGTCAGTGGCATGAAGAGCTGCACAGGGAGAGACAGATCCAGCAATCACTATGCTTTCCTGGAGTAACAGTGTGCCCTGCACCATGCTAGGCACTGGGATAGTGACAAGGACACTGATACGATTGGGAACCCACACATAAACCCATATGCAGACTATAGCCAAAACTATAACAAAATCAAGGATCAGCAAATTACTATCTTTCCAGTGATTATAGACCACGGAAAAAGAGGAAAAGTACACTCAAAACACACGTTTTGGATATTCATTTCTACTCTAAAAAGTCCCCAAAACAATAGCCATTTATCTTGTCTCAGGTTCTGTGGGTTGACTGGGCTCGGCTGGGTGTTTTTCTGCTCCACGTGGTGTCTGTCACCTGGGGCTGCAGTTCTCTCCAGGCACCTCTCAGCTGGGACATCCAAGAGAGCTCACTCACATGGATGATTAGTGCTGGTTGTTGCCTGGCGCTGCTCACCAAGCACCTTGATTCTCCTCCACAGAGCCCTTCTTGTGTAGAGTTGCCAGACAAAATCAGGACACCCAGTTAAATTTGAATTCCAGACAACCAACCAATAATTTTTAGTGGTAGTATGTCACATGCAATGTGACTTTATTTGAAATGGAAATTCAACTTGGTCTCCTTTATTTTATTTGCTAAATCTTGACAACCTGGGGGAGGAGACTGTGAATCTGTAAGTTTAACAACCATCTGAAATGACAACCCCAATGGGGCAAGTCTGAGGAAAATGAGAAGATCAGATTGGCAATAAAGACAAAACTGGCAATACCGCGCCTTGGTCGGATGAAGGGGAAATGGACGCTGGCATACACATTGGTGTCAAATGGGCATATCCATTTTCCGGGGCCCATATTATTATGGCTTAATAACTGGAATGGTCTTTGATACAGATGTCCTACTTCCACCCACAAGGGAATTTCAGAAGCGGGTTTAGACAATGATACCGAGGTGATTCTTGCCTGCCATCCAGTTAGGGGACCTGGCTATGGGGGCAGGTCAGGAGCCATGTTAAGTGTCTTGCTCCAGAGAGGATATGCAGCTAACACTTACGGAGCAGATGGGTAGCCAACCCCAGCGGAACATTCTTCATGTTAGTGGCTGGATTTATTCCGCAAGACAACCCTGCTGATGAGGGATCACTATCCTCTCTTCATGGATGTATGTGACTCCAAAGTTCATGCTCCTGAGCACAGAGTCAGATAGCAAAGAGTTTGCTCCCTATGTCCACTACTAGAGCCGGGGATGGGACCTGACATCCTGCGCACCATTAGATACTAGTGGCAGAGCTTTAGCAAAGGTATCAGGACACCTAAGGTGCTTAATCTCGGTTCTCCCTGTGTTTACCTCCCTGCACCAGGGAGCCAGGCCTGGTGCCCGTTCCTCTTGCCTCCAGTTGGGTTTATGAGGGGGCTGGAAGCAGAGGCTCTCTGAAGCCCGGGTTTCCTCCATCCTTGGTAAACACTTAAACTTACAGTAAAGGTTGGGCTGTCTGTACCTGGTAGTGAGGGGAGGGCTTCCGAGGACACAGAGAAGGAGAGAAAGGGAGATTTCTCCCACGGAGAAATGAGGTCAGAGATCTGTATGTCCCTACAGGAGTAGAGATCCAGCACTGCTCCATATCAGTGCTTGTGGTGGTTCTGTGGATGGTCCATCGAGGCTGGGCAACCAGCAGTGAGACAGATTTTCCCATTTGGATCAAGGTGTCAGGGGGCCTGAAGACACTGAGTCAGCTGTGTTAATGGTCGGCTCAACCCTAAGCAATGTGGACAGATGAGTGATGACGGCAGAGGCCTTGACTGGCTGCATCAGGAGGACAAGCTCCCACAAATGGGACTGCTTTGTCACAGAGCATTAACATTTAACATTTTAAATACTTACTGTCTAGTTGACTTTACAATCTTTTTGTTAGTGTAAAGCTCAAAGAATTACAAGACAAGAGCACCTGTTTCTGCAGATCTGAGTACATACTGGGTTTTAATTTGGTAGTATTTGCTAATCTGATATCCTGGTACTATAACGTTAGATTATTTTTCGTTTTTCCCTGTAAATGGCATATTTCATATTTGTGCCCCAGAATAAATCCTGGAATAATTCCAGAGTTTGAAAAGGAAACCTGATCAGCAACTATGTGTTTATGCTGCATCTTCTTTAAGTGGAAAACTGGGGCTATGAGAACTCCCTACACTGCTGGGGGACAATTAATTGGCACAACTGACTTACAGAGACATTTGGAAGCATCTATGGGAGAAGAATGTGAGGTCCCCATCATCTGCTGCACTCTTAGGTCTGCCATGCAGAGAGTCTTGAGCACCTGTGCCCCAGGAAATGTCTGCAAGAATGGTCACAGCAGCATGGTAGTCCTATCAAAACAGCCCTACGGTCACCTTGTTAGGGAAGTTGCAGCAAAGCTATTTTCGGAGGGAAAATGTTGCACACGGACACTTACTCCATGATCTTACATATATTTTTATAGATGAAAGATGCAAATAATTATGTATGTGCATTATTCTCTCGCAACAACTCTGTGTGAGGATGGCACCAAAATTCCTATGCAACAGATGGCAAACTCAGACTCACTGATGGAAAATCAATCTTCCAGAGTCATCGATTAAGAAGCAGGAATGGTGTTTGACCTCTTCCCCTCCCCCAAAGGACGCTCAGCTGTCTTGATAGAATGTGACCTTCTAGAGCTGGAAAACTTATAGTTTTACACATTTCTCGTATTGTGCCCATGTGTGTATCATCCCTGGCCCCTCTCTTTGAAGAAACTGATGGTGCAGATAAATCCCCATGGAGCATGGTCCTGTAGGGGGTTATGGGTTGTGTCAGGGTCAAGGGCCTGTGATTCCTGCCTCCTCTTTATCTGCACTTTCTCTTCATTTGGGGGCTCAGTGGGAAGCTGCTCTTCCAATATCCATCTAGAAGATAAATAAGGAGACATAAAGTGATGGCGAATTACAGGAAATGGTTGATGATCTTTTTCTTTCACCCCAGATTCCTTGGAAAGCCCATCCTGCAACAGAGAAATGGCCCCAAAGCTTCACTTATTATGTAAGTGTGAGCACATGCTACTTCTTACTGCCACATTTCCAGGTGGTCTCTATTGCAGTTATGCTGTTTGGTTTAGGTAATAGCCGTCACTCTCTGGGAAGGAGGAGAAAAGTAGGCCAGGCCTAACATGTGTTGAATTCCTACCACATGCCATCTCCTTTGTAGAGGGTTTCTCATTTACCCTTCCTTATGGTTCTGTAAGGAGGGCATCATGGGTCCCCTTTTACAGATGACAAAGGGAAGGCTAACAGAGCCTGAGTGAGTATTCCAATATCATACACCACAGCAAGGGCAGGGATGGAGTTCCAGATTTTGCCCTCATCACAATATTCCATGCATTCTCATCAGAAGCCATATCACCCCCAACAGTTGGAAATTGGTGTTTGAGTGTAGGGTGGAGGTATCCATTACAACAACTAGTGGCACTACAAAGGACCACGGTACATCCACAGTTAACACTTCAGCTGCACTATTAAAATTTCGCATTCTAGACAAAAGGAGTTGATAAGGAAGAACATCTAAAAACCCTCCAAAGCGGGGTGATAATGAAAGAAGGTTCAGGACTATTTCATATACCAGTGACCTGTTCTGTAGATGGCTGGCCACCAGGGCTTGGAGACTGGTCATTTTATGCTCTGCCATGGGTGCTCACTCAACAACCTCTCTTGGTGATGAGGATGAGGATGATGGTGATAGTGGTAACTGAAGTGTAATTCTCCACATACGACCAAGACACCTGGGTATGGGGACCACGTGAATTTACTGTTTTTTAAGGTGGCAGACAGGGGCCAAGCCTGAAGATCAAGTGTTTCTTCTGGGAAAGATAATCTGCAGGGCGGGATATCAGTGCTGGCAAAACTCATGTAAGCATGTGGTACTCTTAATTTTATCTCCCCTTAATCTTAACATGTATTTGACTGACCTATTATTAAATCCATAGTCTACATCAAGGTACAGTCAGGGGAACTGCTCCGTGAATGTCTGCTCTGTAGTGAAACCTGGAATTACTCTAAAGATTTCCCCATTGTGTCCTGAAGCCCCCAGGTGTCCAGTTGTCCTAATCTTATTTTGGCACTGACACTTGATGCCGCCCAGGCCATTGGTTATTTTTTTATAGTGAGCTGTAGCACTTTTAAATTCTGATACTGAAAACTTTATAATGCTGTGAATGCCAATTGCTTATTCTCACTGCCTGCTGCCCCATTTGGGACTCTGAGAGCTGTAGAGAGGAGCTGGCTGTCAGGATAGAGCTGAACAGGTTTCCAAAAGTGTTGGAAAGGTTGGAAACCCACAGGTCCTTACTACAGCTCTAGAAGAACGCTTCCTCTGTAGTTCTGAAATAGTCCCAATCCTCATTCCTAACATAAACATTGGCAGAGAGCACTGGGCTATTGCACAGCCTCTAGGACTTAAATCAAGGAAATAGAACCATTGTCTCTGCTGAGGAGAAAGAGGGATGTGGGATACGTAGGGTCTGAAACTGTGTGTGAATGGGTAGCATCTTAAGGACTGGAGGAATCATTCAGTGGAATTGGGGGACGTTCCTCTTAATGCATGACCAAAACCCTTGGTGAAATCCTAGGGCTGTGAAAACAAAGAGTGTGAGTATGTGAACCAGTTTTCCTCATCCTCCCTCCCTGATTCCCTTTCTCATGACATCTCTCACTCTCCCTCTAAACTCAGCCCATGCCAGAGGACTGAAGTGAGCAGTCTGTAAAGACAGTCATCCAGTGTCTAAGTGTGTGTGCATGTGCTTAACCACTTTCTTAGGAGGCATTTCTAGGCGGTCATTGCAGGCCCAGAGGTGTGCAGTCCTTCAAAGATTTTCCATGTTTATTGCCAATCTAACACCTAGAAAGGTTTTGGCAGTTGACATTCCATGAACTTGGATTGAGATGATTGTCTAAAGTTCTGAGTCAGGGAAGGGATTGGGGCACAAAGTGAGTGAACTGACTCTGGTGTAGAAGTGAGGAGGAGTAGAACTTTATACTCATTATGGAGGTAAAAGAGTCGCAGGGGGAAGCACAGGACTTGAGGTCAGCAGGCCTGGACTCCAGTTCAAGTTTTACCAAGTGTATGTGAAAGCAAATCAAGGATGTTGCTCTAGAGACACTAGCCATTCTTAAGTAGCAAATGAGTCCCAAAGCAGCATCCTATTAGCCAGTCTTGATCCAAGTCCTCGCCAACAATCCAGGGCCACTGCCGTGTAAGAGACAGTGAGGCCCTTTACCTCCTGTGTCATTTATACCTGGTCCTAAAGGTGGAGAAACCTATGCTTATTGAGCAGTGTTTTTTACTTCCCTCTGCAGAGAGCAAGCGCTCCACCCCACATCCTGAATGGACACCTGAGGGAAATCTCTGAATAATCCCTCAAAAAAAAAGTAAAATTCTCCATGTTCTAACAAGGGACAGGGGACTGATATAGAAAGCTATTGAGCATTTCCAAATGCCCTGCTTCAAATCTTTCTTTGGAATTGTTTCATGCATATCAGACGGAACTATAGAGCACCATTATTGCTTGCAGGAACTTGGGGGTATATATCTTGATCTTTAACAGCACAAGACCCCTGGGGGTGGAGCATGCTGGACATTCAGTAGACACCTACTTGTTGATGAGTGGACCATAGTGGGAAGATGAATCATTGTGTGGAAATAACGGGGTCAGTAGTCAGAAATAGCACAACCACAAATGCCCTCCAAACCTGGGAATCATTCTGCATCCTGTTTCCCATCACTCCTGGACTTGAGTCATAATTAGGAAAATTTTCTCCACTTCCAGATTATAGAGGAATTCATCTATGTTTTCTTTTAATACTTGTATTGTTCCATTTTCACACTTAAACTTGAAGTATTTGAAATTTATCCTGATTTAGGACAGAGGAATAGGACCATTTTTACCTTCTTAAATGTATGATTTTTTACTTATCACAATGCCACTTCTAAATCAATCATATCTCCAATGATTTGAAATATTACCTTAATCACCTTCTAAATTTCCAAATATAATTAAGCTTGTATCAGTATCTTTTCCCCTCCTTCACTAGTCTTTCTGTCAATTCATGAGCCAATACCACCTTCTTATATTGTACATATTTTATCATATGCTTTAGTATTGAATAGGACCAACTGCCACCCCCTCCCATCTCTCTTCTTTTTCAGGGTTATTTGACTATTCTTGCTATTTATTCTGCCAAATAAATTGTATAATCAACTTATCTAAGCCCGTAGAAAGAGCTAATGGTATTTTATTGGGATTTCATCAAATTAATAAACTAACTTAGGGTAGTTGGCACCTTTATGATACTGAGTCCCTTCTCAAGAATATTATGTGTCTTCCTACTTCTTCAAGTCTAATTTTGTACTTTTTTTACGTATTGTTTGTTGCTCCCTAAGTTTGTCCCCAATCATTTTCTTATTGTCCATTATGCCTTCTAATTATTTTTTTGTTTCTGCATATGAAGGCTATTAGAGTTTTGATGTTGATAGTATAACCTCCTAGTTCCCTAAATTCTTGTTTTGTAAGTTGTAGCTTTTCCATTGTTTCTTTGGGTTTTTCCATGTCTAATCATATGATAGAAGTATAGAGAATTCTGCCTCTTCCTTTGCTTCTAATTGTTTGCTCTTGTTAACTGTATTCATAATATCAACCACACAATTTCAAATATTATTGGAGATAATGGACATCTTGTCTTGTTTTTGTCTTTTTAAAGACAGCCTTTAGTTTTCTCCAATAATTAGGATGCTGGCTATTTGTCTGAGGGAGATATATATATATATATATATATATATATATATACATATATATATATACAAATATATATATAAATTCATGTTAAGAAAGTATCCACCAAAATTGCTTTTGTCTTGAGTTCTTTTGCATGAGTGGATGAGTAGAAGAACATGTATGGCTATTGATTTTGTCAAATACCTTTTCTGCATCTATGGAAGTAATCATGTAATTTTTCGCTTTGACTCTGTTTATACAATAGATAGATTATTGGATTTCTTGACATTGCAACATCTTTGCAATATTAGAACAAGCTGTACAATTTTAGAACTGAAATATATTAGTCAGGGTTCTCCAGGGAAGAGGAATATATATACACTGAGGGGGAGGGAGAGAGAGAGAGAGAGAGAGAGAGAGAGAGAGAGGTGATGCTTGAAGCTTGGTAAGTCAAAAATCTGCAGAGTAGACTGCCAGGCTTAAAACATGAGGAAGAGTTGTAGTTCTAGTCCAAAGGTGATCTGCTGGCAGAATTCCTTCTTGCTCAGGGCATATCAGTCTTTGTTCTATTAACACCTTCAACTGATTGGATGAGACCCACTCACATTATGGAAGATAATCTGTTTTACTGAAAGTCCACCAATTTAAACGATAATTTCATCCAAGAAATACCTTCACAGAAACGTCTAGAATAAATTTTGACTAAATATCTGGGTAGTGTGGCCCAGTCAAGTTGACACATAAAATTAATTATCGCATGAAATATACAGTAACTGAAATAAAAACTGAATGAATTAACTCAACAGAAGAACGGAGATGAAAGAGAAAAGATTCAGTGAGACTGAGGATAAAACAATAGAAATTAACCAAGTTGAATAACAAAGAAAATATGCTAAAAAATATAGAAAAAGCCTCAAGGACCTGTAGGACTGTAAGAAAATGTCTAATATTTATGCCATTGTTATCCTGGATGGAGAGGAGAAAGAGTGCGTGAGAGAAAAAGTACTGGAACAAATAGTGGCTGACGACCTTCAAATTTGGCAACAGACCTAAACAAGCTGAGAAAATTCCAAACAGAATAAACCTAAAGAAATCCATAAAAAGACATATCATCAAACTTCAGAAAACTAAAGACAAAGACAAAAACCTTAAAAGCAGGGAAAGAGAAAAAAATTCATTATCTATGGGAGAAAACAATACAAAGGATAGCAAATTTTTCATCAGAAGCCATGTAGACCAAAAAGACGTGGCATTTTTCAAATGCTAAAAGAAAAGAACTGTCAATCTCGAGTGTTATTACCAGATAAATTATACTTCAGGAATTAACAGAGAGATAAAGACATTCTCAAGTGAAGAAAAACTATGAGAATTTATCACCAGCAGATGGACCCTAAAAGAATGGCTAAAGAAATTTCTTAAAACAAATGGGTATTTATAAAAGAAGGAATCTAGGAACATCTGGAAGGAAGAAAGAACAGGAGAAAAAACCAAAAATATGGTTAAATTAGTAGACTTTCCTTCCCTTCTTGAAACATCTAAATTCTTTTTGATGGTTGAAGAACACATGTAACACTCCCTGATACGTTCCTCAATGTATGTAGAGGAAATATTGAAGATTATGCTGTATAAATGGTGGATAGTCAAGGGACTTTATTGACCATGTCAATGGAAAGAATTGAACATGCAGACGCTCACCACTACTCAGGGCACCTGTTACCATGCACGTATGAATCAATGCATGAATGGTGGATATCCTGGGATAAGGACACATGTTTTGCCCATTTTCTGAATACAAAGGATCTGACATCATCTCCTTGGAAACTTGTTACCTTAGCCTCAATGTTCTTTCCTCTTCCCTTACAAAATATCTCTATTGTAACAGAATACTTTCCATCTGTTTCAATTTGTCTTAACACCACTAATTACATTTAGTAAAATCCATTCACTGGGTATTAAAAACTTCTGCTCCGAATTCAGAGGACTCAAGGAAGCCCAGGAATGATGCTTTGAATTTTCATTAACCCTTACCTGCAGTATGTGGGCAAAAAGATGCATTTAGAAACAAACGAAAGGGGCATTGTGGGTCTAATTTGTAAACCATTGAAGCTCTCCAAAAAGAAACTGGTAGCTAGTACTTATTAGTACATTCTTCCACTAACCATTCCAAATTCCTTTTGCCTTCCGCTGTTATGGTTCTTTACCTGGTGGGGTACCAAATCCTTCATTACGGCAGGATCTGAGCCATTAGTAGTCTGTCCTGAATTGCTGTTGTTTTATATTGACTTGAATCACAGGGCACAGTAATACTATGAGATACTCTAAAGGATATCCCGTATTCCAGACAAACTTCCTTACTTCCATCGTGGAGGAGTAGTCCAATCCCCCACTTTTAATCAGGACCAGTCACTCCATCCAGTACAGTAAATCCTGTCTTTGCCTGTTGATTCAGGGGTATGAAGAGATCATAATAGCTGGCTGGCAGTCTTAACTTTCAGTTTAATGGAATCATTGTTGTGTCTATTGGTGGAAGCATGCCTCCCTTTAGAACTAAGACCTGTAGACAGGAGAGGACAAGATGGCAGGAATAGAAAGCAAAAATTTTGCTAGTGGGTTGCTAGAGATAACAGTGAGTGGTACCAGTCCCATTTCCAAGCAATGATTGATAGACCTATGAACCCTAGCTATGAGAGAAATAGCACTGTATATTGGATGCTGATTTAGAGCATACACAGCCTGCTGGAGAATCTTGTTCTAGCCCTGCAATGTATTGCCACCTAACTGGCACTGTAATTGAGTCTTCAAAAAACCATTACACCATTCTACCAAACCAGCTACTGCATGATGGTGGGGAACATGGTAAGACCAGTGAATTTTGTGAGCAGAGGCCCATTGCTACACATCATGTGCTGTGAAGTGATTTCCTTGGTCAGAAGCAATGCTGTGTAGAATTCTATAAGTGGATAATGGATTCACTGCTTATCCCCAGTGGATAGGGTGTTCTGTATGTCAAAGGAAGGTAATTTTGGCAGAAGCTTTGAGTGCAGGGAAGGCAGATCCATATCCAGAGTATTCCAGTAAGAAGACAGCGCTGCACCTTCCGTGATGGAAGTGACCCAGTGTAATAAACCTCCCCCCAGGTAGGTGACTGTTCAACATCCATTTTGCTGAGGCCAGCATAACCTTCTTCCCTGGCACCATGACCACTTTGTTCATGAGCCTATGGGGCAATGACAGGAGTTGCTGCAGAAAGAAGCTGATTGATTCCACAAGACAGGTCATCCTATCCATTTGTTAATTAAAATCTTCCTCTCTTGGGGTCACCCTTTGCTGAAGATTCATATGGGGAAAAAATATCTTCATGTCTTTCACCCATTTAGAGAAGTCCATCCACATATCTCTTCCCCAGACTTCCTTGCTACTGATTTTCCAATTATGTATCTTCCATGTTTTTTGACCTTCCAGTGAAACCATTGGCCACAGCCCATGACTTCCACTTACCAAGATCTACCTGGCTACAGGCACTGCTGTGTGCCCAATATGCCAGCATCAGAGACAAATACTGAGTCCCTGATATGGCACCATTCCTTGAGAGTAAACAGCCACCTAGCTGGAGGCAGGATGATTACATTAGATCACTTCCATCATGGAAGGGGCAGTATTTTGTTCTTACTGGAATATGTTCTCACTGGAATACTCTGGATGTGAATTTGCCTTCCATGATCACAAAGCTATTGCCAAAACTACCATCCTTGGACTTAGAGAATGACTTATCTACTTTCATGGTATTCCACACATGGCATTGCTTCTGAATAATGAACTCACTTCACAGCAAATGAAGTGTGGCAATGGGCCCATACTCCTGAAATTCACTGATCTTACCATGTTCCCAAACATCATACAACAGCCAGCTTGATAGAACAACACTTATACAGGGGATTCAATGTTATCTAGTAAAATTACTTAGGAATTTACTCTTATCCAAAATAAACAATGCAAAAAGAAAAACGGCAAGAGCACAAGGCCGTTCCAGGAAGAACAATTCCTAACAGTAGAAGACTAGAAACAAGACTAATATTCACCAATAGGGAGATGGTTGAATAATATAACGTACATCTACATCAGCCAAAACTATGTCACCATAAAAGGCAATAGAGACTCCCCTCTACACTGCTGTAGAGTGATACCTGGGATACATTGTTAAGAGAAAAAAGAAAGGTGCAGAAAAGTGCATAGAGCTGCTACATTTGAATACAGTATCTACTAGCCACCCTTTGCTCTTCATATTTAAAGGTATTTAATTTAAATAAAATTTACAATTTAGTTACTCCAGGGATGGGGGAGCAGGAAGAATAGAAGCTGATGATGTATATTTTCTTTAAAATATAATACATATTGGCCGGTGGGCTAGTGGTTAAGCTACACGCACTCCACTTTGGCAGCCTGGGTTCAGTCCCGGGATGTGCACCTACACCATTCGTCTATCAGTGGCCATGATGTGGCAGCAGCTCACACACAAAATAGAGGGACATTGGCAACAGATGTGAGCTCTGGGCAAATCTTACTGAGCAAATAAATAAATACAATACAATACAATACATATTTACTGGCTGCATGAACTGCAGTCAGAAAAAATGATCGATTTAGTGGCACTGAACAATTCTAATATCCAGATTGATTCCTCTAAAGTCATTTCTCACTGAAACGAAACCAGGCTTCTTTGGAAAAATGGTGGCTTTCAGGTCTGGGGTAGAGTTTGTTACAGGTGAGTCTGGGCCAAACTATCACATCTGAAAGCAGGTCAAAAATATTCAGAGGCCAACCTGAAGAAGCTCCCACTGGCCAAATATAGAACAATTTGAACATCAAATAAAATAATAGGTGCAATAGAATATACACATCAAATATACAAATGTTTATGAATTCCTGATGACAGTCTAAATGAAAAAAAAAAAAAAAGAAGAAAACCAACTTACTGTTTATCTTTGGAGGCTGGTAGGGAAACAACTCATTATTCTGAAAAGTGGAAATGCTGCCTAAGAATTAAGCATTCATCCTACCCTTCTGGTGCATACCACACTCACCATAACTCTGTGTACTGATAATACTCCCAGAGTGTCATTTTTCAAAGCAAACAAAATCCCTGATGACAGGTACTTGGTTTGTTCCCCAAAAATGGGCAGAGTTCTGCAGGTTGTCTGGATCCCAGTCTAGTGTCTAGTATGATTTCTCAAGTGGTGGCCTGAAGAGTAAAGGTGATTTGTTTTCAGCAAAAGAAAAGGGACCTAGGGCAGTGCAGGGGCATTACTGGCGTGGAGATCAAACCAGTGCATTGCAGTTGCCAAAGAAACCTGATGTCAGTATGGTGACCTTGACAACTTTTCTATAGAGACAGACGTGGCCTGGCGAGAACAGTGGGGTCACGCCTTCAGGTGTTTGGGACTCAGCCAAGGGTGTGGGTCCCCATGGTGAGGGCTGAACCATTCTGGGGTATGGGGAGACAAAGGGATCCAGATTCAAGTCACCTCTTACATGCATTGGTACTCGGTGCCCCAACTGTCTCATAGGTAAAGCCATTCAGGTCTTGCCAGGCTACAGTGAGTATGGTGTCCCGCTCTAGGGGTGTCCTGGAGATAGTTTCCTTCTAAAGGCAGGAGTGCAGGTTGTGAGACAGGTAATGGCTCTCTCTGAGCCTCAGGTCCCCCCTCAGTCAAATGGGAATAAGAATGATTAACCCACAGGATCACTGGGAACTTTCAGTGATAACACACGGGTAAGCCCATGGCCCTGTGGTTATTGCGGGATCGTAAATGTTTGTATGAATTCAGGCCACTTGTTATTGTTTTCAACTTTGTCATTCGGGGACAGAGGAGGAACAGAGAAGAAAAAGGTCCTGTTGAGAAGCCCATTCTAATATGTGGTTGTTACGATCACTACTCAATTGTATCAGTGTCATTGTCACCATCCCAGTGCCTAGCATGGTGCAGGGCACGTAGTTACTCCAGTAAAGCATAACGATTGCTGGATCTGTCTCTCCCTGTGCAGTTCTTCATGCCGGTGGCCTGGGCTTGAAACCAAGGACAAAGGAGTTAAAGTTTCCCTGGGTTTGGATGAAACTGTGCCTGTAGTCACAAGGCTAAAGTGGGAAACAAAGTAACCAAATCCTCTGAGCTAGCTTTGCAGAACAGCAGGAGGAGCACTAATAAGAGAGTGGCTTGCTGACAGCCCTCTATTTGACTAAGCATCACACAGAAGCATTGAGATGCTAAAATGTCTGTAAGCTTCACACATCACAGGCTAAAAATCCACCACATGCCACACGTAGAAGGCCCCTGAATTTGCACATGAAATGTGTGAAGAAATACGAAAGACAGCCAGCCCTGCACAGAGAACTCTTAGAAATTTAGCCCCCAAGGCCCCATACTCCCTGTCCCCATCTTATCCCCACAATATGATTTGGAAAAATGCTTAGAACTGCATGTAATCAAGGTCATCTGTAACCAGTAGAAAGAATAGCTTGTTAGCAGAAAATTTATGTCCTCTCCCCAGAACAGTTCTTTCTGTCCCAGATAAGGAAGTAACTGCTGTTTTCTTAGATTCTTCAGGAAAGTTGCATTCAGCAGATCTGAAACTTTTTGTCTACAGAGAGGTGCCCAGTGGTCTGAGGTCATCTATCACCTGACACTCCTGAGCTCCCCCAACCCCATTTACCTTGTATAAGTCATAATGTAGTCCACCATCTTCTGATGAGCCAGCTCATCGCTTAATAAAGTTCTTTCTCTGCCACGACATACTTGGCCTTTTATCTCATGGTGAGCAGATCGAGCCCTTGCTCAGTGACAAGCTCATATCAGTTGTCTGATGGAGGTGGGCTCCGTGGATCTGTGTCATGATGGCTGCGGAAAAATCTGCTCCAGATTTAAGGACAGTGGTCCACAGGAGACCCCAACACTTCACATCCCTGGTGGGATCTGACCAAGTGGGTTCATAGATCTGACCAAAAGCACGCTGTGGAACAGCTCCTGTGAGGTTCACAAACTAGCCTCAAAGTAGGGAAGCCACTAGAATTTCATTGTGGGAAAAGAGCTTTAGCAGGTGGAATTTCATTTCATCAGCAGCTCCACGCTTTGGAGTAGCCCTTGAAACCCATCTTAGAGATGTCCTCTTTTGTCTGAAGCAATAAATTGCCCAGCTTGAGGAAGGAACTTGATCTTTAACATGCATTTGGAATACACATGCCTAGCAATTTGAGATTGAACATGGATTCCTCTCTGGTACCCATGATTTATCAAGCAAAGAATTGAAAATGTTATATCCTTGGAAAATGATTATAATGCTATTTAAGAATGTCTGTTTGTTTAGGGAATGTGGCTGAACATTATAACAGGGAAATCTCTATGGTAATATTACTTTAGAAAATAGTAAATATTGTAACTGACATTTTAAAGCTAACACTTGCAAAATTTCTGGCATTTAAAGAAAATTATTATAGAATGGACAAAGCATCAAAATTCATTTTTGCATGTACATATTCACTTGTTCCAGCACCATTTTTTGAAAACACTGTTTGTTGTCCTCTACTGAACTACTTTGAATCTTTATCGAAAGTTAGTTTTCCGTATATGTGCGAAACTATTGCTGGACACTTTATTCTGTTCCCCTGAGCTATGTGTCTCTCTTGATGCCAATACCCCACTGTCTTTATTACCTCAGGCTTACAATGACGCTTGAAATCAGGTAGTGTTTATCCATTAACGTTGTTCCTTTTTTTTTTTTGAAAGTTGATTTTCTTAATCAAGATCTTTTGCCTTTCCATGTGAATTTTACAGCCAGGTTGTCCATTTCTTTAAAAATATCTAGCAGGGTTTTCATTGGGATTGCATTGAATGTATAAATCAGTTTGGGGAGAGTTTCCACTCCTACAATACTGAGTGTTCAGACCCAAGGACACGGCATATCTGTCCATCTATGTAGGTTTCCTCTAATTTCTCTCAGAAATGTTTCATAATTTTCACAGTACAGACCTTGGACATATCTTGGACAGATTACTCCTAAGCGTTACACACTTTCCCATCTTTAATTGACCAAGCTTGGGTTCTGTTCTGGCTCAGTGACTGCTTTGGGATTTGGTGCAGAATGAACATCCATTTGTAATTTCTGCACGATTCACTTATTACAATGATAGTTGTCAAGCGTTGCTTTTCTAATTCATTATCCCTTCTATATTTCTTATGTGGTGCTCACATTTAGAGTGAGCTTTCCCTGCTCTCTTATTTAATTATTTATGTATGTCTTCAGTTATTTATATATGACCCATTGACTCCTACTTTGCTTAAAAGTTAACCAATTTAGAAGCATTATTTATTTTCATGTTCAAAGTGTACCAAAATTAGCTAGTGGAAGCCCCTTCAAGTTGTCATTTTGTGTTAATTTGACACCTCCCTTGAGTTCTGTGAGCACTTACTTTCCTCTCTGAGCCTGACTAGTTCTCCGTTTGTAGAAAAGAAGTAATTATGCTCACCTGAAAGTTTCACTTTGAGGACTTGAAGAAGAAAAGTCTGAAAATAACCTACCACATGTGGCATCTGGTAGACTCTCTTTCAGCAAACATCAATTACCCATTCCAACTTTTCCACTTTCATTCTGTCAATCCAATGCCTCTGGCATTAAATAGCATGGCTACCAAAGAGAATACTTGGAAGTGTAACAGCAAGAAGAAATAAGCCCCCATTTCTGTGAAGCGTGAGCTTCAGTGTCACTGCTGTGTGCAAGAGGGAGCAGCATGATGGAGCTGGGGAAGAGGCAAAGCGTCATTGCACAGCTTCCACTGGACTGAGTGGGGACAGGCAAGGACATCCTCACTTTTTTCTCCTGTTTTCCATGTGCTTTCCTTCTTCTCACTTTCCTCTCTATATCTTGTGCTATCTTTTCCTCAGATTTTTGCTTTTGGTGTAACACCAGAGAATAATATGGAATCTGTGTGAGAAACAGGAAATGGTAGAGAAAACTAAGCGCGATGTTGAGTTTGCTAGACATGTCACTGGAACAACAATGAAGAGATCAGGGTCTCAACATTGGGACATGTTAGGTAAGTCACTACCCTCCTACCAGCCCGTTTTGAAATGTTTGTTTGATTTTTATACAGATTTGGTGAGGCTAACAGATCAAGAGATGATTTCCATTGAAAAGATAGTTTGTTACTCACCATTCTCAAGAGGAGGGGACATTTCATGCCACATAGAGGCCATGTGGGGAAGCACTAGGGTCTGTTGGGGGCAAAGAGAGTGAGAGGAAATGGCGGTCAATAATATTTATTGTGGTTTCTCTAGGAAGGAATGGGCACGGCAGGGTGAGCATAGAATTAGCTAGTTTGAATAATTCTGGGGGGCTCTGGGGCATAGGGTTTGTACCTAGTTGTCTGGTACCTGGCCATGTGATGATTAGGGCAGCAGGATTTCGGTGATGAGTGTGCGAGCCCAACAGAGGAGGTGTTGGGGATGTGGGCCCATGATTCATTGGTTTGCATATGAAGGACACACTCTAGTTGTTTACTCTCTGTAGGAATTAGCTAACTCTGGGAGGGACAGGCCCTCCAGGGTCAGCAAGGCCCCAGATGTCAAAGCATAAGAATAAAAAGTAATGTCTAATACAAAGCCTGGTCTATACAATGTAATACCAATACTCAGCCTTCCCAACCACCCAGGAATGTTGTGGAGTTCAAGCGTGATCCTATCTGAGAAAGTAACCCGTGTCCTTAGGTGCGAGGGAGGTACTGGTGCACATTCTGGTAGTTAGATCAACTCTGCCACTCCACATGCCACAGAATGCTGCATGGTAGGCATTAAATTAATGGCACACAAATGTTAGCTATTTAGGTCAGGATTTTTCCAAGTGTGGACCATGGACCTCTTTATCAAATTCTTCAAGGAACGATCGTTAAAATTCTAGATTCCAAGGCTCACGGTTGGTCAGCTAAATCGAAACCACGGAGGTCGGGTGGGAGGTGTCTACATTTTGAGTAATTTCTTCAATTGGTTCTGGTACTCATTCAAGTTTGAAAAGCACTGCTGTAAATTTATACCAAAAACTTCTTAAAATTTTGAATCCTCAGAGATCTAAGTTTGTTGTCAATTTTTGCTGCCACTCAACTTTAAATATTTCTCTGCTCAGTGTGTCAAACAGGTAATAATTCCTTTATTTAAGTAATATTTATTCAGTGATTTATATGTGGATTACCAGGGACACAGCACTGAAACAAGCCAGTCAGCGTCTTTGGAGTTTTAATTCTAGAGTAAGAAAACTGGCAGTAAGTAGACAAAGAAATTAAAAAGTGGAATAATTTCATATAGAGATTAGTGCTTTGAAGAAAAACACATAAGTAGAGTAGAAAATGACTTAGACAGAGATTATTATAGATGGGATTTTCAGTGAAGCACTTTCGCAGGAAGACACATTTGTACTGAGTCCTGAAGGACAAGAAGTCCATGCAGGCCCCCTCAACTGGAAGAGGAGGCCTTACAGGTAGCAGAAACTTCATGTCATCTCAGGTGGACCCTTACATGACTAAATGGGAGAAACCACCCTCCTAGAGATAAGACAGACACATAATCTGTTCAGAAATCTATCACTTTGAGCTAAAAAGGGATAACAGAAAGTAAGACCTCTGGTTCACACCCATGAGAAGAACCAAGAGTGAAACTTTACAAAGGTTGCCTCATCCTTCACTCTCTGTTAGAGAGATTCTGTCTGGAGGAGAGAGTAGCCTGTTACTGATATGCAGCAGGACACATGTTTGGGTTGCAAGTTGCCTCAGTTTCTCAAGGTAGCAGCATCTCCTCACTCAATCGCATCATTTCCTGCTTCAATGCTGGGTTTCCAGGATTCAGGGTCAAGCATGGACTAATCTGGCTTGAAATGGAGTCCATTTGAGGTCATACGTCACCACCTCATAGCGTGGGTACTAACATCCATCTTGCACTCTATGGACATTTCTACGGATCCAGAGAGCTTCCCTCTTGGGATGTAGATATGGAATGGGACAGCAGTGCCTGGCATAGATACACGCATTAATAAATTAATGAGATGTAGATGCAGGAGTAAGCAGGAAAGGAAACTATGTATCTTCTCAGTCTTTTTATACACGTACGACTTTTTCAAAGAGAGTTGAGATCACAGTGTACTTACTGTTTTTTAATCTACTTCGAAGAAAATATTTTGTCTCTGTTTCTAAAAATTATGCCTTTTCATTGGGAAAATATAACCCATAGAAAATGGAGAAAGATGTCACCTGGGGATCAGAGTCAGAATTGCAGATGTGAAAGTGTCAACTAGGGTCTTGGTAAAGGGTAGGAGATTTGAGGGGATTTGAGAGGAAACAACCTTATCAATTACTGCTTCATGGCTCAAAACCTAAGGCTTTTTCCCCCTCTGTTCTGTGGCTGATATCCAGTATATCTCAAAGCATTATTACTCAGTTGCTCTTTTTAAAACAATGTGCTGAAGTACTACTTAATTATTTAAAATCACTGCAAAATGCAAAATGTCATGTTAAAAGAAAAAGTTAAAAATCAAATTGCATGTGACAAGTTGAGGAAATTATTTACAACCTATATTCTGACATAGAATTTATATACTTGATATACGAAATACTCCTAATCAATAGAGATGGATCAATGATATCAAGGCAGAATGTACACATAAAGCAACGTAAATTCCCAATAAACACTTGTAAATATGCCAAATGAAACAAATTAAATAAAATGAAAATGAATTGTATTAATACAGAAAAGTTATAAAATATAACGTAGAATAAGACTGCATTCTACAAAAGACTATAGATCAAGGTGAGTATATAACTATGTAAGTGATTATAAGTAAGTGCATTACACACAGTGGAAAATTATGGGAAAAAGGCACAAGTAAATTAATAGAGACTACTTTTGTATTATGGTGGGCAGAAGATGGGGCTATAGGGAGAGAGAATAATTTGTTTCTACATATACATTTCTATATTGCTTCATAACTGATAACCAATGAAAGGTACTAACCGATAATCAGACAAGGTTATTTAGATAAAGTTTTATAAACAGTAAAATCTTCAAATCAAGTCACAAAATGATAGTGCAGGAATACGTTTACTGACTTAGAAATATGTTCATATACTGCTGCATAAAAATAGCACATTAAAAAGGTTTCTTTGATAATAATTCAATGTGTGTGCACTAGCGTAAGTTAGAGGACATTTTTACTTTAAATTTCCATTTCTGTAGGGTTTAAAATATGGAGATTTGTGAATGAAAGATGGGAAATATAAATTATGGGGAACTGATTATAAATATGATGCTTTCATGTTTATTGCTTCAGAAATATATTCACCGTATAGGTTTTATGGGTAAAGAAGCAGATCAGGATAATTTATATGACAGTGTTCATGTGTATGGGGGAGTATCTGTGTGTTTCTATGTCTCAAACTTCTTCACAACACTATCCCCACACTAACTCATGCAGCTTTCTATTCAGTTCACTAAGAGGCTGGACTTCCAACCCTAGGGCTTGAAGATTCCAAGATGGACATAAATAGAGAAGGATGACTGTCAGTGTCTGGAAAAGTCCAGAAAGCTTTGGCCTATACAGTGGAATCCATGCATTTCTCTTTAGGTCATCTTACTTCACTTTTAACTTCTGTTTACTGCTAATTGACAAGTATGGGTGTTGAATAGAGTTGTTAGGATTCAACGAGGTAAACTGCAAAACACCCTTATGTAGTAGTTGGACATGTTAATATCCTACCATTCAGGTTCTCTTTCCAAAGGACAACAGTTTGTGCTGCTCCTGGGTCCAATCAACACCTCAAGGATCAGCCAGTCCATGTGACCCCCCACACCCAGGCCTCTTGGCCCACAGGGCAGGATTTTATCCTACCATCATCTTCATGACCAATGGGAGCATGACAAAGCCCAGGTTCCACATCGGGGGAGTTTCTCACTATCAGTCTTTAAGCTCTGGAAATCCAGCCTTTAAATGGGAGGCTGTTGGTTGGTCTGTGGAGAAGGAAAGGGGTCGATGTCTGACCCTGGAAAACTTACATATTTTTGTGAATCTGATGTTGGCTATCTGCAAAATGGAAGCGAGGATGCCTTCTTCACAGACTTTTTGTAGGAAGAAAAGGAGGAAACCTGAAAGAATGACTGGCATGTGGGAAGGCTTTGATATATGTTACTCTGGCCCACTCTGCCTCCTCTGCCCCATAAAATGGAAGATGTGAAACATCATCTGGAAATGTAGCAG
The DNA here is from genome assembly GCF_041296235.1 of Equus asinus. Taxonomy (NCBI): domain Eukaryota; kingdom Metazoa; phylum Chordata; class Mammalia; order Perissodactyla; family Equidae; genus Equus; species Equus asinus. The sequence goes on from NC_091820.1 coordinate 96,692,295, forward strand.
GAAGAAGTGAACTTTGGTCGCATCTCATCATTTCCTGTTTTCCACTTGCTTTCCTGTTTCCCTATTTTCCTTCTAGTTTGACCAGAAGCAATTTCTGATTAACCCCCAAGAAGAAGAAACAGTACAGAAGAGCAGAGGATAGGAACAAGTCAGCTAAACAGAAGATGGGAGTCATCAAACATGTGTCTCAGTTGCCAGACCCATCAACTGACCACACGACCTTGAGTGATTGTCTTCCCCTCTGCTGGCCTCTGGCCTCTTGGCCTCTTTCCTAACAGAGAAGAACTCTCAACATAGAAACAGGGCTGAGGGGCATCAGATTTGGGCTCAGATGGACCTGGATTTGACCCTGGGAACCATTACTTGTTGGTTGCATGATGTTGACCAAATATTTTATCTACTTAGCTACTTTGTGCTCTTTAGTTACTGATATCTTTTATGGTTGTTTATTATTGTTACTCCTACCACTCATTCAAAGGGTGAATGATAGGAGTGGGGTTACATTGCCAGGTATTACAATTTTCTGAGAACCTATGATTTTATAACCATTGGATAGAGTGGTTGACGTACAGATTAAAAGAATTATAGAAAGGGCATGAGCAGGCACAGATATATAACGTTATTTAATATGCAATGATTTTGGCATTTTCAATCAAAGTCATTGCTCATTCATGGGTCTCAGTCAGCTTGTTATGCATTCATTAATAAGTAAACTAAGATCACCTCTTAAACTCTGTCATTTAATAAGAACTCCTCCTCCACGTGCTATTACTTAAGGTAAAAGTTAAGATAAAAGCAAAAAACAGACTACTGAACTCTATATTTGCTATGATAGCAGTTATGTGTAATGAATATGCATTACATTCGCACGCGTGGAAAAAAAACAATGGAATGAAACAGCAGAACGTGAATTTTAAAGATGCTGGGATTGGCAGGAATTGATATTCTTAACCTCTGCACTTGGCACAATATTAAACGGTTGCCAAGATGAATATAGATTTTATTTATGATAAACAGTATAGCTCTTAAAAGTTATGCTACTTATGAAATATTTCAGGTAAAAACCATACAAAGCTATAGGAGTTCAAGAAAAAAATTTACTCCTCTCTAATTGAATTCCTCCCTTCTCTTCTAGAGGTAACCAGTATCCAGAATGAAATTTTTATGATTCCAATGCATTGCTTTATGCTTTTAGGCCACATGAGAACTTCCCTAAACAAAATATAGTATTGCATATAATAACAGTATAATATTGTTTTTCAAATTTCACTACACACATGCACAGGATGTTAAATAAGTCGGAGGATAATGGCAACTACTCTGTGTGTGTGTGTGTGTGTGTCTGTGTCTGTATTTGTGTGTGTGTGTATCTGAATTTTACACTCAGGGGAGCTTCATGAAGACTTCAAGAGAACACTTCAAGATTCCCAAACTGTTTGATCTGTCCTCCACAATGCCAGTGTTTGCTTCCTTCCTATCTATATCACTCTTCTCGGGCTGCTGTAACAAAATACCTCAGACTGGGTGGCTTAAAGAATAGAAATTTATGTTTTCAAGCTTTGAAGGCTAGACATCCAAGATCAAGGTGCTAGCAGGTTTAGTTTCTGGTGAGACCTATTTTCCTGGCTTGCAGAAAGCCGCATTCTCGCTGTGTCTTCATATGGCCTTTCCTCTGTGCATGTGCACAGAGAGAGGGAGCCGGTTCTAGTTTCTCTTCCTCATCTTGGAAGGACAACAGTTCTATAGGATTATGACCTCACTCTTATGACCTCATTCAACCTTAATTACCTCAAGTCCCTATATCCAAAATCAGTCACATTGTGGGTCGGGGCTTCAATATATGAATTTGGGGGCGACAAAATTAAGCCCATAACATTCTGCCCTCTGGATCCCAAAAATGCGTGTTCTTTTCACATGAAAAAAAAACATCCACTACTATCCCAACAGCCCCTAGTCTTAACTCATTCCAGCATCAATTCAAAGTGTGAATTTTCATGTAAATATCATCTAAATTGCGTATGGATGAGACTCAGAGGCATGATTCATCCTGAGCCCTGATTCCTCTCAAGCTGTGAACTTGTGAAGCCAGACAGCTGTGTGCTTCCAAAATTCAACCTTGGGACAGGCATAAGATGGACATTTCCATTTCAAAGAGAAGATATCAGAGAAAGAATGGATACCTGGTCCCAAGCAAGTAAAATATCCAGCAAGGTAAATTCCGTTAGATCTTCAGGCTCAAGAGTAACACTCTTTCCTGGATGTTCTACCCTCAAAGCCCACTGGGGCGGCTGCCTCACCCTAAGGACCTAGGCAGTGGGCCCACCCTCATGGCTCTGCATGGCAGCGTTGCCCCTGAGGCAGTGGCCCCTGAAACTGGGGAAGTGGCTTGACCACTGAAACCCAGGAGATAACAGCCTTGCCCATGGACTTGTGGTGGGAGGAGGTGGCAGCACTGATGTCTTTGAATCGCCTTTGGGGTCATTCTTCCCTTTTCTTGAAGAATAAAGCGTGTTGGCAACCAAATAGCTCTAATCTCCCCTCCTGTAGATCCCACAAATACCACAGCTTTCCCTCCTTCTGTCCCCTTTTTTCTGTCGCCTTTAATCCCAGCTTGCAGTGTCTCTGCTGGTAGAATCTCATCTCTATGCCTGGCTTCAGCTGAGATGGCTGGTTAAATCCTTGGGTAATTTCTTTATGGACTGATTGTCCAGCCACAACATTGGTGCTCTCCTGAATGCGCTTTCTCATTCTTTTTGCAATATGGATAGGCTGAGAAATTTCCAAATCTTTGAGTTTTATTTCCTTTTTGCTTAACCTTTCATTGAATGTATCTCTTTCACATTTTGTTATAAGCAGTAAGGAGTAACCAGTCCACACTTCAACACTTTGCTTAGACATCTCCTCTGCTAAATATCCAAGCTGGTTACTCACAGGTTCTATTTTCTACAAAACACTAGAACACAATTCAGCTAAGTTTTTTCCCACTTTAGAATCAGAATTGCTTTTCCTCTCATTTGCGATAACATTTTCCTCGTTTCTGTCCAAACCTCACCAGAGGCACCTGTAATGTTCATATTTCTACCAACATTCTGATAGTGATGATATATATACTACATAAGATGATAGAAGCTTTCTCTAAAGCTCTCCTCTTTCCTTTATGAGCCCTCTCCATAATAGCATTTACCATCTATGTTTCTAAAAACAATATTTCCAAGGCAGTTTAAGATTTTTCTAGCATGCATTCAAAACTCTTCCAGCCTTTACCCATTACACAGTTCCAGAGTTACTTCCACATTTTAGGTATTTGTAACAGTAGTACTCTACTTCACAGTAACAAAATCTTTGGCTGTCTTCTGGACTAAAGGATGTTCCCTCAAAATTCGTATGTTGAAACGATAACCACCAGTATGACTGGATTTGGTGATAAGGCTGATATGGGGGTAATGAAAGTTAAGTGAGGTCATAACATTGGGTCCTTAACCTCATAGGACTGGTGTCCTCATAACTAGGGGAAGGTAAAGGAGAGAGCTAATAATGCAGAGGAAATAACATGTGAGGAAACAACTAGAAGGCAGCCATTTGCGAGCCAGAGAGAGAGCTCTTAAAAGAAAAGGAATTTGCTGGCACTATGACTGTGGAATTCTAGCCTCAAGAACCATGAGAAAATAAAATTCTGTCGTTTAAGCCACCCAGTCTATTAGTTTGTTACAGTAGCGCCAGCAAACTAAGACCAACTGCCATAGCAAAATGCCACAGACCAGATGGCTTAAAAAGAGAAATTTATTTTCTCTTACTTCTGGAGGTTTAGAAGTCCAAGGTCAAGGTGCTGACAGGGTTGGTTTCTGGTGAGGCCTCTCTTCCTGGCTTGTAGACAGTCACCTTCTCACTGTGCTGACATACAGCCTTTCTTCTGTGCACAGGGAGAGGGGGAACAAGTTCTGGTTTCTCTACCTCTTCTTATAAAAATACCAGTCTTATTGGATTAGGGCCCCTTATGACCTCATTTAACCTTAATTACCTCCTTATAGGCCCTATCTCCAAATACAGTCTCGGGGTTGGGGCTTCAACACATGAATTTTTCTGGGACACAATTCAATCAATAACCTCATCCCAAGTCTTCAGATCTTTAACAGGGATGTTGTTTCATAATCTCAATAGCATTACTGCATTTTAGTCAGTATTTGGGAACATAAGAAGAGGAAAGAAACCACACACACTACTCAACATGATGTAGCAAATTTGCTGTTATCTCTGTGATATACAGTGTAATGAAACTGGGCTAGGGAAAGGTCCCCATCTTTTCCAAGGAATAATTGTGCTTTTCCTGTCCTCTGTTGGTGCCCCCATGTTTGCATCAGGTGCGCACCTGACCTGGAGTCCGGGATCTACTCGAAGCTCCAGGAAGAGCTGACTGGGGGTCTGCAGGGAGGGACCCTGGAACAAGAGTCAGGACCTCTCTCTGGGTCCCAGTGCCTGAGCCACCTCAGGGTGAGTTCCTTCCCATGCTGTGACCTGCACCATCACACAGGTGTTCACGGAGCGTCCATCATTCTTCACACCTCCAGTGGCCTAGGGCATGGAGAGGTCATGGTAATGGTTTCACAGAGTCCAGGGCCTTGTGGAAGTTATGGTGACCTCTGTAGAGCCTCCTTAATTTATGAAGAGAAGGAAGGGCTCAGTGGAGTCCTCAGAGACTCCTCAAAGAGGAGCTGGGCTGGTACAGTGGGCAGGACTTCTTGGGGCTGGGTTGAAGGGACGGGGTGAGGAGTCCAGCCTGACTGGAGTGAGGAGTCGGGGCTCCCAGGTGAGCAGACAAGGCTCAGAGGTTCCTGATTGGAGACTCCATGGGTCTGAGGTCGTTCACGTTTAGGACCGATCAGGAAAGGAACACATTTGCTTCCATGGGATGCTACATAGCCTCTTTACACAGTGAAATGACACAAGTGTTGGTAAGAAGGAAGTGCCCTGCACATCTGTCACTGGTCCCTAAGGGCAAGGGAAGACCCAGGAGCACTGACAGTAGCGAAGCTGAGTTGATGCTCAGCTCTCTCAACCTCCATTAAAATAGGAAGCTGACATCAAGGGGAAAATTTTACATCTAATGGATCCCCCACACTGCCTGGAAATCATACACCCTCTTCAATTTTTCACTGACGCAGGCCCCATGGACTCCCCTCTGTCAGTGAGTTTCTGCCAGCCTCCAGGACTCACATTCTTAACCACAACACTCTTCCCATGTGTTAGCACTCTCTCTACACTCTCATTTATTCAGTCTCTGCATCCTCCCAGAGATCACTCAGTAGGCTTCTCTCTTCCGTTCTCACCTCATCTTTTTTCACCAGTTTAGTGAGTTGTATCAAGCACCACGCTGCTCTGACAAGTTTAGGCAAAACTGAACATTCTTCTTCACTATCTTTTACATATTGCTTTTGTGCACTTATCATTCCACAGAGCTAAGATCTGACCCACCCAGAGCCTGGTGGAAGAAGACAGTGATTGCAGGGAGTTAGTTTTCCCATGTCCAGACTAACACTCAAATCCCTCAGCTCGTTTGGGAATGCATCTCATTTTGAACCTGAGCTGGTTTGTATTACAAGTGCTGGGCATGTATATATTTTCCTTCTCTTTTATTATTTTTAGTTGCACAAGGAAGATGATTGAAAGGTGTTTCAATGCACATGTGTTGGTCACCCTGGGGCCATGGACTGAATGCGCCTGTGACTACACGTTTCCCCTGAACCCCACTGTTGAAGGTTTATCCCCTCTGGAAGCTGTGGGGCTGAGTGCTGGGCCATCTCATGCAGCCCCTCACTCTTCCCCTTTAGGTTGGGTCCTCAATCCGATGACTGATATCTTTATGAGAGAGAGGAAAGGGAGGTTTCACACACCTGAGGAAGAAGGTACTGTGAAGAATGAGGCAAACAATAATGTCATCCTGCCACAAACCAAGGAGCTCCAGAAGCCACCAGACACTAGAAGAGTCAAGAATGAATTCTCCCCTAGAGCCTCGAGAGAGAGCACAACCATGCTCAACACGTTGGCTTCGGACTTCAGGCCTTCAGAGCCATGAGACAAGACACTTTTGAGGTTCTAAACCGCAGAATTTGTGGAGATTTATCATAGAGCCCTAGGTAACTAATACACTCACTATCAACATCCCCCAAAAGTCATTGTGAATAATCGTCACACTGGATCCTATTTTTTTCATGCCTGTGGGGATCATAAATCCAATAAAGAGATATAAAATAAAATAAATATAGCTAAAATTTCTGATTACCAAGTGTTCTTTTGTGTATTGTCACTTGCAGAGCTCACAGCACCCCTATGAGGTAGACACTGTTGCTCATTCTCATTTTGTAGATGACGAGCTGAGGGACAGAGAGAATAAGGACTTGGCCCAGGACTGCACAGTTAGGGAGCAGGACAGCTTGGGTTTGTACAAGTACCTCATGTTCCAGAGCCTGGAAACTGTCAAAGATTTGTTATTAAGTGACAGAAGCACTCCGCACAAGCATGCATTTTTTAGGCGGTGATTAAAACATCTATTTATATAAAATATCTGGACCTAGTGACAAAAGGTGGCTTGTGACCTTGGTGGGAGTCTGTTCATTGCCATCATGGGGACAGAATTGGTAGTGCAGTGAGATAAGGGGTCAGTGGGAAGTGAAGAACGTTAGCAGAAATGCAGAAAAGTCTTTCTGGAACTTTGATTTTGAAGGAGAGGAGAGAGAGAGAAAGAGGCCAGAGGCAGATGTAGGTTTGTGCCTGCACAGGGATTAGGGGTCCCAGGAAGGATTTCTTTTTCATCTTCAGTGTCCTGAAGTTTGAACAAGGTTAAAAGTTACTGTGAAGGAGCCGTCTCATCTCAGATTTAACCCTTGAGTTCTCCTATATGTCCATCTCCTTTCCTACCCTCTTATTTCCACTTAGAGTTAATGAAATGCCTCCAATGGAACACTACGGGTTTTAAGCCCAATACCTATCTAGTTATTAGTGAATGAAAGAATCAACAAATGAGTGTCAAAGGAATACTACTAAGTTTTGGATTTTTCCCCCTCAGGGAGGCAGCAGATGGCTGAAATCCTGGTGTGACGTGGCTGGATCTTGCATTACCTGAGGACCCCTGCACCGGTGACTGGGACAGGTCCAGAATTTTCCTATAAATATATTAAGATGCGGATCAGTGCTGAGCAGCAGTTAGGCCAAGGCCACTCCTCGCTGCCCTGGCGCCGTCTCTCACCGAGCTCAGCAGGTGAGGAACTGGATCAGGGTCTGCGCAGAGGCACGATGTGGAGCAGCTCTTAGGAGTTTCTGAAACATCCAAGAAAGTGGAGCACTTTCTGTCTCCAAAATGTGAACTCATGGCATATCAGAGAGCTATGTGCTTCCTTCCTCTATGTGTCTGCAATCTCATTAGGAGAAACAATGAGAAATGACTCCTCACAATGCCTGCTTCAGCCCGGAGGCTCAGCCTGCCCCTGCTGCTCTGTCTCAACACTGATAGGGTCCTTGAAGTCCCGCTACATGCCATACACTCTGGGCAGGTTTTCTCATTTACCCGCTCAGGACAGCTCTGTGACAAAGGCATCCTGAGTCCCATTTCACAGATGACCAAGCTCAGGCTCATAGCACATACACCATCTCCCAGATAAGTGTAGGTTTGGAAATGGAGGTCCATCCCTTGCCCTCCCTAGAGGACACAGAGTAGCCAGACAGAGCTTTCTGGAAGTCTGGGTGGAAAGGATACATATCCAGTGTAAAGGATACTGAGGTATCCAGAGAGAAAGGGCAGCCTCTTTCTATGCTGAATGTGAAACTCTATATGAGTGAAACAAAAAGATCCTTTTTATTTTTATGTTTTGAATTCTCTGGATAAATAGATAGATACCAAGCAAAACTGGATCCATGTAATTTATGATCATTGTAACTTGCTTTGGCACTTTTTGTGACCATAGTTCCACGTAAATACATTTCTATGATAACATTTTAAATTCCTTGATAACAAAATTTCACTTATTTTATATCAACCAGTTGTTGCATCATATAGATGCCCAAAAATTTATTTTGCCAGTACTAGTGATGAAAATATAGTTCCTTTACTACGTTTTCTATTACAAACAATAGTATACTTCATCATTCTTGTTCAGATACATGCAGATATCTTAGTTAGCATTTCTTCATAAGTTCGTGAAACTGTTCTTTCAAAACCATAAAAACTATATCTTTATGAACACAAGTTTGAAAAAACTATTAGTATTTTATATTTCTAATAATGCTATATGAAAGTGCTTATTTCTCCATGATTTAGAAATAATGTAAATCATTGCTAATCTGACACATGACAAATTGTCTTATCGTTGTTTTCATTATAACTCGTTTTTGCTGTCTGACTAGAATTCCATCCTTCTGATGTGACATAATCAATTCTCACAACCTTGTATTATTTGGAATTCATAGTGTTTCTGGTGTTCCCTATTATCAACACTGCATGGATGGCATTTAGCTGTGCTGAAGGGCACAGTTCAGGGCACAGTTTATGTGACTATTGGCACTGGAGAGCTGAATGTGTCCTCTCTGAGCACAGCTACTGTCTTGGAAGAGTTCTAGTATTGTGCCAGAACCTTGTTGGTGGATGGACGTCTATGGTGTGAGTGTGTCAGTGTGTGTGTGCACTGATAACTACTTTTCCCTCTGCTTCCTTCTGCCCTTTCATGGCGTCGCTCCCATTTGGTCTTCTTTCTTAATTCAGACCCAGCAATGAAACTAAGGAATTACCAGGACGGCAATCCTTATAACCAAATCCTTGTCACCATCTTTAACTACATCCTGACGATAAACTTCTAACACGGGAATTGTTGGTGTAAAGGGTGTGCACCTGTGTGGCCCTTTGAAAAGTCCTGCCATACTGATACCCAGAGGGGTAGTTCCAGGGTAGTCTCCCCAAAGTGGAGTTGTGTGAGAGAGGCCACAGAAGAGGGAAGAAAGTAATAATGCTGAGATCACGTCACATAAGCCAGGCCCTGAGATCTCTCGTGGACCTACTCTCAGACCATGCCACAGTTGGAAGATGCGGAAGTGATCACAAGTGAACCAAACTTTACACACAAGTGCTACCTGAGGTCTCATGTGTTGGGGAAGGTCATTGCTTGCAAGAACACAGGACATAGAGTCAGCAGGCATAAGACAGTCACAGTTTTATATAAATTTATGTTCATACAAAACTCATGCATCAAGGCCTTTTTACCAAAAAGTTTAGTTGTTACTGTGGTACAATGCAAGAGCAGGCCAATGTCATATTTTAAACAGCTTTATTTGAGTATAATTTACAGACAATAAAATTCACACATTTTAAGGGTACAGTTTGATGATTTTTAGTAAATGTATAAAGTCATGCAACCATCACCACAATTGAATTTTAGACATTTCCTTAGCCCCCCAAATTTCCATTTTGCTTGAATGCTGAAAATCCCTGTACCCCTAGCTAGCCTCAGGCAACCACTGATTTGCTTTCTGTCTCTATGGATTTGCCTATTCTGAACATTTCCTATACACTGAATCATAGAATATTTGGTATTTTGCATTTGTATTTTTTACTTAGAGGAATGATTTCAAGGATCATCTATGCTGTACACTATCATTGCTTCACTCACATCATGGCCAAATAATATTCCATTCTATGGGTGTGCCATATTTTGTTTATCCATTCACCAATTGATGGGCATTTTGGTTGTTTCTACTTTTTGGCTATTATGAATAATAGTACTATGAACTTTTTCGTAAAAGTTTTTATGTAGATATATGTTTTCATTTCTCTCAAGTATGTAACTAGAAGTGGAATTGCTGGGTCATATGTCACCTCAACATGTGAGACCACAGTATACTTTCAGATGATTTCATTCCATACCTAGAAATACCTTAAGAAAAAAAAGAAGAAAAAGGTAAGACAAAGTCTAATGAAGTGGCCCTAAAAATTATTATTATCGTGCTGTAGACCTGTTTTTAAAATCCCTTTCAATGATGCAAAAGTATGTGATGTGTTAGGGAAATTTTGCAATTCACTTGAAAACCCATTGTCTGTAGAGTACGCTTCTCCATGATCTGACTCTCTTTCTGTGGAAGGTAATCTACTACTCTACCTTTTAGTACCGAATTGTAAAGTAATATTTGTAGACAAGCAAATGAATTATGTCTTGGGAAGGGAAAATTTTGTCTTCATTTGAACATTCATTTCAACACTCATGATCCATAAAATGACAAAAAGGTGGTTATTGACTTTGGACAGATTAATTTCAGTGGAGTAGTGGGGAGACATCCCTGTTAGAAGAGGGATGAGGACTGAGTTAGAGGGGAAGTCAGGGAGAGGTGAATTGCGTATCGAGAATTCATTGTAGATTTTTGGTTTCAAAGTGCAGAATATATATGTAAAGAGGACAGTAACCAGAGATGTGAAGAGTGGTCCACAGCATTAAACTGTGTTCTAAAATCATCAATAATAAGAGCCTTGAGCAGGTTGAAATCCTAATGGGAAGGAGCCATCTCTTCTTAGATTTAACATCTGAATTTACCACACTGTCCTTTCCAAACTTTACTTCTTTGTTTCCATTTTGGAGAATGGAAAGTAAAACTTTACCGAAGTGATGATATAGAGTTTCATCTTCATGCCTATTAAATTTATTAATGGATGGATGCACAATGTGTCAAAAATATGTCCTGGAATTCATAGATTTTTATCTCCCAGTGTAAAGATCCTCCTGCAGATGACTGAAGCCATGGTGTTGGGTGGCTGAGAGGATGTAGCTTCTCAGGACTCTACAACGGATGGCTGCAAGATAGAATCCCTCAACTTCAGTGTTCAGAAGCAGACCGCCACACCTTACATCCTAGAAAAATCCATCCTAACTTAAGCAGTTAAATTGACAGGCAGGTGCTTTCCACTGGGGGGAGGTGATTACAGTCTATGTAGGAGCATGTTGTGGTCCAGCTCTTGTGCTATTTGGAAAGACTCAAGAAAGTGTAGACTAAGCTCCTCTCTAAATTTGAATTCAATATATATCACAAAGAGATATTCTTAGCCTTTGAGGCATATACACAGTCATTAGGAGACCTCAGAGTCTACACACACACACACACACACACACAGAGAAAACCTGGAACCTATATGTAGGCAGTAGCTCTAGGAGAACCTGCAAGCCTATGTGGCCTTCGCTCATTGTTTGTTAGATTGTATGTCATTGGACAATTTGCATTAATAAATAATGACAATGATAATTAACAGAGTACTTTGTAACTAGGAAATTTTTTTAATTACCTTATTATCCAGTTAAATATGTTAACACCTATCATGATTACAAAGTGTAAAAATAAACTATTGTTGATTCCTAGAGTGGGAGTGCATGCGGGAAATCCTAGACTCTCTGATATTGCTGATGGGGATGTCAACTAGTACAGCCTTTTCACAGGTTGATTTGTCAATGTCCGTTAAAGAATTTAAGCACCTTGATCTTGCTGTATTTGGAGCCTGCTCCTTCAATTATTCATCCTCAGCACGACACCTGTCCCTTTATTAGAGAGTGTACATTCCTAAAGATATTGGTTGTTTGGGATTCTATTTCCAAAAATAATGACCTAAACACATTTTCTTATTTTTGCAGAATAGAAAATTGAGCCACAATGATGTTCACTGACTTTCAGAGATACAGGAGGACTAAGACCCTGGCTTCAGATGTGAAAGTACAGTTTCAGAAGTGACACAGGTCAGAAAGAAAGTAAGACTTACTTGAATATGCTGTGATGTGCACCTGAGCATCATGCAGTCTTCACTTGTACGTATAGGGTGTCAGTCTTTGCTTTTCCACATAAGAGAAGGATGTCCCCCAATTAGGTCATTTAAACTCCATACATCTTCGTTTCTCAAGACACAAAATGGAATAGAGATCATATTCTCTACCTCCGAAAATAAAACTATTAGTATTTCATATTTCTAATAATGCTATATAAAAGTGCTTGCTTCTCCATGCTTTAGAAATAATGTAAATCATTGCTAACCTGACACACAACAAATTGTCTTATCATTGTTTTCATTATAACTTGTTTTTGCTGTCTGACTAGAATTCCATCCTACTGATGTGACAATCAATTCTCAAAACCTTGTATATTGGGGGCGGCCCAGTGGCACAGTGGTTAAGTGTACACATTCCACTTTGGCAACCCGAGGTTTGCTGGTTCAGATCCTGGATGGGGACATGGCACCGCTTGGCAAGCCATGCTGTGGTAGGTGTCCCACATATAAAGTTGAGCAGGAGGAGCACAGATGTGAGCTCAGGACCAGGCTTCCTCAGAAAAAGAGGAGGATTGGCTCAGATGTTAGCTCAGGGCTAATCTTCCTCAAAAAAAAAAAAAAAACCAAGTATAATTTGGAATTCAAAGTGTTTCTGGTATTCCCTATTATCAACACTGCATGGATGGCATTTAGCTGTGCTGAAGGGCACAGTTCAGGGCACAGTTCATGTGACTATTGGCACTGGAGAGCTGAATGTGTCCTCTCTGAGCACAGCTACTGTCTTGAGAGAGTTCTAGTATTGTGCCAGAACCTTGTTGGTGGATGGACGTCTATGGTGTGAGTGTGTCAGTGTGTGTGTGCACTGACAACTACTTTTCCCTCTGCTTCCTTCTCCCCCTTCATGGCATCGCTCCCCATTTGGTCTTTTTTCTTAATTCAGACCCAGAAGTGAAACTAAGGAATTACCAGGACGGCAATCCTTATAACCAAATCCTTGTCACCATCTTTAACTACATCCTGAAGATAAACTTCTAACACGGGAATTGTTGGTGTAAAGAGTGTGCACCTGTGTGGCCCTTTGAGCAGTCCTGCCATATGGACACCCGGAAAGGTAGTTCCAGGGTAGTCTTCCCAAAGTGGAGTCATGTGAGAGAGGCCACAGAGGAGGGAAGAAAGTAGTAATGCTGACATCATGTCACACAGGCCAGGCCCTGGGCTCTGTCATAGACCCACTCTCAGACCATGCCACAGTTGGAAGATGTGGAAGTGATCACCAGGGAACCAAACTTTACACACAAGCTTGCAGGAACACAGGACATAGAGTCAGCAGGCATGAGACACAGTCACAGTTTTATGAAAGTTTATTTTCATAGAAAACTCATGCATCAAGGCCTTTTTACCAAAAAGTTTAGTTGTTACTGTGGTACAATGCAAGAGCAGGCCAACGTCATATTTTAAACAGCTTTGAGCATAACTAACAGACAATAAAATTCACGCATTTTCAGGGTATAGTTTGATGATTTTTAGTAAATGTATAAAATCACGCAACCATCACCACAATTGAATTTTAGACATTTCCTTAGCCCCCCAAATTTCCATTTTGCTTGAATGCTGAAAATCCCTGTACCCCTAGCTAACCGCAGGCAACCACTGATTTGCTTTCTGTCTCTATGGATTTGCCTATTCTGAACATTTCCTATACACTGAATCATAGAATATTTGGTATTTTGCATTTGTCTTCTTTCACTTAGAAGAATGATTTCAAGGATCATCTATGCTGTACACTATCAGTGCTTCACTCATTTCATGGCCAAATAATATTCCATTGTATGGATATGCCATATTTGTTTATCCATTCATCAATTGATGGGCATTTGGGTTGTTTCTACTTTTTGGAATAATGTTCTAACATTAATAATTCAGAGAGTGCAAATGAAATTGTCTAAATATCATTTTATCACCTATCATCTGGATGCTGTTTCCAAGAAATTCACTTCAAATAGGATAAGTTAGGTTGAAAGCAAAGGAATGGAAAGATATGTCATGAAAACAAAGGAAAGCAGAGTGGTTATATGAATTTCCATTAAAGTACACTTTAGAGCAAATAGAATTACTAGATACCGAGAGGGGTGTTATATAATGGTAAATGAGTCAATCCACCAAGAAAACAGCAATCTTAAATGTGTGTGCACCAAACAACAGAGCTACAAAATATGCAAAGAAAAAACTGATAGAATGGAAAGAAGAAATAGACAAATCCACAATTTTGTTGGGAGAGCTGAACACCCCTCTCTCCACACTTGATGCAACAACTAGATGATCTGTCATTTAATTGATGTGTTTAGATCTGTTTGGTGTTTTCTGGCACCAAATGTGTGTTGTTCCACACCAACAACCATTTCTCCAATATCTGATACCAACTGGGTGCCCAACAATTCAATTCAGTTCTGACCCTATCTACCTAGATTTAGCATCAGTCCCCACAAGTTAAAGGGTTCAATCCCACAAAACTGCCCCCACTTCAGAGGCCAGCCACAGGTGGAGTCTCCAGGCAACCTACGCTTCTGCTCAACTGACTTCAAATTCAGTTCCTATGAACCCACCTATCAGCTTTGATAATTCACCAGAACAACTCACAGAACTCAGGAAAATGCTTTACTCACAATAACCAGTTTATTATGAAGGATATAACTCAGTCACAGCCAAATGTAGGAGATGCATAGGGCAAGGTATGCAGGAGAGAAAGGGTGTGGGATTTCTCAGGGTGCACCACCTTCCTAGCCCATCAATGTGTCCATCAACCTGGAAGCTCCTCTGCCCCCTTGTTTATGGGTTTTTGTGGAGGCTTCATTACATCGGCATCATTGATTGCATCATTGGCCATTGGTGGTTGAACGCAATCTCTGGCCCCTCTCCTCTCCCGAGAGGTCAAGGGAGCAGGGCTGACAGTTGTAGCCCTGTTATCACCTGGTCGGGTTTTCTGGCTACCAGCCCCCATCTTGAAGGTGTCTAGCTCCTCCTCCACCCCTGAGCCATCTCTTTAGTATACAAAGGACAATAAATTCCAAAACTTTAAGGAGCTCTGTGTCAGGAACCAGGGACAAAAGTCAAATATTAATTTTTTATTGCACCACAAGACTATTTACATTTAATGTCAGTAATGTAATCATTGTAAGTATTAAAATATTTGCACATAGGTCTACCATTTTATTATTCATTTTCTCTTTGTCTCCCCCATTTTTCATTCCTCTGTGCCCCTTCTCTTGCCTTCTTTCAGTTTATTTGAACCTGTTGAAGGCTCCTTTTTAATTTTTGTTTTAGTGATTTTGACATTATTTCTTTGTATAACTCTTTTTGTTTTTTTGTGAGGAAGACTGGCCCTGAGCTAACATCTATTGCCAATCTTCCTTCTTTTTGCTTGAGGAAGATTGTCCCTGAGCTAACATCTGTGCCTATCTTCCTCTATTTTTTTGTATGTGGGACGCCACCACAGTATGGCTTGACAAGTGGTATGTAGGTCTGTGCCCAGGATCCAAATCCACAAACCCCAGGCCATCAAAATGGAGCAAGCGAACATAACCACTATGCCACCAGGCCAGCACCTGTATAACATTTTTAATGCTCACTCTGCTAATTGTATACTACTGTATTAACTTTTAAAAGTATATTTAGAATCAAAATATTACCATTATAATTGGTAGAAACCTCATCACCTTATAGATCCCCTAACCCTCCCCTCTTTATGCTGTAAATGTCTTATATATTACATCTACATTTATTGAAAACCCTGTCAGACAATATTATATTTTTCCTTTCAATAGTCAAACCTATTTCAAAGAACTCAAGGGTCCATTATATTTATCCAGGTATTTACCATTTCTGTTGCATTTCCTCTGCAAGTACGGTCATAATATTTCTATCTAAAAATAAAATTTTATCTAACTTAGAATTTTATAACCTGCTTTTCTTCACTAGCAACACATATTGAATGCCATTCAACATCAATAAACAGTGATCCACGTCATAGTTTCAATGCTTGCAAGAATATTAGTGGCCTATAAGCATACGAAAGTGTTAAATTAGCTAACGCTTGTTTTAGTTCAAGTAACATTTAGTTTTAAAACTACAGTTTGACATTTTTCATCCCTATGTTACAAATGAAGAACATAAACTGAGAGGTTAAGTACTTTTGCCCAAGAACACATACTTAAAAAGTGACACATCATGGATTTGAACCCAAATGTCCTGGCTCCAGAGCCCATGAATATTTAGGGTGATAGAACTTGAGACACAGAAGCACACAGATATTACCAAGTTTCAGCCACAGAAACTCACACTTATATATACTTACACATACAGCTCCATGGTCAAAAATTGTGATCAGCTTCATTTCTCTATGAATCAGTATTCTCTGACTATATTCCCAAAACAATAAAACCATGACTACTTTATTTGTAAAAGTATTTTGTATTTTCAAATTTTTATCTTAAGACTTTTTTTTGTTTACAATATTTCAGGCAATATAAAAACGTATATTTATTAAATGAAATTACCCTGAATTTCCCTCCTGCCACTTACATACATTAGTTTTTCAACATTGACAGCCTACCCTCCAGATCACCTGTCCCAGAGGAATCACCTGTTCTTCTGAAGGAGCTCCTGTCTGCCAGCTTAAAAACCAGTCAGTTCACGTAGTCTCCATACTCAGGTTTCTTCACTCCAGAGGCAAGATTTCATTTCTGTCATCATTGACAACATCATTAAAATCATCAACATTATCATCACCATCATCATCACCAAGGATGGTTGTTGATGAGTGCCCATGGGATAGCGTACAATGACCAGTCCCTAAGCCCTGGTGGCCCATAATCTACATAAGAGATTGCTGGGCATATACAGTATTTCTCAACCTTCTTTCATTATCACCCCCTAAGATATTTTTTCAGACATTTTTTCCTTATTAACCACTTTCTGCCTAGAACATGGAATTTTAATACCATAGATGAAGTGATAACTGTTTCTGTACTATGATCTTTTGAAGGGCCACAAACTATTGTAATGTCTACCAACACCAAGAACCAATTTTCAGTCCCTTGTCGGTCGATATCGCCTCTGCTGAGAATGCAATGTTGTGATGAGGGCCAAATGGAACCCCATTCCTACCCTAACTTGATGTGTGATCACATCTGGAATACTTGCTCAGGCTCTGTTAGCCTGCCCTTGGTCATCTGTAAAAGGGACCCACGATGTCATCCTTACAGAACTGTAAGTAAGTGTAAATAGAAAACCCTCGAGACATCTTGTCAAGATGGCGGTGTGAGCAGACGTTGAACTCGCCTCCTCCCACAAATACGACCAAGTTATGACAATTTTTGGAAAAATTATCCCGGATTGAAAACTGAAAACTGGATAAAAAGAACCCCCACAACAAGGGACAGTCCTGATGAAGGCAGAAGAGGCAGTAATTCCAGCTGGAGAGGAAAAAAGTCACCTTTGGGAGCAACGGAGCTTCTCAGCTGGCCCGGCAGGGGCCACCCTAAGGTATGCAGCCCTCCCTGGGGGAGTGAGGTCCAGAGTGGGGGTGATACTGCTATAAGCATCCTTCAGACTCAGCCCAACTGAAACGGGGGTCTTACTGTCTGGCTTTGCTGGCTGTTAACTGCAGTGAGGACACCCCAGAAAAGCTGTTGGCCGAAAGCTGAAAAGATCCTGGTCTTACAGGGCCCACGCACAAACTCACTCATTGCAGCAACCTAAAATCACCAGGGGGGAGGCTTACAGTCCTTTGGTGAAAGGAGACTCACCTGGTGGGCTCTGGGGGCATCTTGGTGAGAGGCAGGACCTCTCCGGAGACTGAGACATTAGTGGGGGCCATTGTTCTGAGCTGGTCCAGGTGCGCGGACCCCCCCCCCGCCCCCCCCCCGCCCCCCTCCCCCGCCACCATCCAGTGGGTGCCATTGAGGTTCATCCCTTGGCCTGTTAGCCCAGGGGTCTGCCACGCCCACTAGAGCACAGATTTAATCCAGTTCAGCCAGGGCAGGCAATCTGCCCTAGGGACCGGCCCCACCTAACAGCAAGCCCTCAGGCTACTTTTCAGCCTGCATTGACTGGCTGCCTTGATCCTCTACAGGCAGGCAAGGGTGTCTGTCTCTGTGGGACAGGGCCTGTGTGAGTACCAGGCGAACTGTGTGGGGCATTGGTGGAGAAGTGGGGGCCCCTGCAGTGTGGCATCGGGGTATGCTCCAGGGGTTTGAGAAGTGTGCATGGACCAGGACTGTGTTGACGGTGTATGTGGTCCTGTGGGGGGTGAGGCTTATCAGCAGCACAAGACCTGTGCTTCAGAAATAGCCATAAAAAGGATCAGCCCCACTTTCCAAAGCCTGAAACAATTGAGTGCTCCCTGCCTAGGGCCAGTCCCACTCAGCTGCACTCCTAAGAAAACTGACAACAGCCTTGTAGGCCTGAGGCCTATCACAACTGTAAGCCCCTGAGCCTAGCAACCAGCTACACTGGGTACCAAACCAATTAAGAGGAAAGCTGCAATAGGAGTGTGCTGATAGACTTTGTAGCAAACAGTGCTGAGATTCCCCAAACCTGATTTACAAACAGCTGGCCAGGGAAGGAAAAACTAGACTCCCTGGGTACCTGCAGTGGGAGCAACTCTGCCACAGCAGAAGGACACAAGTAGCTCACAAAGCGGTCACTCCTGGTTCTTGTGGACTGGTGACAAGAGGGAAGCACACTGCTGGGCCTCATAAGACATCTCATACATAAGGCCACTTCTCCAAGACCAGAAGACACAGCCAACTCACCTAACACATAGAAATAAGCACAGAGAAAGAGGCATAATGAGGAGGCAAAGGAATACTTTCCAAGCAAGGAAACAGTACAAAACCCCAGAAAAAGGACTAAATGAAACAGAAACTAGCGACCTACTCGACAAAGAGTTCAAACAAAATATCATGAAGATGCTCACAGATATGGGGAGAAGAATGGATGAACACAGTGAGCACATCAGCAAAGAACTGGAAGATATAAAGAAAAACCAATCAGAAATGAAGAATACAATACTGGAAATGAGAAATTCACTGGAGGGACTCAATAGCAGAGTTGAGGAAGCAGAAGAACGGATCAGTGAGCTAGACAAAAGACTAGAGGAAATCACCCAAGCAGGACAATAAAGAGAAAAAAGAATTAAACAGAATGAGAACAGTCTAAGGGACCTCTGGACAACATCAAGCATCCTAACATTTGGATTATAGGTGTCCCAGAAGGAGAAGAGAGAGACAAAGGGGCAGAAATTTTATTTGTAGAAATAATAGACTAAAATTTTCCTAACCTAAGGAAGGAAACAGACATCCAAGTTCAGGAATCAAAGAGAGCTCCAAACAAGATAAGCCCAAAGAGGCCCACACCAAGACATATTATAATTAAAATGTCCAAAATTAAAGACAAAGAGAGAAGCCTAAACACAGCAAGAGAAAGGCAACATGTGACATATAAAGAGAAGCCCATTAGGCTATAAGAGGACTTCTCAGCCGAGACCTTACAGGCGAGAAGAGAATGGCACAACGTATTTAAAGTGCTAAAAGGAAAAAACCTACAGCCAAGAATACTCTATCCATCAAGGTTGTCATTCAGAATGGAAGAAGAGATAAAGTGCTTCCCAGACAAGCAAAAATTAAAGGAGTTTATCACCAAGAGACCAGTTCTGCAAGAAATGCTGAAGGGACTTATTTAAGTGGAAAAGCAATGACCACAAATAGAGATAAAAAAACTTATCAACAAAACAAAACAAAACAACGAAAAACCAGGCGATAAAATCATTTGTAGGGTAAAAATATAGTAAAGGCAGATCAACTACCTCTGAAGATAATATGAAGGTTAAAAGACAAATGTACTAAAATCACCTGTTTCAATGATAAGAGGGTAATGGATAGAAAGACACTGAACAACAGACTATATATGATTTGAAAAACATATAATGTGGGAGGAGGGGAGTGAAAAAGTAGAGCTTTTAGAAAGACGTCAAGCTAAAGAGTCTATCAACTCAATATAGACTGTTATATGCATAGTATATTAAATAGGATCCTCATGGCAATCACAAATCAGAAACCTATAACAAGAAGAAGAAAAGTAAGAAAAGAAATCAAACGTATTACTAAAGATAGCCATCAAACCACAAGGGAAGAGAGCAAGAGAAAAAGAAAGGAACAGAGAAGAACTACTAAAACACCCAGAAAAAAAAGTGACAAAATAGAAATAATACATATTTATCAATAGCTACTTTAAATGTCAATGGACTAAATGCTCCAATCCAAAGGCATAGGGTGGCCGATTGGATAAAATAACAAGACCCATGTATATGCTGCACACAAGAGACACACTTCAGACCTAAAGACACTCACAAACTGTAAGTGAAAGGATAGAAAAAGATACTCCATGTAAATGCCAAAGAAAAGAAAGCTGGAGTAGCCATATTTATACCAGACAAAATAGACTGCAAAAGAAAACCTGTAACAAGAGACAAAGAAGGGCACTCCAAAGTGATAAAGGGAACAATCCAACAAGAGGATATAACACTTGTAAATATCTCTGCACCCAATGGAGGAGCAGCTACATATATAAAGCAATTATTAACAGACATAAGAGGAGGAGTAGACAATAACACAATAATAGTAGGGGACTTTAACACTCCACTTACACCAATGGATAGATCATCCAAACAGAAGATCAATAAGGAAACACTGGCATTAAAGGACACATTAGACCAGATGGACTTAGTAAATATATACAGACCATTCCATCCAAAAATCACAGAATACACATTCTTTTCAAATGCACATGGAACATTCTCCTGGGTTGATCACATATTAGGCCACAAAACAAGTCTCAATAAATTTAAGAAGATTGAAATAATACCATGCATCTTTTCTGACCACAAAGGTATGAAACTAGAGATCAAGTACAGGAAGAAAATCAGAAAAGCCACAAAAATGTGGAGATTAAACAAAATGCTACTGAACAATGATTGGGTCAATGAAGAAATAGAAAAATTCCTGGAGACAAATGAAAATGAAAACAAGACATGCCAAAATCTGTGGGATACAGCAAAAGCGGTTCTAAGAGGGAAGCTCATAGCAATTCAGGCCTACCTCAACAAAGAAGAAAAATCCCAAATAAACAATCTAAAAGTTCACCTAAAGGTTCTGGAAAAAGAACAACAAACAAAGCCCAAAATCAGCAGAAGGAAGGAAATAATAAAAAGCAGAGCAGAAATAAATGAAATAGAGACTAAAAAAAAAATAGAAAAATTAATGAAACCAAGAGCTGGTTCTTTGAAAAGATAAACAAAATTGACAAACCCTTAGCTAGACTCACCAATACAAAAAGAGAGAAGGCTCAAATAAATAAAATCAGAAATGAAAAGGAGAGATTACAACGGACACCTCAGAAATACAAAGGAAAATAAGAGAATACTATGAAAAGCTATACACCAACAAATTGGATAATCTAGAAGAAATGAATAAATTCTTGGAAACATGCAACCTTCCAAAACTGGACCAAGAAGAATTAGAAAATTTGAATAGACTGATCACCAGTAAGGAGATTGAAACAGCAATCAAAAACCTCCCAAAAAATAAAAGTCCAGGACCAGATGGCTTCCCTGGTGAATTCTACCAAACATTCAAAGAAGACTTAATATCTATCCTTCTCAAACTCTTCCAAAAATTTGAGGGGGAGGGGAGGCTTCCTAACTCAACTACGAATCCAACATTATCCTGATACTGAAACTAGACAAGGACAACAGAAAAAAAGAAAATTACAGGCCAATATCGCTGATGAAGATCGATGCAAAAATCCTCAACAAAATTTTAGCAAATTGAATACAACAATATATTAAAAAGATCATACATCATGATCAAGTGGGTTTCATTCCAGGGGTGCAGGGATGGCTCAACATCTGCAAATCTATCAAAGTGATATACCACATTAACAAGATGAGGAATAAAAATCACATGATCATCTCAATGGATGCAGAGAAAGCATTTGACAAGATACAGCATCCATTTATGATAAAAACTCTAAGTAAAACGGGTATAGAAGAAAATACCTCAACATAATAAAGGCCATATATGACAAACCTACAGCAAATATCATTCTCAACAGAGAAAAACTGAAAGCTATCCATTTAAGAACAGTAACCAGACAAGGATGCCCACTGTCACCACTCTTATTTAACATAGTATTGGAAGTCCTCGGCAGAGCAATCAGGTAAGAAAAAGAAATAAAAACTATCCACATTCGAAAAGAAGAAGTGAAACTGTCACTCTTTGCAGACAACATGATTTTATATCTAGAAAACCCTAAAGATTCCACTAAACACCTTTTAGAAACAATAAAGGGATACAGTGAAGTTGCCATATACAAAATCAACCTACAAAAATCGGTTGCGTTTCTATACACTAACAACGAAGTAGCAGAAAGAGAAATTAAGAATACAATCCCATTTAAAATTGCAACAAAAAGAATAAAATACCTAGGAATAAACTTAACCAAAGAGGTGAAAGATCCGTACACCGAAAATTATAAAACATTCTTGAAAGAAGTCGAAGAAGACATAAAGAAATGGAAAGATATTCCGTGCTCTTGGATTGGAAGAATTAACATCGTTAAAATGTCCATACTTCCTAAAGCAATCTGTAGATTCAACGCAATCCCTATCAAAGTTCCAGCAACATCTTTTACAGAAATAGAACAAAGAAACCTAAAATTTATATGGAACAACAAAAGACCCCGAATAGCCACAGGATTCCTGAGAAAAAAGAGCAAAGCTGGAGGTATCACACTCCCTGATTTCAAATTATACTACAAAGCCATAGTAACCAAAACAGCATGGTACTGGCACAAAAACAGACACACAGATCAATGGAACAGAATTGAGAGCCCAGAAGTAAACCTACACATTTATGGACAGCTAATATTCGACAAGGGAGCCAAGAGCATACGATGGAGAAAGGAGAGTCTCTTCAATAAATGGTGTTGGGAAAACTGGACAGCCACATGCAAAAGAATGAAAGCAGACCATTCCCTTACACCATGCACAAAAATCAACTCAAAATGGATTAAAGACTTGAATGTAAGACCCGAAACCATGAAACTTCTAGAAGAAAACATAGGCAGTACGCTCTTTGACATCGGTCTGAGCAGCATATTTTCAAGTCCCATGTCTGACTGGGCAAGGGAAACAAAAGAAAAAATGAACAAATGGGACTACATCAAACTAAAAAGCTTCTGCACAGCAAAGGAAACCGTCAGCAAAACAAAAAGACAATCTAACAATTGGGAGAAGATATTTGCAAACTGTATATCAGATAAGGGGTTAATATCCAAATATGCAAAGAACTAATACAGCTCAACAACAAAAAAACCAACAATCCAATTAGAAAATGGGCAAAAGATCTGAAGAGATATTTCTCCAAAGAAGATATACGGATGGCCAACAGGCATATAAAAAGATGCTCGACATCATTAGCTATCAGGGAAATGCAAATCAAAACTACAATGAGGTATCACCTCACTCCCATCAGAATGGCTGTAATTAACAAGACAGGAAACAACAAATGTTGGAGAGGATGTGGAGAGATGGGAACACTTGTGTACTGCTGGTGGGAGTGCAAACTGGTGCAACCACTATGGAAAGCAGTATGGAGTATCCTCAGAAAATTAAAGATAGATCTACCATATGATCCAGCTATCCCACAGCTGGGTATTTATCCAAAGAACTTGAAAACACAAATGCATAAAGATACTTGCATCCCTATGTTCATTGCAGCATTATACACAATAGTCAAGACTTGGAAGCAACCTAGGTGCCCATCAAGGGACGAATGGATAAAGAAGATGTGGTATTTATACACGATGGACTACTACTCAGCCATAAGAAATGATGAAATCCGGCCATTTGTGACAACATGGATGGACCCTGAGGGTATTATGCTGAGTGAAATAAGTCAGAGGGAGAAAGTCAAATACCATATGATCTCACTCATAAGTAGAAGACTAAAACGACGACAAACAAACCCATAGCATTGGAGATTGGATTGGTGGTTACCATAGGGGAAGGGGGAAGGGGGGAGGACAAAAGGGGTGATTCAGTTCACCTGTGAGGGGATGGACTATAATTAGTTTTTGGGTGGTGAACATGATGTAATCTACACAGAATTTGAAATATATTATGATGTACATCCGAAAATAAATAAATAAATGAAAAAAAAATAAAAAGAGGGGTTGGCCCCGTGGCCGAGTGGTTAAGTTCGCGCGCTCCGCTGCAGGCGGCCCAGTGTTTCATTGGTTCGAATCCTGGGCGCGGACATGGCACTGCTCATCAAACTACAGTGAGGCAGCGTCCCACATACCACAACTAGAAGGACCCACAATGAAGAATATACAACTATGTACCGGGGGGCTTTGGGGAGAAAAATGAAAAAATGAAATCTTTAAAAAAAATAAATAAAAAAAAGAAAAGTAAACAAAAGCTCAAAAAAAAAAAAAAAAAGAAAGAAAGAAAACCCTCTACAGAGGAGGTGGCATGTGGTAGGACTTCAACACACATTAGTCTTGGCCCACTTTTCTCCTCCCTCCCAGAGAGTGAAGGCTATTACCTAAACCAAACAGCAAAACTGCAATAGAGACCACCTGGAAACGTGGCAGTAAGAGGTAACACATATTCACATTTACATAATAAATGAAGCTTTGGGGTCATTTCTGCGTTGCAGGATGGCCTTTCTGAGGGATCTCAGGTGAGGGAAATGGATCGTCAATCCATTTGCTATAATTCCTCATCATGTTATGTCTCCTTATTTATCTTCTAGATTGATATCAGAAAAGCAGTCTCCCATTGAACCCCCAAATGAAGAGAAAGTGCAGATAAAGAGGAGGCAGGAATCACAGGCCCTCAACTCCGACATTACCCACAACCCCCTACAGGACCATGCTCGAGATTTATCTGTACCATCAGCTTCTTCAAAGAGAGAGGCCAGGGAGTGATACACACATGGGCACAATACTAGAAATCTGTAAAACGACAAGTTTTCAAGTTCTAGAAGGTCATTTTCTATCAAGAAGACAGCTGAGCGTCCTTTGGGGGAGGGTAAGAAGTAGAATACCATTCCTGCTTCTTAATCGATGACTCTGGAAGATTGATATTCCATCAGTGAGTCAGAGTTTGCCATCTGTCACATAGGAATTTTGGTGCCATCCTCACAGAGTTGTTGTGAGAGAATAATGCACATACATAATTATTTGCACCTTTCATCTATAAATATATATGTAAGATCATGGAGTAAGTGTCCATTTGCAACTTTTTTCCCTCCGAAAATAGCTTTGCTGTAACTTCTCTAACAAGGTGACTGTAGGGCTGTTTTGATAGGACTACCATGCTGCTGTGACCATTCTTGCAGACATTTCCTGGGGTACAGGTGCTCAAGACTCTCTGCATGGCAGACCTAAGAGTGCAGCAGATGATGGGGACCTCACATTCTTCTCCCATAGATGCTTCCAAATGTCTCTAAGTCAGTTGTGCCAATTAATTGTCCCCCAGCAGTGTATGGAGTTCTCATAGCCCCAGTTTTCCACTTAAAGAAGATGCAGCATAAACACATAGTTGCTGATCAGGTTTCCTTTTCAAACTCTGGAATTATTCCAGGATTTATTCTGGGGCACAAATATGAAATATGCCATTTACAGGGAAAAACGAAGAATAATCTGACGTTATAGTACCAGGATATCAGATTAGCAAATACTGCCAAATTAAAACCCAGTATGTACTCAGATCTGCAGAAACAGGTGCTCTTGTCTTGTAATTCTTTGAGCTTTACACTAACAAAAAGACTGTAAAGTCAACTAGACAGTAAGTATTTAAAATGTTAAATGTTAATGCTCTGTGACAAAGCAGTCCCATTTGTGGGAGCTTGTCCTCCTGATGCAGCCAGTCAAGGCCTCTGCCGTCATCACTCATCTGTCCACATTGCTTAGGGTTGAGCCGACCATTAACACAGCTGACTCAGTGTCTTCAGGCCCCCTGACACCTTGATCCAAATGGGAAAATCTGTCTCACTGCTGGTTGCCCAGCCTCGATGGACCATCCACAGAACCACCACAAGCACTGATATGGAGCAGTGCTGGATCTCTACTCCTGTAGGGACATACAGATCTCTGACCTCATTTCTCCGTGGGAGAAATCTCCCTTTCTCTCCTTCTCTGTGTCCTCGGAAGCCCTCCCCTCACTACCAGGTACAGACAGCCCAACCTTTACTGTAAGTTTAAGTGTTTACCAAGGATGGAGGAAACCCGGGCTTCAGAGAGCCTCTGCTTCCAGCCCCCTCATAAACCCAACTGGAGGCAAGAGGAACGGGCACCAGGCCTGGCTCCCTGGTGCAGGGAGGTAAACACAGGGAGAACCGAGATTAAGCACCTTAGGTGTCCTGATACCTTTGCTAAAGCTCTGCCACTAGTATCTAATGGTGCGCAGGATGTCAGGTCCCATCCCCGGCTCTAGTAGTGGACATAGGGAGCAAACTCTTTGCTATCTGACTCTGTGCTCAGGAGCATGAACTTTGGAGTCACATACATCCATGAAGAGAGGATAGTGATCCCTCATCAGCAGGGTTGTCTTGCGGAATAAATCCAGCCACTAACATGAAGAATGTTCCGCTGGGGTTGGCTACCCATCTGCTCCGTAAGTGTTAGCTGCATATCCTCTCTGGAGCAAGACACTTAACATGGCTCCTGACCTGCCCCCATAGCCAGGTCCCCTAACTGGATGGCAGGCAAGAATCACCTCGGTATCATTGTCTAAACCCGCTTCTGAAATTCCCTTGTGGGTGGAAGTAGGACATCTGTATCAAAGACCATTCCAGTTATTAAGCCATAATAATATGGGCCCCGGAAAATGGATATGCCCATTTGACACCAATGTGTATGCCAGCGTCCATTTCCCCTTCATCCGACCAAGGCGCGGTATTGCCAGTTTTGTCTTTATTGCCAATCTGATCTTCTCATTTTCCTCAGACTTGCCCCATTGGGGTTGTCATTTCAGATGGTTGTTAAACTTACAGATTCACAGTCTCCTCCCCCAGGTTGTCAAGATTTAGCAAATAAAATAAAGGAGACCAAGTTGAATTTCCATTTCAAATAAAGTCACATTGCATGTGACATACTACCACTAAAAATTATTGGTTGGTTGTCTGGAATTCAAATTTAACTGGGTGTCCTGATTTTGTCTGGCAACTCTACACAAGAAGGGCTCTGTGGAGGAGAATCAAGGTGCTTGGTGAGCAGCGCCAGGCAACAACCAGCACTAATCATCCATGTGAGTGAGCTCTCTTGGATGTCCCAGCTGAGAGGTGCCTGGAGAGAACTGCAGCCCCAGGTGACAGACACCACGTGGAGCAGAAAAACACCCAGCCGAGCCCAGTCAACCCACAGAACCTGAGACAAGATAAATGGCTATTGTTTTGGGGACTTTTTAGAGTAGAAATGAATATCCAAAACGTGTGTTTTGAGTGTACTTTTCCTCTTTTTCCGTGGTCTATAATCACTGGAAAGATAGTAATTTGCTGATCCTTGATTTTGTTATAGTTTTGGCTATAGTCTGCATATGGGTTTATGTGTGGGTTCCCAATCGTATCAGTGTCCTTGTCACTATCCCAGTGCCTAGCATGGTGCAGGGCACACTGTTACTCCAGGAAAGCATAGTGATTGCTGGATCTGTCTCTCCCTGTGCAGCTCTTCATGCCACTGACCGAGCTCCTATCAGGCATCTGAAAGTGGCGGCTTCTGAGGAGCTGTGTCCTCATGACTGCTGAACCATCTGCTCCAGATTCAAGGACAGCCGTCCTCAGGAGACCTCGACACTTCACATCCCTGCTTGGCTATGAGGCCCAGCCCGAGTGAGTTCCTAGATCTGAACAAAAGCATGTTGTGGAATAGTTCCTGTGAGGTTCACAAAGGCGCCTCAGAGGCGAGAAGGTACTTTGATCCCATCATGGGAGAAGAGGTGTAATAAGTGGAATTTCAGTCCATCAGCAGCCACATGCTTTGCAGTAGCCCTTGAGGCCCTTCTTAGAGATGCTTTATTTGCGCAAAAGCAATGAATTCTGTAGCGTGAAGAAGGAACTTGATGTTTAATATGCACGTGCAATAAATTTACATATGTTTTTCTGACTCTATAATCAGTGATTCTCGTGAATCTCTCAGGTAAGTGTTGAAATATACAGCTGAGTAGATGGTTTTTCTAGCAATTTGTGATTGTAACATGGATTCTTCCCTGCTTCCCATGTTTTTATGCATTGTATAATGAATTTTTTTTAAAGATTGGCACCTGAGCTAACATCTCTTGCCCATCTGCTTTTTTTCTTCTTCTTCTCCCCAAAGCCCCCCAGTACATAGTTGTATATTCTAGTTGTAGGTCCTTCTGGTTGTGCCATGTGGGACACGGCCTCAGCATGGCTTGATGAGCAGTGCCGTGTCCGCGCCCAGGATCTGAACTGGCGAAATTCTGGGCAACAGAAGCAGAGCGTGTGAACTTAACCACACGGCCTCGGGGCCAGTCCTGAAATTTTTTAAATGCCAGAAAGTTTCCAAATGTTAGTTAAAAATGTCAGTTACGGGAATTCAGTATTTTCAAAAATAATAATTACTCCAGAGAAAACCCTATTATTATGATATTCAGTCATGTTCCCTAAAATAACTAGATATTCTAAACTATCTTCATGATGATTTTCCAAGAAATAATATTTTTAGTTCTAGAAGGACATGTGCATCCACTTTCACCAAGTATTTCGATATACCTCGTTGTAAATGATGATTTCTATTTTGGTCATATTTAGTGTGGACCAATATGGTAAGACATAGTATGGGTCTATTAATGTAACAGTAGAATTTTAATGAGAATTGCTCTCCTGCTTAATTTAATTTTATTAAGGACTTAGAAAAATTAAAATATATTTCAAGTGCTTTATTGATGTATGGTTGACAAACAATACACTGCACACATTTAAAGTATATACTTTAACAAGTTTTGACACGTGTACATAGTGAAACCAACATTAGTCTAGATAATGAACACATCCATCACCCCAAAGAGCTTCCTTGTGCCCCTTTGTAATATCCCCACCCACCTGCCTCCCGCCTCCAGCTCCCTCTCCTGGACCTTTCCCTGTTGCCAGGCAACCACTGGACTTCTGTCACTATTAACTAATTTCATTTTTTATAATTTTGTATAAATGGAGTTGTACAGAATATATTCTTTTTTCTGGCTTCTTTCATTCAGCCTAATTATTTCTAGATTAATCCATTTGTTGCATGTCTCTTTTACTGCTGAGTAGTATTCCAGTATATGATTATATCACAATTTATTTTATCCATTCACCTGGTGATGGACGTGTGGGTTGTTTCCAGCTGGAAGCTCTATTAAATAAAACTGGTATGAACATTTGTGCATAAGTCTTCAAAGGGACACATGCTTTCTTTCTGTAGGGTAAATACTTAGGTGTTCAATGGCTGGATCATATGGCAGGTGTAAGAATAATATTGTAAGAAACTGCCAAACTGGTTCCAAAATGGTGGTACGATTTTTCATTCCCACCAGCAATATATGAGGGTTCCATCCTCCAGAAGATTGCCAATGCTTAGTATGGTCAGCATTTTTAATTTGGGCCATTCTCTTGGGAGGTACAGTGTTATCTCATTGTAGTTTTAATTTACATTTCCTTATTGACCAAGGATGTTGATCATCTTTTCACATGCCTACTTCCCATTTGTATAATTTCTTGGATGAAGCGTTTGTTCAAATATTTTACCCATTTATTTATTGGAGTATCTGTTATTGACTGTTGAGAGATTTTCTCTATTTTGGATACAGGTCCTTTATCTGATATACGATTTGCAGATATTTTCCTTCCGATCAGTGCCTTGTCTCTTCATCCTCTCAACAGTGGCTGTGGAAGAGTAGAAGTTTTTAATTTTGAGAAGGTCCGGTTTATCAGTGAGTTTACTTATGGGTTGTGGTTTTGGTGTAGAATCTAATAAATCTTCGCCTAAGCCAAGGGCACAAGGATTTTCTCCTATGTCTTTCTCTCTTGTGTTTTCTACTATGTTTTTACAGCTTTAGGTTTTATGTTTAGGTCTACGATCGATTTGGAGTAGACTTTGGTAGATGGTGCAATATATGGATCACAGTTTCTATCGGTGCATGTGAATAGCCACTTGTCCCAGCACCAATTGTTGAAAAGACTGTCTTTTCCCCACTGCGTTGCTTTTGCACCTTTTACAAAAGTAAGTTTTCCATATCCATGTGGTTCTATTTATAGACCCTTTATTCTGTCCCTTTGATCTGCTTGTCTAGCTTGATGCCAGTACCACACTGCCTTGAATAGAGAACTTTTATACTGAGTCTTGAAATCAGGAAGTGTTCATCCTCCGGCTTTGTTCTTTTTCAAGGTTGCTTTTCATAGTCTAGGTGTTTTTGCATCTGCGCATGAATTTCAGATTCAGTTACCAATTTCAAAAGCAAAAAGCCCACTACAATTTTGATTGGGATTGTATTGAATCTATAGGTAAGTGTGGGGATTTTTCATCTTAACAATCTTTATCTGAACAGTAGAGAGTCTTCCAGTCGAAGGATATGGAAAAATGTCCCAGGGACAATTCTGTAGATCATCCACATAAAAATTAATCACTAAAGGAAAATAGTTATGGTGCCTTCAGCTCGACAGGCGTGATTAGAATTGAATCTGTTGAATTGTGCATCTTTTCTTCATTACAGAAGTTGTCTTTCTATGCTTTTAGTGGGAACTGTTTTCAGAAGACTCTGTCTGGAGAGTAGGGTGCTCATTGCTACTGGGCTGGTCATTGTTTCTTGCCCTTTTCAGTGCACAGAGGCAGCAAATCTGTGTTATGTTTTTAAGAGAATATATATCAGCAGCTGCCACCTGGTGATGCTCCTCTGTCCCCGTTATAGGTAATCATTTGCCTCCTCTTTTGTTTTTACCTTCCAGTTTTTAAAATATATAATAAATGTAATATGTATAATAGTTTTCTCCCTCTTTCATAGGTAAAAGGTGGCATGCTCGACACCAGCACCGTCCAATAGAAATTTCTGCAGAGAAGGAAAAGTTCTGTTGCTGTGCTGTCGAACGTGGTCGTCACTAGGTACCTGGATGGTTTTTTCAGGAATTAAACATTGAGCACTTAAACTGTAGCTACCACCACTAACTGAGTTTTTATTTCATTTGATTTTAATTCAATTAAATTGACATAGCTACTTGCGACTAGTGGCTCCCATCTAGGACAGCAGCAGCTCTACACATTTTTCTGCACCTGGCTGTTTTCATTTAATGATATATCCTGGAGATCACACCATAGCCGTATAGTGAGGGAGTCGCTGCTGCTTTTTATAGCAGCGTGGGACTCCAGGATGTAGATGGACTGTAGCCTATTCAACCAGCCCCTATTGGTGGACATCTGTCTTATGTCTAACCTTCTGGTGTTATGAATTGTTCTGTCAGAAATGGCCTTGTGCCTACACCTTTTTGTCTTTTTCCATTGTTTCTTTGGGATAGATCCTTAGAAGAGAAATTGCTGGTTCCAAGGGTAAATACCCTAGTAATTTTACAAGATAGTATCCAATCCCCTGGATAGGGGTTGTACCATGTTACGTTGACACCAGCAATGCGTGTGTTGCCTATTTCCTCACAGACTATGTAATTGATGAGAAGAGGCATCTCCTTTTTTTTCCTTTGCATCTTTTGTCAAGAGTTAAGTGTAGCATTTTTTATCTGCTTGAGGAACACTTTTCAGCGAAATACCTGTTTGTGCCTAGTGCCCTTTCTCCCTCAGGATGTTGTATTTTGCCTTTGCTTTTTCATAATCTCTTCACGACAAAGTATATAACCTTTGTCTGTGATATAAGTTGTAAGAATTCTTCCCAATTTGTAACTTTTCATATTACTTTGCTGATGGGCTTTTGCTTGCCATGCAATTTTTAATGAAATCAAGTGTATCACTGTTTCCCCTTATAGCTTCTGGATTTGAAGTCATATTAGGAAAATTTTCTACACTACTAGCTTATACAGGAATTTCACTGTCAGTGTACTTTTGTGGACAAGAGAGAGAGAAAGGGCTCATATTAGAGTGTCAGATGTAAGAGGCACCCTGAGGGGAGGTGACCATCATGTGAGGAATCTGGGAAAACCATTTCACTAAGTCAGGAGAATTAGATGTTCAGATCAGAGTCTTGGCCCCGTGCTTGTCTTTGAGAACTTGGTCTCTACTCTTTTCTGTCTCCTGTGGATCTGAGTCCAGGCCCCCTTAACTGGTAGAGAAAGTCTTACATGAAGCAGAAACTTTGTGTCACCTCAGATGGACCTGTCAGATGACTAAAGGGATGGGACAACTCTCCCAAGGATAAGGCAGACACAAAACCAATTCCAAAATATACAACTCTGACTGAGCAAAGTACTAAGGAGAAAGTGAAACCTCTGGCTTGAGCCCATGAGACGAAGCAAGACTGAAACCAACACTCACTGTTTGCCTTGTCCTTCGCTCTCTGAGATTGAGGTCCATCAGGAGAAGTTAGTAGCCAGTTAGTCCTATGCAAGACGACAGAGGTGTGAGTTTCAAGGTGCCACGGTTTCCCAAATTAAAACCTCTCTCCACTCAACTGCATCATTTCCTGTTTCAATACTGGTTTCTAGGACTCAGGGTCAAGCTTGAACTAATCTTGCTTGGAATGGAGTCTGAGGTCATACCCCATGGGGTGGGCATTAACCTCCATGTAGCTTCCTGTGTGCATTTCCAGTTATGCGGGTCTGGAGATCAGACAGGGAAGGTTGGGATGCAGATGTGGGATTAGATGTATAGTGTCTGGCACACAGTAGGCACTCAATATCTGTTTAATAAATTAATTAGATGTAGATGTAGGCACAAACAGGAAACAAAGCTATGCATCGTCCTTTCAATCTTTTTATACACATATGAATTTTTCGAATCGAATTGAGATCACAATCTACGTGTTTTGTAATATGCTTTGAAGAAACATTTTGACTCTGTTTCTAAAAAGTATGCCTTTACGTTGAGGTGCAGGGTGTGGGGCGGGGGTTGGGGGGGCTGGAGGAGGTGGGGGGGTGGCAGGGTGGGGGCAATGTGGGAGGGTGGGGAGGGCCCTGTAGAAAATGGAGAATGATGCCCCCGATGACCAGAGTCAGAACTGCAGATGTGAAAGTCTCCACTGGGAGGTTTGACAAAGGATAGGGGATGGAAAGGGTTGTGGTGTTGGTGAGGGAGTGAGGTGAAAAGAGTCCATCCTATAGGCCAAGATTTCTAGACTTTTCCACATACGGGCAGCAGTGCTTCTATAGTCATACTCATCCTGGGATCTGCAAGCCCTGGGACTGAACATCCAGCACCTAACTGAACTAAGGAGTTAAGTGTATGAATAATTAGCGTGAACAAGTTTGAGACAAAGAAACATACACAAACATACACACATACAGAAAACTATCCAAGGAATTGTTTTGATCTGCCCCTGAAGAAGTGAGTATATGAGCATCATAGCTGTAATCACTTCACAATTATTTGATTTTCAACATTCTATCCAATGTTTCCGTATTTAAAACACTATAGAAATGCAAATTTATAAAATAAAAATATCCTCTATCTCTGGCAATGCACGCACAGTGAATTTTTATCAAAGAAACCTGCTTATGTGCTATATTTTTATATTACAGAACATGAGCATGTTTCTAAGCCAATAAATGTATTTCTACACTATTATTTTGTGACTTGGTTGCTGATATACCTGTTTCATAAAACTTCATCTCCATATTTTGTTAGATTACCAATTAGTTCTTCTCTTTGTTTAACAGAAGGAAAAGTATAGAAAGGTATATTTCAAAGCTGAAATGATTTTGTCGCTCCTATCTGTCCCTGCCTTTTGCCCACCATAACACGAAGGTAGTCTCTGTTAACATGTTGGTGCCTGTTTCCCAGATTTTTCTCTGTATTCAATGCACTAACATATTTAATCACACACATACTTATACACCCATGTTGATATATATATATTCTTTTGCAGAACTGGGGCATATTCTCCTTTATACATTATAACATCCATGTGTCACTTACTATGATTTATTTTGTATTTGTTTATTTGGTTTCGTACGTATTCATGTGTTTATTGGGGATCTATATTCCTTTCTGTGTTCATTCTTTCTTCATACCATTGACCTCTCTCTATTGTTTAAGATTATTTTGTATATGGAAGATATAAACCTATGCCTGAATATCGGTTGAAAATAATTTCTCCCAGCTTTTCACACACCTTTTAATGTTTTCTGTGCAGATGGTATTTGATCCTTTATAATGATTTTTAGTACAGTTATGTGCTACATAAAGACTTTCTGGTCAACAACTGAATGCATATAAGACGGTGATCCCATAAGATTAGTACCACAGAGCCTTTATATGTAGTAGGCTATAGCATCTAGGTTTGTGTAAATACATGCTATGATGTTTGCACAACGATGAAACCCCCCCAACAATGCATTTCTCAGAATGTGTCCCATTGTTAAGCGATGCATGCCTGTATTTTAAAAGTACTTTAGCACATTGTTTTAAACAGAACAACTGAATAAGAATGCCTTCAATGATGTTGAATGTCAGCTCAGAGGACAAAGTGGGGAAAGCTTAATCCTTTGTGTGACTCCAGATTATGAATCCTGGAGCAGTAATTTATAAGGTCGTTTCCTAGATCATGTTACTTAACTTTTGTCTTCTGTTTCCTGATTGTTGATAATTATTGGTCTTGGATAGACCTGGTAGGATTAAATGAGATGAACTGTGAAAGACCGTTTATATAGTAGTTGTACATGTTAATATCCTACCATTCAGGTTCCCTTTCCCAATGGCAAGAGCTTGTGCAGCTTCCAGAGTCCCAGTTCAACACCTCAGGAATCAGCCAGTCCATGTGGGCCTCACGCCCAGGCCTCTTGGCCCACAGGGCAGGATTTCATCCCCACCATCATCTTCATGCCCAATGGGGGCATGCCACAGCTCAGCTCCACATCAAGGTAGTTTCTCACTATCAGTCCTTAAGCCTTGGCGATCCATCAGCTAAATGGGAGGCTGCTGGTTGACCTGTGCAGAGGGCAATGGGTAGCTATTAGATTGGAAAATTCATATGCCTCTCTGAGTCTGAGGTTGGTCATCTGTAAAATGGAACTAAGGGTGCCTTCTTCACAGAGCTTTTCTAAGAAGAAAAGGAGAAAACCTGAGAGAATGTCTGGCATGTGATAGGACTTTGATATGTATTACTCCCAGCCCACTCTGCCTCCTCTGTCTCATAAAATAGAATATGTGAAACATCATCTGGCAATGTAGCAGCAAGAAGTGAACTTTGGTCCCATGTCATCACTTTCTTTTTTCCTCATGCTTTCCTATCTCCTTATTTTCCCTCTAGTTTGAGAAGAGTGAAACAATTTTTTATTGAAGAAGAAATATAACAGGACAGCAAAGAATAGGACCAGGTCAGCCAGACAGAAGATGGAAGTCATCAAACATGTGTCCAGTTCTGGACCTATCGCCTGACCACAGGACCTTGGTGAGTCCCTTCCCCTGTGCTGGGATTCGTCCTAACACAGAGGAGCACTCAATGTATAAACTGGGGTTGGAGACAGGGGCTTTTTGGTCAGAAGGACCTAGATTTGATGCTGGGAACCATTACCTGCTGGTTGCTTGATCTCGAGCAAGTAATTTATGTACTATGTGCACTATAATTGTTGGTATCTCTTATTTTTGTCGTTGTTGATTTCAGTTTTATTAGTAGCATTATTATTCCTACCACCTAGCCAAAGTGTGAATGAGAGGAGTGGGGATTACATTGCCAGATAGTACAAAGTTAGGGATGAACCCGGCCAAGGGTGGGGAACACAGGAAGTGAAGACAGAGACTAGGGGTGAAGTAAGCAGAGAAGCACTGAGCTCACTCTGGGTGTCAGGCCCTGTGCCGGTCCTCTCATGACCCTGGGAAGGTACTTACCGAAGAGCACTCCTGGTTCTCAGCTGCAGACAGCAGCAACCTGGGGCCTGTCCTGGGGGTGTCGAGCTGAAGGGCTATGTCCTCATCAGGTCCTTCATCCTTGAGGGATGCAAGGACTGCCCTTCCATCTAAGCCCATCTCCTTTCCCTTTGCTCCTGAGTATCCAGAAAGGTCCTCCTGTGGATGCTTCCAGAACTTACCCTGAAGGCCATTTTTCACACAAATGATTCTTTATCTTTCCCAGTCTCCAAACGTTGTTCTTCACACCAAGGAGGGGGGACACTGAGGTAAGGAAGGAAATGCCTGCCTCTCAGAGGTATGCGGTCTCCACGTTTCACCTGCCACATTGTACTTTTGTTAAGTAATGACTTTATACATCTCCATTTTTGCTGAGGAAGATTTTCCCTGAGCAAACATCTGTTGCCAATCTTCCTCTTTTTATATGTAAGCCGTTGCCACAGCATGGCCACTGACAGACAAGTGGTGTAGGTCCACATCCAGGAACCGAACCCAGGCTGCTGAGGTGGAGCACACCAAACTTAACCACTAGGCCGTCAGGGCTGCCCTACATTTCCTATACACAGTATATCAATAGACGCACACACAAACACACACACACAATGTATTTTCCTCAAGATAACAAACTTCAGCTTTCTTTTGTCATTCAGTACCTTATGTCAATGTTTGCAGTTGTGATTTTATGGATTATTATGGTTGAATAGCTTTTCATAGATTTCTTGGGCATTCCGATTGCTTTTGTTTTTGTTTTGCTTTGTGTTTTGTTTTTTTGAGGAAGATTAGCCACGAGCTAACATCTGCTGCCAATCCTCCTCTTTTTGCTGAGGAAGACTGGCCCTGAGCTAACATCCGTGCCCATCTTCCTCTACTTTATTTGTGGGACGCCTACCACAGCATGGCTTGCCAAGTGGTGCCATGTCCGCATCTGGGATCCAAACTGGCTAACTCTGGGCCGTCAAAGCAGAACGTGCAAACTTAAACTTAACCGCTGCACAACTGGGCTGGACCCCCTTTTGCTTTTAATAACAATTCTAGGTTAATATTAGTTTCCCTTCTCTCTACTGATTTCTTTATATGTAAAGGGTATTAAGACAATGTCAGTCATATTATGCGGGTTTTCCGAAAATGAATCGTTTTTAAATTTGAATAAATTTGTATGGCTATGAAAGTAATTCTTTTCGCTGCCTAAAAATTTTTGACTAGTACTCTAGGGACACAGAAAGGCATCCCCGGGTTTGTCAGGGTTACAAAGCATCCTTCACCTCGGCAGACACACAGCACTGGGGAGCACACACTGCCTGGGCTCTGGAGGGGGGTCCAGAAATTCCATCTCTACCCCACGGTTCCCCATGAGTTTCTGACCCTCTCTGACTTCCCTTTCCTTCTCTGAAGACCAGTGCTAATGATGCTTGCCTGGAATGGATTTATCAGGGAATTTACACAACATGCAACATTATTCTTTATTATCAGAGGAATCAGGGATCCTGGGTAGGAAAAACACACTGAACAACTGCCCCTTTGGGTGAATGAGTGTCCATTAAACATTGGCTTCCCAGCCCCAAGCAGATCTCCAAGCTCAGTCCCAGGGATATACTCATAGTAAAGGAAAAACACAACAAAAGTGATGAGGATGAAGATGATAACACCCAAGGGCTTCTTGTCAGGGCTGTGCTCTCAGGATCCTGGATCAGTCTGTGTGAGGGCCTCCTCTGGGATCTTGCACTGGGCCTGGAGGAAGTGAAGGGAGGGAGTTGGGAGATCAGTAGAGCCCAGGAGCCCCGAGTCTCATTCCCAGGCCACCTGGCCTCCACTCACTTGGCCCGAATTCCCAGACCTCACCTTGAGCAGAGCGAGAACCTGTGCGGCTTTGGTGTAGTCCCAGTGGCTATCATGAAGGCACCTGTGGCGGAGGAAGGACAGGTGCCATCCATTAGGACCAAAGTGGAGACACTCTGACCGCACAGTGCTATTTCCTAACCTACACAACGGAAACACGTGGCCACGTTTACTGCATCATATGCAGCAGAATGAGTCCTGTGGCACAGTGTGTCATGGGAAAAGCTCCCGGTACCCAAATGTCTGCCAATAAGAGAACGAAGTCAATGAAATCCATAACAGGAATGCACACCTGTTCAAAAGCAACCAGGTAGCTCATATGTACTGAGAGGGAAATGTTCAAGGTGCTAATGAGTGAAATAAAAAAGCAAAACAAATTACCTGCAAGCTCCCATTATTCACGCCTCCACTCCTCCCAGCTCCCTCCTATCCTGTGCACACCCAGCACTCACTTCTGAGACCACTGCAGGTTCATGCCGGACTGGGTGGAGAAAGCCTGCACCATTTCCTGTTGCTCCTGGGAGAGGGTGGGCACAGAGCTGGAGGCGGGTGTGGGAACTGGGATGAAGAGCCCACTGTGAGTCTCCTTGGGGGTGGCGTCCCTCACAAACAGCTGGTCATTCAGGATGCACAGACTGGAGGAAAAGGGGGCCCCCAGACAACTGATGGATGGAGAACCCTACACCCCCAACAGTGATCCTGCTCCCACTGCCACTCAGCAACCAGATTCCTTCCAGAGCCCCACACTGGGCCTGCCCCCCCAAAATTCCTTAGCTGGTACCTCTGTCCCTGCCACAGAGCCCACCTTTGGAGCGATTATTTACCAGCTTCACTATATTTATAGGTTTGTTCCCAAACCAGAGATGATTTTACACCTGCATTTACCGTGAACAGTAGGAAGACATTGAGTCACAGAGAGGTCATGTGATTTAACCAAGGTCACACAGCTAGGGAGTGTTGGGGCCAGGAAGAGAACCCAGTGTTCTGACTCCAGAGCCCATGCTCTTACCCACTAGGCTAGGCTGCTCCTCGGATCTAACTGGTGGCTTTCCACAATACTGAGAAAACCCCGAGGTCAACACCACCACATTCCCACCCACTGAGCCCAGGCTGGGCTGGGTGTTCCCACTCACAACACAGTACTCACCTGGAACTGCTGGCAGGGATAGCGATGAAGGTCCGTGTGAAGGCACGAACAGAACTCTGAGACTTTCCTACCACTTTAAAGACAAACAACAAACAAAAATACCCCCTTAGAGTCGCACATGCTTTACATGCTCACATGGCGTTACCAGTCAGGGTCTGACTTGATAGTCATGCTGAAGGGGACAGTTGTTGACTGGGAGTCAGGGTGTCGGGAATCGAGAGGGCAACAATAGGAGCAATCTGCTCCCAGTCCAGGGACCCTATTATGTGTCGGGCTCTGTGACAACCACTTTACAAGTTCACTCGATTCATTTTTCACAGCTACCCAAGAGGTGGGTATTATAAGCCCCATTTTCCAAATGAGGAAACATAGAGGTTAAGGAACCGGCCAAAGTTCATAGAGTAAGGATCTGGGATGAGAGACATCAAACTCCACAGCCTGTGTCCCTGATGCCTGAGCTGTGCAGGGCAGACAGGCATGGACACAGGTCAGACCAGGATGGTTTGGAGGCAGAGTGGGGACTGAAGAACACAGAGGGAGTAGGAAGAACACAGAGGGAGTAGGAAGAGAGGGGAAGGGATCAGGGAAGCTGGGAGAGTTCTGAGGGGGAGCCCAGCCACGGGGAGGGAGCAGCGGGCCATCTAGTGGAGACTCCACATACACTCACCTTCCTTGAACACCCCGTTGACAGAGAAGCACAGCACCCTTTCCTGAAAGGGAAGAGCCCAGGGGCTCAGTCACCACCTAAGCCTCCTACCCACCTGCAGCTTTCTGGGCCTGCCTGAGGGAGGAAGCAGGTGCTCACCGTCTGGAGCCACTGGTCCACCACAAAGGAGCTGAAGTCATGCTGAGTTGCGGGCAACACACAGAGAGAGCGCACGATGTCATGTTTTGTACTCTTCAACAGCTGAAGCCGCAGGTCTGTGGGGGGAGGAGAGCGAAGGTCAGGGGCTGCCACACTCTGGGCCTTGAAAAATCCCTCCATGACCCTTTTCCCTGCCCAATCTTCCCACACGCACGGGGGTCCTTGAGCTTCTTTATATTCCTGTTATCCTTGACGTACTCGCACAAGCTGCTTCTGGGAGAGAAAGAGGAACAGGAGGTGGTGGTCTGTCCACTGGGTATTTCCAGGAGCTGGCCTGTGTCTGCTGGGGAGTCACAGGGCCCAGGAACAGAGTCTGAGCTGTGATACTCACGGGGCTGGGTCCTCGGGGTTGAAAGGGATGCTCAGGGAAAAGCAGGCCTTGTCAAGGTAAGCACCGAGAAGACCCTGTCGGTCTCCAGAGTCATAGGTCAGGTAATATCTGTGGGGGAACAGAAGGGACAAGCTGCATGTGTGACCTGGGCTCCAAATGAGACTTCAAAGACCCAAGAAGCAGACCTGAGCTTAGGCGGCCTCCCCCGGCCCAGCCGTCCCCTTCCTCAGATTCCCAGGAGTACTTACCGCCGCAGGAATTGCAGAACCAGACTCTTCAGCGCATCAGATTCAAAGAAGCTTCCCTGAAATTACAACAGTTTTCAGGACCACAGCTGATACCCCTCCTCATGCACCGCATAAATCTCTGCTTGGTCCTCCCGCCTCACCTTGCAGGTTGGTAGCCTCTTGTGGGCTTCAATACCAAAGTTAGTTGGTGGGCGTGACTCCTGGCTATCCTGGGAAAGGGAAGAGCAAGTCAGCAGGGCAGACCAGCAGCTGGTGCTGGATCATCTGGGAAAAGGATGGGTCCAGCAGGGGGTGAGGGTCAGGGGTCAGGTGTGAAAGGGCCCTGGAAGTTCCATGGGCAAGGTTACATTTGGGATCATCATCAAGGGGTCCCTGAAGCCTTGGAGAATGTTGTTGAATAAGACTGAGAGCCTTTGTCAGGTGCCCACATAGGTGTGTACCACCACCCTCCCACCATGAGGTTTAAGGCTCAGGTTGAAAAATGTAACTTGGGGAACACCTAAAGGGGTTGGGAGCAGTTTGTGGGCAGTGTCAGTGTCAGTTAGAGGAGTCAATGATCAAGGAATACAATTACCAAGCTTAACAACTTGGGGAACAATTCCAGGATGGAGCTGCCAAAATCAAGACAAAACAGAAAAGTGAAACTGTGGAGGTGTCTTTCCTCATGAAAGCAAGCAGATTTACATCAGAGACACAGCCCAGGGTGTCCCACCTTCAATCCGTGTTGCAGCCCTCCAGGGCCCTGGGCTCCTCCCCCATGGACTGACCCATAGGAAGAGGGCTTGCTTGCTCTCCCTCCCTCTCTCCTTCCCCCCAACCCTTCCCCCTGGGTGGCTCTCACCTAGACTGCTCTGACTGCTTTCCCATGCACAACTTAGAATTTGGCTCCCAGGTCCGGGGCTTCCTTCCCTTCCCTGCCCACCTTCCTTTCTCCAACACCTCACTGAAGGCTCCAGAGCAGAGAGGGAATGGGGTGGGAGCCCAGGGCTCTGCTACCTCACTGGGGGTCCAGCATTCTGCCAGGACCAGGACACCACCAGGGATGGCCCATGATGCTGGAGCAAGGAGGTGAGTGGGGCTGGGCTTAGGAGGCAGGGAGAGAAGAGGTGGGGATGAGGACAGAGTGAAGTTAGGAGGAGAGAGATGAGAGAGACACAGGGGAGTAGAGACAAGGGAGAGAGAGAAAGCAAAGCAAAGCAAAGGGAAGAGAAAAAAACTCTGCCCTGGTGGTGGGGGTCAGGGAAGAAGAGAGAAGAAAGGGGTGATGGCTCCCCTGCTGCAGCCCTCTCCTTCATCTGCCATGGCTGGCCCTGGACCCGAGGTCGGAATGGAAAAGGTGCACTTGTTGGGCTGGGAGGCCAGTGGATGTTGGTTGACACTTTGTCACCTGTGTGAGCTCAGTCTGAACTGAGAATGGGAAATGGAGCAGCCCCGTGGGCGAGACCTTCCCCAGAAAGAATAAATAGTCAGGCCCCAGCTCAGCACGAGGCTGAGGGTCTGTGGCCCCCTCTATGACCACCTTCTCTCCTGATGGCCCCTGTGCACTGGTGCCTGTCTTAGTCGAGTCCTTGTCTGAGGAATCACACCCATCTTGGGTGACCCAGGGATACTCTGAAGGTCCAAGCAGGATGATGTAACTTGTGGAGGGAGGGAGGGGCTGTGCCCTTGAGAGGCCTGTCCTCTAAGCACAGGTGAGGGGCACAGAAAAGAAATGGCAGGGCCTGTGGTCCACCCAGAAGACCAGGACTGCTGCCTCCTGCAAACAGTCACTGTCAGCAGTAGCTCGGGCTCCCAGGAGGCAACAGAGGGTACAACTGACCTTATGTTGGTTGACTTATCTGGGAAGGTGGTGCACAGGGAGTTTCTGTCTGCGCTCATCTCTTCTGGCTCCAGCCCTTGGCCCTTGTCCAACTTCCCTGCAGACTTCACCTGTGATAATGAGGAGGAACAACGTGGACCAGAGGAAGAGAGCCAGGATGACCCTGCACCCCAGTTCCTATGTTTGCTAACAAATCCACTTCCCTGCCTCTTGTCATCACCCCAGGAACCGTCCTACCTTCCCCTCAAAGAAGGATCTGGGTACTGAACCTCACCTCGTTGCTGGCGAGGTTTAAGTTCTTGATGTTGGAGGCATTCTGCATAGTGGTGGACAGGCCAGCCAGCTGGCAGGGTTTCGTGTTGCTCAGGTTCCAGGGCAAAAGCTATGAGGAGGAAAGAGAGTGAGGACCTCAACCAGGGATATCTGAGACCAATCTGCCTCTTCTACCTGAACTCTCCCCATTCACCATCAATCCCAGCAGTGGGCCCAAGTCCTCACCTTGGGCATGTTCTCTCCATGGATCTGCAGGGAGGCAGCCATGTCA
Source organism: Equus asinus (assembly GCF_041296235.1). Taxonomy (NCBI): domain Eukaryota; kingdom Metazoa; phylum Chordata; class Mammalia; order Perissodactyla; family Equidae; genus Equus; species Equus asinus. Next base: position 96,734,981 of record NC_091820.1, read on the forward strand.
TTTCCAGGATTCGGTACCATTTCCACACCAAAGGTCACCGAGGCTCAAAGAGGCCGAGAGGAGGAAATGAGAAGGCTGAGAGGGGCCCAGCTGGTACAGCCCCAGCACCAACCCCTCCCCAGGTTTCCATCCCTAAGTCTCCTTCCCAACAGTTAGACCCCTCTGCCCTCACCCTCCCTAGAATTACTGCTGGAGCCTACCAGGGTCAAAGCGGAGTTTGTGGATGTCAAGAGACTGCCGGGAGACATCATATAGTTTGTGCATGGTCAGCTGCAGAGTTAGAGATGGGATTTAGTGGCTCTGAGTCTGAGGTGGTGAAGGGAGGTAATAGGCGGGGGTGGAAGAGGTGGGTCTGCATGTGAGTGCACAACTCGTTTGAGTCTGCACTAACTTTATCTGCTTCACCTTTTCTGACTTCAGCTCCTTCTGCACAGAGCAGGGTGCATCAGAGGGGCTGACAAAGATAGATATCTGCAAAGAGCACAAGAGGGGCTGGGTAAGCACCAGGAAATCTGAGCCTTGGGATCAAGCAAGACCTTGCCGCTGTCCTGCCCCCTCGCCCCTCGCTAACCCTGGTCATGTCTTTGACACACACCCTTTCATTATTCTTATCCCAAATCTTGCCGTTGATATTCTTCAATGCAAAGGCAATGTTGGCATTCTCAACGAAGAACTGGGCCTGCATTTTCTCATAGTGAAACTATGGGGAGAGTGACAAGAGAAACAGAATATGAGACCAGAGGAAACGAAATGATCATTTACAGGATCATTTTAAACTAGAGGCACTTTTCCTGGTGTCTCCTATAAGCAAGCAGGTATTCAATTCTTTTCCCCATTATTGTCAAATGCGGAATTAGCTCTAAAGCTTCTTCCCATTGTGCTCTGAAGCCTTCAAGGCTTTGAATCTAGAATTCCCAGCAGACTCATATTTGATGTAATCCTTTGTATTCCTTGTTTTTTTTTTTTTCTGTCTTGGCTGTATTATTTTTAAGTAAAGAAAATCCATGAAAATTAAAGCAATTTCCATACCGTCAAAAGAAAAATATCAGAAATTTGAAAATCTGGGAGTAAATATTCGCAAACAATATTCCAGAATTTGTGCTAATGTGCAAGAACCTAAAGGACTTTTGTTAATCAGTAGAGAAGGGGACAAAAGATAACAACAAATAATTCACCTAAAGAGCAAACTGCTTTGCCAGTAAACATCTGGAAAGATGCCAAACAGCACAAATTGAAGAAATGAAAATCTGGATGTCACAATAAGTGAAAAAATCAATTTGCAGGAAATTATTTATGTGATTGCAAATTTTAAAAAGATCATATCTATAACTACATGACTAGCTAAATATTTTAAGTAGGTATATGCATTACCTAAAGAGAAACACATCTGCCATATGTGCACCCATCTACTTACATTGGATATCTTGGATATCTGTGAGTCATGGTGGGGGGATCGTACAGATGGAAGGTGCAGAATGATTTCATTGTCTAAGTATATGTTTTTAATGTTTAACATTTTGCAATTAAGCAAGTGTGTTGAGAGAAACAGTTGCAAATATCTAATTACCAATTGACAATAAAGTCCACATATATGTACCATGTTATAAAAATGTTCACATGATACGGTTTTATAAAAACTTTAAAAATTCAACTTTGGCTTGACAGTTTCTGTGCGTATGTGTGTGCATTTCTGTTTTAAACTTCCCTCACCCCATATGTTCACATGTCGTTCTTCTATACCTCTCTCAGAGGCTGGCCTTCCTCTCTCAGGGCACAGAGATCCAGGAAGGGATTGTGGATAACGAGTGGAAAATTCCAGAAAGTAGTGGAAAATTCCAGGAAGTTCTTGCTGATGCACTGGCATACAGGCTGTTGCCTCCTTCCCTCTTCTTTGCAGAACCCTCTGGACTTTCAGAGCTGCAGTGCTGGCTCTGACCACTAAGGTGCATCTGTTTACATTCCCTATATGTTTTTAAAATGAAAAATATAATTCTTCTACTTTTATTACAGTGACCCGCCAAACCCTTGTTCTTTTCTTTATATTTTCCAGGTCTGTGTTTTTCCTTTGTTTTGGTATTATCTCTCTCTGGGATGGGCTGGAGGTAATTCCAGCAAAGTGACTATTTTCAGAACATTCTGTTACTTTGCCCTAACTTAAGAAAATGCCATATATTGCAGCAAGAAATTAGTAAAGCTAGGCATGGAGAGGTCATCGCCACTCCATGGAGGTCTATTTCAGTCTCTGTTTTTCCAGGTAGCATCTGAATGACTCCAGACAAGCTGCAGCACCTCATTAAACCTCAGCAACCTTGGAAAGCTGGTGATTCTGACTTCAGAGTTCCCCTGGGAAGAACACATGAAAGAATAGATGCAATGTAGCAAGTACAGAGCCTGGCCTGAGCTGGCACTCAGAGTGCTCTGGGTTTGCAGAGTGAAGGAACACAATGCAATGCAGCTGACACAGAGACTAGCACACAGAGTTCCCTGAGTTTGTAGCTCCAAGTACCTGGATCCCAGGCCTCCTGACTCCAGTTGGCCTCCTCTGCAGGGGTGGCGCAGTTGGAAACAATTTCCTGGGAGGTACGCTGGTAGCAAACTCAGGGGGCAGTAGCTCTAGGAGGTTAAGTTTCGTCTGGCCTCCAGGGCTGTCTTCTCTCTGCCTCTGAGGAAGAGACTTCCTGTAAGGACTCCATCTTGTTTGTGTGGCCCTGACGAAAGAGGTTTGGGGCATTTTCTCGCCTTCCTCGGAAGCCGTCCCTGATCGCCCCCAAACCCCTAGCTCCAGACGCCACAGATTCTCTTCACAAGCAGCTTGTGAGGACATTGGTGACAAGTCTCAGGCTTCAGGCCACACCATGCGTGAGTTGGTCAGCATGAGGCCTTGGCCTCAGATCCCCACAGGGCAGGAGGGGTTCTGGGTACCCTTCCCCACCTCAAGCCACAGGACACTCAGCCGACCCCCCTTTAGAGGAGGGGTGGTGAGGGCCCGGGCTGACTATTTTCCAGTCTCCTGAGGAAATGGGCCAAGTGGCCCCTGACACACCTATCCTGGTTCTACACAGAAAACCTCCCCTCTTATGGAAGTGGTCATGGCTGAGGTAAAATTTTTTCCCTGGTTGAGGGGAAAGGCCTGAGCTGTGTGGTCGTCTCAGGTCCATGGTTCCGAGAGTGGGGAGAGTTACCCAGATGGGGGTGGGGGTGTGGGTTGGTGTAAATTAACATTCTTTGGATTCATGCTAGAGGTGGGGGAGGGCCACCCTTACTCTTGAATCTTGTATCAACTATTCAAGGTAGATTATTACCCCTCATGGAAGTTTCCGGAGGCTTGCTTTATGGCCCAGCATATGACTTATTCTAGAATGTTCCATGTGTAGTTATGTGCATTGCTCTATGTCAATTAAGTAAATTTGTTAATTTACTTCAATCACATTTTAAATCTTCTCCATCTCGCTGAATTTTTGTCCGTCCTTTTAGATATCACTCAGTGAGGTGTATTAAAATTTCCCATTGTGACCATGGATTTAACCATTTTTCCATTTCCTTGTGTCAGTTTTTGCTTTCCATGTTTTGGCTGTATGTTAAGACGTGTGTGCAAATTTTGAATTTTTTATTAATATCTTCTTATAGCATTGAACCTTTCATTATAAGGAAATTTCCCTCTTTTCTCTAGTATTGTTTTCTGTTTAAAGAAGTGGGGGCCGGCCAGGTGATGCAGTGGTTAAGTTCACACATTCAGCTTTGGCAGTCAGGGGTTCACTGGTTTGGATCCGGGGTGTGGACCTATGCACCCCTTGCCAAGCCATGCTGTGGTAGGCGTCCCACACATAAAGTAGAGGAAGATGGGCAGGGATGTTAGGTCAGGACCACTCCTCCTCAGCAAAAAGAGGAGGATTGGTGGCAGATGTTAGGTCAGGGCTAGTCTTCCTAAAATTCAAAAAAAAAATAAAGAAATGTACTTTTTCTTTTACTAATATGGTTATTAAGTAGCTATCAGTAAGCTAGTGTGAAAATGGTACACATTTTGCCAATTGTTTTACTTTCCAATATTTTAGATTGTAAAGTTTTGTATATGTCTCTTGTAAGGAGCATTTAATGGACGCCTGAGTGTGACAATATCGGTTTTTCTGTTTTGAATATTTAGTATGAAACTTTTAATGTAAATATAGGTATAATTTGGTTTCTATATTCCTTATTACATTTATTTTTGCCTGTTCTAAGTTCCTTTTTCTTCTGCTTTCTTTTGAAATCATTATTTTTAACTATTAAACTGTTATCTCATTTTGCTAGATAGTTAAAAATTCTTCTGCCTTTCTTGTCATGTTTACCTTTAAGATTACAATGTACATTTTAGAATTTTCACAGTCTATTGTAAATTAGATCTTTCAAGGTCCTCAGATAATGAAGGGACCTTGCAACACTTTGATTCCATTTACCCCCTCCCATTTTATTGTCATGCATTTTAACTCTATGTATATTTCAACCTCCAAAAGAACTTATTATGCTATATAGCCAATACTTATTTAGATTTGCCTACATATTCACAAATGTCATTAGTCTTTCTTTCCTGCACCTATGTGCCTCCATCTGGGACCATATTTCTTCTACCTGAAGAAGAACCTTTAATATTTCTTTTAGTTTGAGTTTTCTGATCACAAATTTCCCCAGTTTTTCCCAGATTAACATCATTATAAAAGGCATGTTTTTTCTTTAGGAATGTTTTCCCTTAAAGCATACATTTTCTCCTATCAACATTGTTTGACTGACTTGATATCTTCTTACTTTTGGGAACTTCTCAACCAAGATCTCTTCAAATCCCACTTCTCCACTATTCTCTCTCATTCTTTCCGGGACTCAAATTAACCATGTGTTAGATATGTTCACTATGTCTCCTTTTATTCTCTCCCTCTGTCTTTTCGTATTCTCCATATTCTGTCTCTCCAGGCTTCATTCCAGATATTTTCATCAGACTTCTCTCTCATTTCTATAATCCTTCCTCCTTGCAGGGAACTCACCTTTGACCCTGGAACCATAACACCAAACTTTCAGGGTCGATTTTACTATCACCCTAGAGCAGAAGAGGGAAGTGAGAGTTAGAGATGATAAACGTCTTGTCCCGGGTCACCTAGCCCGAAAAGCACAGAGCAGGGACTAACATCACAATTGAACCCTAGTCCCAAACCCTTTCCTCTGTGCTTATTTTCTTCTTGGCTGTGAATGCTCCCCACCTCTCGTCTTCCAGGAAGCAGAACCACAGTGAAATCTTTCAACCTTTTGAGCCCTGTGATGCACTTCTTTTTAGTTTAGAGAAGTCAGCGATATTCCTTCATTAGCCATGATATTTACCCATTACTTTTTCTGGTATTGGAACTAATGATGTGTTGTTCTCAATTTCAGGGCGAAATAACCAACCTAAATTCTTAAAAAGAAGAGAAAGATGCTGGGGTATTTACCGAAGGAGATATAGTAATTGGTCTGAAGAAGTCAGTTCTGGCATTCATCCTTCATCTCACCAGCAGCAAGATGGAGATCCTGAAACAAGTGATGCGCCTGTGGACACTGGAATAAGATAGTAAGTGACCAGTCAGCATGGCTGGAAAGTACCAGCCAGTGGAATCCATAACTCTGTAGTTCAATATCACTTTTCTCTCCAGTCTGGAAGAGTGAGGAAAGACAGGATCAGGTTAAGGGTAGAGCAAACTTTGTTGTAGCCCTGGTATCAGTGGGGCAAACATGTGTAGAGACCTTCTGAGTATATATCGACTGCTTCTTTGTCTCCACTTCCCCACAGTGCTCCCTATGCCATTCCACCCTGTCATCGGAGAGGCACTTTTCAGAAACAAGACCAAACCCACGTTAACATGGAGAGAGAGCAAAAGCCTCCAGAGAGAAGAATGGAGGGGAACAAGCAGGATGAGACCTCAGGGAGCTGGTTCAAGATCACAGTGAGTGTCCTGGCAAGATGGACTTAATATTTAGGAGAAGATGAACCAAGGGTGTTGTGCTGGACTGGTGTAGGGATGCTAGGTACTCTTCTGAGGCAGAGGAGTTGGTCATCAGTCATTTTATTACCAAGAGTTAACATCCTAGATCGTCTAAGGGCAGACTCAGAGAAGCAATAGAAAAGGAGCAGACTGACTGTAGGGAGAATGGGAGAGGTTATCTAAAAGCCATGGAGGAAACTACTGCCATGGAGATGGAGCAACTGCACACAACAAGGCTCATTTGGCTCAAGCTAGTGTGGGAAAGGGTTGAATCTCGGGTTCTTGTCAGAGGGGCAGGCCAGGTCTGCCTTAGGTAGGATCTCTTGGAAATTTATAAAAGAGAGTACATGTTAAACATCTTAAGTTGATTATTTGAAGAAAAGTATTTGAATGGAAAAAAGGGTATTTAGGAAATCCATGTCTGGTACAAAAGTTATAAATAATGGATATTGTTCTATCTTAAGAAATTATTTTAAAGCCTGAAAAAAAGGACTGAAAGGAAGATATGGTTCGGTCTTATCTTAACCTTAGATTCCATTATGTCAATTTCCTCTCTCATCTTCTCTCACTCCTAGGTTCCATTTGGCATAAAATATGATGAGAAGTGGCTGCTCAGTTTGATTCAGAAGCAATGCAGTGTCCCCTTCACTCCAGTTGAAGTAAGAGGACAGAGAGGTGGAGAAGTAGAAACAAGGCAGCTTGAGGTTCCAGATGGGCAGGGTCCTCTGGTCTCGTATTCTGTTTCTCTTGTCACTCTCCCCATAGTTTCACTATGAGAAAATGCAGGCCCAGTTCTTCGTTGAGAATGCCAACATTGCCTTTGCATTGAAGAATATCAACGGCAAGATTTGGGATAAGAATAATGAAAGGGTGTGTGTCAAAGACATGACCAGGGTTAGCGAGGGGCGAGGGGGCAGGACAGCGGCAAGGTCTTGCTTGATCCCAAGGCTCAGATTTCCTGGTGCTTACCCAGCCCCTCTTGTGCTCTTTGCAGATATCTATCTTTGTCAGCCCCTCTGATGCACCCTGCTCTGTGCAGAAGGAGCTGAAGTCAGAAAAGGTGAAGCAGATAAAGTTAGTGCAGACTCAAACGAGTTGTGCACTCACATGCAGACCCACCTCTTCCACCCCCGCCTATTACCTCCCTTCACCACCTCAGACTCAGAGCCACTAAATCCCATCTCTAACTCTGCAGCTGACCATGCACAAACTATATGATGTCTCCCGGCAGTCTCTTGACATCCACAAACTCCGCTTTGACCCTGGTAGGCTCCAGCAGTAATTCTAGGGAGGGTGAGGGCAGAGGGGTCTAACTGTTGGGAAGGAGACTTAGGGATGGAAACCTGGGGAGGGGTTGGTGCTGGGGCTGTACCAGCTGGGCCCCTCTCAGCCTTCTCATTTCCTCCTCTCGGCCTCTTTGAGCCTCGGTGACCTTTGGTGTGGAAATGGTACCGAATCCTGGAAATGACATGGCTGCCTCCCTGCAGATCCATGGAGAGAACATGCCCAAGGTGAGGACTTGGGCCCACTGCTGGGATTGATGGTGAATGGGGAGAGTTCAGGTAGAAGAGGCAGATTGGTCTCAGATATCCCTGGTTGAGGTCCTCACTCTCTTTCCTCCTCATAGCTTTTGCCCTGGAACCTGAGCAACACGAAACCCTGCCAGCTGGCTGGCCTGTCCACCACTATGCAGAATGCCTCCAACATCAAGAACTTAAACCTCGCCAGCAACGAGGTGAGGTTCAGTACCCAGATCCTTCTTTGAGGGGAAGGTAGGACGGTTCCTGGGGTGATGACAAGAGGCAGGGAAGTGGATTTGTTAGCAAACATAGGAACTGGGGTGCAGGGTCATCCTGGCTCTCTTCCTCTGGTCCACGTTGTTCCTCCTCATTATCACAGGTGAAGTCTGCAGGGAAGTTGGACAAGGGCCAAGGGCTGGAGCCAGAAGAGATGAGCGCAGACAGAAACTCCCTGTGCACCACCTTCCCAGATAAGTCAACCAACATAAGGTCAGTTGTACCCTCTGTTGCCTCCTGGGAGCCCGAGCTACTGCTGACAGTGACTGTTTGCAGGAGGCAGCAGTCCTGGTCTTCTGGGTGGACCACAGGCCCTGCCATTTCTTTTCTGTGCCCCTCACCTGTGCTTAGAGGACAGGCCTCTCAAGGGCACAGCCCCTCCCTCCCTCCACAAGTTACATCATCCTGCTTGGACCTTCAGAGTATCCCTGGGTCACCCAAGATGGGTGTGATTCCTCAGACAAGGACTCGACTAAGACAGGCACCAGTGCACAGGGGCCATCAGGAGAGAAGGTGGTCATAGAGGGGGCCACAGACCCTCAGCCTCGTGCTGAGCTGGGGCCTGACTATTTATTCTTTCTGGGGAAGGTCTCGCCCACGGGGCTGCTCCATTTCCCATTCTCAGTTCAGACTGAGCTCACACAGGTGACAAAGTGTCAACCAACATCCACTGGCCTCCCAGCCCAACAAGTGCACCTTTTCCATTCCGACCTCGGGTCCAGGGCCAGCCATGGCAGATGAAGGAGAGGGCTGCAGCAGGGGAGCCATCACCCCTTTCTTCTCTCTTCTTCCCTGACCCCCACCACCAGGGCAGAGTTTTTTTCTCTTCCCTTTGCTTTGCTTTGCTTTCTCTCTCTCCCTTGTCTCTACTCCCCTGTGTCTCTCTCATCTCTCTCCTCCTAACTTCACTCTGTCCTCATCCCCACCTCTTCTCTCCCTGCCTCCTAAGCCCAGCCCCACTCACCTCCTTGCTCCAGCATCATGGGCCATCCCTGGTGGTGTCCTGGTCCTGGCAGAATGCTGGACCCCCAGTGAGGTAGCAGAGCCCTGGGCTCCCACCCCATTCCCTCTCTGCTCTGGAGCCTTCAGTGAGGTGTTGGAGAAAGGAAGGTGGGCAGGGAAGGGAAGGAAGCCCCGGACCTGGGAGCCAAATTCTAAGTTGTGCATGGGAAAGCAGTCAGAGCAGTCTAGGTGAGAGCCACCCAGGGGGAAGGGTTGGGGGGAAGGAGAGAGGGAGGGAGAGCAAGCAAGCCCTCTTCCTATGGGTCAGTCCATGGGGGAGGAGCCCAGGGCCCTGGAGGGCTGCAACACGGATTGAAGGTGGGACACCCTGGGCTGTGTCTCTGATGTAAATCTGCTTGCTTTCATGAGGAAAGACACCTCCACAGTTTCACTTTTCTGTTTTGTCTTGATTTTGGCAGCTCCATCCTGGAATTGTTCCCCAAGTTGTTAAGCTTGGTAATTGTATTCCTTGATCATTGACTCCTCTAACTGACACTGACACTGCCCACAAACTGCTCCCAACCCCTTTAGGTGTTCCCCAAGTTACATTTTTCAACCTGAGCCTTAAACCTCATGGTGGGAGGGTGGTGGTACACACCTATGTGGGCACCTGACAAAGGCTCTCAGTCTTATTCAACAACATTCTCCAAGGCTTCAGGGACCCCTTGATGATGATCCCAAATGTAACCTTGCCCATGGAACTTCCAGGGCCCTTTCACACCTGACCCCTGACCCTCACCCCCTGCTGGACCCATCCTTTTCCCAGATGATCCAGCACCAGCTGCTGGTCTGCCCTGCTGACTTGCTCTTCCCTTTCCCAGGATAGCCAGGAGTCACGCCCACCAACTAACTTTGGTATTGAAGCCCACAAGAGGCTACCAACCTGCAAGGTGAGGCGGGAGGACCAAGCAGAGATTTATGCGGTGCATGAGGAGGGGTATCAGCTGTGGTCCTGAAAACTGTTGTAATTTCAGGGAAGCTTCTTTGAATCTGATGCGCTGAAGAGTCTGGTTCTGCAATTCCTGCGGCGGTAAGTACTCCTGGGAATCTGAGGAAGGGGACGGCTGGGCCGGGGGAGGCCGCCTAAGCTCAGGTCTGCTTCTTGGGTCTTTGAAGTCTCATTTGGAGCCCAGGTCACACATGCAGCTTGTCCCTTCTGTTCCCCCACAGATATTACCTGACCTATGACTCTGGAGACCGACAGGGTCTTCTCGGTGCTTACCTTGACAAGGCCTGCTTTTCCCTGAGCATCCCTTTCAACCCCGAGGACCCAGCCCCGTGAGTATCACAGCTCAGACTCTGTTCCTGGGCCCTGTGACTCCCCAGCAGACACAGGCCAGCTCCTGGAAATACCCAGTGGACAGACCACCACCTCCTGTTCCTCTTTCTCTCCCAGAAGCAGCTTGTGCGAGTACGTCAAGGATAACAGGAATATAAAGAAGCTCAAGGACCCCCGTGCGTGTGGGAAGATTGGGCAGGGAAAAGGGTCATGGAGGGATTTTTCAAGGCCCAGAGTGTGGCAGCCCCTGACCTTCGCTCTCCTCCCCCCACAGACCTGCGGCTTCAGCTGTTGAAGAGTACAAAACATGACATCGTGCGCTCTCTCTGTGTGTTGCCCGCAACTCAGCATGACTTCAGCTCCTTTGTGGTGGACCAGTGGCTCCAGACGGTGAGCACCTGCTTCCTCCCTCAGGCAGGCCCAGAAAGCTGCAGGTGGGTAGGAGGCTTAGGTGGTGACTGAGCCCCTGGGCTCTTCCCTTTCAGGAAAGGGTGCTGTGCTTCTCTGTCAACGGGGTGTTCAAGGAAGGTGAGTGTATGTGGAGTCTCCACTAGATGGCCCGCTGCTCCCTCCCCGTGGCTGGGCTCCCCCTCAGAACTCTCCCAGCTTCCCTGATCCCTTCCCCTCTCTTCCTACTCCCTCTGTGTTCTTCCTACTCCCTCTGTGTTCTTCAGTCCCCACTCTGCCTCCAAACCATCCTGGTCTGACCTGTGTCCATGCCTGTCTGCCCTGCACAGCTCAGGCATCAGGGACACAGGCTGTGGAGTTTGATGTCTCTCATCCCAGATCCTTACTCTATGAACTTTGGCCGGTTCCTTAACCTCTATGTTTCCTCATTTGGAAAATGGGGCTTATAATACCCACCTCTTGGGTAGCTGTGAAAAATGAATCGAGTGAACTTGTAAAGTGGTTGTCACAGAGCCCGACACATAATAGGGTCCCTGGACTGGGAGCAGATTGCTCCTATTGTTGCCCTCTCGATTCCCGACACCCTGACTCCCAGTCAACAACTGTCCCCTTCAGCATGACTATCAAGTCAGACCCTGACTGGTAACGCCATGTGAGCATGTAAAGCATGTGCGACTCTAAGGGGGTATTTTTGTTTGTTGTTTGTCTTTAAAGTGGTAGGAAAGTCTCAGAGTTCTGTTCGTGCCTTCACACGGACCTTCATCGCTATCCCTGCCAGCAGTTCCAGGTGAGTACTGTGTTGTGAGTGGGAACACCCAGCCCAGCCTGGGCTCAGTGGGTGGGAATGTGGTGGTGTTGACCTCGGGGTTTTCTCAGTATTGTGGAAAGCCACCAGTTAGATCCGAGGAGCAGCCTAGCCTAGTGGGTAAGAGCATGGGCTCTGGAGTCAGAACACTGGGTTCTCTTCCTGGCCCCAACACTCCCTAGCTGTGTGACCTTGGTTAAATCACATGACCTCTCTGTGACTCAATGTCTTCCTACTGTTCACGGTAAATGCAGGTGTAAAATCATCTCTGGTTTGGGAACAAACCTATAAATATAGTGAAGCTGGTAAATAATCGCTCCAAAGGTGGGCTCTGTGGCAGGGACAGAGGTACCAGCTAAGGAATTTTGGGGGGGCAGGCCCAGTGTGGGGCTCTGGAAGGAATCTGGTTGCTGAGTGGCAGTGGGAGCAGGATCACTGTTGGGGGTGTAGGGTTCTCCATCCATCAGTTGTCTGGGGGCCCCCTTTTCCTCCAGTCTGTGCATCCTGAATGACCAGCTGTTTGTGAGGGACGCCACCCCCAAGGAGACTCACAGTGGGCTCTTCATCCCAGTTCCCACACCCGCCTCCAGCTCTGTGCCCACCCTCTCCCAGGAGCAACAGGAAATGGTGCAGGCTTTCTCCACCCAGTCCGGCATGAACCTGCAGTGGTCTCAGAAGTGAGTGCTGGGTGTGCACAGGATAGGAGGGAGCTGGGAGGAGTGGAGGCGTGAATAATGGGAGCTTGCAGGTAATTTGTTTTGCTTTTTTATTTCACTCATTAGCACCTTGAACATTTCCCTCTCAGTACATATGAGCTACCTGGTTGCTTTTGAACAGGTGTGCATTCCTGTTATGGATTTCATTGACTTCGTTCTCTTATTGGCAGACATTTGGGTACCGGGAGCTTTTCCCATGACACACTGTGCCACAGGACTCATTCTGCTGCATATGATGCAGTAAACGTGGCCACGTGTTTCCGTTGTGTAGGTTAGGAAATAGCACTGTGCGGTCAGAGTGTCTCCACTTTGGTCCTAATGGATGGCACCTGTCCTTCCTCCGCCACAGGTGCCTTCATGATAGCCACTGGGACTACACCAAAGCCGCACAGGTTCTCGCTCTGCTCAAGGTGAGGTCTGGGAATTCGGGCCAAGTGAGTGGAGGCCAGGTGGCCTGGGAATGAGACTCGGGGCTCCTGGGCTCTACTGATCTCCCAACTCCCTCCCTTCACTTCCTCCAGGCCCAGTGCAAGATCCCAGAGGAGGCCCTCACACAGACTGATCCAGGATCCTGAGAGCACAGCCCTGACAAGAAGCCCTTGGGTGTTATCATCTTCATCCTCATCACTTTTGTTGTGTTTTTCCTTTACTATGAGTATATCCCTGGGACTGAGCTTGGAGATCTGCTTGGGGCTGGGAAGCCAATGTTTAATGGACACTCATTCACCCAAAGGGGCAGTTGTTCAGTGTGTTTTTCCTACCCAGGATCCCTGATTCCTCTGATAATAAAGAATAATGTTGCATGTTGTGTAAATTCCCTGATAAATCCATTCCAGGCAAGCATCATTAGCACTGGTCTTCAGAGAAGGAAAGGGAAGTCAGAGAGGGTCAGAAACTCATGGGGAACCGTGGGGTAGAGATGGAATTTCTGGACCCCCCTCCAGAGCCCAGGCAGTGTGTGCTCCCCAGTGCTGTGTGTCTGCCGAGGTGAAGGATGCTTTGTAACCCTGACAAACCCGGGGATGCCTTTCTGTGTCCCTAGAGTACTAGTCAAAAATTTTTAGGCAGCGAAAAGAATTACTTTCATAGCCATACAAATTTATTCAAATTTAAAAACGATTCATTTTCGGAAAACCCGCATAATATGACTGACATTGTCTTAATACCCTTTACATATAAAGAAATCAGTAGAGAGAAGGGAAACTAATATTAACCTAGAATTGTTATTAAAAGCAAAAGGGGGTCCAGCCCAGTTGTGCAGCGGTTAAGTTTAAGTTTGCACGTTCTGCTTTGACGGCCCAGAGTTAGCCAGTTTGGATCCCAGATGCGGACATGGCACCACTTGGCAAGCCATGCTGTGGTAGGCGTCCCACAAATAAAGTAGAGGAAGATGGGCACGGATGTTAGCTCAGGGCCAGTCTTCCTCAGCAAAAAGAGGAGGATTGGCAGCAGATGTTAGCTCGTGGCTAATCTTCCTCAAAAAAACAAAACACAAAGCAAAACAAAAACAAAAGCAATCGGAATGCCCAAGAAATCTATGAAAAGCTATTCAACCATAATAATCCATAAAATCACAACTGCAAACATTGACATAAGGTACTGAATGACAAAAGAAAGCTGAAGTTTGTTATCTTGAGGAAAATACATTGTGTGTGTGTGTTTGTGTGTGCGTCTATTGATATACTGTGTATAGGAAATGTAGGGCAGCCCTGACGGCCTAGTGGTTAAGTTTGGTGTGCTCCACCTCAGCAGCCTGGGTTCGGTTCCTGGATGTGGACCTACACCACTTGTCTGTCAGTGGCCATGCTGTGGCAACGGCTTACATATAAAAAGAGGAAGATTGGCAACAGATGTTTGCTCAGGGAAAATCTTCCTCAGCAAAAATGGAGATGTATAAAGTCATTACTTAACAAAAGTACAATGTGGCAGGTGAAACGTGGAGACCGCATACCTCTGAGAGGCAGGCATTTCCTTCCTTACCTCAGTGTCCCCCCTCCTTGGTGTGAAGAACAACGTTTGGAGACTGGGAAAGATAAAGAATCATTTGTGTGAAAAATGGCCTTCAGGGTAAGTTCTGGAAGCATCCACAGGAGGACCTTTCTGGATACTCAGGAGCAAAGGGAAAGGAGATGGGCTTAGATGGAAGGGCAGTCCTTGCATCCCTCAAGGATGAAGGACCTGATGAGGACATAGCCCTTCAGCTCGACACCCCCAGGACAGGCCCCAGGTTGCTGCTGTCTGCAGCTGAGAACCAGGAGTGCTCTTCGGTAAGTACCTTCCCAGGGTCATGAGAGGACCGGCACAGGGCCTGACACCCAGAGTGAGCTCAGTGCTTCTCTGCTTACTTCACCCCTAGTCTCTGTCTTCACTTCCTGTGTTCCCCACCCTTGGCCGGGTTCATCCCTAACTTTGTACTATCTGGCAATGTAATCCCCACTCCTCTCATTCACACTTTGGCTAGGTGGTAGGAATAATAATGCTACTAATAAAACTGAAATCAACAACGACAAAAATAAGAGATACCAACAATTATAGTGCACATAGTACATAAATTACTTGCTCGAGATCAAGCAACCAGCAGGTAATGGTTCCCAGCATCAAATCTAGGTCCTTCTGACCAAAAAGCCCCTGTCTCCAACCCCAGTTTATACATTGAGTGCTCCTCTGTGTTAGGACGAATCCCAGCACAGGGGAAGGGACTCACCAAGGTCCTGTGGTCAGGCGATAGGTCCAGAACTGGACACATGTTTGATGACTTCCATCTTCTGTCTGGCTGACCTGGTCCTATTCTTTGCTGTCCTGTTATATTTCTTCTTCAATAAAAAATTGTTTCACTCTTCTCAAACTAGAGGGAAAATAAGGAGATAGGAAAGCATGAGGAAAAAAGAAAGTGATGACATGGGACCAAAGTTCACTTCTTGCTGCTACATTGCCAGATGATGTTTCACATATTCTATTTTATGAGACAGAGGAGGCAGAGTGGGCTGGGAGTAATACATATCAAAGTCCTATCACATGCCAGACATTCTCTCAGGTTTTCTCCTTTTCTTCTTAGAAAAGCTCTGTGAAGAAGGCACCCTTAGTTCCATTTTACAGATGACCAACCTCAGACTCAGAGAGGCATATGAATTTTCCAATCTAATAGCTACCCATTGCCCTCTGCACAGGTCAACCAGCAGCCTCCCATTTAGCTGATGGATCGCCAAGGCTTAAGGACTGATAGTGAGAAACTACCTTGATGTGGAGCTGAGCTGTGGCATGCCCCCATTGGGCATGAAGATGATGGTGGGGATGAAATCCTGCCCTGTGGGCCAAGAGGCCTGGGCGTGAGGCCCACATGGACTGGCTGATTCCTGAGGTGTTGAACTGGGACTCTGGAAGCTGCACAAGCTCTTGCCATTGGGAAAGGGAACCTGAATGGTAGGATATTAACATGTACAACTACTATATAAACGGTCTTTCACAGTTCATCTCATTTAATCCTACCAGGTCTATCCAAGACCAATAATTATCAACAATCAGGAAACAGAAGACAAAAGTTAAGTAACATGATCTAGGAAACGACCTTATAAATTACTGCTCCAGGATTCATAATCTGGAGTCACACAAAGGATTAAGCTTTCCCCACTTTGTCCTCTGAGCTGACATTCAACATCATTGAAGGCATTCTTATTCAGTTGTTCTGTTTAAAACAATGTGCTAAAGTACTTTTAAAATACAGGCATGCATCGCTTAACAATGGGACACATTCTGAGAAATGCATTGTTGGGGGGGTTTCATCGTTGTGCAAACATCATAGCATGTATTTACACAAACCTAGATGCTATAGCCTACTACATATAAAGGCTCTGTGGTACTAATCTTATGGGATCACCGTCTTATATGCATTCAGTTGTTGACCAGAAAGTCTTTATGTAGCACATAACTGTACTAAAAATCATTATAAAGGATCAAATACCATCTGCACAGAAAACATTAAAAGGTGTGTGAAAAGCTGGGAGAAATTATTTTCAACCGATATTCAGGCATAGGTTTATATCTTCCATATACAAAATAATCTTAAACAATAGAGAGAGGTCAATGGTATGAAGAAAGAATGAACACAGAAAGGAATATAGATCCCCAATAAACACATGAATACGTACGAAACCAAATAAACAAATACAAAATAAATCATAGTAAGTGACACATGGATGTTATAATGTATAAAGGAGAATATGCCCCAGTTCTGCAAAAGAATATATATATATCAACATGGGTGTATAAGTATGTGTGTGATTAAATATGTTAGTGCATTGAATACAGAGAAAAATCTGGGAAACAGGCACCAACATGTTAACAGAGACTACCTTCGTGTTATGGTGGGCAAAAGGCAGGGACAGATAGGAGCGACAAAATCATTTCAGCTTTGAAATATACCTTTCTATACTTTTCCTTCTGTTAAACAAAGAGAAGAACTAATTGGTAATCTAACAAAATATGGAGATGAAGTTTTATGAAACAGGTATATCAGCAACCAAGTCACAAAATAATAGTGTAGAAATACATTTATTGGCTTAGAAACATGCTCATGTTCTGTAATATAAAAATATAGCACATAAGCAGGTTTCTTTGATAAAAATTCACTGTGCGTGCATTGCCAGAGATAGAGGATATTTTTATTTTATAAATTTGCATTTCTATAGTGTTTTAAATACGGAAACATTGGATAGAATGTTGAAAATCAAATAATTGTGAAGTGATTACAGCTATGATGCTCATATACTCACTTCTTCAGGGGCAGATCAAAACAATTCCTTGGATAGTTTTCTGTATGTGTGTATGTTTGTGTATGTTTCTTTGTCTCAAACTTGTTCACGCTAATTATTCATACACTTAACTCCTTAGTTCAGTTAGGTGCTGGATGTTCAGTCCCAGGGCTTGCAGATCCCAGGATGAGTATGACTATAGAAGCACTGCTGCCCGTATGTGGAAAAGTCTAGAAATCTTGGCCTATAGGATGGACTCTTTTCACCTCACTCCCTCACCAACACCACAACCCTTTCCATCCCCTATCCTTTGTCAAACCTCCCAGTGGAGACTTTCACATCTGCAGTTCTGACTCTGGTCATCGGGGGCATCATTCTCCATTTTCTACAGGGCCCTCCCCACCCTCCCACATTGCCCCCACCCTGCCACCCCCCCACCTCCTCCAGCCCCCCCAACCCCCGCCCCACACCCTGCACCTCAACGTAAAGGCATACTTTTTAGAAACAGAGTCAAAATGTTTCTTCAAAGCATATTACAAAACACGTAGATTGTGATCTCAATTCGATTCGAAAAATTCATATGTGTATAAAAAGATTGAAAGGACGATGCATAGCTTTGTTTCCTGTTTGTGCCTACATCTACATCTAATTAATTTATTAAACAGATATTGAGTGCCTACTGTGTGCCAGACACTATACATCTAATCCCACATCTGCATCCCAACCTTCCCTGTCTGATCTCCAGACCCGCATAACTGGAAATGCACACAGGAAGCTACATGGAGGTTAATGCCCACCCCATGGGGTATGACCTCAGACTCCATTCCAAGCAAGATTAGTTCAAGCTTGACCCTGAGTCCTAGAAACCAGTATTGAAACAGGAAATGATGCAGTTGAGTGGAGAGAGGTTTTAATTTGGGAAACCGTGGCACCTTGAAACTCACACCTCTGTCGTCTTGCATAGGACTAACTGGCTACTAACTTCTCCTGATGGACCTCAATCTCAGAGAGCGAAGGACAAGGCAAACAGTGAGTGTTGGTTTCAGTCTTGCTTCGTCTCATGGGCTCAAGCCAGAGGTTTCACTTTCTCCTTAGTACTTTGCTCAGTCAGAGTTGTATATTTTGGAATTGGTTTTGTGTCTGCCTTATCCTTGGGAGAGTTGTCCCATCCCTTTAGTCATCTGACAGGTCCATCTGAGGTGACACAAAGTTTCTGCTTCATGTAAGACTTTCTCTACCAGTTAAGGGGGCCTGGACTCAGATCCACAGGAGACAGAAAAGAGTAGAGACCAAGTTCTCAAAGACAAGCACGGGGCCAAGACTCTGATCTGAACATCTAATTCTCCTGACTTAGTGAAATGGTTTTCCCAGATTCCTCACATGATGGTCACCTCCCCTCAGGGTGCCTCTTACATCTGACACTCTAATATGAGCCCTTTCTCTCTCTCTTGTCCACAAAAGTACACTGACAGTGAAATTCCTGTATAAGCTAGTAGTGTAGAAAATTTTCCTAATATGACTTCAAATCCAGAAGCTATAAGGGGAAACAGTGATACACTTGATTTCATTAAAAATTGCATGGCAAGCAAAAGCCCATCAGCAAAGTAATATGAAAAGTTACAAATTGGGAAGAATTCTTACAACTTATATCACAGACAAAGGTTATATACTTTGTCGTGAAGAGATTATGAAAAAGCAAAGGCAAAATACAACATCCTGAGGGAGAAAGGGCACTAGGCACAAACAGGTATTTCGCTGAAAAGTGTTCCTCAAGCAGATAAAAAATGCTACACTTAACTCTTGACAAAAGATGCAAAGGAAAAAAAAGGAGATGCCTCTTCTCATCAATTACATAGTCTGTGAGGAAATAGGCAACACACGCATTGCTGGTGTCAACGTAACATGGTACAACCCCTATCCAGGGGATTGGATACTATCTTGTAAAATTACTAGGGTATTTACCCTTGGAACCAGCAATTTCTCTTCTAAGGATCTATCCCAAAGAAACAATGGAAAAAGACAAAAAGGTGTAGGCACAAGGCCATTTCTGACAGAACAATTCATAACACCAGAAGGTTAGACATAAGACAGATGTCCACCAATAGGGGCTGGTTGAATAGGCTACAGTCCATCTACATCCTGGAGTCCCACGCTGCTATAAAAAGCAGCAGCGACTCCCTCACTATACGGCTATGGTGTGATCTCCAGGATATATCATTAAATGAAAACAGCCAGGTGCAGAAAAATGTGTAGAGCTGCTGCTGTCCTAGATGGGAGCCACTAGTCGCAAGTAGCTATGTCAATTTAATTGAATTAAAATCAAATGAAATAAAAACTCAGTTAGTGGTGGTAGCTACAGTTTAAGTGCTCAATGTTTAATTCCTGAAAAAACCATCCAGGTACCTAGTGACGACCACGTTCGACAGCACAGCAACAGAACTTTTCCTTCTCTGCAGAAATTTCTATTGGACGGTGCTGGTGTCGAGCATGCCACCTTTTACCTATGAAAGAGGGAGAAAACTATTATACATATTACATTTATTATATATTTTAAAAACTGGAAGGTAAAAACAAAAGAGGAGGCAAATGATTACCTATAACGGGGACAGAGGAGCATCACCAGGTGGCAGCTGCTGATATATATTCTCTTAAAAACATAACACAGATTTGCTGCCTCTGTGCACTGAAAAGGGCAAGAAACAATGACCAGCCCAGTAGCAATGAGCACCCTACTCTCCAGACAGAGTCTTCTGAAAACAGTTCCCACTAAAAGCATAGAAAGACAACTTCTGTAATGAAGAAAAGATGCACAATTCAACAGATTCAATTCTAATCACGCCTGTCGAGCTGAAGGCACCATAACTATTTTCCTTTAGTGATTAATTTTTATGTGGATGATCTACAGAATTGTCCCTGGGACATTTTTCCATATCCTTCGACTGGAAGACTCTCTACTGTTCAGATAAAGATTGTTAAGATGAAAAATCCCCACACTTACCTATAGATTCAATACAATCCCAATCAAAATTGTAGTGGGCTTTTTGCTTTTGAAATTGGTAACTGAATCTGAAATTCATGCGCAGATGCAAAAACACCTAGACTATGAAAAGCAACCTTGAAAAAGAACAAAGCCGGAGGATGAACACTTCCTGATTTCAAGACTCAGTATAAAAGTTCTCTATTCAAGGCAGTGTGGTACTGGCATCAAGCTAGACAAGCAGATCAAAGGGACAGAATAAAGGGTCTATAAATAGAACCACATGGATATGGAAAACTTACTTTTGTAAAAGGTGCAAAAGCAACGCAGTGGGGAAAAGACAGTCTTTTCAACAATTGGTGCTGGGACAAGTGGCTATTCACATGCACCGATAGAAACTGTGATCCATATATTGCACCATCTACCAAAGTCTACTCCAAATCGATCGTAGACCTAAACATAAAACCTAAAGCTGTAAAAACATAGTAGAAAACACAAGAGAGAAAGACATAGGAGAAAATCCTTGTGCCCTTGGCTTAGGCGAAGATTTATTAGATTCTACACCAAAACCACAACCCATAAGTAAACTCACTGATAAACCGGACCTTCTCAAAATTAAAAACTTCTACTCTTCCACAGCCACTGTTGAGAGGATGAAGAGACAAGGCACTGATCGGAAGGAAAATATCTGCAAATCGTATATCAGATAAAGGACCTGTATCCAAAATAGAGAAAATCTCTCAACAGTCAATAACAGATACTCCAATAAATAAATGGGTAAAATATTTGAACAAACGCTTCATCCAAGAAATTATACAAATGGGAAGTAGGCATGTGAAAAGATGATCAACATCCTTGGTCAATAAGGAAATGTAAATTAAAACTACAATGAGATAACACTGTACCTCCCAAGAGAATGGCCCAAATTAAAAATGCTGACCATACTAAGCATTGGCAATCTTCTGGAGGATGGAACCCTCATATATTGCTGGTGGGAATGAAAAATCGTACCACCATTTTGGAACCAGTTTGGCAGTTTCTTACAATATTATTCTTACACCTGCCATATGATCCAGCCATTGAACACCTAAGTATTTACCCTACAGAAAGAAAGCATGTGTCCCTTTGAAGACTTATGCACAAATGTTCATACCAGTTTTATTTAATAGAGCTTCCAGCTGGAAACAACCCACACGTCCATCACCAGGTGAATGGATAAAATAAATTGTGATATAATCATATACTGGAATACTACTCAGCAGTAAAAGAGACATGCAACAAATGGATTAATCTAGAAATAATTAGGCTGAATGAAAGAAGCCAGAAAAAAGAATATATTCTGTACAACTCCATTTATACAAAATTATAAAAAATGAAATTAGTTAATAGTGACAGAAGTCCAGTGGTTGCCTGGCAACAGGGAAAGGTCCAGGAGAGGGAGCTGGAGGCGGGAGGCAGGTGGGTGGGGATATTACAAAGGGGCACAAGGAAGCTCTTTGGGGTGATGGATGTGTTCATTATCTAGACTAATGTTGGTTTCACTATGTACACGTGTCAAAACTTGTTAAAGTATATACTTTAAATGTGTGCAGTGTATTGTTTGTCAACCATACATCAATAAAGCACTTGAAATATATTTTAATTTTTCTAAGTCCTTAATAAAATTAAATTAAGCAGGAGAGCAATTCTCATTAAAATTCTACTGTTACATTAATAGACCCATACTATGTCTTACCATATTGGTCCACACTAAATATGACCAAAATAGAAATCATCATTTACAACGAGGTATATCGAAATACTTGGTGAAAGTGGATGCACATGTCCTTCTAGAACTAAAAATATTATTTCTTGGAAAATCATCATGAAGATAGTTTAGAATATCTAGTTATTTTAGGGAACATGACTGAATATCATAATAATAGGGTTTTCTCTGGAGTAATTATTATTTTTGAAAATACTGAATTCCCGTAACTGACATTTTTAACTAACATTTGGAAACTTTCTGGCATTTAAAAAATTTCAGGACTGGCCCCGAGGCCGTGTGGTTAAGTTCACACGCTCTGCTTCTGTTGCCCAGAATTTCGCCAGTTCAGATCCTGGGCGCGGACACGGCACTGCTCATCAAGCCATGCTGAGGCCGTGTCCCACATGGCACAACCAGAAGGACCTACAACTAGAATATACAACTATGTACTGGGGGGCTTTGGGGAGAAGAAGAAGAAAAAAAGCAGATGGGCAAGAGATGTTAGCTCAGGTGCCAATCTTTAAAAAAAATTCATTATACAATGCATAAAAACATGGGAAGCAGGGAAGAATCCATGTTACAATCACAAATTGCTAGAAAAACCATCTACTCAGCTGTATATTTCAACACTTACCTGAGAGATTCACGAGAATCACTGATTATAGAGTCAGAAAAACATATGTAAATTTATTGCACGTGCATATTAAACATCAAGTTCCTTCTTCACGCTACAGAATTCATTGCTTTTGCGCAAATAAAGCATCTCTAAGAAGGGCCTCAAGGGCTACTGCAAAGCATGTGGCTGCTGATGGACTGAAATTCCACTTATTACACCTCTTCTCCCATGATGGGATCAAAGTACCTTCTCGCCTCTGAGGCGCCTTTGTGAACCTCACAGGAACTATTCCACAACATGCTTTTGTTCAGATCTAGGAACTCACTCGGGCTGGGCCTCATAGCCAAGCAGGGATGTGAAGTGTCGAGGTCTCCTGAGGACGGCTGTCCTTGAATCTGGAGCAGATGGTTCAGCAGTCATGAGGACACAGCTCCTCAGAAGCCGCCACTTTCAGATGCCTGATAGGAGCTCGGTCAGTGGCATGAAGAGCTGCACAGGGAGAGACAGATCCAGCAATCACTATGCTTTCCTGGAGTAACAGTGTGCCCTGCACCATGCTAGGCACTGGGATAGTGACAAGGACACTGATACGATTGGGAACCCACACATAAACCCATATGCAGACTATAGCCAAAACTATAACAAAATCAAGGATCAGCAAATTACTATCTTTCCAGTGATTATAGACCACGGAAAAAGAGGAAAAGTACACTCAAAACACACGTTTTGGATATTCATTTCTACTCTAAAAAGTCCCCAAAACAATAGCCATTTATCTTGTCTCAGGTTCTGTGGGTTGACTGGGCTCGGCTGGGTGTTTTTCTGCTCCACGTGGTGTCTGTCACCTGGGGCTGCAGTTCTCTCCAGGCACCTCTCAGCTGGGACATCCAAGAGAGCTCACTCACATGGATGATTAGTGCTGGTTGTTGCCTGGCGCTGCTCACCAAGCACCTTGATTCTCCTCCACAGAGCCCTTCTTGTGTAGAGTTGCCAGACAAAATCAGGACACCCAGTTAAATTTGAATTCCAGACAACCAACCAATAATTTTTAGTGGTAGTATGTCACATGCAATGTGACTTTATTTGAAATGGAAATTCAACTTGGTCTCCTTTATTTTATTTGCTAAATCTTGACAACCTGGGGGAGGAGACTGTGAATCTGTAAGTTTAACAACCATCTGAAATGACAACCCCAATGGGGCAAGTCTGAGGAAAATGAGAAGATCAGATTGGCAATAAAGACAAAACTGGCAATACCGCGCCTTGGTCGGATGAAGGGGAAATGGACGCTGGCATACACATTGGTGTCAAATGGGCATATCCATTTTCCGGGGCCCATATTATTATGGCTTAATAACTGGAATGGTCTTTGATACAGATGTCCTACTTCCACCCACAAGGGAATTTCAGAAGCGGGTTTAGACAATGATACCGAGGTGATTCTTGCCTGCCATCCAGTTAGGGGACCTGGCTATGGGGGCAGGTCAGGAGCCATGTTAAGTGTCTTGCTCCAGAGAGGATATGCAGCTAACACTTACGGAGCAGATGGGTAGCCAACCCCAGCGGAACATTCTTCATGTTAGTGGCTGGATTTATTCCGCAAGACAACCCTGCTGATGAGGGATCACTATCCTCTCTTCATGGATGTATGTGACTCCAAAGTTCATGCTCCTGAGCACAGAGTCAGATAGCAAAGAGTTTGCTCCCTATGTCCACTACTAGAGCCGGGGATGGGACCTGACATCCTGCGCACCATTAGATACTAGTGGCAGAGCTTTAGCAAAGGTATCAGGACACCTAAGGTGCTTAATCTCGGTTCTCCCTGTGTTTACCTCCCTGCACCAGGGAGCCAGGCCTGGTGCCCGTTCCTCTTGCCTCCAGTTGGGTTTATGAGGGGGCTGGAAGCAGAGGCTCTCTGAAGCCCGGGTTTCCTCCATCCTTGGTAAACACTTAAACTTACAGTAAAGGTTGGGCTGTCTGTACCTGGTAGTGAGGGGAGGGCTTCCGAGGACACAGAGAAGGAGAGAAAGGGAGATTTCTCCCACGGAGAAATGAGGTCAGAGATCTGTATGTCCCTACAGGAGTAGAGATCCAGCACTGCTCCATATCAGTGCTTGTGGTGGTTCTGTGGATGGTCCATCGAGGCTGGGCAACCAGCAGTGAGACAGATTTTCCCATTTGGATCAAGGTGTCAGGGGGCCTGAAGACACTGAGTCAGCTGTGTTAATGGTCGGCTCAACCCTAAGCAATGTGGACAGATGAGTGATGACGGCAGAGGCCTTGACTGGCTGCATCAGGAGGACAAGCTCCCACAAATGGGACTGCTTTGTCACAGAGCATTAACATTTAACATTTTAAATACTTACTGTCTAGTTGACTTTACAATCTTTTTGTTAGTGTAAAGCTCAAAGAATTACAAGACAAGAGCACCTGTTTCTGCAGATCTGAGTACATACTGGGTTTTAATTTGGTAGTATTTGCTAATCTGATATCCTGGTACTATAACGTTAGATTATTTTTCGTTTTTCCCTGTAAATGGCATATTTCATATTTGTGCCCCAGAATAAATCCTGGAATAATTCCAGAGTTTGAAAAGGAAACCTGATCAGCAACTATGTGTTTATGCTGCATCTTCTTTAAGTGGAAAACTGGGGCTATGAGAACTCCCTACACTGCTGGGGGACAATTAATTGGCACAACTGACTTACAGAGACATTTGGAAGCATCTATGGGAGAAGAATGTGAGGTCCCCATCATCTGCTGCACTCTTAGGTCTGCCATGCAGAGAGTCTTGAGCACCTGTGCCCCAGGAAATGTCTGCAAGAATGGTCACAGCAGCATGGTAGTCCTATCAAAACAGCCCTACGGTCACCTTGTTAGGGAAGTTGCAGCAAAGCTATTTTCGGAGGGAAAATGTTGCACACGGACACTTACTCCATGATCTTACATATATTTTTATAGATGAAAGATGCAAATAATTATGTATGTGCATTATTCTCTCGCAACAACTCTGTGTGAGGATGGCACCAAAATTCCTATGCAACAGATGGCAAACTCAGACTCACTGATGGAAAATCAATCTTCCAGAGTCATCGATTAAGAAGCAGGAATGGTGTTTGACCTCTTCCCCTCCCCCAAAGGACGCTCAGCTGTCTTGATAGAATGTGACCTTCTAGAGCTGGAAAACTTATAGTTTTACACATTTCTCGTATTGTGCCCATGTGTGTATCATCCCTGGCCCCTCTCTTTGAAGAAACTGATGGTGCAGATAAATCCCCATGGAGCATGGTCCTGTAGGGGGTTATGGGTTGTGTCAGGGTCAAGGGCCTGTGATTCCTGCCTCCTCTTTATCTGCACTTTCTCTTCATTTGGGGGCTCAGTGGGAAGCTGCTCTTCCAATATCCATCTAGAAGATAAATAAGGAGACATAAAGTGATGGCGAATTACAGGAAATGGTTGATGATCTTTTTCTTTCACCCCAGATTCCTTGGAAAGCCCATCCTGCAACAGAGAAATGGCCCCAAAGCTTCACTTATTATGTAAGTGTGAGCACATGCTACTTCTTACTGCCACATTTCCAGGTGGTCTCTATTGCAGTTATGCTGTTTGGTTTAGGTAATAGCCGTCACTCTCTGGGAAGGAGGAGAAAAGTAGGCCAGGCCTAACATGTGTTGAATTCCTACCACATGCCATCTCCTTTGTAGAGGGTTTCTCATTTACCCTTCCTTATGGTTCTGTAAGGAGGGCATCATGGGTCCCCTTTTACAGATGACAAAGGGAAGGCTAACAGAGCCTGAGTGAGTATTCCAATATCATACACCACAGCAAGGGCAGGGATGGAGTTCCAGATTTTGCCCTCATCACAATATTCCATGCATTCTCATCAGAAGCCATATCACCCCCAACAGTTGGAAATTGGTGTTTGAGTGTAGGGTGGAGGTATCCATTACAACAACTAGTGGCACTACAAAGGACCACGGTACATCCACAGTTAACACTTCAGCTGCACTATTAAAATTTCGCATTCTAGACAAAAGGAGTTGATAAGGAAGAACATCTAAAAACCCTCCAAAGCGGGGTGATAATGAAAGAAGGTTCAGGACTATTTCATATACCAGTGACCTGTTCTGTAGATGGCTGGCCACCAGGGCTTGGAGACTGGTCATTTTATGCTCTGCCATGGGTGCTCACTCAACAACCTCTCTTGGTGATGAGGATGAGGATGATGGTGATAGTGGTAACTGAAGTGTAATTCTCCACATACGACCAAGACACCTGGGTATGGGGACCACGTGAATTTACTGTTTTTTAAGGTGGCAGACAGGGGCCAAGCCTGAAGATCAAGTGTTTCTTCTGGGAAAGATAATCTGCAGGGCGGGATATCAGTGCTGGCAAAACTCATGTAAGCATGTGGTACTCTTAATTTTATCTCCCCTTAATCTTAACATGTATTTGACTGACCTATTATTAAATCCATAGTCTACATCAAGGTACAGTCAGGGGAACTGCTCCGTGAATGTCTGCTCTGTAGTGAAACCTGGAATTACTCTAAAGATTTCCCCATTGTGTCCTGAAGCCCCCAGGTGTCCAGTTGTCCTAATCTTATTTTGGCACTGACACTTGATGCCGCCCAGGCCATTGGTTATTTTTTTATAGTGAGCTGTAGCACTTTTAAATTCTGATACTGAAAATTTTATAATGCTGTGAATGCCAATTGCTTATTCTCACTGCCTGCTGCCCCATTTGGGACTCTGAGAGCTGTAGAGAGGAGCTGGCTGTCAGGATAGAGCTGAACAGGTTTCCAAAAGTGTTGGAAAGGTTGGAAACCCACAGGTCCTTACTACAGCTCTAGAAGAACGCTTCCTCTGTAGTTCTGAAATAGTCCCAATCCTCATTCCTAACATAAACATTGGCAGAGAGCACTGGGCTATTGCACAGCCTCTAGGACTTAAATCAAGGAAATAGAACCATTGTCTCTGCTGAGGAGAAAGAGGGATGTGGGATACGTAGGGTCTGAAACTGTGTGTGAATGGGTAGCATCTTAAGGACTGGAGGAATCAATCACTGGCTAAGGACCTGGGCACAGAAGTGAGGCAGATCTGGATTTGAGCCCTGTTTTCATTACCTTCTAGCACATTGGTACCCAAGTTTTCTCACTATAAGCTCTTATGAACAAAAATATGTAGAACCTTTGTCTCTGTGTAACTGGTCTGGTTGTTCTCATTGGTTACATCTATAGCTGCCTTTGTCCAGAACAGCAATCTCTGTCTCTCTCACTGAGGATATGCACAGTCTCTCAACTTTGCCTTGCTCTCCTCCCAACCATTCTCCATTATGAAGTCACCAGGCACTCACAGGTGGATTGTGTTTTTCTCCTATTGAATAAAACCCATCACACAAAAAATCAACTTCAAAGTCATGTTGTGACCTCATGAAATGAGATAAAAAAAAACAATATCACGATGAATACAGTAAAGTTGCAGGGTGAAAATTCAATATACAGAAATCAGTTGTGCTTCTCTACTCTAAAAATGATATCTAAGAATTATAGAAAGAAAACAATCCCGTTTACATTTGCATCAAAACCATAAACTACTTACAAATCTATTTAACAAATGAGGTGGAAGATCTAGACACTGAAAACTATAAGACCATGACAAAAGAAACAGAAGAAGACACAAATAAATGGAAAGATATACCATGTTCATGGATGGGAAGAAATAATATTCTAAAAATATCTATAGTAACCCCCCAAATCTAAGAAGTCAGTGTAATCTCTATCAAAATATCAATGACATTATTCACAGAAATAGAAAAAACAATCCTAAAATTCATATGGAACCACAAAAAAACTGAAATAGTCAAAGTAATTTGACAAAGTAGATGAAAGCTAGAGACGTCACACTTCCTGATTTCAAAGTATATTACAACTTCAGAGTAATCAAAACAATAAGGTACTGACATAAAAACATACACATAGACTAATGCAACAAAACAGAAACCCAGAAATAAGCCCATGCATATACGTGATTTCGTGCTATCCTCTTTTGAAGATGAGACCAGTACGGAGGAAGGTACTTAACCCGTTCTTGGGGCCATTTTCATGTAAGGAAGTCTGGCAGCAGGCTGATCCTAGACTGTGGTAGCCACTTAAGGCTGAGGACCAAGATAGAATAACTGTGGTGTGGCTATTTATGCTTGTACGTTGCACTATCACAAACACCTGGGATTGGTACAGGGGAAAGCTTCTCATGTTTGATGTTTTCAACCATTTTCTTCACATGCTCAGTTCAGTCCTCAATATACTATACGATGTGTACATCATACTTTCAGGAGTAGAAAGCGAATTTCCTTTCCATTGTGGACATTCATCTCTGCACTTTAAACTAACACCCTGTGCTCATCCCCTCTGCCAAACCAGATCTTTTCTCAGCACCGGAAAATAAAATGTCTCAATGGGAGGGCAAGGACTTTTTTGGATCCAGCCATATTTGTTTTGAGAAAGTAATGGACATCTTTTCTTTTTTGTTTTTAAACTCATTTTTAAAGATTGGCACCTGAGCTAACAACTGTTACCAATCTTCTTCTTTTTTTTCTGCTTCTTCTCCACAAATCCCCCCAGAACATAGTTGTACATTTTACTTGTGGGTCCTTCTAGTTGTGGCATGTGGGAGTGAAAGGAGCAGTGAGGTTATTCAAAGAAATAATATCTGAGAACTTCCCAAGCCTGGGGAAAGAACTGGACATGCAAGTACTTGAAGCTAATATAACTCCTAATTACATCAGTGCAAAAAGACCTTCTCCAAGGTATATAATATTAAAACTGTCAAAAGTCAATGACAAAGAAAAACTATCGAGTACAGCAAGACGGAAGAACATAACCTACAAAGGAACTCCCATCTGGCTTTCAGGAATTTCTCAGCAGAAACCCTATAACCTAGCAGAGAGTTGAATGATATCTTTCAAAGTACTAAAAGAGAAGGACTATCTGCAAAGAATACCCTACCCTTCAGATATGATGGAGAAATAAAAGTTTTCCCAGACAAACAAAGCAGAGGATGTTCATTGCCACTAGACCTGCCCTGCAGGAAACATTGACGAGAGCCCTTCTATCTGAAACTAAAAAGCAGAGGTTTACAAAACCTTGAGCAAGGAGATAAATAGTATCAGAAAATTTAAGCTCTATATCAAAATAGGCTAGCAAACAATTAATTATAACATAAAAGATAAAGGGAACGAAAGCATCAAGAATAGCTATAACCAATGCCATTAACTCACAAACACACAACAGAAAAAACAAGAATTTGTGACAACAAAAACATAGAAGGGGAAGAGGAAAGGCACAGAAAGTGCATAGCCTAACAGAAATAACAGGCTATCAGAAAAAAGACTATCTTGTCTGTAAGATCTTTTATGCAAACCTCATGGTAACCACAAAACAAAAAATCAGAGCAGAGTCACAAAGCACAAATAAGGAGACAATAGGGAAATCATCACAGAAAACCACCAAACTGAAATGGCATACAAAAATAGAAGGAAAACCAAACAATGGAAATACAGAACAATCAGAAAACAAAAGCTAAAATTGCAGTATTTAGTTGTCATATGTCAATCACCACCCTAAATGTAAATGGGTTTAATTCACTAATTGAAAAGCACAAAATGTCTGGATGGTTTAAAAATCAAGACTGAAAAATATGCTGCCACCAGGAAGCACATCTCAGCTCTAAAGATAAACATAGGCTCAGAGTGAAGGGATGGAAGACTATGCTCCAAGATAATGGCAAGCAAAAGAAAGCAGGTGCCACTGTCCTTGCACCAGAAAAAACAGACTTCAAGATAAAAATGATAACAAGTGACACTGATGGGCATTATGTAGTGATAAAAGAGACATTCCAAGAAGTCAACACATGTTAATATTTATGCACCTAACACAGGAGCAACAAGATATCTAAAGCAAGTGTAACAGAACTAAAGGGAGAAATTCACAGCAACACAATAATCGTAGGGGACTTCAACACTCCACTTAAGTCAGTGGATAGATCAACCAGACAGACAGTCAACAAAGAAACTGTGGACTTAATGAAACACTAGACCAGATGAACTTAATAGGTGTGTATAGAACATTTTATCCAAAGACTGCAGAATACACATTCTTCTCATTCTGCAAATGAAACATTCTCAAGGACAGATCATATGTTGGGAAACAAAATAAACCTCGATAAATTCAGAAGATTGAAATCATATCAAGCAGCTTTTCTAATCATAATGGTATGAAATGAGAAATCAATTACAAGAAAAAAGCTGGGAAAGTCACAAACATGTTGAGACTAAAAATCTGGTACCGAACAACCACTAGATACGTGAAGAAATCAAAGGAGAAATCAAAAAATACCTAGAGACTAAGGAAAATGAAAACACAACATACCAACTTTTATGGGATACAGCAAACGCGGTACTAAGAGGGAAATTTGAAGAAATACAGGCCTACCTGAAGAAGCAAGAAAACTCTCAAATAAGTAATCTTAAACAACACCTAAAGGAACTACAAAAAGAACAAAGGCCAAAGTCAGTAGACGTAGGGAAATAATAAAAATCAGAGCAGAAAGAAATAGAGAATAAAAGAACAATCAAATAGGTGAATGAATCTCAGAGCTGGTTCTTTGAGAAGATAAACAAAACTGACAAGTGCTTAGGCAGATTGATGATGAAAAGAAGAAGATTCAAATAAAGAAAATCAGAAATGAAAGAGGAGAAATTACAATGGATACCACAGGAATACAAAGGATTATAAGAGAATACTATGAAAAGCTATATGAAAACAAATTGGATAACCTAAAAAATTGGATAAATTCTTATCATTCAACTTCCCAAAACTGAATCAGGAAGAAACAGAGAATCTGAAAAGCACAACCACAAGTAAAGAATCGAAACGGTAATAAAAACCTCCCAGAAAACGAAAGTCCAGGACCAGATATCTTGTCTGGAGAATTCTGCCAAACATCCAAAGAAGATTTAATTCCTATCCTTCTCAAACTATTCCAAAATATTGAAGAGGATGGGATGCTTCCTCACACATTCTGTGAAGCCAACATTACCCTGATATACAGACCAGAGAAGGACAACACAAAAATGAAAATTAAAGGCCAATATTGCTGTTGAACATAGATGCAAAAATCCCCAACAAAATATTAGCAAATCGAATGCAACAATACATTAAAAGGGTCATGCACCATGATCAAGTGGGATTGATTCCAGGCTGCAGGGATTCTTCAACAACTGCAAATCCATGTGAGACACCACCTTAACGAAATGAGGAATAAAAATCACATGATAATCCTAAAAGGTGCACAGAAAGCGTTTGATAAGAGCCAACATCCATTTATGATAAAAACCTTCGAAAAAATGAATATAGAAGAAATGACCGCAACATAATAAAGGCCACACATGACAAACCCACAGCCAACATCATGCTCAACAGTCAAACACTGAAAGCTATTTCTCTGAGAACAGGGACAAGACAAGGATGCCCACTCTTGCCACTCTCATTCAACACAGTACTGGAAGTTTTAGCCTGAGCAATTAGGCAAGAAAGGAAATAAAAGAGATCCAAATAGGAAAGACAGAAGTAAAACTGTCACTCTTTGCCCATGACATGATTCTATATGTAGAAAACACTGAACAATCCACCAAAAACGCATTAGAAATAATCAATGAATACAGTAATGCTGCAGGTACAAAATCAACATACAGAAATCACTTGCATTTCTATACACCAACAAGGAACCAGCAGAAAGAGAAACCAAGAATACAGTCTCCTTTACAACTGCAACAAAAAGAATAGAACACCTAGGAGTAAACTTAACCGAGGGGGTGAAAGACCCCTACACAGAAAAGTATAAGACATTACTGAAAGAAATCAAAGAAGACATAAACAAATGGAAAGATATTCCATACCCATGGAAAAGAAGAATAAGCATAGTTAAAATGTCCATATTACCTAGAGCAATCTGCAGATTCACCGCAATCCTAATCAGAATCCCAATGACATTCTTCACCAAAATAGAACAAGGAATCCTAAAATTGATGTGGAACAAAAACCCCGAATAGCCAAAGGAATCCTGAGAAAAAAGAACAAAGCTGGAGGTATCACACTCCCTGACTTCAAAAAATACTACAAAGCTATAGAAATCAAAACAGCATGATCCTGGCAGAAAAAGAGACACACAGATCAATGGAACAGAATTGAAAGCCCAGAAATGAACCCACATGTCTACGGACAGCCAATCTTTGACAAAGGAGCCAAGACCATATAACGGAGAAAGGAAGGTGTCTTCAATAAACGGTGTTGGGAAAACTGGACCGACACATGCAAAAGAGTGAAAGTAGACCATCAGCTTACACCACACACAGAAAATAACTTGAAATGGATTAAACACTTGAGTGTGAGACCTGAAACCATAAAACTCCCAGAAGAAAATATAGGCGATACACTCTTTGACATCGATCTTAGCAGTACCTTTTAGAATATGACGTCTGACCAGGTAAGGGAAACAAAAGAAAACATAAACAAATGGAACTGCATCAGATTAAAAAGTTTTTGCAAAGCAAAAGAAACCATGAACAAAATGAAAAGACAATCCACCAACTGGGAGAAAATATTTGCAAATCATATATCCAACAAGGGGTTAATTTCCAAAATATATGAAGGACACATACAACTCAACAACAAAAAACAACAACCAAATTAAAAAAGGGCCAGAGAGACATTTTCCAAAGAACATATTCAGATGGCGAAGAGGCATATGAAAAGATGTTCAACATCACTAATTATTAGGGAAACTACAATGAGATCACTTCACACCCCTCAGAATGGCTACAATTAACAAGACAAGAAGTAACAAGTGTTGGAGAGGATGTGGTGAAAAGGGAACCCTCATACACTGCTGGGGGGAGTGTAAGTTGGTGCAGCCACTATGGAAAACAGTATGGAGATTTCTCAAAACATTAAAAATAGAAATACTGTGTGATCCAGCTATTCCAGTACTGGGTACTTATCCAAAGAACATGAAATCAATACTTCAGAAAGATATATGCACCCTGAAGCTCATTGGAGCGTTATTCACAATAGCCAAGACGTAGAAGCAATCCAAGTGCCCATCAGCAGATGAATGGATCAAGATGCGGCAGATATACAGACAACGGAATAGTATTCAGTCATAAATAACCAAAATCTTGCCATTTGCGACAGCATGGATGGACCTTGAGGATATTATGCTGAGTGAAATAAGTCAGACAGAGAAAGACAAGTACCATATGATTTCGCTCATATTTGGAAGATAAACAGACACACAGATAAGGAGAATAGACTAGTAGTTACCAGAGGAGAAGGGGTTTGGGGGTAGGCAAAAGGGGCAGAGGGGCACATATGTATGGTGGCAGATGAAAACTGGACTGCTAGTGGTGAACACGGAGATGTACACCTGAAATTTACACAATGTTTTAAGCCAATATCACCCCAATAAAATACTTTTTTTTAAAAGTTAACTATGTTTGTCAGTGTTTTGTGCGATTGCTGCTTCTTTGCATTTTTCTCTCCCTCTTTTGAATGTCTTTTCCAAATTGTCTAAACTGAGTGAGAATTCCTATTATGGTCATAAGCAAAGCCCATAAAAGTATGTCCAATAATTAAGGGAAGGCTGGGTGAAGCATTAGGAAGAGTAAAGGCTTTGAGTTCAGAAGACGTGGGTTCCAGTTTGGGCTCAACAAGTGAATAGGAGCATGACATGTGGCAGTGTGGGACATTAAGGACTCTGAGCCCCAGGATTTCCATTCAGGGAGTGAGGACTCTCCCTCATAGAGTTCTTGTCAAGATTTATTGAAATCACAAGGCAGTGAAGGTCACACAGGTGCTATAGGCTCAGCCGTGCCCGGGATCTGAGGCTCAAGCTTCCTCAGCTGTAAAGAAGAAAATACCATGTGGACTTGGTAGTTATGTCAAAGGGATTAAATGTTATTGTGTAGTTGAAAAGTTAAGCCATGTCATATCATGCACTCAATTAATGAGAATATAAAGAATGACGATACGTCACCAGAGATCAACGGAAATTTTTGCTTCCTTCTTGAATTTTTTTACTATTTTCAAAATTCACTTAAATATTTTGAAATATAGTTAAAGGTATTTCACAAAGCAAATTGTATAACAGCTTTCAAACTTGCAATTCTACCTCTCGAAGTTTCTTTTCGTCTTTACCACGTAAAAGCATGTCTGTTAAAAATCACTGACGGTCAGGACGGAACTCTCATGGGATCCTTTAGAGGAGGAAGCATCAATCCACAGCCTCCACAGCTTCTTTAAAGCACGTTTCCCAGTTGTCTGTAAACCCACTCTGCAGTTCCACTGCTGAACAGCCCTGTGTCCTGAGCATCACCCTCAAAAGTGGAAGAGGCGAATCTGAGGGAAATCTTCAGATAAGATATTTGAAAACTTCAGAGTCTTCAGTGCACTGTGTGAAGCTACAGGCAATGAGAAATTTTGAGCTCACAGTCTTTGGTCCCCTTTCTCATGAAAAGTGCATCTGGAGAGGGTAAAGTCATTGGAGTTACTGGATGCCTAATGATAATCAAACCAGTAGGGTGTGTCTGAAACTTCTCACAGGGAGTGGAGTTTCAACTGAGATCTGAGGCTAAGGAGGCTTTAGGCAGCAGAAGACGAAAGGGTGGAGACCAGCCCAGAGATAAGAGGAAGGAAACACCTTATAACCCGGTTCACCCCTTGGGAAATCCAGTGTAGAGAGCTCTTATCCAGAAGTTTGGCATGCTGGGAAAAACTGTGACACTTAACAGGACAATTACAGAAAGTTCCTGAACTCCTTCTGCCCTCCTGGCTCCCAGCTCTGGCCTGTAATCTCCACCAGCACTCTAAGAGGAGTGTGATCTTATTACTAGGGTTTCTGTCTGTGAAACCATAGAGAAGAAGAAAATTGTTAGGGAAAGAAATTTGAGCGTTTTTTATTTTACATGTTCTTTCACCACTCACTATGCAAAATAACTTTTAAAAGATTTTTCTTACCTTTTAGCAAATAATACTTTTCACTGGAGAAAAGTCAGAAATTAGAGTTCTGTGCCGTCTAGTGAACATATCCAGACTGGCAGCTGGGATGTCACTTAGCAGGATGCTTTGGAAGGAGGGACCAAGGTCCCCATCAGAGGAAACTTTCTGGAAGATTTTGTGGCAAATGAAGCCTTAAAGGTGAGTTAGAGCCCACGTACATTTAAACCTAGTGGGAAGAACTTCTTTTCAGCCCCTCCCTCCCAACTATGACCAGAAACCTATATGACTGTGATTGAGAGAGAAAAGCAATGTGAAAACTATGTAGCTATAGATATATACAGTTAAGCTGCATACACACATATCGTGTTTGTCACGAAACTCCCAACCATGCGTATACTACAATGGTATAAAATTTTACAGCAGTTATTTTTCTGATTTCAAAGTAATACATTTATTTCAAAAACTAATGCAGTGTAAGAATGCCTATTTATTAGACATAATATTTTTGTGTGTTTTTTAATCTGGTTGCATAGCAAGATGTACATCCTTGGTAATTTAGTCTATAGTCCCCAGATATACATCTCTGTGTACAGTAGTATATAAGTAGTTTTACATGAACGTACACATTCTTCCAAATTTTGCTCACAATATGTATATTCTGTTCTTCATATGTTATATACATATGTTTATGTATATGCAAATATATATATATTCATCCATGTCTATATAATTGTTTTTGTACTTTAATATTTGTATGTTTGTCATGTGTAGTTCTTATTTGAATTAATTCAATAAACTTTGAATGGCACTCTTTTACTAATCAGATTTATTCATATAAGAGAATATTATTTGCCTATAAAATACGTTCCAGTAGCTTTTCAATAATTTGCATTTCTTGATATGTGAGATTTTTGTTTGAGATAGACAGGGTTTTTTAAACTTCCCTTTGCTTTCTCTAATTAAGTTTGTAACGTCATTAAGTTTTTCTTGGGATACGTAGGTAGTTCTTAATTCCCCTGGTGACTATGCCATGCTGATAGGGTACTCAAGCAACCCTCTCCCACATGCCTTGGTCCTGGTGATGAGGGTGGAGATGAAATCTCATCCCTTAGGCCTGGAGGCCTAGAGATAGGGCCACAAGGATTGAACTGTCCTGGGGGAGATGTGTGGGGCCTAGGCAGAAGCAGAGGAAAAGTAACCTCCATGGAGGAAACGAAATGATCATTTACAGGATCATTTTAAACTAGAGGCACTTTTCCTGGTGTCTCCTATAAGCAAGCAGGTATTCAATTCTTTTCCCCATTATTCTCAAATGCGGAATTAGCTCTAAAGCTTCTTCCCATTGTGCTCTGAAGCCTTCAAGGCTTTGAATCTAGAATTCCCAGCAGACTCATATTTGATGTAATCCTTTGTATTCCTTGTTTTTTTTTTTTTTCTGTCTTGGCTGTATTATTTTTAAGTAAAGAAAATCCATGAAAATTAAAGCAATTTCCATACCGTCAAAAGAAAAATATCAGAAATTTGAAAATCTGGGAGTAAATATTCGCAAACAATATTCCAGAATTTGTGCTAATGTGCAAGAACCTAAAGGACTTTTGTTAATCAGTAGAGAAGGGGACAAAAGATAACAACAAATAATTCACCTAAAGAGCAAACTGCCTTGCCAGTAAACATCTGGAAAGATGCCAAACAGCACAAATTGAAGAAATGAAAATCTGGATGTCACAATAAGTGAAAAAATCAATTTGCAGGAAATTATTTATGTGATTGCAAATTTTAAAAAGATCATATCTATAACTACATGACTAGCTAAATATTTTAAGTAGGTATATGCATTACCTAAAGAGAAACACATCTGCCATATGTGCACCCATCTACTTACATTGGATATCTTGGATATCTGTGAGTCATGGTGGGGGGATCGTACAGATGGAAGGTGCAGAATGATTTCATTGTCTAAGTATATGTTTTTAATGTTTAACATTTTGCAATTAGGCAAGTGTGTTGAGAGAAACAGTTGCAAATATCTAATTACCAATTGACAATAAAGTTCACATATATGTACTGATGAGGATTTTTAGGCTGCTTAATTTTAAAACGGTTTATGATGAGGATTTTTAGGCTGGTTACTTTTAAAACTACAGATAAGAAGCAGGCTCCGAGGAGTGGAATTTGCTTGCCCTTTGATCAGAGACAGTTGCATTTGGGAAGGAAATCTCCATGCCTCCCACTCTGCACCAGGAGGAAGGGGGGGTGGCCTTATCTCTGGAAACTCTTAATGGGGAAGGCAAGAACTTAAGTTGTTTACTGTCTGGCAACCTCATGTAACTGACCCCCCACCCCAAAATCCTCCTTTGTCTTTAGTTGAAGATAATATTTGAGCGGAGACTTCTGCCATTTACACAATCCGGTTTGATTCTTATCTAAAAGTTGTGGGACCGCCCAATGGCCGGACCCTACCGGCACTGGTACCATTTTAACTTTTTTTCTTTGTCTCATAAAGAGATGACTCACATACCTATGCCTTAAATTTAGCCCTAACCCTCAACTCGGGGCAGCAGCAGGAGCTCTGCCTGCCCATGGGTCCTGTCCCCATGCCAGCGGGGGCAGCAGAAGCGGCGGCAGCAGAAGCTCTGACTGCCCATGGGTCCTGTCCCCATGCTATTCTATACTATTCTCTCAATAAAAGAGCACTACTGCCAGACCTTGAGAGTCCAAGAAATCTTTCTTTCGACTCCTCGGCTCACCGACCCCGCATCATGTACCATGTTATAAAAATGTTCACATGATACGGTTTTATAAAAACTTTAAAAATTCAACTTTGGCTTGACAGTTTCTGTGCGTATGTGTGTACATTTCTGTTTTAAACTTCCCTCACCCCATATGTTCACATGTCATTCTTCTATACCTCTCTCAGAGGCTGGCCTTCCTCTCTCAGGGCACAGAGATCCAGGAAGGGATTGTGGATAACGAGTGGAAAATTCCAGAAAGTAGTGGAAAATTCCAGGAAGTTCTTGCTGATGCACTGGCATACAGGCTGTTGCCTCCTTCCCTCTTCTTTGCAGAACCCTCTGGACTTTCAGAGCTGCAGTGCTGGCTCTGACCACTAAGGTGCATCTGTTTACATTCTCTATATGTTTTTAAAATGAAAAATATAATTTTTCTACTTTTATTACAGTGACCCACCAAACCCTTGTTCTTTTCTTTATATTTTCCAGGTCTGTGTTTTTTCTTTGTTTTGGTATTATCTCTCTCTGGGATGGGCTGGAGGTAATTCCAGCAAAGTGACTATTTTCAGAACATTCTGTTACTTTGCCCTAACAAGAAAATGCCATATATTGCAGCAAGAAATTAGTAAAGCTAGGCATGGAGAGGTCATCGCCACTCCATGGAGGTCTATTTCAGTCTCTGTTTTTCCAGGTAGCATCTGAATGACTCCAGACAAGCTGCAGCACCTCATTAAACCTCAGCAACCTTGGAAAGCTGGTGATTCTGACTTCAGAGTTCCCCTGGGAAGAACACATGAAAGAATAGATGCAATGTAGCAAGTACAGAGCCTGGCCTGAGCTGGCACTCAGAGTGCTCTGGGTTTGCAGAGTGAAGGAACACAATGCAATGCAGCTGACACAGAGACTAGCACACAGAGTTCCCTGAGTTTGTAGCTCCAAGTACCTGGATCCCAGGCCTCCTGACTCCAGTTGGCCTCCTCTGTAGGGGTGGCGCAGTTGGAAACAATTTCCTGGGAGGTACGCTGGTAGCAAACTCAAGGGGCAATAGCCATAGGAGGTTAAGGTTCTTCTGGCCTCCAGGGCTGTCTTCTCTCTGCCTCCGAGGAAGAGACTTCCTGTAAGGACTCCATCTTGTTTGTGTGGCCCTGACCAAAGAGGTTTGGGGCACGTTCTCACCTTCTTCGGAAGCCGTCCCTGATCTTCCCCAAACGTCCAGCTCCAGACACCACAGATTCTCTTCACAAGCAGCTTGTGAGGACATTGGTGACAAGTCTCAGGCTTCAGGCCACACCATGGGTGAGTTGGTCAGCATGAGGCCTTGGCCTCAGAACCCCACAGGGCAGGAGGGGTTCTGGGTCCCCTTCCCTACCTCAAGCCACAGGACACTCAGCCAACCCCCCTTTAGAGGAGGGGTGGTGAGGGCCCGGGCTGACTATTTTCCAGTCTCCTGAGGAAATGGGCCAAGTGGCCCCTGACACTCCTATCCTGGTTCTACACAGAAAACCTCCCCTCTTATGGAAGTGGTCATGGCTGAGGTAAAATTTTTTCCCTGGTTGAGGGGAAAGGCCTGAGCTGTGTGGTCGTCTCAGGTCCATGGTTTGGAGAGTGGGGAGAGTCACTCAGGTGGAGGTGGGTGTCGGGATGTGGATTGGTATAAATTAACATTCTTTGGATTCATGCTAGAGGTGGGCAAGGGCCACCCTTACTCTTGAATCTTGTATCAATTATTCAAGGTAAATTATATTACCCCTCATAGAAAGTTCCGGAGGCTTGCTTTATGCCAAGCTTTATCCCAGCTTATTACTTATTCTAGAATGTTCCATGTGTAGTTATGTGCATTGCTGTATGTCAATTAAGTAAATTTGTTAATTTACTTCAATCACATTTTTAAATCTTCTCCATCTAGCTGAATTCTTGTCTGTCCTTTTATGTGTCACTTAACGAGGTGTATTAAAATTTCACATTGTGACATGGATTGAACCATTTCTCAATTTCCTTCTGTCAGTTTTTGCTCTGCATATTTTAGCTATATGTTAAGATGTGTATACAAAATTTGAATTTTTAATTAATCTCTTCTTATTGCATCGAACCTTTCATCATAATGAAATTTCCCTCTTTTCTCTAGTAATGTTTTCCATTTAAAGAAGTGTACTTTTACTAATATGGTTATACCAGCTTTCAGTAGGTTAGTGTGTAAATGGTACACATTTTACCAATTTTTTTCCTTTCAAAATTTTAGATCCCTAAATTTTGTTTATGTCTCTTCTAAGGAGCATTTGATGGAATGTTCAGTTTGACAATATCTGTTTTTCTGTTTCGAATATTTAGTATGAAACTTTTGATGTAAATACAGATATAATTAGGTTTATATATACCACATTACACTTATTTTTGCCTGTTCTAAGTTCCTTTTCCCTCTGCTTTCCTTTGAAATCATTATTTTTAACTATTAAACTATCTCATTTTGTTAGATAGTTAAATATTCTTTTGCCATTCTTGTCGTGTTTACCTTTAAGGTTACAATGTACGTTTTAGACTTTTCACAGTCTGATGTAAGTTAGGTCTTTCAAGGTCCTCAGATAATGAAGGGACCTTGCAACACTTTGATTCCATTTACCCGCTCCCAATCTATTGTCATGCATTTTAATTCTATGTATATTTCAACCTCCAAAAGAACTTATTATCATTGTGCTATATAGCCAATACATATTTAGATTTTCCTACATATTCACAAATGTCATTAGTCTTTCTTTCCTGCACCTATGTGCTTGCATCTGGGACCATATTTCTTCTACCTGAAGAAGAACCTTTAATATTTCTTTTAGTTTGAGTTTTCTCATCACAAATTTCCCCAGTTTTTGCCAGATTAACATCATTATAAAAGGCATGTCTTTTCTTTAGGAATGTTTTCCCTTAAAGCATACTTTTTCTCCTATCAATATTGTTAGACTGACTTGATATCTTCTTACTTTTGGAAACTTCTCAACCAAGATCTCTTCAAATCCCACTTCTCCACTATTCTCTCTCATTCTTTCCGGGACTCAAATTAACCATGTGTTAGACATGTTCATTATGTCTCCTTTAATTCTCTCCCTCTCTCTTTTCATATTCTCCATATTCTGTTTCTCCAGGCTTCATTCCAGATATTTTCATCAGACTTCTCTCTCATTTCTATAATCCTTCCTCCTTGCAGGGAACTCACCTTTGACCCTGGAACCATAACACCAAACTTTCAGGGTCGATTTTACTATCACCCTAGAGCAGAAGAGGGAAGTGAGAGTTAGAGATGATAAACGTCTTGTCCCAGGTCACCTAGCCCAAAAAGCACAGAGCAGGGACTAACATCACAGTTGAACCCTAGTCCCAAACCCTTTCCTCTGTGCTTATTTTCTTCTTGGCTGTGAATGCTCCCCACCTCTCGTCTTCCAGGAAGCAGAACCACAGTGAAATCTTTCAACCTTTTGAGCCCTGTGATGCACTTCTTTTTAGATTAGAGAAGTCAGTGACATTCCTTCATTAGCCATGATATTTCCACAGGGCTTTGTCTAGTATTGGAACTATTATGTCTTGTTCTCAATTTTAGGGCGCAATAACCAACCTAAATTCTTAAAAAGAAGAGCAAGAGGCTGGGGTATTTACCGAAGGAGATATAGTAATTGGTCTGAAGAAGTCAGTTCTGGCATTCATCCTTCATCTCACCAGCAGCAAGATGGAGATCCTGAAACAAGTGATGCTCCTGTGGACACAGCAGTAAGATAGTAAGTGACCAGTCAGCATGGCTGGAAAGTACCAGCCAGTGGAATCCATAACTCTGTAGTTCAATATCACTTTTCTCTCCAGTCTGGAAGAGTGAGGAAAGACAGGATCAGGTTAAGGGTAGAGCAAACTTTGTTGTAGCCCTGGTATCAGTGGGGCAAACATGTGTAGAGACCTTCTGAGTATATATCGACTGCTTCTTTGTCTCCACTTCCCCACAGTGCTCCCTATGCCATTCCACCCTGTCATCGGAGAGTCACTTTTCAGAAACAAGGCCAATCCCACATTAACATGGAGAGAGAGCAAAAGCCTCCAGAGAGAAAAATGGAGGGGAACAAGCAGGATGAGACCTCGGGGACCTGGTTCAAGATCATAGTGAGTGTCCTTGCAAAATGGACTTAATTTTCAGAAGAAGGTGAACACAGGGTGTTGTGTTGGACTCATGTAGGGATGCTAGGTACTCTTCTGAGGCAGAGGAGTTGGTCATCTGCCATTTTATTACCAAAAGTTAGCATCCTAGACCATC
The DNA here is from genome assembly GCF_041296235.1 of Equus asinus. NCBI lineage: Eukaryota > Metazoa > Chordata > Mammalia > Perissodactyla > Equidae > Equus > Equus asinus. Next base: position 96,777,121 of record NC_091820.1, read on the forward strand.
TAAAGGCAGACTCAGAGCAGCAATAAAAAAGGAACAGACTGACTGTAGGGAGAATGGGAGAGGTTATCTAAAAGCCATGGAGGAAACTACTGCCAAGGAGATGGAGCAACTCCACCCAGCAAGGCTCATTTGGCTCAAGCTAGTGTGGGAGAGGGTTGAATCTCGGGTTCTTGTCAGAGGGGCAGGCCAGGTCTGCCTTAGGTGGGATCTCTTGGAACTTTATAAAAGAAAGTACATGGTAAAAATCTAAAGTTGATTATTTGAATAAAAGTATTTGAATGGAAAGAAAGGGTATTTAGGAAATCCATGACTGGTACAAAAGTTATAAATAAGGGATATTGTGTTATCTTAAGAAATTATTTTAAAGCCTGAAAAAAAAAAAGACTGAAAGGAAGACATGGTTGGGTCTTATCTTAACCTTAGATTCCATTATGTCAATTTCCTCTCTCATCTTCTCTCACTCCTAGGTTCCATTTGGCGTAAAATATGATGAGAAGTGGCTGCTCAGTTTGATTCAGAAGCAATGCAGTGTCCCCTTCACCCCAGTTGATGTAAGAGAGGACAGAGAGGCTGATAAGTAGAAATAGGGCAGCTTGAGGGTCCAGATGAGCAGGGCCCTCTGGTCTCATATTCTGTTTCTCTTGTCACTCTCCCCATAGTTTCACTATGAGAAAATGCAGGCCCAGTTCTTCGTTGAGAATGCCAACATTGCCTTTGCATTGAAGAATATCAACGGCAAGATTTGGGATAAGAATAATGAAAGGGTGTGTGTCAAAGACATGACCAGGGTTAGCGAGGGGCGAGGGGGCAGGACAGCGGCAAGGTCTTGCTTGATCCCAAGGCTCAGATTTCCTGGTGCTTACCCAGCCCCTCTTGTGCTCTTTGCAGATATCTATCTTTGTCAGCCCCTCTGATGCACCCTACTCTGTGCAGAAGGAGCTGAAGTCAGAAAAGGTGAAGCAGATAAAGTTAGTGCAGACTCAAACGAGTTGTGCACTCACATGCAGACCCACCTCTTCCACCCCCGCCTACTACCTCCCTTCACCACCTCAGACTCAGAGCCACTAAATCCCATCTCTAACTCTGCAGCTGACCATGAACAAACGATATGATGTCTCCCAGCAATCTCTTGAAGTCCAGAGACTCCACTTTGACCCTGGTAGGCTCCAGCAGTAATTCTAGGGCAGATGAGGGCAGAGGAGTCCAATTGTTGGGAAGGAGACTTAGGGATGGAAACCATGGGAGGGGTTGGTGCTGGGCTGTATGAGCTGGCCCCCTCTCAGTGTTCTCATTCCCTCCTTTCGGCCTCTTTGAGCCTTGGTGACCCTTGGTGTGGAAATGGTCCCGAATCCTAGAAATGACACGGCTGCCTCCCTGCAGATCCATGAAGAGAGCATGCTCAAGGTGAGGACTTGGGCCCTGTTTGGGGATTGACGTTCAGAGTGGGAGAGATTAGGTAGAAGATCCCCTATTGGGGTCCTCAACCTACCTCTTTCCTCATCATAGCTTTTTCCCTTGAACCTGAGCAACATGAAACCCTGCCAGCTGGCTGGCCTGTCCACCACTATGCAGAATGCCTCCAACATCAAGAACTTGAACCTCGCCAGCAACGAGGTGAGGTTCAGTACCCAGATCCTTCTTTAAAGGGAAGGTGGGAGGGCTCATGGGGTGGTGGCAAGAGGCAGGGAAGTGGATTTGTTAGCAAACATAGGAACTGGGGTGCAGGGTCATCCTGGCTCTCTTCCTCTGGTCCACGTTGTTCCTCCTCATTATCACAGGTGAAGTCTGCAGGGAAGTTGGACAAGGGCAAAGGGCTGAAGCCAGAAGAGATGAGCGCAGACAGAAACTCCCTGTGCACCACCTTCCCAGATAAGTCAACCAACATAAGGTCAGTTGTACCCTCTGTTGCCTCCTGGGAGCCTGAGCTACCGCTGACAGTGACTGTTTGCAGGAGGCAGCAGTTCTGTTCTGGGAGGACCACAGGCCCTGCCATCTCTTTTCTGTGTCCCTCACCTGTGTTTAGAGCTCAGGCCTCTCAAAGACACTGCCCCTCTTTCCCTGTACAAGTCACATCATCCTGCTTGGACCTTCAAAGTATCCATGGGTCTCCCAGGTTGGGTGTGATTCCTCTGACAAGGACTTGACTAAGACAGGCACAGGTGCACCGGGGCCATCAGGAGAGGAGTTGGTGGTCATAGAGTGGGCTACAGACCCTCAGCCTCATGCTGAGCTGGAACCTGAACATTTACTCCTCCTGGGGAAGATTTCCCCAGTGGTCTTCCCCTGTGGCTGCTCCATTTCCCATTCCCAGCTCAGACTGAGCTCACACAAGTAACAAAGTCAACTAGTATCCAATGGCCACTCAGCCCAACAAGTGCATCTTTTCCATTCCGACCTCGGGTTCGGGGCCAGCCAGGGCAGATGAAGGAAAGGCTGCAGCAGGGGAGCCATCACCCCTTTCTTCTCTCTTCTTCCCTGACCTCCACCACCAGGGCAGAGTTTTTTTCTCTTCCCTTTGCTTTGTTTTCTCTCTCTCCTTTGTCTCTACTTCCCTTTGTCCCTCTCATCTCTGTCCTCCTACCTTCATTCCCTCTCTGTCCTCATCACCTCCTCTTCCCTTCCTGTCTCCTGAGCCCAGCCTCAGTCACCTGCTCGCCCCAGCATCATAGGCCATCCTTGGGGGTGTCCTGCTCCTGGCAGAATGTTGGACCACAAATGAGGTAGAAGTGCCCTGGGCTCCCACCCCATTCATCTCCACTCTGGAGCCTTCAGTGGGACTTGGAAGAAGGAAGGTGGGCAGGGAGGTGAAGGAAGCACTGGACCTGGGCTCCACGTGCTATGATGTGCATGGGAAAGGACTCAGAGCAGTCTAGGTGAGAGCTACCAAGGGGGAAGGGGAGGAGGCGGGGAGGGAGAAAGTGAGAGAGAGCAAGCAAGCCCTCTTCCTATGGGTCAGTCCACGGGGGAGGAGCCCAGGGTCCTCGAAGGCTGCAACACAGGAGTGTAGGTGGGACACCCTGGGTTATGTCTCTGATGTAAATCTGCTTGCTCTCATAAGGAAAGACACCTCCACAGTTTCACTTTTCTGTTTTGTCCTGATTTTGGCAGCTCCATCCTGGAATTGTTCCCCAAGTTGTTAAGCTTGGTAATTGTATTCCTTGATCATTGACTCCTCTAACTGACACTGACACTGCCCACAACCTGGTCTGAACCCCTTTTGGTCTTTCCCAAGTTACATTTTTGAACATGAGCCTTAAACCTCATGGTGGGAGGGTGGTGGTACACACCTATGTGGGCACCTGACAGAGGCTCTCAGTCTTATTCAACAACATTCTCCAAAGGCTTCAGGGACCCCTTGATGATGATCCCAAATGTAACCTTGCCCGTGGGATTTCCAGGGCCCTTTCACACCTGACCCCTGACCCTCACCCCCTGCTGGACCCATCCTTTTCCCAGATGATCCAGCACCAGCTGCTGGTCTGCCCTGCTGACTTGCTCTTCCCTTTCCCAGGATAGCCAGGAGTCACGCCCACCAACTAACTTTGGTATTGAAGCCCACAAGAGGCTACCAACCTGCAAGGTGAGGCGGGAGGACCAAGCAGAGTTTTAGGCGGTGCATGAGGAGGGGTATCAGCTGTGGTCCTGAAAACTGTTGTAATTTCAGGGAAGCTTCTTTGAATCTGATGCGCTGAAGAGTCTGGTTCTGCAATTCCTGCGGCAGTAAGTACTCCTGGGAATCTGAGGAAGGGGACAGCTGGGCCGGGGGATGCCGCCTAAGCTCAGGTCTGCTTCTTGGGTCTTTGAAGTCTCATTTGGAGCCCAGGTCACACATGCAGCTTGTCCCTTCTGTTCCCCCACAGATATTACCTGATCTATGACTCTGGAGACCGACAGGGTCTTCTCGGTGCTTACCTTGACGAGGCCTGTTTCTCCCTGAGCATCCCTTTCAACCCCGAGGACCCAGCCCCGTGAGTATCACAGCTCAGACTCTGTTCCTGGGCCCTGTGGCTCCCCAGCAGACACAGGCCAGCTCCTGGAAATACCCAGTGGACAGACCACCACCTCCTGTTCCTCTTTCTCTCCCAGAAGCAGCTTGTGCGAGTACGTCAAGGATAACAGGAATATAAAGAAGCTCAAGGACCCCTGTGCGTGTGGGAAGATTGGGCAGGGAAAAGGGTCATGGAGGGATTTTTCAAGGCCCAGAGTGTGGCAGCCCCTGACCTTCACTCTCCTCCCCCCACAGACCTGCGGCTTCAGCTGTTGAAGTGTACAAAACATGACATCGTGCGCTCTCTCTGTGTGTTGCCCGCAACTCAGCATGACTTCAGCTCCTTTGTGGTGGACCAGTGGCTCCAGACGGTGAGCACCTGCTTCCTCCCTCAGGCAGGCCCAGAAAGCTGCAGGTGGGTAGGAGGCTTAGGTGGTGACTGAGCCCCTGGGCTCTTCCCTTTCAGGAAAGGGTGCTGTGCTTCTCTGTCAACGGGGTGTTCAAGGAAGGTGAGTATATGTGGAGTCTCCACTAGATGGCCCGCTGCTCCCCCCCCCCCCCCCCGTGGCTGGGCTCCCCCTCAGAACTCTCCCAGCTTCCCTGATCCCTTCCCCTCTCTTCCTACTCCCTCTGTGTTCTTCCTACTCCCTCTGTGTTCTTCAGTCCCCACTCTGCCTCCAAACCATCCTGGTCTGACCTGTGTGCATGCCTGTCTGCCCTACACAGCAGGCACAGGGACACAGGCTGTGGAGTTTGATGTCTCTCATCCCAGATCCTTACTCTATGAACTTGTGCTGGTTCCTTAACCTCTATGTTTCCTCATTTGGAAAATGGGGCTTATAATACCCACCTCTTGGGTAGCTGTGAAAAATGAATCGAGTGAACTTGTAAAGTGGTTGTCACAGAGCCTGACACATAATAGGGTCCCTGGACTGGGAGCAGATTGCTCCTATTGTTGCCCGCTCCATTCCCAACACCCTGACTCCCAGTCAACAACTGTCCCCTTCAGCATGACTATCAAGTCAGACCCTGACTGGTAACGCCATGTGAGCATGTAAAGCATGTGCGACTCTAAGGGGGTATTTTTGTTTGTTGTTTGTCTTTAAAGTGGTAGGAAAGTCTCAGAGTTCTGTTCGTGCCTTCACACGGACCTTCATCGCTATCCCTGCCAGCAGTTCCAGGTGAGTACTGTGTTGTGAGTGGGAACACCCAGCCCAGCCTGGGCTCAGTGGGTGGGAATGTGGTGGTGTTGACCTCGGGGTTTTCTCAGTATTGTGGAAAGCCACCAGTTAGATCCGAGGAGCAGCCTAGCCTAGTGGGTAAGAGCATGGGCTCTGGAGTCAGAACACTGGGTTCTCTTCCTGGCCCCAACACTCCCTAGCTGTGTGACCTTGGTTAAATCACATGACCTCTCTGTGACTCAATGTCTTCCTACTGTTCATGGTAAATGCAGGTGTAAAATCATCTCTGGTTTGGGAACAAACCTATAAATATAGTGAAGCTGGTAAATAATCGCTCCAAAGGTGGGCTCTGTGGCAGGGACAGAGGTACCAGCTAAGGAAGTTGGGGGGGCAGGCCCAGTGTGGGGCTCTGGAAGGAATCTGGTTGCTGAGTGGCAGTGGGAGCAGGGTCACTGTTGGGGGTGTAGGGTTCTCCATCCATCAGTTGTCTGGGGGCCCCCTTTTCCTCCAGTCTGTGCATCCTGAATGACCAGCTGTTTGTGAGGGACGCCACCCCCAAGGAGACTCACAGTGGGCTCTTCATCCCAGTTCCCACACCCGCCTCCAGCTCTGTGCCCACCCTCTCCCAGGAGCAACAGGAAATGGTGCAGGCTTTCTCCACCCAGTCCGGCATGAACCTGCAGTGGTCTCAGAAGTGAGTGCTGGGTGTGCACAGGATAGGAGGGAGCTGGGAGGAGTGGAGGCGTGAATAATGGGAGCTTGCAGGTAATTTGTTTTGCTTTTTTATTTCACTCATTAGCACCTTGAACATTTCCCTCTCAGTACATATGAGCTACCTGGTTGCTTTTGAACAGGTGTGCATTCCTGTTATGGATTTCATTGACTTCGTTCTCTTATTGGCAGACATTTGGGTACCGGGAGCTTTTCCCATGACACACTGTGCCACAGGACTCATTCTGCTGCATATGATGCAGTAAACGTGGCCACGTGTTTCCGTTGTGTAGGTTAGGAAATAGCACTGTGCGGTCAGAGTGTCTCCACTTTGGTCCTAATGGATGGCACCTGTCCTTCCTCCGCCACAGGTGCCTTCATGATAGCCACTGGGACTACACCAAAGCCGCACAGGTTCTCGCTCTGCTCAAGGTGAGGTCTGGGAATTCGGGCCAAGTGAGTGGAGGCCAGGTGGCCTGGGAATGAGACTCGGGGCTCCTGGGCTCTACTGATCTCCCAACTCCCTCCCTTCACTTCCTCCAGGCCCAGTGCAAGATCCCAGAGGAGGCCCTCACACAGACTGATCCAGGATCCTGAGAGCACAGCCCTGACAAGAAGCCCTTGGGTTTTGTCATCTTCATCCTCATCACTTTTGTTGTGTTTTTCCTTTACTATGAGTATATCCCTGGGACTGAGTTGGGAGGTCTACTTAGGGCTGGGAAACCAATGCTTAACTGTCACTTATTCACCCAAAGGCCTAGTTGTTCTGTGTATTTTCCCTCCCCAGGATCCTTGATTCCTCTGATCATAAAGAATAAAGTTGCATGTTGTGTAAATTCCCTGGTAAATCCATTTCAGGCAAGTATTATTAGCACTGGTCTACAGAGAAGGAAAGGAAATTCAGAGAGGGTCAGCAATCTTGGGGAACAGTGGGGTAGAGACGCAATTCCTGGACCCCCCCCTCCAGAGCCAGGGCTGTGTGTGCTCCCCAGGGCTGTGTGGCTGCTGAGGTGGGGGATGCTTTGTAACCCTGATAAACCTGGGGGTGTCGTTCTGTGTCCCTAGTGTACTAGTCACATATTTTTAGGTGGAGAAAAGTATTATTTTCTTAGCCATACAAATTTATTTAAATTTGAAAACAATCCATTTTGGGAAAAACAGCATTAAAGTGCACATGAAAATCTGAGGAGACAAAAATTGTCCCCATATCTGACTGACATTGGTTTGATATCCTTGACATATAAAGAAATCAGTAGAGAGAAGGGAAACTAATATTAACCTAAACTTGTTATTAAAAGCAATAGGAATGGGAGCCAGCCCAGTGGCTTAGTGATTAAGTTCACGTGCTTCTCTTTGGTGGCCCCAGGTTCGCAGGTTTGGATCCCGGGTGTGGACCTACACACTGCTCATCAAGCCATGCTGTGGTGGCATTCCACATACAAAATAGAGGAAGATTGATACAGTTGTTAGCTCAGGGCCAATCCTCCTCACAAAAAAAAAAAAAGCAATAGGAATGCCCAAGAAATCTGTGAAAAGCTGTTCAACCATAATAACCTATAAAACCACAACTGCAAACATTGAGATAAGGTACTAAATGAGAAAAGAAAGCTAACTATTGTTCAGAAAATCACGTGTCTGAGTGTGTGTGCATGCACTCATGCATGCGTGTGTGTGTGTCTATATTGTTGTATTAGTTTCCTAGGGCTGCCATGACAGTACCACAAAGCAGATAGCTTAAAATAACAGAAATTTATTCTATCACAGTTCTGCAGGCCAGAAATCAAAACTCAAGGTGCCAGCTGGGCCATGTTTCTTTCAAAGGCTCTAGGGGAGAATTTTTTCTTGCCTCTTTCAGCTTCTGCTTGCTCCTGGTGGTTTTGGGTTTTTTTTTTTTTTGGCTTGTGGCAACATAAACTCATATCTCTGGCTCCATTCACATGGCCTTTTCCCTTGTGTCTCTGTGTCTTCTCCTGTCTGTCCCTTATAGGGTCACCCGTCATTGGACTTAGGGTCCACTCTAATCCAGGTTGATTTCATCTTGAGATTCCTACCTTAATTTTTTCTGCAAAGATCTTTATTCCAAATAAGTGTACATTCTGAGCTTCTGGCTACTTGTATCTTTTGAAGGTCACTATTCTACTCCCTACTTCCTTCCCTCTGTGCCCCCAAATTCACATTCATCCCATGTGAAAAATACATTCACCTCATCCCACCATCCCCAAAAGTCTTAATGAATTCCAGCATCAACTCTAAGTCAAATATCTCATCTAAATATCAACTCAAAAAGTCCCACATCTCTTGGGGCTGGCCCCGTGGCCGAGTGGTTAAGTTCGCGCGCTCCGCTGCAGGCGGCCCAGTGTTTCGTTAGTTCGAGTCCTGGGCGCGGACATGGCACTGCTCATCAGACCACGCTGAGGCGGCATCCCACATGCCACAACTAGAAGAACCCACAACGAAGAATACACAACTATGTACCGGGGGGGCTTTGGGGAGAAAAAGGAAAAAATAAAATCTTAAAAAAAAAAAAAAAAGTCCCACATCTCATCATCTAAATCAGGTATGCGTGAGACTCTGGCTATGATCCACGTGCAGGTAAAATTTCTCTCCATCTTTGGACTTGCAATACCAGAAAACAGGTTATCTGCTTCAAAAATACTATGGTGGGACAGGCATATGATACTCATTCTGAGAGGAAGAACATGAAAAGATTAAAAGAGTCACTGGTCCAAAGCAAGTTTGAAACTCAGTAGGGTAAACTATGTTAGGTTTCAATACCAAAGTATAATCTCTGTTGCTTGATGCTCTGTTCTCTGAGCCCATGGTGGTAGCCCTCCCCTCTCTGGACTCTGCCTCTGTATCCATGTCTTTGCCCTCTGAGTCATTTTTCCTTTTTCTTGATGGATAACACATGTTAGCAGCCAAGAAGCTCTATCATCCTGTTTCCCACCTTTGGAATCCCAGAAGTCTAACAGTTTTCCTTCATTTTGTCCCTCTTTTGTTGCCTTGAAGGCAAGCTGGCAGTGTTTTTGGTAGTATAACATTCTTCTCAAAAAACTTTTGGGTCTCACATGTATGTCTAGGGGATCCCTGCCGTCAGACAAGAGGGTTCTTCGCATATATTTATTGGATCACATCATCTGTATTCCTGGATTCTGCTGAGAGGGTTGATTGGATCCATTACTTACACATATAAAGTCTTCCGCAAAAGGTGTCCAGCTATACTCTTGGCTCTTTTCCCAGAACACGCTTAAAATCTTTTGCAAGCTAAATAGGCTGAGAATTTTCCAAATCATCAAGTGCCAGTTCCTTTTTATTTAACAATTCCTTCTTCAATGTAACTCTTCCTCTCACCTTTTACTATAAACAGCAAGGAGAAACACTTGGCTTGGAAAGCTGCTCAGCTAAATATGCAAGTTCATTGCTTATAAGTTCCACTTTCCACCCAACAAAATAATTCAGCCCATTTTTCCCCCATCTTATAATAAGGATCGCCTGTCCTATATTTTCCAATAATATGTTCCTCATTTCTGAAATCTCACCGGAAGCACCTTTAATCTCCATATTTCCACCAACAATGTCTTCAAGATTATCCAGGATTTTTCTGTCATGTGCCTCAGAATTATTCCATTCTCTACCCATTGTCCAATTCCAAAGCTATTTCCACATTCTTAGGTATTTGTTACTGCAGCACCCCATTCTGGATACCAAAATCTATGTTAGTTTTCTAGGCTGCCATAACAAAGTGCCACAAACTTGATATCTTAAAAGAATAGAAATTAACTCTCTCACAGTTCTGGAGGCCAAGAATAAAAATCAAGGTACCAGAAGGGCCATGCTCCCTCTAAAGGTTCTAGAGGAGAGCCCCTCCTGCCCCTTCCAGCTTCTGGTGGCTCTGAGGTTTCCTTGACTTGTGGCAGCATAACTCAAATATCTGCCTCCATTTTCACCTGGTTTTCCTCCCTCTGTCTTCTCTTCTGTTTTTTATAAGGAAACTCATTATTAGACTTAGGGTCCACCTTAATCCAGGTTGATATAATCTATCTTAATTACATCCACAAAGACCCTTCAGATCAGTACCTCTTGGGCAGCATCTATGTTGCTGATATTAGCAGCTAAGAACCAGGAATTTTCTTGGGTAAGAACATTCCAGAGGTCACGAGGAGCTTGGTACTGGGCCTGAAACCCATAGAAGGCCCAAATGCAATATTTCTCTGCCTACTTCATGCCTATTATACGTCTTCATCACTATCAGTTGGGCTCACTACCTACAGGCAGTCAACAGGAGTTTTCATCCTGTTGTCCTTTGTGCAAGGTAACTCTGTTCTTTGCACCAGCTGAAATGAAAGCACCTGTCACTTTCTGAGTAGTATTTACTGTCTTTATACCCAGAGAGACACTCCAAGACACAGACTGTCAGACACGAGCATGTGAGTGCTGAGATCTTGGTAAAAGAACTTTAGATGCCAGTTATTTAGAGCCATATTTGCCCCATATTAATCATGCCAGGCTCCCCTAATGTCTCACACCTCCATTTGTAATCCCTGCCACTCCATCCTGTTCCCAAAAGTACACACCCACTCAATCAAAATTGGGCAGGTTTTAGGTCACAAGAAATGAATCAGCGTAGAACAGGCAAAGGCACCCCTTGGTGCCCGGCCTGGTGTCTGCCATTGCCAGCTCTGATGGTTTTGTGTTAGTAAGAACGTGATCAGATGTTTATATTCTAGTCACCCAATGGAGCTTTAGATTGAGGATTAAAATCACAACCCCATATCTTCTTCTTTTGTTACCACAGTTTTTATCTTTTATGCTATCCATTCCTTTTATGCCAGCAAAGGTATCTTGCTTTAAGAGATACCAACTGCCCTCCTAGATCATCTTTGGGGTGTTCTCTTGGCCAATATTATCCTCCAGGATAGAAACTGAAATTTCTAGGATAGAAATTGATTTACTAATTCTATCAATGAGGGTGTTATTCTCAACGTGTTTTAAGCACAAGTTTGTTTTGAAAATGCAAAGTGAGGAACACCAGGTGAAAGAAACTATACTCAAATAAATTAAGCCGTGTAAGAATACACAGTAAGCAAATACCCACAGACTTCAAATATCTGCCAGCAAACTCAATTCACAGCACGTGTTAGGACCAACACCCACCCAAATATGGTGTTAAAAGTTTCTGTCCTATTCAGATAATTTTCTTTCCATCATTTGGTATCTTTACTATGTTGAGTCTTCTGATTAATGAGCACAGTATGTCTCCCCATTTATTTAGATCATTCTGATTTCTTTTATGAGTATTTCATAATTTTCAGCATACAAACCCTGCACATGTTTTGTTAAATTTACGCCTAAGTATTTCAGTTTTTAAAAATTGTGGTAAAATTTATATGACATAAAAATTTATCATTTTAATGATTGTTTTTTTCTGGTGAGGAAGATTGTCCCTGAGCTAACATCTGTGCCAGTCTTCCTCTATTTTGTATGTTGGATGCTGCCACAGCATGGCTTGATGAGCAGTGTATAGGTCAGTGCCCTGGATCTGAACTCATGAACCCTGGGCTGCCAAAGCAGAGCACACTGAACTTAACCACTATGCCATGGGGCTGGCACCATTTTAACCATTTTTAAGTGTACAGTTCAGTGGCATTAAGGACATTCACGTTGTGCAACCATCACTGTCTTCCAGTCCCAAAACTTTTTCATCTATCCAAACTGAAACTCCTTACACATTAAATAATAACTCTCCATTCTCCTCTCCCCTCATACCCTGGCAATCACCATTCTGATTTCTGTCTCTATGGATCCGACCACTCTAGAGATCTCATAACTTGAATCATACAATATTTGTCTTTTTGTGACAGGCTTATTTCACTCAGAATGATGTCTTTGAGTTTCATGCATGTTATAGCATGTCTCACAATATCCTCCCATTTTAAGGATGAATGATATCCCATTGAATGTATATACCACATTTTGTTTATCCATTTATCTGTCAAAGAGACATTTTGGTTTCTTCCACTTTTTGGCTATTGTGACTTATAATGCTATGAACATGGGTGTAAAAATATCTGATAGAGTCCTTGCTATCAGTTCTTTTGGGTATATGCCCAGAAGTAGAATTGATGTATCACATGATAACTCTATGTTTAATTTTTTGACGAGTTGCCAGACTGTTTTGCACAACAGCTGCACCATTTTACATTCTCATTGGCAATGTACTAGGTTTTCAATTTGTCAACATCCTTTCCAACACTTGCTGTTTCCTGTTTTTTGTTTCTTTGTTTTTGCAAGAAAGTAAATTACTATTTTATTTTATTCTATTAAATTTTATTGCAGTAACATTGGTTTATAACATTATATAAATTTCAAGTGTACATTCAAGTGCATCATTATATTTCAATTTCTGTGTACATTACATCATGTTCACTACCCAAAGACTAAGTGCAATCCATCACCACACATGTGTGCCTAATCACCCCTTTCACTCTCCACCTTCCCCCCTTCCCCTCTGGTAACCACCAATCCAATCTCTATCTCTATGTGTTTGTTGTTGTTTTCATCTTCTATTTATAAGTAAGATCATATGGTATTTGACTTTCTCCCTCTGACTTATTTCACTTAGCATAATACCCTCAAGGTCCATCCATGTTGTCACAAATGACAAGATTTCATCCTTTTCATGGCTGAGTAATGTTCCATTGTGTATATATACCACAACTTGTTCATCCATTCATCCCTTGATGGACACCTAGATTGCTTCCAAGTCTTGTCTATTGTGAAAAATGCTGCAATGAACATAGGGGTGCATATATCTTTATGCATTTATGTTTTCACATTCTTTGGATAAATCCCCAGCAGTGGAATAGCTGCATCATATGATAATTCTATTCTTAATTTTTTGAGGAATCTCCACAATGTTTTATATAGTGCTGCACCAGTTTGCATTCCCACCAGCAGTGTGTGAGAGTTCTCTTTTCTCCACATCTTCTCCAACACTTGTTATTTCCTGTGCTGTTAATTATAGCCATTCCGATGGGCATGAGCTGATATGCATTGTAGTTTTGATATGCATTACTCTGATAATTAGTGATGTTGAACATCTTTATATGTGCCTGTTGGCCATCTGTATATCTTCTTTGGAGAAATGTCTGTTCAGACCCTTCGCCCATTTTTTAATTGGGTTGTTATTTTCTTTGTTTTTGACATGTATGAGTTTTTATGTATTTTGAATATTAACCCCTTATCAGCTATATGGTTTGCAAATATCTTCTCCCAGCTGTTAGGTTGTCTTTTTTGTTGTTGATGGTTTCCTTTGCTGTGCAGAAGCTTTTTAGCTTGATGTAGTCCCATTTGTTTATTTTTTCTATTACTTCCCTTGCCCAGTCAGACATAGGACATGAAAATATGCTGCTGAGACCAATGTCAAAAAGAGTACTGACTATGTCTTACTCTAGAAGATTCATGGTTGTAGGTCTTACATTCAAGTTTTTAATCCATTTCGAGTTAATTTTTGTGTACGGTGTAAGATAATTGTCTACTTTCATTCTTTTCGTGTGGCTGTTCAGTTTCCCAACACCATTTATTGAAGAGACTTTCCTTTCTCCATTGTATGTTCTTGGCTCTGTTGTTGAAAATTAGCTGTCCATAGATTCATGGGTTTATTTCTGGGCTCTTGGTTCTGTTCCATTGATCTATGAGTCTGTTTTTGTGCCAGTACCATGGTTTTGGTTACTATGACTTTGTAGTATATTTTGAAATCAGGGAGTGTGATACCTCCAGCTTTGTTCTTTTTTCTCAGGAATCCTTTGGTTATTCGGGGTCTTTTGCTGTTCCATATAAATTATAATGTTCTTTGTTCTATTTCTGTGAAAAATGTTGTTGAAACTTTGATAGGGATTGCATTGACTCCGTAGATTGTTTTGGCAAGTATGGACATTTTAACTATGTTAATTCTTCCAATCCAAGAGCATGGAATATCTTTCCATTTCTTTCTGTCTTCTCCAATTTCTTTCAGCAATGTTTTATACTTTTCAATGTACAGATCTTTCATCTCTTTGGTTAAATTTATTCCCAGGTATTTTATTCTTTTTGTTGAAATCGTAAATGGGATTGTGTTCTTAATTTCTCTTTCTGCTACTTCGTTGTTAGTGTATAGAAACACAACTGATTTTTGTATGTTGATTTGGTATCCTGCAACTTCACCATATTTATTTATTATTTCTAAAATATTTTTGGTGGATTCTTTAGGGTTTTCTATCTTTAAAATCATCTCATCTGCAAATAGTGACAGTTTCACTTCCTCCTTTCCAATTTGGATCCCTTTTATTTCTTTCTCTTGTGTGATTGCTCTGGTAGGACTTCTAACATTATGGTAAATGAGTGTCTGGTTCCTGTTCTTAGAAGGATGGCTTTCAGTTTTTCTCTGTCGAGAATGATATTAGCTGTGGGTTTGTCATATATGGCCTTTATTATGTTGAGGTACTTTCCTTCTATACACATTTTATTTAGAGATTTTATCATAAATGGATGCTGTATCTTGTGAAATACTTTCTCTGCATCTATTGAGATGATCATGTGATTTTTATTCTTCATTTTGTTAATGCGGTGTATCACGTTGATTGATTTGTGAATGTTGAATTATCCCTGCATCCCTGGAATGAATCCAACTTGATCTTCGAGTGTGATATTTTTAATATATTCTTCTATTCGATTTGCTAGTATTTTGTTGAGGATTTTTGCATTGATGCTCAACAGTGGTATTGGCCTGTAATTTTCTTTTTTTGTGTTATCCTTGTCTGGTTTTGATATCAGGATAATGTTGGCTTTGTAGAATGAGTTAGGAAGCATCCCCTCCTCTTCAATATTTTGGAAGAGTTTGAAAAGGATAGGTATTAAGTCTTCTTTGAATGTTTGGTAGAATTCACCAGGTAGGCCGTCTTGTCCTGGAGTTTTATTTTTGGGGAGGTTTTTGATTGCTGTTTTGATCTCCTTACTGGTGATTGGTCTATTCAAATTCTGTATTTTTTCTTGATTGAGTTTTGGAAGGTTGTATCATACTAAGAATTGATCCATTTCTTGTAGATTACCCAGTTTGTTGGTGTATAGCTTTTCGTGGTGTTCTCTAATAATCTTTTGTATTTCTAAGGTGTCCATTGTAATTTCTCATCTTTCATTTCTGATTTTATTTATTTGAGCCCTCTCCTTTTTTTTCTTGGTGAGTTTAGCTAAAGATTTGTCACTTTTGTTTATCTTTTCAAAGAATCAGCTCTTGGTTTCATTGATTTTTTTCTATTATATTTTTAGTCTCTATTTGATTTATTTCTGCTCTGATTTTTATTATTTCCTTCCTTATACTGAGTTTGGCTTTGTTTCTTCTTCTTTTTCCAGTTCCTTTAGTTGTACTGTTAGATTGTTTATTTGAGATATTTCTTCTTTGTTCTGGTAGGTCTGTATTGCTATAAACTTCCCTCTTAGGACCACTTTTGCTGTATCCCACAAATTTTGGCATGTCATATTTTCACTTTAATTTGTCTCCAGGTGTTTTTTGATTTCTCCTTTGATTTATTTGTTGACCTAATGGTTGTTCAGCAGCATTTTGTTTAATCTCCACATATTTGTGTCTTTTCTGACTTTCTTCCTGTAGTTGATTTCTAGTTTCATATGATTGTGGTCAGAAAAGACGCTTGGTGTTATTTCATTCTTCTTCAATTTATTGAGACTTGTTTTGTGGCCTAATACATGATCAGTCTTGGAGAATGCTCCATGTGCATTTGAAAAGAATGTGTATTCTGCAGTTTTTGGAAGAACTGTTCTGTATATATCTACTAAAGTCCATCTGGTCTAATGTGGCATTGAAGGCCAATGTTTCCTTATTGATCTTCTGTTTGGATGCTCCATCCATTGGTGTAAGTGGAGTGTTAGTCCTCTGCTATTATTGTGTTACTATCTATTTCTCCTTTTATGTCTGTTAATAATTGCTTTATATATTTAGGTGCTTCTCTGTTGGGTACGTAGATATTTGCAAGTATTATATCCTCTTGTTGGGTTGTGCCCTTTATCATTATGTAGTGCCCTTCTTTCTCTCTTGTTACAGTTTTTGTTTTACAGTCTATTTTGTCTGGTATAAGTATTGCTACCCCAGCTTTCTTTTCATTACCATTTGCGTGGAGTATCTTCTTCCATCCCTTCACTTTCTGTTAGTGAGTTTCTAGGTCTTAAGTGTGTCTCTTATACACAACATGTATATGAGTCTTGTGTTTTTAGCCAATTAGCCACCCTATGCCTTTTGATTGGAGCATTTAGTCCATCTACATTCAAAGTAGCTATTGATAAAAATGCACTTACTACCATTTTGTTACTTTTTGCTGGGTGTTTTAGTAGTTCTTCTTTGTTTCTTTCTTCTTCTCTTAGTCTCTTCCCTTGTGGTTTGTTGGCTTTCTTTAATATTATATTTGGGTTCCTTTCTCTTATTTTTTGTGTATTTATTATAGATTTCTGAGTTATGATTACCATGAGGTTCATACATAGTAACCTACGTATATAGCAATCTATATTCAGTTGATGGTCTCCTTGGTTTGTCCTCTTGCTAAAAGCTGTACTCTTTGACTCCTGTC
This sequence comes from Equus asinus, assembly GCF_041296235.1. Taxonomy (NCBI): domain Eukaryota; kingdom Metazoa; phylum Chordata; class Mammalia; order Perissodactyla; family Equidae; genus Equus; species Equus asinus. Next base: position 96,793,614 of record NC_091820.1, read on the forward strand.
CTCCCACATTTTGTTTTTGATATCCCATCTAAACCTCTTTTTTGTATGTGTATATCTCTTACCCTTTTAACAAGGAAATAGATAATTTTAGTACTTCTGTGTTTTGACCTTCATATTAGCTTCACAGGTGGTTGATCTGCTACCTTTAGTGTGTATTTGCCTTTACCAGGGATTTTATTGTTTGTTGGTTGTTTTTTGGGGGGATAATTTTCTTATTCTTCTTTGTGGTCTTCTCTTTTCCTCTTAAATAAGTCCCTTTAGCATTTCTTGTAAGGCTGATTTCTCGTTGGTAAACTCCTTTGGTTTTTGCTTGTCTTGGAAACTCTTCCTCTCCTTTGATTTTAAATGATAACCTTGCCATGTAGAGCATTCTTGGCTGTAGATTTTTTCCTTTAAGCACTTTAAATAAATCGTGCTACTCTCTTCTAGCCTGTAGGGTTTCAGTTGAGAAATCTGCTGATAGCTTTATGGGCTTTCCTTTGTATGTCACTTGTTTCCTTTCTCCTGAAGCTTTTAGGATTCTCTCTTTCTCTTTAATTTTTGACATTTTAATTATAATGTGTCTTTGTGTGGGCCTCTTTGAGTTTATCTTCTTTGGTGCTCTCCATGCTTCCTGTACCTGTGTGTCTGTTTCCTTCCTTAGGTTAGGAAAGTTTTCAGCTATTATTTCTTCAAATAGATTCTCTGCCCCTTTGTCTCTCTTCTCCTTCTTAGACAACTATAATACAAATGTTACTGTACTTGATGTTGTCCTAGAGTTCCCTTAGACTGTCCTCATTGTTTGTAATTCTTTGTTCTTTTATCTGTTCAGCTTGGAAGATTTGCTCTAGTCTGTTGTCCAGCTCGCTGATCCATTCTTCTGTATCATCTACTCTGCTATTGAGTCCCTCTCATGAATTTTTCATTTCCAGTGTTATATTCTTCATTTTCGATTGGTTATTTTTTATATTTTCCAGTTCTTTGTTAAAAGTCTCTCTAGTGTATTCGTTCTTCTCCCAAGATCAGTGAGTATCCTTATGACTATTAGTTTTTACGCTTTGTCAGGTAGATTGTTTAGCTCTGTTCTGTTTAGCTCTTTTTCTGTGGCTTAGTCCTGTTCCTTTACTTGGAATGTATTCTTTTGTCTCCTCATTTTGCCTCTTTCTCTCTGCTTATATCTATGCATTAGGTAGGTCAGCTAGATCTCCTGATGTTGGAGAGGTGGGCTTATGTAAGAGATGCCTTAAAATCATGGGACAAGAAGCAGAGGAAATGCAAGCGAACCAGAAAACAAGTGATAAAATGGCAGTGTTAGGCCCCCACATTTCAATAATCACTCTAAATGTAAATGGATTGAACTATCCAATCAAAAGACACAGAGTGGCAGGATGGATTAAAGAATGAGACCCAACAATATGCTGCCTCCAGGAAACACTTATTTTCTGGTTCGCTTGCATTTCCTCTGTTTCTCGTCCCATGATTTTTGGGCTACTAATTCAGGTAGGTAGATTTCTCTATTGGCTTTCTTCTTATTTGTAATTTGTGTCTTTAATCTTGTTATTTGTTTAGTGGTTACCAAGTGGTTTGTAAAAAACATCTCATAGATGAGATAGTCCATTTTCTGACAGCCTCTTATTTCCTTAGATTAAGACGTTCCATCCTTTTCCTCTTCCCCTTGTAGGTTGTTATTGTCAGATTTTTTTCTTCCTTCTTGTGCTGTGAGTTTGTGGTTAAAATGACAAGATTATATTCATTCTTGGTGTTTCCCTTCCTTTTATCTTTAATGTTATACTTAACTTTTGCTAACCTGTTCTGATGGAGAGCTGCAACTTTCTTATTTTGTCTTTCTACTTGTCTCCTTTGCTCTGGGTTTTGTAACCCCTTTCCTTCTTTTGATTTTTCAGGTATGAAGGTCTTCCTGAGCATTTCTTGTAGAGGAGGTCTTGTGGCAATGAACTCCCTTAACTTTTGTTTATCTGGGAAAGTTTTTATTTCTCCATCATATTTGAAGGATATTTTCTCTGGATAGAGTATTCTTGGCTGCAGGTTTTTGTCCTTTGGAGTTTTGAATATACCATTCCACTCTCTTCTAGCCTGTAATGTATCTGCTGAGAAATCTGCTGACAGCCTTATGGGGGTTCCTTTGTAGGTTATTTTCTTTTGCCTTGCTGCCCTTAGTATTTTCTCTTTGTCATTGACTTTTGCAAGTTTCACTACTATATGGCTTGGGGTTGGTCTTTTTACATTGATAAAGTTTGGAGATCTATTGGCATCTGTCACATGAAGTTCCATCTCTCTCCCCAGGTTTGGAAAGTTCTCAGCCATTATTTCTTTGAACAGGCTTTCTGCCCCCTTCTCCTTCTCTTCGCCCTCTGGGATACCTATAATCCTTATGTTGTATTTCCTAATTAAGTTGGATAATTCTCAGAGAGTTTCTTTCTTTCTTTTTAGTTTTAGTTCTTTCTCCTCCTCTATCAGCAGCATTTCTATATTCCTATCCTCTAAATTGCTAATTCTGTCCTCCATATTATTGACCGTACTGTTCAGAGAGTCCAGATTTTTCTTAATCTCCTCCATTGTGTTCTTCATCTCCAATATTGCTGATTGGTTCTTCTTTATAGTATCAAGCTATTTTGTGACATAGGTACTGATCTCGTTGAGTTGTCTATCTGTATTCTATTTTAACTCATTGAGTTTTTTAATGATGGCTATTTTGAATTCATTGTCATTTAGGTTATATATTTCATTGTCTGTGGGATTGTTTTCTGGGTAGTTGCCATTTTCCTTCTGTGCTGGAGATTTAATATATTTTTTCATACTGCTTTATGGCGTGTATTTGTGCCTCCCCAAAGAGATAGAGTTTAGTTATTGGTTCCACTTGCTTCTACTGGAGTGGGGGCAGGAGCACCTATTTAATCTGCACTGACTAGGATCCCTGTCAGCTCTTGCTGACCAGACCTGGGCCCCTCCTCGTGGTCACAGTGGTCCTGTGGGGTTTCTCATCAGCTGTGGGGACAATCACAAGGGGACCTCAGGTTGCTGGTGCCTACTGTCGCAGACCACCTAGATGCGCTCCCTCCTTAGGGCCTGCAGCAGTATTATGGGCTTTCACAGTGGCCAGGAGCAGGTTCACCTATATTCACAGCTCTGTCACCATCAGGGCCTGCAAGATCTCACTTGTCCACTATGGGCCCAAACAGAGCTATGGGTATCTACTGCAGTCTGTGGTTAGCTCACCCAGCTGTGCTACTTCTGCCTCAAGGCCTTCCAGCCTTGTGATTGCTGGGCGGGGCCTCTCCATTAATGCTGCACAGAGGCTTTCACCGTGTCTGCTGTGGGACCATGGATTTTCCCCCTGGCCTGTGGAGCAGGCTTGCTGGGACTCCAACCTGCCACCACCCACTCCCACAGGCTCACTGGGTGTCCCTTGCCACCTCTGGGACACAGCCAGAGTCTGTGAGTCAGAGGTGGCTGGTGGGCTGCTGCACCACCCAGGATCCTCCTGTCCCGGAGCCTCCCAGCATTCTGAATGCTGGGTGGGGCCTCTCTGCTAATTCTGAGCAGAGGCTTTCCCTGCAGCTGCTGTGGGACCATGGATTTTCCCACTGGGCTTAGGGGCAATTGTGGGGGGGCTTAGGTAGGGCTGTAGTCACCTGTTTCCACCGTCACTCCACTGATGCACACACATGCCTGCCCTTGGTGCGTGGTGATGCTATGAGTGTGTCTGCTGGAAGAAAGTCACTTGCAGGTACTAGGCTGTCCAGGGGTCGGGGGTCAGAGAGTTTTCACCTATCTCCACCACCTCCCAGGGGGAAGACAGTCCACCTTCCAATGTATAGCAGCACGGGTCTCTCAGGCATCCTGAGATGCTGTGTGGATATCCTTTGTTGACCGATGAATGTCCAGTTAGTTGTAGATTCGAAGGGGGAGAGCAAAGAAAACTGCTCACTCCACCATGTTGTGGATGTCTCTCCCTTTGTCCATTTTTGAATTGGGTTGTTTGCTTTTTGTTGTTGAGTTGTAGGAGTTCTTTACATATTCTGGATATTAGTTCCTTATTGGATGTTCAATTTGCAAATATTTTCCCTTTCACTCTGTTGATACTGTCCTCTGATGCAAGAAATTTTTAATTTTAATGTAATCCAATTTATCCATTATTTTGTATTGTTGCCTATGTTTTGATGTCATATCCAAGAAATATTTGGCAAATCCAATGTCATGAAGCTTGTCTCTTATGTTTTCTTCTAACAGTTTTATACTTTTACCTCTTACATTTAGGTCTTTCTTCCATTTTGAGTTAATTTTTGCGTGTGGTTTAACATAGGTTATTACTTCATTATTTTCTTACTTTTTTTTTTTTAAAAGATTGGCACCTGGGCTAACAACTGTTACCAATCTTTTTTTTTTTCTGCTTTATCTCCTCAAACTCCCCTGTACACAGTTGTATATTTTAGTTTCAGGTCCTTCTAGTTGTGGGTTGTGGGACACCGCCTCAACCTAGCCTGACGAGTGGTGCCATTTCCGTGCCCAGGATCCGAACCCTGGGCCGCCACAGCGGAGCATGCGAACTTAACCACTCGACCAGGGAGCCGGCCCCGATTATTTTCTATATGAATATCTAGTTTCCTCACATTTGTTGAAAAAACTGTAGCTATCCCATTGAATGGTCTTGACATGATTGTTGACAAGTGTTTGACCTTGTATGCTAGAGTTTATTTCCGGATTCTCTGTTCTATTCCATTCATCTATATGCCTTTCTTTTTGCCAATACTAAACTGTTTTGATTATTGCAGCTTTGTATTAAATTTTGAAATGAGGAAGTAGGAGACCTCCAACTTTGTTCTTTTTCAAGATTGTTTTGACTAATCAGGGTCCCTTGAGATTCTATATGAAATTTAGGATGGATTTTTCTATTTCTGCAGAAAAACCATTGGGATTTTGATAAGGATTGTATTAAATTTGTAGATCACTTTGGGCATTATTGACATTTTAACAATATTGAGTCTTCCAGTTGATGAACACAGGATGCCTTTCTATTTGTTTGTGTCTTCTTAAATTTCTTTCAGCAATATTTTGTAATTTTTGATGTACAAACCTTTCACATCTTTGGTTAAGTTTATTTTTAATTATCTTATTCTTTTTGATTCTATTGTAAATGGAATTGTTTTCTTAATATCCTTTTTGATTGTTCATTATTAGTGTATAGAAACACGGACGGTTTTTGTGTGTTGATTTTGTATCAATAAATGTTGCTGAATTTATTAATTCTAAAAGTTTTCTTGTGGCATATTTAGGGCTCTCTACATAAAAGATCATTTTATCTGCTAACAGGGGTAATATTACTTCTTTTCTAATATGTATGCCTTTTAATTTTTCTTGTCTAATTCCTCTGGCTAAAACTTCCAGTACTATACTGAAAACAAGTGGTAAAAGTGGGCATTCTTGTCTTGTTTCTGATCTTAGAGAAAAAACTTTTAATCTTTCACCATTGAGTGTGATTTTAGCTGTAGTGTTTTTTCTTAAATATGACCTTTATTACATTGATGTAGTTTTCTTTTATTTCTAGTTTATTGAGTGTTTTATAATGAAAGGTTGAATTTTTTTGAATGCTTTTTCTAAATCAGTTGAAATTATCTTGTCCCTCCCCCACTCCACTTTATTTTGTTAATGTGATGCATTGCATTGTTTGATGTTTCTATGTTCAACCACTCTTGCAGTCCAGGAATAAATCTCACTTGGTCATGGTGTAAAATCTTGTTAATATGCTGTTGAATGTGATATGCTAGTATATTGTTGAGGATTTTTGCATCAATATTCTTAACAGATAGTGTTCTGTAGTTTTCTTATAATATCTTTGTCTCATTTTGATATCAGGGTAATTCTGGCTTTATAAAATGAGTTGGGAAGTGTTTCCTCCTTTCCAAATTTTGGAAGAATTTGAGAAGTGTTTGTATTAATTTTTTCTTTAAATCTTTGCTTGTATTCATCAAGAAAGCCATCTGTACTTAGCCTTTCCTTTGTTGGGAGGTTTTTAATTACTGACTTAATCTCCTTACTAGTTGTGGGTCTATTCAGATTTTTTATTTTTTTATGATTCAGCCTTGGTAGGTTGTGCGTTTCTAGGAATTTATCCATTTCATCTAGATCATCCAATTTGATGGTACAATTGTTCATATTAATCTTTTATAGTCATTTTTACTTCTGTAAAATCTATTGTAATACTCTCTCTTTCTTTTCTGATCTTGGTTATTTGAGATTTCTCTCTTTTTTCTTGGCCAGTCTAGCAAAAGATTTGTTAACTTTTAAAATCTTTTTGAAGAACCAATTTTTGGTTTCATTAATTTTCTCTATTGTTTTTCTATTCTCTATTTATCTCTTCTCTAATCATTATTATTTCCTTTCCTGTGCTAGCTTTGGGTTTAGTTTGTTTTTCTTTTTCTAGTTCTTTAGGGTTAAAATTATTTTGTTGATTTGAGATATTCTTTTTTTAATGTGTTTATCTACAAATTTTCTTCCTAGAACTGCTTTCACTGCAACCTGTAAGTTTTGGTATGTTGTGTTTTCCTTTTAATTTGTCTCGAGATATTTTCCAATTTCCCTTGTAATATCTTCTATGACTCATTGGTTATTTAAGAATGTGTTGTTTAATTGCCAGTTTTCCTTCTTCTATTGATTTCTATTTTCATTCCATTGTAATAAAAAAATACTTTGTATGACTTTAGTTTGTTAAAATTGATTAAGACTTGCTTTGTGGCCTAACTTCTGGTATATCCTGGAGATTATTCCATGAGCACTTGAGAAAAATGTGTGTTTCCTTGTTGTTGGATGGAGTGTTCTGTATACGTCTGTTAGGTCCAATTAGTCTAGAGTTGTTCAAGTCCTCTATTTTCTTATTGATCTTTAGTTAACTTGGTCTATCAGTTATTGAATGTGGGGCATTGAAGTCTCCTACTATTATTGGAAAGCTGTCTATTTCTCCCCATAATTCTATCTATGTTTGCTTTATATACTTAGGAGCAGCGATGTTTGGCACATATATGTTTATAATTATTATATCTTCTTGGCAAATTAACCCTATTATCATCATTTAAGTCATGTTTTGCCTCTTGTAATAGTTTTAGAATTAAAACTATTTTGTCTGGTATTAATACCTGTTATCCTTTGGTTATTATTTGCATAGAAATCTTTTTCTAGCCTTTCACTTTCAACTTATGTATGTCTTTAGATCTAAAGTGAATCCCTTGTAGATCGCATGTAGTTCAATCATGTTTTCTAAATCTATGTCTTTTGATTGGGGAGATTAATCCATTTACATTTAAAGCAATTACTGATAGGAAATAACTTACTATTGCCATTTTGTTTTTTGTTTTCTGTGTGTCTTGCAGTGTTTTGTGTGGTTTTTTTTCAGTCCCTCATTTTTTCTATGGCTGCCTTCTTTGGCGTTTAGTTGATTTTTCATAGTGACACATTTTAATTCCCTTCTTACTTCTTTTTTCATATATTCTACTGGTATTCTCTGTGGTTATCATGGAGATTACATATAACATGCAAAGTTTTAACAATCTATTTTAAACTGATATCAACTTAACTTTAATTGTATACAAAACTTTACAACTTTCTGACTCTGCCTCCCCCATTTTATGTTATTGATGTCACAAATTACATTGTCATATATTGTGTTCCCATTAACATAAATTTATTATTAGTTTTTATACTTTTGTCTTTTAAATCCTGAAGAAGAATAAAAAGTTAACTTTCGACCCCAAATTACACTCATACTGGTTTTTATATTTTCACATATATTTACCTTTCCTAGAGAAATTTACACTTTTATATGGATTTTAGTTACTGTCTTACACTCTTTCATTTCAACTTGAAGGGCTCCCAAGAGCATTTCTTGTAGGGAAAATTTAATGGTAATGTAGAATAAAAAAATTATTCTTCCCTTCTAGATTTTTCTGGCTGGTCTAAGAATTAAATTGGCATAAGACAGAATAACAGGAGAAAATCAAACAAATTTAATAATGTGTATACATGGGAGAAACAGGAAAACTGAGTAATTTGCAAAAATGACTGAAGCCACCGCCTTTAATACCATCTTCAGCTAAAGACAAATGAGGACGTTGAGGGTAGTGGTTTGGGACTTCAAAGGGGAGGAAAGCAATTCACATGAGGATGGAAAAGCAAATGTTTGGTAAACGGGAGGAAAGCAATTCACATGAGGATGGAAAAGCAAATGTTTGGTAAACAGATGTTTGCCATGCCTTTCAAAGACAATGAGACATGGAGAGGACTTTGATCAAATGGGCTTTGCTAGGTTGCCCCCCGTATACCACACCTAGTTCATATTATACTATAGTTATCTATGGCATTAGTTCCTTACTGGAACAGGCTTCCTATCTTAAATTCTTTTAGCAAGTTGGAGGGGGGAGGTCAAAGTTTCTTCCTGAGTCTTTTGTTCTTAAAAATAATCAGGCCAAAGAGACCCATTTTGGGGTAGAAAATTCTGCTGCCCTACAGTAATGAACTCCCTCAGTTCCTGTTTATTTAGGAATGTCTTAATTTCTCCCTCATTTTTGAAGGACGGTTTTGCTAGATAAAGAATTCTCATTTGATTTTTTTCCTTTCATCATTTTAAATATATCATCCCACTGCCTTCTGGTCTGTGAGGTTTCTACTGAGAAAGCCACTGAGAATCTTTTTTAATAAGACTGATGAGAGTGTAAATCTTTGCTTTATTTTGGATCTTAGAGATAAAGCATTCAGTCTGACACCATTATGTACGATGTTGCCCATAGGTTTTTGTTGAACTTTGCCTTTCGCCATACACACACAAAAATGTTATCAGAGCTAATAAACAAATTCAGTTATATTGCATGATACAAGGTCAATACATAAAAATCAATTATATTTCTATACATTACCAATGAATGATTTGAAATGGAAATCGAGAAGTCGAATTTATGTACAATAGCATCAAAAACAATAAAATATTTGGGAATAAATGTAACTAAGGAAGTGGAACACTTGAAACTTGAAAACTACAAAACATTGTTGAAAGAAATGTAAAATACAAATAAATGAAAAGACATCCATGTTCATGAATTGAAAGACTTAATATTTTTTAGATGACAATATACCTCAAAGTGATCTACCACAATCTCTATCAAAATTTCAGCAATTTTTTTTGAAAAAATTGACAATCTGATCTTAAAGGTCATATTGAAATGCAAGAGACCCAGAATAACCAAAACAATCTTGAAAATGCAGAATATTTTTGAGATCTCACACTTTTCAATTTCAGAATTTAGTACAAAGCAATGGTAAATAAGATAATATTGTACTGAGACAAAGATAGACATATAGGTCAATGCAATAGAATGGAGAGTCTAGAAATAAAACCATGTGACTATTGTCAACTGAATTTTAACAAACATTCAAAGACAATTCAGTGAGAAAAGAATAGTCTTTTCAAGAAATGGTGCTGGAAAAACTGGATATCCACATGTAAAGTTACTCCCTTACCTCCTACCTTATACAAAAACGAACTCAAACTGCACCAAGGACCTAAATGTAAAAGCTATAATTATAAAACTCTTAGAAAAAAAGCATAGAGATTAAGTGTTTGTGAGTTTGTATTAAGCAGATTTCTTAGATATGACAACAAAAACATGGGCAACAAAGGAAAAAATAGATAATGTGGACTTCATTGAAATTAAAACTATTGTGCTTTAAAGGGCACCATTAAGAAAGTGATAAGACAATGCATGGAATGGACTAAAATATTTGTAAGTCACATATCTGATAAGGGACTTCTACCTAGAATATATAAAAACTCTCACAACTCAATAATAAAAAGAAAAATAATACAATTAAACAATGGGCAAAGGATATGAATATACATTTCTCCAAGGAAGACATGCAACTGATTGATAAGCACATGTGTGATATTGTGATTTATAATAAGAAATATATACTTGGTCTTTGTCCCTGTCACTGGCACAGAGCTTCCAAAATCCTCAGAATTTCCTAAGAGATAAGAGGAATGGGAGCATCTTTCGTTATAACATTCAGTTTTTTGTCTTCAGTTCCTAAAATCACTTCAGAGCCATAAAGGTAAAATGGGTGTCTTGTTATTCCTAAAACCTCCTTTCAACCACACTGAGTTTATGCTAATGAAGTAACTTGGAAATTCACTAAAGATGGGGTGGCTGGTTGCCAAGTGAACCAACCATGATTAGCGGGTTGGAACTTTCACTCTCACTCCCTGGTTTCCAGGAAGGGGAGGCGAGCGGAGGTTGAATTAATCATCAACGGCTAATGATTTAATCAATTATGTCTATGTAATAAAGCCTCATAAAAACCCAAAAGGAAGTGGTTGGCAGATCTTCCAGGTTGGTGAACCAGAATGCTTCCATGTGCCGCAGTGCCAGGTCCCAGACTTCATAGAGACAGAAGCTCTTTGGTTCAAGACCTGGGCCCTATGTATCTCTTCATCTGGCTGCTGATTTGTGTTCTTTAATATCCTTTGTAATAAACTGGTAATCTAGTGAGTGCACTGTTTACCTGAGTTCTGTAAGCCACTCCAGCAAATTAACCAAACCTAAGGAGGTGGTCGTAGGAACCTCTGATTTATAGCCAGTGGAACAGAAGCACAGGTAACAACCTGGACTTGGAATTCATACCTGAAGTGGAGAGCAGTCTTGTGGGACTGAGTTCTTAATCTGTGGAATCTGATACTATCTCCAGGTAGATTGTGTCAGAATTGAGTTGAATTGTAGGAACCCAGCTGGTTGGGGAGAAGTGCTTGATGGTGTGGGGGGGAAAAACCCACACATCAGAATAGGAGCAGAATTATAACATGAAAAGATGCTCAACATCATTAGTCATCTGGGAAATGGAAATCAAAACCACCCTGAGATATCACGTTAATCTCCACTAATATGGCTAGAATCAAAATTTCAGATAATAACAAATATTAGGGAGGATGTTGAGAAATCAGAACACTTGTATACTGTTTATAGGAATGTAGTTGGTCAAACACTTTGAAAAACAGTTTGGCAGTGCCTCAAGTTATTAATCATATTGCTGCCATGAACCTTAGAAAAATTATGTTAAATGAAAAAACCAGTCCCAAATGAACACATATTATATGATTTCATTTATGTGAAATGTCCAGAATAGGGAAATCTATAGAGACAGAAATTGTGTTAGTGGCTGCTTTGGCCTGGAGAGGATCCGAGGGATAAGGGAGAGATAGTTAAAGAGTACTTTTGAGTTTCTTTTTGAGGTGATGAAAATGTCCTAAAATTGGCTGTGGTGATGGTTGCACATATCTGTGAATATATTAAAAAACATTGAAGCAAACACTTCAAATGGGAAATCTTATGGTATCTAAATTATAGCTCCATAACGCTATTTTTAAAATACACAAAGAAAATCTTAGTCAGATTTGGTTATTAACCTAAGACAAGGGAAAATGAAGAGGGATTCAAGGAAGATGACCGGGTTCTGGGTTGGCCAATGAATAGTAAGGCAGAAAATAAAGGAAAAAGAAGGTCTAAGGTAAGAATAAATGATTAGAGAGAGTGAGACAGCATATATAGAGACTTTCAAACTTTTTTCTTTCTTTTTTGTTGAGGAAGATTGGCCCTAAGCTAACATCTGTTGCCAATCTTCCTTTTTTTATTTTTTTTTGTTCGTTTATGTTTTGTTTTTTTTTCTTCCCCAAAGCCCCAGTACACAGCTGTATATCGTAGTTGCAAGTCTTTCTAGTTCTCCTATGTGAGACGCTGCTACAGCATGGCCTGATGAGCAGTGTTAGGTTAGGGCCCAGGATCCGACCCAGCAAACCCCAGATCGCTGAAGTGGAGCGTGTGAACTTAACCACTATGCGACGAGGACAGCCCTGAGACTTTTAAACTTTTTGAAGGGCAAGGAGTCACATCCTTTTTTGAGAATATGCTGAGAAGTATTTCTCCTCTCCCCAAAAAACTCTGAATATATTACCATCCCCCTCACATATACAGATGATTCTGAATAACATTTAAGAGGTTTTACAGACTTCTGTGGTGAGAATGCCTAATCTAATGTTACTCAGGATGATCAGCAGGGAGTGTTCCTCAGGTCCTGGCATAAATGAGGGAGTACTAGGGTGGGTATGGACTGGCAGATAGTGACCCTGCAGCAAAGCTGGGTCCTTCCCGAGTGTCTTGATGGTGAGTAGTGTTGTAGCCCAGGGCAGGCCACTCCAAAATATCCCACAATAGCATATTGATTAGTTTGAATTACAGTTACTTGAGAAGCAAAAAGGGCTTTCTGACCCTCCTGTCTCTGTTCCCCCTGAAAGCAGGAAATACATCTCCCCTGTGAAAGGCGCTCTCCCTACATCCTCATCTCCAGAGCGAGGGAACTCGGGGTGGAGAAGCCTGCATCAACAAACTTTGCAATTTACTACCTCAAGCCTAAACTCTGCTGAAATTCCTCACTAATTGCATACCTCAAATATAAGTTTCTTTGTCCTATCATTCCTCACAAATTTATTGCCTTTTTGTATAAAAGATATATATACTGTCTGCTCTGTTCACTCTCCAAGCATGATCTCTCTATGATCTCCACTACATACGTCTTAAACTGGGGTTTTCTCCTGTTAATCTGGTCTTGTGTCAGTTTTGTTATTAGTCCAGCCATAAGAACACAAGAAGGGTAGAAAGGGGATTTTCCCCACCCGACAGTAGCTTAGGGTGAGGATCCCAGCAGTCTGCACTTCCTAGGCCAGGTGAGAGAGAGCAGAAACAGTCCAGGAAGGCTTCCACCTGGAAAAGGCGAAAAAGAGGAGGGAGCAGGAAGACTTGGAAGGCTTTCTGCCCAGCAGTCACTTCTCTAGGATTCTTGGAATCTGCCACCATAGAAGTGTAGAAGAGCCTCATCTGGTTTCCAGTATGAGAGCATTCGCCCCCTGGATCTGGGGCAGTGAGTTACTAGGTGGGAATTTGGGGAGGAAATGGAGGGAAGGAACCAGAGAAATTTACTCAAGTCACTACCTTGGTCACCTTTCCGTCTATATGTTTGGAGTAAGCAAACATCAGGAGCCTGAATGAGAGGCTCTGGAATGTACAGTGAGAAGACCAGCACCTTCCCCACCTCTTGTCAGAACAAGGATGATCTATCTCTGGATCCCTCCACCTGCCTCTGACTCACCAAGCTTCCCTTTGCTTAGGTCTTCAAAATCATCATTAGTAACAGCCATGAACTTTTAGCAGATGACTTCTGATGTCAGCAAATGCTTTTCCACATTTAAGGAATGTTTATTATAATAGAATAAAATATATTTATTAATAAAACTTGAAATTTGTCCCAGAAGGAAAAAAAGATGGATTATTTCCATAAAATAGCCAAGATCTGACAACTGAACTTCTCCCTGAAGATTTAATTCATTTTCAAAACACCAATGGTGTTCAGGAAGATTTCCCCTTTTTTTCCCATAAAATGTTGAAACTAGTTAGAATGTTTTAAAAATGAAGTTGTGTGGAGTCCAGAAAAAATATTTTCTGTGTCGCGAGATATTTTCTGTGTGCAGGAGAACATAAATAACGAAGTGTTTACTTTCCTAGGTTAAGTATGTCTTTTAAAAATGAAATTTCATAATGTTCATTTTTTTGAGGCATACCAGTTTTAAAAAAGAAAATAAATAGATATTATTAGGAAGCAGATTTACAGCCAGGGAGAGGAGGAGAGAAAGCAGAAAAGGCCAGTGCCAAGACCTCAGGGGGAGGATGAGATGGACACTCTTCCTGGTAACCAGAGAAGGGCAGACCCCAACCACAGAGTGGTGAGGCTACTTGGGGGCCCTCAGAAGAGGACCGAGCTGAGTGACAGGGCTGCTGTGCGCTGGGGCCTCGCGCACAGACGGGTGGTGAGGGAGTTCGTATGTGTGGAGGTGGCGGGGGTCCTGTTGAACTCCCCGCCGGGCGGCCGGTGGGGGTGTGGGGAGGAGGGAGAGTTAGGTGGTTATGCGGGGGCCCTCACGTGACCGGAAGCTGCAGAGCTACGCAGCCTTCGAAGCAGTCATCACTCCTGTCTGGGTACCAGTTCCCCGCTGCCCTGTGCACGGCGGGCTGGCATCGGGCCCGGGCCCGGGAAGCGGAGCAGGTAAGGGCCCCCGGGCACGCGCCAAGGCCAGAGCGGCAGCGGACAGCCGACCCCGGAGACCGGCGGGGGATCGACGCAGCGGGTCCCGGCCAGCTTTCTCCACATCCGGCATGCTTGGGACAGAAAGAGTGGCCCCCTGGGGTGGGGGGTGCAGGGGCGGCAGGGTTCCAGGGAGGGCGGCAGAACAACTAAGAGCGATGGGAAATCACCCCCCGAGTTCCTGCAGGAAAATGGTGAACGCCGCTGGGGGGATATTGAGGGGGGCGCTAGGGGAAGGGCGACCAGGGGAGCCCCGGAGTGGGGAGGAGCCAGGCGGCGGCGGGTCGCGCGCGGCGCCGAGCGCTTGGCAGCAGTCCCCGCTCTCTCCACCCGGGCCCTGCAGGTCTAAGTGTCAAGTGTCGCGGCGGCGCGCTCGGGGCGAGAATCGGGAGGAGGAGACTGCAAGGATAGGCCCAGGTCGGTACGGGCGAGCACAGTGGCGGAGGTGGGGTCAGAGCCCAGTCTGAGACCCCCTCTCAGCTTCCCCATCCACTGTCCTCCATTTTCGTGCTTACAGAAACCTGGGGATGGATCTGTAGGGAAAATGGTGGGTTTTGGGGGAGGGAGAAGAGACAAGTGAGAGGGTTGGGAGAGGGCTGTGACTGGGGGGCCCCCTCGAGGACGCACGAAGCCTTTCAGGTGGGAAAAACGAAATTTAAAAAATAATCTTTGATACCCAGTGCTCTAAAAGATAAGTAGGAAGGCCTCTGTCCTTGGTGCTGATCTGTCCACCAAAAATTCAATCCTTTTCTCGCCTTTTGTCTCCTAGGAGAAATGGAATCCAAAGAGGAACAAGTGGTAAAAAATATCGACATGAAAAATACCAACCAGGAAAATGAAAAAAAGGATGAAAAGGAACAAGATGCTAATAAAGGAGAGCACTTGGCCCTCCCTTTGGAAACTGGTGAATGCTGTGTGCCTAGAGGAAATCGTGGGCAGTTCCATGTTAGGCAATCCATCCTGCAATATAGATGGGACATGATCCAGAGGCTCGAAGAGCCACAGGCAAGGATGAGAGAAGAGAATATGGAAAGGATTCGGGAGGAGGTGAGACAGCTGAGGGAAAAGCTGGGGGAAAAGCAGTTGAGTCATTGTTTGCGGGCAGTTAGCACTGACCCCCCTCACCATGACCATCATGATGAGTTTTGCCTTATGCCTTGAATCCTCATGTTTTCCTTGATGTTACTAGGGAGACACCTACTTCCTAAGCTTACATGTTCTGGTGTACCTTTGTTGTAAACCTATTGAAGTCACTCGTTTCTGGTGGGTCTCCTATTACCAGGTTCTAGTTGAATGTTGTGTTTTTCAGATTTTGTTAGCAGGAGAATTTTACCCATTGCATGGAAAGATGCTCATTATATATTGTGAAATTAATAAAGTGGTTTTAAAAAGTCTTTGTGTTTATTCTTTTTATTTCAAATCTTATATTTATGTTTGATACATGAAGAGAAAAATGCTGAAATTAAATATACCACAGGATTAATGCAGGGACTCATTTCTGTGAGATAGGTTGATCTGTTTTCTTTTATATCTTCTGTAGCTTGAGGAGAAATGGAAACTATTTTTAATAACCTTATGAAAGCAGGAGGGTCACAATAAATACTTCATCACAAAATTTGGATCTTTTAGCCGGATGAATAAACCCAAGAATTCTTTGTAAATTGGGGACTATATTTGCTTGACATAATTGTGAAACAAGGTCATGAGTTGTGAACTGTGTTCACCTATTTTTGTCCCCTTCCCCACCTATTAGGCAAGACACCCTATCTTCAGATTTATCTTCAGATATTTAGCGGAGTCCCCAAAGATAGATCTTATTGGTTCAGGACTGCAGTGTCTGCTCCCCAAGCTGCAATTTCTGCCTGACAAGTGGTAGGCACTTAACAAAGTGCAATTAACTGAGTCAGGAGCTCTGAGTTCTTGTCTCAGCTTAGTCCCTGAATAAAATAACCTTGGATATGTAACTTCACTTCTCTAGAGGAGATTACTTGCAATTCAGAAAGGAACACTAGATACATTCAATAATGTCTTAGTGTTTCTAAAAGCATGCTAATCTGCCACCTGTGTGAGAATCACTTGATGACTTTCTTAAAGATATGGACTCTTGGTAATTCTGATGCATATTAATGTCTAAATGGCTACTGTGTGTTTATATTATGATCTCAGTTCTTAAATAGGAACCATAACAACTAGAAGAACATAAAAGTGGAGAGAATTCAGTGGAGAGAAGTATTAAAATTCAAAGGGTAAGAAAATTAAAAATATTTCTGGATTTACTACTAATAAAAATTAGAATTGAAAAATGTACACTAAAAAGTTAACTGGTTATCTCTTGTGGGAAATTGGGTGATTTTTTCTTTATACTCAACTACAGTTTTTCTTAAAGAATGTGGATTACTTGTGCTAAAAATAAATAAAAGCCAATATATATCCAGGTCCAAGGAACTCTTCAGTGAGCTTATAAATTCAATGGAGGCACAAAAATCCTCATTGATAGAACTTAGATATGTAGATTTCAAGTTATCCTTGGATATGGTATTCATGCCTGGTATAATTGTCTCTCGTATTGAATGTGGGCAAAATCACTAGGTCCTCCTTCTAATTAATAGAATACAGTGAAAGTAATGTGATGTCACTTCTGTGATTGTATTACAGAAGATTGTGACTTCTGTCTTGCTAGGAGACTCTTTCCCATCTCCCACACCCTTGCTAGCTTTAATGAAACAAGCTGCCATGTTAGAGAGGCTCTTATGGAAAAGAACTGAGAGTATGCCCCAGCCAACAATCAGTGAGGAACTGAGCCCTCACTTCAATAGCCTTTGAGGAAGCAAATCCTGGCAAATAACATAAGTGAATTTGGAAGCAGATCCTTCCTCAGTCAAGCCTTCAGATAAGATGCTGGCCCTGGCCAACATATTGATTGCAGCTTGGTAAAAGATCCTAAGACAGAGGACACAGATAAGCCACACTCTGACTTCTGACTCATGGAATCTCTGGGATAATATATGTGTGTGATTTTAAGCTGCTAAGTTTTGGGGGAATTTGTTACACAGCAATAGATAGCTAATACAGTATATAGCTCTAAAGGATAATGATGCTTTTTAAACATAACCACAATGCCATAATCACACATAAAAATGGACAACAATTATTTGATGTCCAGTAAGTGTTCAAATTTCCAGTGTTTTCATAAGATTTAACCCCAAACTATATAAACCAACAAAAAAAATAGGTTCCTAAACAATACTATTGGTCTTGTCATGTTGCAAATGAAAGGAACAACCTAATATAAAATTTTTTACTGGGAAGCTGACAAAAGTGTATGTTTGAAAAAGAGTCTCATATGCAACATAGGCCTGGAGCCACAGACTCTAAAAATCTAGAAAATGCTAAGAGAAAAACTAGTCTGTTGTATGCAATGAAAATATAGAGTAGGGTGAGGATCAGGGAGGGGCATCACATGTACAACATCGTAACCCAAAACAGTCATTTGATATTCTGACACCTCCTTTCGCAGGTATCTTGGAAAAACAGCTATATTTAATGAAATTTGCCAAAATAACCTGTTTAATTCTAGAATAAAAAGAATTGGCTAGAAAAAGTGGCTGCCAGGCTGACAATGTTGGAAAGATGCAGGCACAAATCATCAGATTACCAATCACCCTTGTGGTTGAGTAAGTGCCTGCAACGAAAAGTTATATTACTCTGTTGCAGTTAGAGAAAGTGTGGGACTAAGATAACAAGATGAACAAGCAGGTATATGAAATCATTTCATTATCTAGTTTGACTGAATAAGGCAAAGAATATGTTATTAAGAAGACTTTTTTTTCATGAAACACAAAATTTAGAGGACTAATATAAGTATATGGAGGAAATAATTGGTGGGTCACCAGGACTTCAAATGTTAAAAATAAGGATGCCATCTGAGAGTTGTAAATGGATAAATCTGATAGACAATGGACATAGTTTTCCATCTCTGAATAACACAAGAGATTATCTGTGAATGTGATACTGAAAAGGTCGAAAACATCTAGTATTCCAATCAATGTCATCTGGGAGTTGTCCAATGGAGGCCGGGTCATGGAAATGCTTCAAGAAGGAAAATGATAATAATAATATGCTCATGTGAAGCAGGGTCTCGATATCCTTGAGGTTAAAAAGGTAGAAGTCCAAGGGAAGATTTTAGAAGACTTTAAGGAAGAGAACTATAAAATAGACAGCATCAATGTAGGGTAAGAGGTGGCACAAGAGAGAAGGAAAGATGCAAAAACAGGGCAAAAAAATGCAATAATGAGCTGAAGGGATTTCTGACCATAATATCCAGCTGACCCCGTGAGGAAAATGCATTCAGAAAATATATAATTAATGCACACTCAAGGTACTAAAAATAAGTCTTTTTTAAAAGAATAAAAAGTAATTTCAGTTCATGCAGAACTGGAAGATAAAGTTGTCCTCTGAATGTCAAAGGAGTAAAATTCATCACACATGCTATGAATCAATGTAATAAGAAGGAGTTAATGTAAAAGTTTGGGTTCCAGAAAATAACGGCATTTACAAAAGCAAAGGAAAAAGTAGATGGGAAGATATATAGGTAAGCTATGTAACACCTACAGAGATCCTCAGACAGAAAAAACCAGATGCCTAAACAGTGCCAAAGCCAGTGGTATGTAAATAAACATTTAACAACTGGGTTTCCAATAAACTATTTGTAGTGTTAGCCTATTTCCACTGTGTAAATACTCCTACTAGAGCTGATTTTCAGCTACCAACATAATGTCATAGTGAAGAGTTGAGAAGAGATATGCACATTAGCTGTCCTGAGCCAGTAAGAGCCAGCTTCATCACACCACTGGTTCCGAGCCCTCCCTTATCAAAATGGTTAAAACAGAGATGATACTATGTAAGGAAAATGAAAGATGAAAATGAGAAAATGAAATGTCTTTTGTAAAGGAGATATAGGATGAGTGCAAAGGAGAGACAGATATAAGAAAAAAGAGACTGAGGCAGATAGACAGAGGTCTGGTGTATGCCATATTCCTGTGAGTAAAAGGGACTAGAGGAGTGTGTGTGTGTGTGTGTGTGTGTGTGTGTGTGTGTGTGTGTGTGTGAGGGAGACAGAGAGAGAGAGAGAGAGAGAGATTGATTAGAAGATTACCTAAACATGGATATGACTAGGCAATTTAAAAGAGGATTTGTAGAAGCACAGACTTTGGAGTCAGGCAGATCTTAGTTCAAATATTGACACCATCACTTATAAGCTTTGTGACCTTCAACAGAGTTGGTCAACCTCCCTTAGTTTCATTTCTCTTATATGTAAAATGTAGAAAGTGTTTAGCAAGATATCTGTCATATATTAAACTCTCAGTAAATGTTAACTGTTAATGTTATAAAGTATGTAAGATGAAAAAAAAAGTTTCAGTTCACTGAAAATGAGCAGTCTAATGTTTCAAAGTTAATAAAATTAGTAGATTTTTTATTTATTGATCCCTGAAGTCAAAATTTGGTATAAAAGGGATTATATTTGAGAAAAACATAGCTTGTCCCACACAGTGTCATACAATTTTTGAATCATTGTTGATATTTAATAATTGAGACATTGCACAGGAAAAGTCCAGATTTTGGTTTTCCATGAAAAATCAGTAGGTCCGTCAACCTTGGTCTTGCATTCCCACGTTGCACCAATTGACTGGAGGGAGCTTGGTGGTGGCTTTAGTCCTTTAGAAAGACACATGTTTCAATTTTACTTTTTGTACCCAGCTTTTCTCACTCACATGATCTAGTTACCTCCCTGGATCTTAAAGGCAATTCAGTTGGTAGCCTCCAATCCATATCAACTGTATTTCAAAAGTAATTTGAAGCAATGGTTCAGCAAATGATTGGGATTCGGCCCAATTTGGGACTCAAGATGTTTTTGTGTTCCAAATCTGCACTGTGCAGTATGGTAACCATGAGCCACATGTGGTTATTGAGAATTTGAAATGTGACTATTGTGATCTGGGATGTGCAAAAGTGTAAAGCACACACAGGATTTCAAACACATAATACAAAAAAAGAATGTAAAATATCTTATCAATAATTTTTATACTGATTACATGTTGAAATGATAGGATTTTGGATATACTGTGTTAAATAAAATATATTATTAAAATTAATCTCACCAGTTACTTCTTACTTTTAAAGAATGTGTTTACCAGAAAATTTAGAATTAGACATGTGGCTCACATTATATTTCTATTTAAAGGAACCATTCCAAATTGTTTTTAAGATGTACCATGTTTTTTAAATTAAAAAACCTTATTTTAAAATTTTCTGAGAATAAAAATAATACACCTTCATTTTGGAAAACACAAAGGAGTATAAAAAGGAAATTTTTAAAAATCATCTTAATGCTGCTAAACATTATGAAATATTTCAGTTTCTTTTCTTTTGGTCTTTTTGCTACACAAAGCATTCACAAATAGAATCTTGTTCCATAAAAATTCGGTCATACTGCATATGCTATTTTGTATGCTCTTTGTTAAGATAATCCTTTTCCACTACCCTTAAGAGTTATTTGAAACACAGTTGCTATTTAAATAGATTAAGAAAATGAGGGGCCAGCCTGGTGGCGCAGTGGTTAAGTTTGTGCACCGTGGTTCGCCAGTTTGGATCCCGGGTGTGGACCTACACACTGCTTATCAAGCTGTGCTGTGGCAGGCATCCCACATATAAAGTAGAGGAAGATGGGCACAGACGTTAGCTCAGGGCCACTCTTCCTCAGCAAAAAGAGAAAGATTGGTGGCAGATGTTAGCTCAGGGCTAATCTTCCTCAAAAAAAAAAAGGAATCGAATATAATAGAATTGGGAGAAAATATAGATGATTGTTTAATTTAAACATGCTAAAGTCATTTCTCAACATACAACCCAAGGCAAAAATTATGCAGAAAATACCTGCAAATAACTGATTTTAGTACATAAAAAATAAACTTTTATATGGTATAATTTTAAAAAGCAAGTGAAATACTGGAGAAATAACACATAGGAAAGACAAAGGGTTAATATCATAACTATATAGTGAATGAGTTCAAATCAATCAAGCAAAAGGAAACACAAATATCAAAATGGACAAAAAAAGGAAAAGGTAAACAACTTTACCATTGACTAATAGACACATGGGGAAAAAGTATCAGTTTCATCAATAATCAAGGAAATGCAAGTGAGAACAAGAAAACATTTTCAAGGAAAACGTTGGTAAATAATTTTAATAATAACAGCCCACATTTATTGACCACTTATAATCTAAGTACTTTTCATGCCTTATTCAATTTCCCTAACCACATAAGTTGCATGCAGATACCACTGTTAGGCCCATTTTACAGTTAAGGAGAATGAACCACATACTCAAAGCCACATCACTATGAAGTTTTGGAGCTGGAATTTGAACACAGTGTGACTTCTGAGTCCATGCTATTATTAGTAAATTATACCTAGAGGTGAGGGCTGAGAAAAATGGGCACTTTCATACAGTGCTGGTGAGAATGAGAGCTGGTACAACTTCTCTGAAAGGTAGTTTGAAAATATGTACCAAAAGCCTTAACATAATTCTAAAGCCTTTAGCCCAGAAACTGTATGCTTCTGACTACATCTCAGGTGAGAAGTCATACAAATGATCTGTATCTTAGCTGTGAAAACATCCAAGTATGTAAGTATGTAAATATATGCAATAATGAGATACTTATTTCAGCATTTTTGAAATACTAAAAAGCTGGATAAGACTTTAATACTTATAAGTAGAGGGAAAGACAAATACATTAAGATGCACTAATACTTTGGAAAGCTATACAGCCATTATAAATAATGGAGAGTTCTGAACATAATGAAATGGAAAATTCTCTAAAAATTATTGATATATCAATTATATTGGATAGGGAATTTCAAATGTGTGTATAGACTAATCAACCAAAACTGACTTGAATATTAAGGAAGTTTGTGATTTCATTTAGCAGGAAGAACAGAAGTAGGTAGGACAGGACAGGCTTCAGGACTGACTGATTCAGCAACTAAAGGATGTCACCAATGGTCCAGGTTCCTTCCATCTCTGGTCAGCTTCTGCCATGCCTAGTGTCACTTCATCTTAAGGCTGGTGGTTACCCCTGATGCAACCAAATGGCTGCTTATGGTGATTGAGGGTACGCTCCTCTCTTTTTCTGTCCCTCGGGAGAGAAAGAAAAACTTCTCTCTCAATCATGGAATATAAGGCCTTCCCTTCAATCTAACTGGGCCATTTTAAGATTGTTGGCCACCCTTAACCAGCAACAGTCTTCAGGGAAAATCCAGGTCCTCACAGGTTCGGAATAATCAAGACCTGTCCCCTGAAGCTACCAGTGAGATGGGGTGGGGTGGACATTCAGATGTTTGGAGTTCTGTTAAGAGGAAGGGGAAGATCAATGCAGGGAAAACATATACTATACCGGGAGGCTCAAAAACCTCTGGACCTCCAAGAGGCCCTTAGCGGGAGATCAAAGAGCAAGAAGACATGCTGAATAACCTTTATTCAGTGCGGAATGAAGCAGGGCATAAAAAATGAAAGTAGTCCAGAAAATGCCAACATCCAGGGAGAGGGTAGAGAGAGAGATTGAGAGAGAGAATAATGAATATGACTCAGCAAAAGCTCTGTAACTGACAGAAATCTGAGGGATCCCTGGAGCCCTGGGATTAAAAACCAAAATAAGGAGCATTTTCTTAAGTGTATCAGGTCCAGTAAGACCACTCACCAGGGCTAAGTGGAAGTCCTGTGGGTCTATGCCCACAGAGGCCCAAGAAACCAGTCAGTGAGGAACAGAACCAAGTAGGGAGAATTCCAAGAAGTTAAATTCTTTACAGAGTTTCCGCTTTTGTCACATACATAGCACTTACATTCACAGAATCCTGCCCTGCTCTTTGGACCAGTGCCAGATGTGTTGAGCACATCCCTTCCTCCAGAAGTAGCTAGAAAGTTGGCCTTGAATGTTGTTGAACAACATCTCTGAAAAGTAACATTTTGATTTTCTCAGCTTTGAATCTTACTGGGTTTTGCAGGCACTCCCACTGGGCATTGTTTGCTCACTTGGCCAGCTTGTGACCTCTACCCCAGCCAGGCTACTCTTTGTCTTACCAGTCCTTTCCAGAATTCCTCCTCCTGGAAAAATATTCCAATCCTACTCACCTTTCAAGTCTCAACCCAGATTCCTCTTTTCTCATGACAGCTTCCCTGGCTCTATGGGTACCTCCCTTCTCTTACGCCTATTAAGCTGACAGAACCCCATAGTTTTTGAATTACTTTTTTCCCAGAGGTTGTTATGTACAATAGTGGACCTGCCTAGTTCCCTCATGTTCTGCTTCCTCTGTAATGCATTAGATTGTGTTTTATAATTATTTTGTATCTTTCATACAACTTAGGCCCTTGAGTGACCAGTGAACTGGTCTGTTTCTCCTCTTGCCCTCCTCTAATCCAGTCTCTACATGGCAATCCAAGGAATATTTTAAGGAGAATTAGGACATGTCCTCCCCTTAATTATATCCCATAAATGCTTCCATTGCATAAATACTTAAAAACAAAATGAAACAAAACACATCCTTACCATGGCCTTCAGGCCCTGCAAGACCTGGCTCCTGGCCACCTCTCCCACTCAGCTGGGCCACTCTCCCCCTCCACTGATAAGTTCCAGCCACACTGGCCTCCTTTGGTTCTAAAGGGGCCAAGGACTTTCCTGCCCTAGAGCCTGTGCACATGCTGTTCCTTCTTCTGGAAGGCTAACCACTTCCTCCTGGCTTACTCTTATTTACCTTTTAGGACTCAAATCATTCCTACTGAGAGTCCCTCTCTCATTCTCTGGTCTAGCCCCTCATGTTATTTCTGACAGAACCTTGTTCTCTTTCTTTATCACAATTTGGGATTACATGTTTGTTTAATGCTTCTCTTCCCCACTAGATTGTACTTTCCATGCTCAGAGGGACCATGTCTATCTTATTCACCAGGGCATATACAGCAGCTAGCCCAGTGCCTGACACATGATAGGGCCCAAGAGATAGTAGATTGAACCTTATTAAATTGCCTTTTTTTAGGTCAAAACCAGGCACATATCAGCAACCTCATAAGACTGTTAATGCAAATAATCCATAACCAATCTATAAATCAAAATTGGGGTGAGTTTATTATAAGCCAGATCTTTGGACTAGCCCAGGGCCTTCCTTCCCCAAGGAAAGAAGGGCACCAAAGAAGTGGGGTGTACAGAGTGATTATATACCGTCTTGGAACAAAGAACATACATCACATATGATAGGAATGTCCCTTTTACAACACAGCAGATAGCAGGTCTGTTGGCTTGAGCTGGGCGGTCAGAGATCAATTCCTAGCCTAGGGAGAGATGCTTATCCTTAAGGAAATGCCAATGTGGGGGAAGTTGCATCTTTATCTTAAGGGCATTTGTTCTTGTCTTTGGGATGTAGCAAATGCTTAAAGCAGATACACAATGCATGTTCAATGGCCACGACCGCGTTAGGCCCTTTTGGAAAAACAAGGTCAGGCTGAATTAGTTTTACATCAAATGGCTTCCTTATATACTCCAATATATCCTATTGCTTGCCATTTGTTTATCGAGGCTTAACCTAACACTTTTTGAACAAATGAAAGATGAAGCAGGTAAATTATCAAGAAAAGAGAATGAGAAAGTAGCCTGGGGAATATGTTTTACTCCTACTTTACTGTCTAACCTGTTTTAGGGTAGGCTTAGGAATCTGGCTGAGTTGCTGACCCTGAGACCTTCCCCCTAAAGAAAGGAACATCTCTAATCCTTGTCATGAGTGTCTCTTCCCAGTGAATTCCTTAAAGTCCATGCCTTGCACCCCCAGGCTTGTGTCCTTGCTTAGGTTATATCCTCTTCCATGCTGTTTCCTGTTTTCTTTCCTTTCGTAAATCTCTTTGACAACTAACTCATCAAGGGCATAGGAGCTTCTACATGACATGTCTTCACTTCCCTTCTTTGCGGGCAAATTCCCAAATGCTATTTGCCAGGTCATAATAGTATTTGCTTTATCCAAATGAGAGACTAAACAGAGGAATCAAAGACTGTATTGAATGAAGAAAGGAAAAACTACTTAGCCTGGGTGGATTACAGCGTTGCTGTGGAGTACCTGTGAGGTATTGGAGGTAGGGAGAAGCTAAGGGATTTCAGGGTTACCTCCACTTCACACTCCCTCTTTTCCTTCCCTCTCCTATCCGGGAGACAGCAAGCAAGTGCAGCAATGTTGTGACCCTTGACTCATCAGCAGGGTGTTTGAGAGAGGGAAAGGATCACAGAATCTACTAGGGGAACCAAGAGTTGAACAAAGTTTGAAAATTACTGTCTCGAACTGAAAAAAAAAAAAACACAAAAAAGAAATCAGGTATTGGAACAATTTCCTGGGTGTCTTGAAAGGACAGAACTCACATCCAAGAAGATCTAATGTTGGGGTATTGATTCACGCTGCCAAGATTCAATACACAGTAGGAGCTGCATAAATACACAGCAAATGGATGAATGAATAAGTTGCTTTAGGAACTGTCGACGAAAATAATCCATATCCAATCTATAAATGAAAATTTGGGTGAGTTTATTCTGAGCTTAAATCTGAGGGTTATAACCCGGGAGAGTCTTTCCACAAAGGAACAGAGCACTCCAAAGAAGTGGGGGTATAAGTGTGGTTATATACCCTCAAAGAGGATGCTTCACAGAGGATTGAAATGTCCCTTTTACAATAGTCGCGAGACTGCTCTGTCAGCACAGCGATTGATGGAAATAGCAGGTAGGTCTTCTGTCTCTGTGAACACAGCAGGGTGGCAGTCTGTTGTCTCCAGCTGGGTGGTCACAGGTGAGCTGGGAGGTGAGTGCAGCAATCAGTTCCTAGCCTAAGGAAAAATGCTTATCCCTAAGGAAATGCTAATGTGGGGGGAAGTTGCACCTTTATCTCAAGGGCCTTTGTTCTGGCCATAGGAAATGTCTAAGCAGATATGCAATGCGTGCTCAATAGCCACAGTCAGGCCCTTTTGAAAAAAAAAAAGTCAGGCCGAATTAGGTTTATACCAAATGGCTTCCTCATATACTCCAATATATGCTATTGCTTGCCATTTTTATTTGTCAGAAGCATCAGCCAATGAAAAATATTAAAGTATAACCTCCCACAGTCTTTTTTCATCTATATGTATATATTTTAAACAGAAGTAGGTTCATTTACCAAATACTGTGTCAAAATCTTGTTATAAAAACAGCAGATTGCTTTGCTGTTGATGATATTGTTGTTTTTTGTATTTCCTTAGTAAAAGTATATCTTTTAATTTTTGGTTCCAAGTTCAGCATGCAAGGAGCTTAGAAATCATCCCTCCAATTCTCACAACAACAAAAAAGCTAAAAACTGAAAATCAACAATCCTTAGACCATTGGAGAATTGAGGTCACAGGGCGAACTACTGCCTCCACAAATTGGAGCGATAGACAGGTATATAGAGGGAGTCACAGCTTGCTGGAGCAGAAACTCAGGAGCAGACCACCGCTGGAGCCAGTACCATGGTAGGAAAAAAACCTGTAATTGATGAATTGCTAGAGGCTCAGTGTGGACAAGCTTAAGAGTTAGAAACTCCAGGTGGATCTAGTCTTAGGGGTCCCTCCACATTTTTGTGATTTTTACTTCTGAGAGCCCTATCAGGTTCTCACAGTGAAGATCAGAGAAAAATACCCTCCTGCTTCCAGCAAGAGGAGAGAAAATGTAGCCATTTTGAACTACAGCCAGAGCATTCAGTTCTCCTTAAAAAGATAAGCCTTCAAAAGAAACTAACCAAACTGGGGGAAGAGAAATACTCAACTCCAGTTCTCTAGGTCAGGGAAGGGAAATACCCGCCTCTAGCCTTTCTGACTCACCTAATTGTGCATAACAAAGTCCTCTCAAAGTGCAAACACCCTTCCAGTCCTAAAGGTGAAGTGGATGGGAAACAAGCCCTTTTTTATCCCCAGCAGGACCTGCTATCTCATACAGAAAAACTTCTGAGGGGAAATATTGCACAATGTTAACAGTGGTTGTCAGCAGGTGGTGGGGCTATTGGTTACCTGTGCTTCCATTATATTTTTACGTTTTACAATTTTTTGCCAGATTTTGAACAGCAGGGGTAGGGGAATGTAGGGATTTAGTCCCATCACTCTTTGATAAGGACTATGGTCACATTTCCTAGAAAACAAAGTAAGACTAGCTTGTGTGTTTGGGGCTCAGAGGAGACAGATAGAGCTATTCTGATGGAGCCTGAGAACAGAGATGCAATCGGGCATGCCTCCAAGAATGGACACAAAGAATGCTGACGTCTTATTACCCTCTCACAGAGGATCTGTGAGCACCATTTGGAGAGTCAAGACACAATCTGACAGCCCTGTGGCCCATGAATGACTGGTTTGGATGGAAGAAAGGGAAATTTCCTCAACTTGATAAAGAACATCTCACTGCAATTGCCCTCAACTCGGTTACCATCCATCCTCCCTATCCATCCCCCCCTCATCTGGCTCCTTCCCCAGCAGGAGGCTGGTCATGCAGTATTTAGGATTAACACCCAGCTGGGTCTTCAAACACTCCCTCTCCAGTCCCAGACGTATTTTTTTGACCATCCCACTCCTAAAAGGAATTTAGTGCTGGAAATTAAGATGATAAAATGTTTTAATCTTTTTACATGTGAAAAATGCAGTCAGATATAAATAATAAAATGCAAATACTCAATAATTCCACTACTCTCTGATAAACACTGTAATACATAGGCGCCATATTAATATTGTTGTGCTTCATTTGTTTAAAAATTCCTCTACCATATAGAGTGGTTGTGAGCATATGTATAGCTAATACATAAGCATATATATAAGTATATCTAATATATAAGCCTGTATATTAATATATCTTTATAAATATCTACATTATATATTATATATGCATATACATGGCATATATCTACTGCAAGCAGGAAATGCCACAATGCTTATCATTATCTTTGACTATTATTCAGTTGCATTATTTTTCTATATATGCCCATAGATGCACATATGTATACATTATACATGCAATTAAAAAATTAAATGGAACTCTATTGTAGGTGCTGTAGTATATAACTTTGCTTTTTTCTAAATACTTTACCAAATGACTCAGAGCCATTTACCTCTTCACTCATATCAGATAACACCTTATGACCTATGGAATATACAAAAGCTCCTAGTACAAGGAATTAACACCA
Source organism: Equus asinus (assembly GCF_041296235.1). Taxonomy (NCBI): domain Eukaryota; kingdom Metazoa; phylum Chordata; class Mammalia; order Perissodactyla; family Equidae; genus Equus; species Equus asinus. The sequence continues at coordinate 96,822,039 of NC_091820.1, forward strand.
TATAATTTGTTTGCCACACCAGTCTTAAGAGGAATTTTAGTGACCACTGGGAAGATAATGTATTCACCCCTTTACATGTGGAAGAAGACCTCTTGGGTGCTGCTAATGTCCTATATTTTGATCAAGCATAAAGAAGAAAATGCTTATAATCGGAGATCCAACTAACTACTGACAACCAGTATAATAAATAGATGTAATAGTAATATTTCTGCATTTTGGTTTCTTCATTGGCTTGAAAAAATATACCCTATAAAGTTTTTATAAGAGTTAAATGCGTTCATGTAAGCAAGGCACTTTAGAAGTGTGTCTGGCACAAAGCAAGTGCTCAACATTGCCACTACTAATAGTCAGGTCCATATTCTTTATATATATGTATATAAATGCACACATGCACAAACAGCATATATATAATTTAGTCAGATTGAATCGGAGGTTACAAATGCCACGAGAAAAAGATATAACTTTACTTTATCCAAATACCTACTGAGCATATAAAATGCTGCTCAACATCATTATTCATTGGAAAAATCAAAACTAAAACCATAATGCAATGCCCTCTGGAATGGCAGAAATTAGAACTAACTAACTAACAATACCTACTGTTAGTGAAGATGTGGAGTAAGCAGAACCCTCTACACTACTGGCAGGGGTATGAACTGGTACAATCACTTTGAAAAACTGTTAGGCAGTATCAACTGAGGCTGAACTTGCACACATCTGACAGCATACCAGTTGCATCCATAGGTGTATACTCAACAACAATTAATTCGTATGTGCACCAAAAATACATGTACAAAAATGTTCATACCAGTATCATTCATAATAACCCAGGGCTGAAAACAACCAAATGCCCATCGATAAGAACAAATAAATTAAGTTTGGTAAATTCAAAGAATGGAATACTGTAGAGTGACGAAAATGAACAAACTATTGCAAAATGTGATAACTTGAATAACTCTAACAGACATAAAGAAGCCAGACACAGGGTGATGTCAGCATCATGACAGCATGAGTTGCTCCTTTTGTCTCTCTCCTCTAAGTTACAACCAGTAGGACATCCATAGACCAACAAAGGATTCTCTGCACAGCACACCAGAAAGCCTGAGAGATCCATATATCTATACATTTGAAGGTGGGTGGACTGGACCTCATGGAGGTGGTAGAACCAGAGGAGCAGTAGTAGCAGCTCCTGAGACCAGAGGCTCCAGGAACCATGGCCACACCTGCAACCAGAGGCTCCAGGGATTTTGATAATGCCTGTGAACAGAGGTCCCAGGAACCAAGACAGCCCCTGCTCCTGTAAGCTCCAGGAACGACTGCTGCACCCACAACCAAATGCTCTAGGAACTGTGGCAGTGCCTGTGACCCAGCCCTCTCCCTCCCCTGGTGGCAGCACCTCTGATCCTGGCCATCCCAGCAGTGGGGGCTGCATCCAAAAGCCTAGTACCCCCAGCAGTGTTGGCAGTGCTTGTGACCTGAGGTTCCAGGAACCATGCTGCAACCCAAGACCAGAGGCTCCAGGAACCAGTGGTGGCACTTGTGACTCAGTATTTCCCCCAGCAGTGACAGTGGTGCCCACGACCTGAAGCTCCAGGAACTGCTGCAGCAGCAGAGACCAGAGGCTTCAGGAACCACAGCAGTGTTCACAACCCAACCCCTTCCCTATTCCCTGGCAATGGCACCTCTCACACTGGCTCTCCCAGTAGCAGGGACTGCATCCAAAACCTCAATGCCCCTGGCAGTGGCAGTGGTACCCATGACCTGAGGTCCCAGGAACCACAATGAAGCCTGAGACTAGAGGTTCCAGAAATTATGGTGGTGCCTGTGACCAAGATACCCTTCCACCTGTGGTGGTGGTGGTGCCTGTGAGCCCAGCCCACCCAGCAGGGGCAGTGACACCTGCAAACCCAGTACCCCTGGCAGTGGTGGTAACATAAGAGGCACACATGGCAGCAGAACCCAAAGACATGGAGAGCCTAGTATCAGAGACTGGAGTCCACAACCCTGGTCCCTCTTAGCTGCAGCACCATGAGCAACTCTGGCACCACCACCCACAGCAGCAGTGCCAGCAGACCCAACAAATCTGGAGACGGCAGAGGTGTCCATAACCCTCCATCTCCCACTGCCATGGCTTGGGAATCCACAACACAGGCAATCTCAGAAGCAGCTTGTGATCCTGGTGATGATGACCAGTACTGCAGTAACAGCATAAGCAGCAAGGCACAAGCAACCTCGGAGGCACAAGCAACACAATAAAGACACTGACAGCACCTCTGGTAGACGCAGTGGGAGGTGGAAAGCACAGGCTCTCAAATACAATCAGAAGCAGCTAGGAATCAAAGTAAACAAAGCCTCACTCAATGAGAAAAGTGTTTATTACTACATTGGCAGATGAACCACTTAACAAGCCCCATGCAAAACTATGGTAACATGGTATCACAAGAAGAAAATGACAATTCTCCAGAAACAAAATATGAAGTCACAGAAGACTTCAGTCTAACTAATAGAGAATTCAAAAGAGCTGTCATGAAGAAACTCAATGAGCTACAAGAAAACTCAGAAAGACAGTTCAATGTGCTCAGGAATAAAATTAATGAACAGAAGGAGTACACAACCAAAGAGACTGAAATCCTAAAAAAGAACCAAACAGAAATTTTGGAGCTGAAAAACTCAATAAATGAGATGAAAGATAAAGTAGAAAGCATTGGAAATAGAGCAGACCCTATGGAAGAGAGAATTAGAAAGCTCAAAAATATAAATCTAGAAGTGATTAAGGGGGAAGAGGAGAGAAAATTAAGATTTTTTAAAAAATGGAGAAATTTTATGAGAAATATCCAACTCAGTTAAGAAAAGCAACACAAGGATAATGGATATCTCAGAAGGAAAAGAGAGAGAGAAGGGAACAGAGGACTTATTTAAAGAAATAATAACTGAGGGGCTGGTCTGGTGGCTCAGTGGTTAAGTTTGCACATTCTGCTTCAGTGGCCTGGGGTTTGTTGGTTTGGATCCCAGATGTGGACATGGCACCACTTGGCAAGTCTTGCTGTGGTAGGCGTCCCACATGTAAAGTAGAGGAAGATGGGCACAGATGTTAGCTCAGGACCAGTCTTCCTCAGCAAAAAGAGGAGGATTAGCAGCAGATGTTAGCTCAGGGCTAATCTTCCTCAAAAGAAATAAAAAGAAGAGAAAAAAATCAACTATTAACAAACTTAAAGGGAGAAATTGACAGCAACACAATTATAGTAAGGGACTTTAATACCCCACTAAGATCAATGGATAGATCATCCAGAGAGTCAACAAAGAAACATTGGCCTTAAATGAAACAGTAAACCAGATGGACTTAATAGGTATATAGAGAACATTCTATCCAAAAGTCATAGAATACACTTTCTTCTCAAGTGCACACGGAACATTCTCAAGGAGAGACCATGTGTTGGGAAACAAAACAAGTGTCAAAAAATTAAGAAATTCAAAGTCATATCAAGCATCTTTTCTGATCACAAGAGTATAAAACTAGAAATCAACTACAAGAATAAATCTGGAAAAGTCACAAATATGTGGAGCATAAACAACATGCTACTGAACAACTATTGGATCAATGAACAAATCAAAGGAGAAATCAAAAGATATCTGGAGACAAATGAAAATGAAAATACTACACACCAAAATCTATGTGATGCAGCAAAAATGGCACTAAGAGGGAAGTTTATAGCAATTCAGGCCTACCTCAAGAATCAAGAAAAATCTCAACTAATCTAGCATTACATCTAAAGGAACTAGAAAAAGAAGGACAAAAGAAGTCCAAGGTCAGTAGAAGGAAGGAAATAATAAAGTCAGAGTGGAATAAATGAAATAGAGACTAGAAAGGCAATAGAAAAGATCAATGAAACTAAGAGCTTTTTCTTTGAAAAAATAAAATTGACAACCTTTAGCTAGACTCACCAAGAAAAAAAGAGAGAAGGATAAAATAAATTAAATTGGAAATGAGAGAGGAGAAATTAGAACTGATACCACAGAAACAAAAAGGATTATAAGAGAATACTATGAAAAGTTATACGCCAACAATTGGGTAACCTAAAAGAAACGGGCAAATTCTTAGAACCATACAACCTCCCAAACCTGAGTCAAGAAGAAATAAAGAATCTGAATAGATGGATCACCAGGAAGGAGATTCAAACAGTATTCAAAATCTTCCTAAAAAACAAAAGTCCAGCACCAAATGGCTTCTCTGGTGAATTCTATCAAACATTCAAAGAATATGAAAACACATTCTTCTCAAACTATTCCAAAAACTGTAAGAGGAAGGGATACTTCCCAACTCATTTTACAAAGCCAATATTACCCTGATAACCAAAACCAGACAAGAAAAACACAAAAAAGTAAAATCATAGGCCAATATCACTAATGAATAAAGATGCAAAAATCCTCAACAAATATTAGCAAATCAAATACAATACTATATTAAAAGGATCATACACCACAATAAAATGCAATTTAATTCAGGCATGCAAGAATGATTCAACATCTGCAAATCAATCAAAGTGATACACTACATCAACAAAATTAAGAATAAAAATCACATTATCTCAATAGATGCATAGAAAGCATTCATTTGATAAGATTCAGCATCTATTTATGATAGAAATTCTAATAAAATGGGTATAGAAGGAAAGTGCCTCAAGACCATAAATTCCACATACAACAAAGCCACTGCTAACATCATATTCAACGGTGAAAAACCGAAAGCTATCCTTCTAATATGATGATGCCCAGGCTAGCAACTTATATTCAACATAGTGTTGGAAGTCCTCACCGGAGCTAGTAGGAAAACAAAAGAAATAAAAGTTACCCAAATTGGAAAGGAAGAAGTAAAACTGTCACTATTTGCAGATTACATTTTATATATAGAAAATCCTAAAGAATCCGCCAAAAAACTGTTAGAAGTAATCAATATATACAGTAAAGTTGTAGGGTACAAAATCAACATACAAAAATCAGTTGCATTTCTATACACTAACAATGAACTAGTAGAAAGAGAAATTAATAATACAATCCCATTTACAAACACTTTTATAAACACAACAAAAAGAATTAAACATGTAGGAATAAATTTAACCAAGGAGATGAGACCTATATACTAAAAACTCTAAGGTATTGTTGAAAGAAATCAAAGAAGACACAAAGAAATAGAAAGATACTCTGTGCTTGTGGATTAGGAGAATTATCATAGTTAAAATGTCCATATTTCCTATAGCAATCTACAGATTAAATGCAATCCCAATCAGAATCCCAACGACATTTTTCACAGAAATGGAACAAAAAATCCTAAAATTTATACAGAACAAGAAAAGACCCCGAATAGCCAAATCGATCCTGAAAGAAAATAGCAAAGCTGGAGATATTGCACTCCCTGATTTCAACATACGCTACAAAGCTATAGTAATCAAAACAGCATGGTACTGGCACAAAAACGGACACACAGATCAATGGAACAGAATCGAGAACCCAGAAATAAACCCACACATTCATGGATGGCTAATTTTCAACAACAGAGCCAAGAACATGCAATGGAGAAAGGGAAGTCTCTTCAATAAATGGTCTTGGGAAAACTGAACAGCCACATGCAAAAGAATGAAAGTAGACCATTATCTTACACCATACACAAAAACGAACTCAGAATGGATTAACGACTTGAATGTAAGACCTGAAATCATAAACTTCCTGGAAGAAAATATAAGCGGTGTGCTCTTTGGCATCAGTCTTAGCAGTATCTTTTTGCACATTTCTCCTCAGGCAAGGGAAACAAAAGAAAAAATAAACAAATAGGACCATATCAAACTGAAAAGCTTCTGCACAGCAAAGGAAACCATCAACAAAATGAAAAGACAACCTACCAATTTGGAGAAAATGTTTGCAAATCATAAATTCGATAAGGGGTTAATACCCAAAATATATAAAGAAGTCATACAACTCAACAATAAAAAAACAAAATAACCCCATTAAGAAACGGGCAGAGTATCTGAACAGACATGTTTCCAAACAAGATATACAGATGGCCAACAGGCACATGAAAAGATGTTCAACATCACCAATTATTAGGGAAATGCAAATCGAAAAAACAATGAGATATCACCTCATGCCCATCAAAATGGCTATTATTAAAAATGTAAGAAATAACAAGTGTTGGAGAGGATGTGGAGAAAAAGGAATCCTCGTGCACTGTTGGTGGGAATATTAATTGGTACAGCCACTATGCAAAACAGTATGGAGATTCCTCAAAAGATAAAACACAGAACTACCATATGATCCAGCTTTTCCACTACTGGGTATTTATCCAAAGAACACGAAAACACTAATTTGAAAAGATATTTTCACCTCTATGTTCATAACAGCATTATTCACAATAAGCAAGACTTGGAAACAACCTAAGTGTCCATCAATGGATGAACAGATAAAGAAGATGTGGTATATATATACACACAGAATCCCAACGACATTTTTCCTCGTACACTGATATATATACATATATATATACCATGTAATACTACACATACTTTAAAAAAGATGAAATCTTGCCATTTTGGACAACATGGATGGACCTTGAGGGTGTAATGCTAAGCAAAATAAGTCAGACGGAGAAAGACAAATACTGTATGATTTCATTCACGTGTGGAAGATAAACAAATACATAGATACAGAGAGCAGATTGGTAGTTACCAGAGGGGAAGGGGGTGGGGGAAGGGCGAAAGGGGTAAATGGGTATATGTGTGCGTTCACAGATGGCAACTAGACTTTTGGTGGTGAGCAAATCATAGTCTATACGGAAGTCAAAATATAATGTATACCTGAAATGTATATATAATGTTATGAACCAATGTTACCTCAATTAAAAAATTTAAAAATAAAGCTTATGTTCTCACAAAAACCTTTAAAAAGAAAAACAGGAAACAAAAGAGTTCATCCTGTATGATTCCCTTTTTTTGTAAAGATAAAAAACAAGCAAAACTAATCTTTGACATTAGCAATCAGAATAGTAGTGAGCTTTGCATAAAGGTAGTCATGGCAATGTCTGGAAGGAGCACATGAAGGAGTCCTCTGGGGTGCAGGTAATATTCTTTATCTGAGTTGGGGTGGTGCTCATGAAAACTAATGCCGTTGGACTCAGGCCCTGTACAGCCTTGATTCTCTACATTTCTGATTTGGGGTTTGGCTAAGGATTTGTACTTTACAGAATGAGTGGAAATTTCTTGGTGCTGATTGTATGCGTCTTCTTCAGCATAGATCTGTGGAGACTTCAGGTAAAACTTGTAGATCTTCTCACATTAGAATCCTAAGTTTGAAAGAGACAGTTAATCATCTCAAGACAGAAACTATGGGCTTGGGGGGGCCAGCCCCATGGCCCAGTGGTTAAGTTCACGCGCTCCACTTCGGCGGCCCAGGGTTCCACCGGCTTCAGATCCTGGCCACGGGCATGGCACCACTCATCAGGCCACAGTGAGGCGGTGTCCCACATGCCACAACTAGAAGGACCCACAACTAAAATATACAACTATATACTGGGGGGATTTGGGGAGAAAAATCAGAAAAAAAAAAAAGATTGGCAACAGTTGCTAGCTCAGGTGCCAATCTTTAAAAAAAAAAAAAAAAGAGGGGGAAGTGGTGTACCCACAACATGACTAACAAAAATGTACAACTGAAATCTCACAAGGTTGTAATCTATCATAACATTAATAAAAAAAAAAAAAGAAAGAAAGAAAGAAACTATGGGCATGGACTGTCCAGGCCTAATGGTAGGTTAAGAAATTACCTTGGAGAATTCCAGCTCAGATCTTGACATTTGCTCCCCTTATCTATCCCCAACAGCAAAATTACTTAAACAAACAAGCAAACAAACAAGAACATAGAGGTTCTGATGTTCAGCCAGGTTTGGGAACAATCATCCTACAGGGTAGCATACTGATCCCCTGGTCACAGTTTTCAAGGCTCTCAGAGACTTGACTGGTCCTATCTCTCCATCATTTCTCACCTCAACCATCCAAGTATCTTAGACTGAAGCAACACTGAATTATCCTTCGTAACTCCCAAGTAAAACCTTTGCACATTCTCTCTTCTGTATCACAGATCAGACCTGGAATGTCCCCTGGACACCTTTCCTTCACTATTTATCTTTTCTCAGCTCAAGTGGCACCTTCTTCTTGAAGCTTCACTGACAATCCCCAATCCCACCATTGGCAGGAACCACCCCAAACTCTGCTCATCCACAGCATGTCCCTTGTCCTTCTAATATATTGCTCCGGTGCAGTTAGTGTGAGGACTACAAGAAAGAATGCTAAATATCAGCAGGTAGTAAATCTGGATAACGGGTGCTTTGGTTTCTGTAAAGTGATTTTCTCTACTTTACTGCACATGTATATATATTTGTTATATTGCATTTAAAAATAGCTGTTGATGAAAATGTGGGCAAACAGGCACTTTAAAACACTGTATGTGGGAGTCTAAATTTCACAGTCTTTCTGGAGGGCAAATGACATTCATGGAGCTTCATAGGAGTGATTTGATGATTGTGAAATTTTGTTAAGCATCCGAAACTCCCAGTGTTTTTCAGCAGGAGCAATGTTGACATTTTGGGGGGCCAATCTTCTTTGTGAGGCATCAGCCACATTTGTCTTTAAATAACTTTCGGTACACCACCACAGTGGAATGCTATGCAGCCACCAAAAAGAATGAGATGCTTCCATGTATGCATATAATTTATGTGTGATTCTGTGTGATGGAGATGTAAATAAAGCAGGCAATCTTTTGCGTTGTATTCAAGATTTCCGAAAACTCTCACACTCACATTTGTTTGTGTCTCAATTGGAAGAAAAATTTTAAATATTTCTTCCTGACATTATCAAGATAAACATGCTTTTGTAGAGGAGGAACAAAATTCTTTCTTTAAGAAAATCTTACTGAGCTGTGAACTGGATATGTTACATTAACTGTTACATATTTTAAAGCATTGATAATTTTCACAATAACCATTGTTTTGCAATTTGTGCTATCATATGGAAAATGTTTCAATCTGAAATAAGTACAACAAAAAATCTTTAATGACCATGAAAAGAACAAAAGAGTAATAAAACTTTTAGCTTTGGAACAATTGTTACCTACCACAATAAGGGTTACTAGGTTAATGAACAATAGTTTCTTGTATAAGGAATATGCTGCTTAGAAGCTATTTGCCTTTCTAAATAATTTATTTTTCCTTGAGTTATTAAAGTTTTCCTTCATGTATGTATTTGCATAGTAAAAATCAATAGGGAATGTTTATCAAATTTGTTAAGCTTCTACATTATGCATGTCTGTATTTTTAAATTTTTAACCCAATCATTAAAGACAATGAAGACATAGAAGAGCAGAAGTTGAACAGCACTAAAAATTAAAGAAGAGTAAATTAAGAGTTTAATGAGATGATTTAATTTCAACTAGTCAAAGAGCTTCCCAGACATTGCCTGATCTTTAGAATTTCCCGAAGCACTACTGAAACATATGAGCTTTGGACCCTTTCACTGACCTGATGAATTAGAATCTTGAGAACACAGGCCTGGGATTCTGTGTGTTTAGCACATACCTTTGATGACTGTTATGTAAGGGAAGATTTGAGAACCCCCTGGCCAGATAGGATTGATAAAATACTGAAACATTTGTCGGCACAGGGAGGGAAAAAGCTAGGAACAAGGATATCCATTCAGTCTAGCACTGTACAAGGCAAAAATATTTACGAAAAATAAAGGTAAAAATAATAACAATAAACAAACAAAATCTTGTTTTTTATAAAGATCTTGTATTACCATCAATAGGCAAGCACATGAATGGATGTGGTGCACTTATACAATGGAACAGTACTTCAGTTAAAATGAAAGACCTATAACTCCATACATCAGCATGGATGAATATCAAAGCATAAAATTATGAAAGAAAAGTACGCTTTGAAAGCATACATTACTTATAGTGCCATTCTCAACAGTTCTTAAGTCTCCAAAAGCAATGCTATATATTTTTATGGAGATAAAAATATTTAGTAAAAGTATAAAAACATATATTGGGGGCACATCAACCTTAAAGTGTGGTTGCCTCTGGAGAGAGAATGGAGTGAGAAAACAGTAAGATGAAGTCTGGTATGCCCATAACACAATTTTTAAAAAATCTAAAGCACATAGATGAAATGCCAATATGTTAGAAATTGGTTGATGGGTACATTGGTGTCTGCTATGTACTTCTCTCTAAACTTTTGTATGTTTTAGGTATTTAGAAATGATTTATTATGTCTTGTGTTCATCAGAGCATGATAATCAGACATCGTGTTATATCCACAGCCACTGAGAATATATATTGACACACAGTTTATGGAAGACAATATGCATAATGTGTTATTCATTCAATATTGATAATAAAGTTTGAAAAAAATTAAAATCTATCAACTAAGTGTTGATTTGGTAAATTATTGTATAACTTCAATGAACATGTTTTGAAGAATTTCGAAGAATGACTACTCATAGAACCGAATATCAGTATCACGGCAGCATAAGATGCCCCTCCGTTTGGTCCCCCCACTTTTTAACAACTAATTAGGCACCCATTCACCAAAAAAAGTGCCACCGTGGGAGTTGTATGATCCAGCACCATATGCCAAGGGACTCAGGAGGAGTTTCGCCCACCTTTGTATCTGATAATAGGCAGACAAATTGCTGTACAAGCTATGGAATCAGCAATAGCCTAAAAACATGCTCTAACCCCTCTCAGCCATGGCTGGGTAAAATCTGGAGAGCACTGACTAAGGCAGACACAGAGATGAGGGACTTTGTAGCAGTCCAACCTTTCCAAGGGGAGATTTCACTTAGCCGTTGGAACAAAAATGAGTTTGAATGCATTGTTAGGGGATTGCCAGTGCCACCCATCTCCCAAGGCAAAACAGCATGGGGCTGAACTATGTGGTGATGATCTCCCCCATGGGGGAAAGAAGAGCAGTGAGCAAGTGCCTGGCTATCTCAGCTTTGTGGCATGCTGCTGGCAAACTTGTTGCTCTCCAGCAGCATACAGGCATACAGAGTACCAAGGCAGGACCACCTTGACTGGGGAAAGAGAGGATATTGGGAAAGAGGCAGGTAAAAAAATCAAAGGGCACTAAGGGGACATGGTACTTGCTGACTGCACACTGGACTTCAGCAGGAAGTTGACCCACAAGCCTCTGGGAGAACTTCATTGGAGGATCCCTCCACTGGGCATGCAGGCACTCCCAACATCCTGAGTGCTAAACCCACACTTCCCCAACTCTGCAGTCAGCTACTTGTGTGCACTCTCAAGTGCAGTGGTGAGAGTGAGCTCCAGTAAGCAAGGTGTTTTCAGAAAAACATACCAGGGACTCTGGGCAGGGGAGAAAAACCAAATTTGAGCTATAGTGCCATCTTCTGGAAAACAAAAGAGAGGTTTCCAACAACCAGCCTGGTGAGTTGTAAGAACCAGAGAAGACAGAAAAACTTAAGAATTCTGCCACAAGAGGGAGAAAGAAGTGTGGAGTAGATGTATCTATACACAATCAGGGAAAACTCCAGATATAAGCAGGACCAGCAAAAGTATGTCCCACCTGAAGGCAGCTAATAAAGTTTGTAGGAGGTGACTGCTACTCCAAATGTGAAAGCAGCAGCACAAAATCCCAAGGAACATGAAGAATAAAGGAAATATGTCATCACCAAAAGATAACAATCTAGTAACAAAACTCAATGACACAGAATTTTGTGATCAAGCTATAAAGAATTCAAAATAACCATCTTGAGGAAACTCAAAGAGCTACAAGAAAACACAGAAAGACAATCCAATGAAATCAGGAAAACAATATTCAAACAAAATAAGAAATTTAACAAAAGGATAGAAATCATAAAAAAGAACCAAATAGAAATTCTGGAGCTGAAGAATTCAGTGAATGAAATAGAAAATGCAATAGAGAGCATCTATGGAGGAGTAGACGAAATCGAAGATATAAAAATGATCTAGGGACTGGCCTGGTTGCACAGTGGTTAAGTTCATGCACTCCACTTCAGTGGCCCAGGGTTTGCAGGTTCAGATCCTGGGTGCAGACCTACATACTGCTCATCAAGCCATGCTCTGGCAGTGTCCCACATAACAAAATAGAGGAGGATTGGCACAGATGTTAACTCAGAAACAATCTTCTTCAAGCAAACAAGAAGAAGATTGGCAACAGATGTTAGCTCAGGGCCAATCTTCCTCATGTACACAAAAAAGTGATCAAGAAGATATGAAATTTGAAATAACCAAATCAGAGGAGAACAAAGAAATAACGAAAAACAGCAAAGGAAGCCCGCATGATCTATGGGACCCCATCAAATGCACAAATATTAAAATAATTGTGATTCCAGAAAGAAAAGAGAGGAAAAGGGGGGCAGAAAGTTTATTTAAAGAAATAATAGATTGGTGCAGCCACTATGGAAAACAGTATGGAGATTTCCCAAAAAATTAAAAATAGAAATACCACATGATCCAGCTATTCCACTTCTGGGTATTTTCCAAAGAACTTGAAAACAGTAATTCAAAAAGATATATGCACTCTTGTGTTCACTGCAGCAATATGCACAATAGCCAGGACTTGGAAACAACCTAAGTGTCCATCAATAGATGAATGGATAAAGAAGATGTGGTGTATGTGTATATATGTATACAATGGAATACTACTCAGCCATAAAAAAGAAAAATTTGTGCCATTTGGGACAACATAGATGGACTTTGAGGGTATTATGCTAAGTGAAATAGATCAGATGGAGAAAGACAAATACTGTATGATTTAACTCATATGTGGAAGATAAAACAAACAAACACAGAGATACAGAGAAGAGATTGGTGGTTCATAGAGGGTAAGGAGGTGGGAAGAGGGTGAAAGGGGTAAACGGGCACATGTGTACAGTGACGGATGGAAATTAGACTTTTGGTGGTAAACATGATGCAGTCTATACAGAAGCTGAAATATAATGCTGTACACCTGAAATTTACATAATATTAGAAACCACTGTGACTTCAATAAAATAATAAAAAAAGAAATAATAGATGAAAACTTCCAAAACCTGGGTAGAAGCTTGGACATCAAAGTTCAGGAAGCTAATAGATCACTCTCTTATCTCAAAGCAAAAAGACCTTCTCCAAGATACATTAAATGAAACTGTCAAAAAACAAAGATAAAGAGAAAACCCTAAAAGCAGCCAGAGGAAAAAAAATGGAACCTAGAAAGAAACCCCCATTAGGCTATTAGCAGATTTCTCAGCAGAAATGCTACAGGCCAGGAGAGAGTGGAATGACCTATTCATAGTGTTAAAAGCAAAACATTCTCAATCAAAAATACTCAACCTGGCCAAGTTATCCTTCAGCTATAAAGGAGAAACAAAGACTGCCAGACAAATAAAAGCTGAAGGAGTTTGTCACCCCCTGGTTTGCAAGAAATGCTGAAAGGAGTTCTTCAAGCTGAAATGAAAAGAAGCTAATGAGGGAAATAAAAACATACAAAAGTATATAACACACTGGTAAAGGTAAACATACAGTCACATTTAGAAAACTCTAGTCCAGGATAGGGTATTAACCACTTAACTGTATTATAAACGTTAATAGAAAAGAGTATTAAAAATAACAATAGCTATTATAACTTGTCCATGAATACACAATATAAAAAGAGGCATCATTCTTGTTAAATCGTGACATCAAAAATATAAAAGGGGAGGTAATAAAAGGGTTGAGCTTTTGTATGCAATCAAGTTAAGTTGCTATCATTTTAAAATGGACTGTTGCATCTGTAAGATGTTTTATGTAAGCTTCATTCTAATCACAAAGCAAAAACCTAGAGTAGATTCACAAAAGATAAAGAAACGGGAATCAAAGCATCACCAATTCACAAAGGTAGGCAGAAACAGAGGGAAAAAGAAAGAATGGAACTACAAAACAGCCATAAAGCAATTAAGAAGGAAGTACAGAAAGAAATTAAGAAAATGGTGCTAGTAAGTCCTTACATATCAGTAATTACTCTAAATGTAAATGGATTGAATTCAGTAATCAAAAGGCACAGAGTGGATGGATGGATAAAAAAACAAGATCCAACTATATGCCGCCTACAAGAGACCCACTTCAGATTTAAGGACACATATAGAAGGGATGGAAAAAGATATTCCACGTAGTGGAAACCAAAAGAAAGTGGGGATATCTATACTTAGACAAAATAGAATTTAAGCCAAAAACATGAACAAGAGACAAAGAAGGTTTTTATATAATGATAAAGGGGTCAATTCATTAAGAAGATACACTAACTGTAAATATATATGCAACTAACATCACAGCACCTAAATATATTAAGCAAATACTAACAAATCTGAAGGGAAAAATAGACAATAATACAACAATAGCAGGGAACTTAACTACCTCGCTTTCAGCAATGGATAAATCATCCAGAAAGAAAATGAAGAAGGAAATGATGAATTTGAACCATACATTAGACCCAAAGGATCTAACAGACATTTATAGAATATTCCATCCAACAGAAACAGAATACGTGTTCTTCTCAAGTGAAAACTGAACATTCTCCAGGATAGACCATATGATATGATACAAAACACGTCTTAGTAAATTGAAGAGGGTTGATATCATACCAAGTATCTTTTTCAACCACAATGGTATGAAACTAGAAATCAAGAACAAGAGGAAAGATGGAAATTTTACAAATACTTGGAAATTAAACAACACACTCCTGAACAATCAATGGGCCAACAAAGAAATCAAAAGTGAAATTTAAAAAAAAATTTCGAAACAGGGGCTGGCCCCATGGCCGAGTGGTTAAATTTGTGCACTCCACTGCAGGCAGCCCAGTGTTTCATTGGTTCGAATCCTGGGCACGGACATGGCACCGCTCATCAGGCCACGCTGAGGCAGCATCCCACGTGCCACAGCTAGAAGGACCCACAACTAAGAATATACAACTATGTACCAGGGGACTTTGGGGAGAAAAAGGAAAAAAAATTTTTTTAAAAAGATTAAAAAAAATATTTCAAAACAAATGAAAATGTAAACACAACAAACCAAAACCTACGGGGTGCTGCAAAAGCTGTTTAAAAGGGAAATTTAGAGTGATAAATGCATATATTAAGAAAGTAGAAAGATCTCAAATGTATAACCTAACTTTACATTTCAAGGAACTAGAAAAAGAACAAACTAAGCCCAAAATTGGCAGAAAGAAGGAAATAAGAAAGATTAGAGCAGAAGTAAGTGACATAGAAAAAATCAATGAAACTAAGCTCGTTTTTTGAAAAGATAAAATTGACAAACCTTTACTTAGACTAACTAAGAAAATAAGAGAGAAGACTCAAATAAATAAAATCAGAAATGGAAGAGGAGACATTACAAGTGATACTACAGAAATACATAGGATCATAAGACTACTATGAAAACTTATACGCCAGCAAATTGGATAACCTAGAAAAAGTGGACGAATTCCTAGAAAAACGCAACCTACCAAGACTGAATCATGAAGAAAGAGAAAATCTCAGCAGACTAATAACATGTGAGGAGATTGAATCAGTAATCAAAAACACAAAAAAGCCCAAGACAAGATGGCTTCACTAGTGAATTTTAACAAACATTTAAAAAAGAATTAACACAAGTACTTTTCTACTTTTCAAATTCTTCCCAAAAATTTAAGAGGAAAGAAGACTCCCAAATTCATTTTACCAGGCCAGCATTACCCTGATACCAATGCCAGATAAGGACACTACAAGAAAAAAAAAAAACTATAGAACAATATCCTGATGAATATAGATGTAAAAATTCTCAACAAAATATTAGCAAGCTTAATTCAATAACACATTAAAAGGATCATACCTTGTGACCAAGTGAGATTTATTCTTAGGATGCAACAATGGTTCCATATATGCAAATCAATAAATGTGATACATTGCATTAATAGAGTAAAGGATAAAAATCATATGACCATCTTAATAGATGCAGAGAAAGCATTTGACAAAATACAATATCCTTTCATGATAAAAGTCTCAATGAATTGGGTACAGAAGGAACATACCTCAACATAATAAAGGCTATATATGACAAACCCACAGCTAACATCATACTCAGTGGTAAAAGACTGAAAGCACTTCCTCCAAGATTAGGAACAAAACAAGGGTGCCCAATCTCATCATTCTTATTCAGCATAGTACTAGAAGTTCTAGCTAGCGCTATTAGGCAAGAGAAAGAAATAAAAGGCACCCAAATAGGAAAGGAAGTAGTAAAATTTTCTTTATTTGCAGATGATATGGTCTTATGTAAAAAAAATACTAAAGACTCAGCTAACAAACTGTCAGAAGTAATAAATGAACTTAGTAAAGTTGCAGGACATAAAATCAACATACAGAAATCAGTTGCATTTCTATACACTAACAACAAAATATCTAAAAAGAAAGAAAACTATCCTTTTCACAAAAGCATCAAAACAATAAAATACTTACAAATCAATTTATGCAAGGAAGTGAAAGTTCTGTACCATAAAAACTACAAGACTTTGATGAAAGAAACTGAGAAGACACAGCACATGGAAAGATATCCTGCGTTCATGAATCAGAAAAATGAATATTGTTAAAATGTCCATACTACTCAAAGCCATTTATGGATTCAATGCTGTCCCTATCAAAATTCCAATGACATTTTTCGCTGAAATAGAAAAAACAATCTTAAAACTTGTATGGAACCACAAAAGACTCCAAATAGCAAAAGCAATCCAGGGAAAGAAGAATAAAGCTGGAGACATCACACTTCCTGATTTCAAACTATATGACAAAATTGTAGTAATTAAAACGGTATGGTACTGATATAAAAATAGATGCATAGACCAATGGAACAGGCTAGAGAGCTCATAAATAAACCCCTGCATACACAGTCAACTAATATTTGACAAGAGAGCCAAGAACACTCACTGGGACAAGCATAGTGTCTTTAAGAAATGGTGTTGGGAAAACTGTATAACTGCATGGAGAAAAATGAAATTGAACCCCTTTCTTATGTTGCTGACAAAAATTAACTCAAAATGGATTAAAGACTTAAACATAAGACCTTAAACCATTAAAATCCTAAAAGAAAACATGGGGAAGAAGTTCTTTGATATTGGTCTTGGCAATGATTTTTTGACACCAAAAGTACAAGCAATAAAAGCAAAAATCAACAGTGAGACTACATCAAACTAAAAAGGTTCTGCACAGCAAAAGAAACAGTCAACAATATGAAAAGCCAGCCTACAGAATGGGATAAAATGTTTGCAAACCATATATTAGATAAGGGGTTAGTATCCAAAATATATAAAGAACTCATACAACTCAATAACAAAAAAAAAACCAGACAATTCAATTAAAAAATGGGCAGAAGTTCTAAATAAACATTTTTCCAAAGAAGACATCTAAATTGTCTAAAGGTACATTAAAAGATGCTCAACACCACAAATCGCCAGGAATATGTAATCAAAACCACAACGAAATATCACCTCACACCTGTTAGAATGCCTATTATCAAAAAGACAAGAGATAAGTGCTGGCAAGGGTGTGGAGAAAAGGGATCGCTTGTGTGCTGTTGGTAGGAATGTAAATTGGTTCAGCTACTATGGAAATCAGTGTAGAGGTTCCTCAAAAAATTAAAAATACATGCGGCCAACCCTGTGGCATAATGGTTAAGTTCAGCGTGTTCCACTTCAGTGGCCCAGGTTTGCGGGTTTGGATCCTGGCCACAGATCTACACCACTCGTCAGCCATGCTGTGGCAGTGACCTACATGCAAAATAGAGAAAGATTGGCACAGATGTTAACTCAGGGAGAATCTTCCTCGGCAAAAAAAAAAAACTTAAAAATACAACTACCATATGATCCAACAATCCTACTCCTGGGTATATATATAAAGGAAATGAAAACAGAATATTGAAAAGATATCTGCACTCCCATGTGTACTGCAGGATTATTCACAATAGCAAAGATATGGAAACAACCTAAGTGTCCGTCAAAGGATGAATGGATAAAGAAGACGTGAAATATATATTACTCAGCCATGAGAAAAAAGGAAATCATTTGCAACAACATGGATGGACTTTGAGGGCATTGTGATTAGTGACATAAGCCAGACGGAGAAAGTAAATATTGTACAATATCACTTATATGTGAAACCTAAAAAAGCTGAACTCATAGAAGCAGAGAGTAGCATGGTGCTTACCAGAGGCTGCGTGGTAAAGGAATTGGGGAGATGTTGTTAAAGGGTACAAGCTTGCAACTAGAAGATGAATAAGTTCTGGAGATCTGATGCACAGCATAGTGATTATGTCACCAATATTGTATTATCCTCCAAAATTGCTAAGAGACTAGATCTTAAATGTTCTCACCCCCAAAAAGATGATAATTATGTGACATAATAGAGGTTAGAGCTAAAGCTACGATGGTAATCATACACAATATATAAACATATCAAATCCAAACATTATTCCCCTTAAACTTACACAATGTCATATATAAATTATATCTCAACTTTAAAAAAAGAATGAATACTTGTATCTTTACTGACGTTAACACATATCCAAGACATTTTTTTTTTTTTGAGGAAGATTAGCCCTGAACTAACTACTGCCAATCCTCCTCTTTTTTGCTGAGGAAGACTGGCCCTGAGCTAACATCCACGCCCATCTTCCTCTACTTTATAGGTGGGACGCCTACCGCAGCATGGCTTTTGCCAAGCGGTGCTGTGTCAGCACCTGGGATCTGAACCAGCGAACCCTGAGCCGCCAAGAAGCAGAACATGCGAACTTAACCACTGCACCACTGGGCTGGCCCCCCAAGACATATTTTTTAAAGGGGAAAAAAAGCAAGTGGAAGAGCCGTAGATAGCATATGATTTCATTAAAACATAAATATACGGTGTGTTTTTCTATGTGCATAGAAAATAAGACTCTATACTACACTGCTTTACTTTCGACACTGTTAGTGTTTGTGTTGTTTAAAAGTTTTAAAACAGGCAATTGCTACAGATAATAGCAATAAAATAA
Source organism: Equus asinus (assembly GCF_041296235.1). Lineage (NCBI taxonomy): Eukaryota > Metazoa > Chordata > Mammalia > Perissodactyla > Equidae > Equus > Equus asinus. The sequence goes on from NC_091820.1 coordinate 96,841,131, forward strand.
TATGTAAGGTACATTTTATACGTGAATGTAGATTTAAAGAAATATTCATTAGGCAGACCAATAAGCATTTGTTTTTAGACCTAAGCCAGTTAGGGTTTCTCTAACTTAACTGATTTTAGAAATTGCCTGGGGTAACTTTTCAAAATGCAGTTTCCCATGCCACACCCCAGACCTATTAAATTAGCAACTCTAGAAAAGGAATCTGTGTTTCTCCTTTTAAAATTGCTCTCAATACATCCTTTTTGCTGCTATTGAATAAACTTACTGGAAATTTCATAAAGTAATAAAGTGGGAAAAAACAGAAGTATCACTAATCCTTCTGAATATCAAAATTCTGAATTACGTTGACAATGAAGAATTTCCCTAAAGCCAGAAGAGAATTCTAACAATGATTTGAAAAGTGTGTACAAATGATTCTGGTCTGCACTCTTGTTTAGGAAGCCCTGGGCCAACATTGCAAGTTTCAGAAGCCCCGTGAGTTTACTGCTCCAAGGACAGAAGGAAACTACCACGGGTCAAAGAAGGGAAAGAGGGAGAAGGGAAACCAGTCAGATGTGTGCCCTGTTGCAGGTGGAGGCCAGAGGTTTACAGCAAGTCTGGGCTAACAGAGAAAAAATGTTTCCATGTGCAAGGTGCCTAACCTCTTGGATCCTCTGTTTCTTCAGCTGGAGAATATAAGTCATATTTCCAAGCTCATAGGAGCACTAAGAGGAAAAAACTGAGACCCCAGAAGTAAAGGGGAGCTCAGTAAAGCTGAGTCATCTTAATTTAATATAAAGCCTTCTTACGTGGCTATTTTTCCCTGTGTGACATTTTTTATTCTTCCTGATTTCCTACCATGGTTCACTGGACTTTTAGTAAAGAATAGCAAAGACAGGTGCCATGCACTGAGTTCCTACAATGTATAAATCTTTAATGTCTACATTATGATTGCTAAAGCAGTTGGGGGTAGTAACAAGTTCATTCCCTCATTCCTTCACAATGGGGACAACAGTATCCTTGTACCCTCTTTGAGGTTCTTGTACCTTTCTCTGACCTCTTTCTCCTCCTACATTTTCCTTCTCTGGTGGCTTTCCTTTTTCCCAGAAGCTGCAAGTGGTGAAATATTCACCCTGCCTCAACATCTATACTGTTGTTACAGAGCAGAAATCTTTAAGCTCTATTTGTAAACAGAAAGAGTTATTTCTCTTCACTGTGGGAGAAACTCAACAACTAGGTATCCAGATTTGTTTCTGGTAAGTGAAAGGGAAGGAATTGAGGAAAGAGTCTCTCAAAACAGTAGCGTGGCTTACTGTTAAGGTTCATTTTGAATGTCAAAAGTTTTGTATTAATTCTTTTTCATTCTTTAAAATTATTTCATAACAATCTTATTTCACTCTAGTCAGATGGAATCATTGGGCTAAGTGGGGAAGAGTGCCATAAAGTTGAAAGGGTACAAGAGAAATGCATAAATTAAATATATATTGAAAACATTACTACCATGATGCTGATAATGTTCTGTTTCTTTATCTGGGTATTATTTGCATGGGTATATTCAGTTGTGAAAAAAAAAATTTGAATGCTCACTTTACTTGTTATAGTAACATAAATTCCATGTGGATAAAACATATAACTTTTACAGAGGAACCAAGGAAGCTTAAAAGAAGAAAGCTATATGATAAGTTTCCCATTCTTTTTCCTCCATTTCTTTTCTTCTCTTTCTTTTTCTTCTTTCTGCTTTTTGTAGATAATCTTAGACTAGAGGAGACCTCAGTATAGAAAACAACTTGGAAGCATAAAATAAATGATTGAAAATTATTTACGTGAAAAAGTTTTTTTTAAATCTGCAGTTAAAAATAAGCAAAGTCAGAAAAACAACAACTACAGCAGAACAACAAGAAAAACACCCAAGAAAAGATGAAATATGTATTAAATAATTCACTTTGGTCAGTTTTGTGCATTACAGTTAGCATACTAATTAAAAATGTATGGAAAAAATTTTATTATGACATTTGTGTATACACTCCACAATATTGATTGCTGGTATACTTGGACACAATTTTACCGCATTCAAAATAGCATGAATCTTAAATAAAACTAACATGATTATTAGTAACTTAATCTAGCAAATATTTTTATTGTGATTACATCACGTATGTTGCAAAAGCTCTATCTAAAAGTTACTAAAAATTTATCTGAAACTATTTAAATGAGATTCTTTTAAAAAATAATCGCAAGTGGAAATTTCAGTATTTTTCTTTGCATTTCTATATGTAGCAACTTACAACATTTCCTCGAAACTCGTGGGTAAAACCAAGTAAACAGCTCCTTTACAGCGTTATTTCTTTAAAATAATTATTTCTGCTTGAATTAGATACACGCCACATAAGCATCAACTGCTCCATTGATCCACCACTTCTCCTTAATGGTAAAAGATCATTTATTGCTGCTAATGCAATGAACCTAGAACATAATAGGAACTCAGAAAATCTATAATAAAATAAATCTACATGGATATAGTTAAACTTAATAATACTTACGTTTACAGAAGTTGGCAATGTTTTGTGGCGCCAAAGAGATGTTTCCTGTACAGTCCTTCAAAAGCCTCAATAGCAGTCACTCTATCCCCTCTTTCCAGCAAACTGGACTTTTGAGGGCAGTGTAAAGACACTACTCAATGGTACTATACAACTCAAAAGATCAAGTGAAAATAAAAAGAGCAAGGGACTTGATTCTCTGAGTTGTACTAAACCTTGATTGCCATGGATCACTAAAATTGTGTCATCACTGGATGTTATTTGTTCACTTGACAGGCACATCTATTCCATTCTCACCATGATAATTTCCCTCCTGCCCTCTTGCTTTCTCACCCTCTTCTCTCACCCTTATCAAAATTCAACCTATTTTGAAAGTCTCAATTCAAGTCGGGCCTCCTCCTGATTTTAAAACCTCAATGACTTCTCTAGTCAACAGATACTGATTATCACCCCAGCACCTGTTGAGGATATAGTTTAGAGCACATAAATACAAAAGTTGCTTTAAATAACATTTATTTCTTAATATGATTGAGGTTGAGCACTTATTCATATAGTCAAAATAATTCATATTTTTTTCTGTGAGCTATCTGTTCTTGCTCTTTGCCCATTCAAAAAAATTTTGTTGCTCATTTTTAAAAAAAATGTTTGTAGGAGTCTTCCTATGTGGATAAGAACTAGTCCTTCACATATGTGTCTCTACTTTTAGGTTATTGTGAATAACGGTGCCATGAACATTCGTGTAAAAGTTTTTGCATGGATGTATGTTTTCATTTCTCTTGGATATATACATATAAATGGAATTGCTGCATCATATGACTACTCTATATTTAACATTTTGAGGAACTGTCAAATGTTTTCAAAGGTGGCTATACCATCTTAACAATCCCAACAGCATTGTATGAGGGTTCCAATTTCTCCACATTCTTACCACAACTTGTCTACCTTTGTGATTATAGCCACTATTGTTGGTGTCTAATGATGTTCACCATATTTCCATGTGCTTGTTGGCCATTTGTATGTCTTCCTTGGAGAGATGTCTATTTGAATCCTTTGCCCATTCTTTACTTTCCAAGTGCTTTCATTTCTCCCCTGTTTCTGAACACCTGGTAGAATTGCACTTCTTGACCCCCTTGGTTAGGGTGGAGTGAAGGCATAAACTCAATACTTTGTATTAATTATCTCTCCTTTTCTTTTTCACTCCTCCAGTCCCTCAATAGTGTTCCCTGGGATCACTTCCCAAATAAACTACTTGCACACACGTCTTCATGCTAAGATATTTAGGAAATATTATTCATAATCACAATCATAATCAAAATTATAGATACTTTTTAATGAGGACCTTCCATCAACTGTTTACTTTGTATTCAGAGAATGAACAACAGCCCTGGAACAGACAAGTTAATTGGCACTGGGAGAGGTTACATGAAAGGAGTGCTGGAGATTAAGTTTTAAACCCAGATCTGTTGGAGCTCCCACTGCCTCTCAACACTGCCTTGTATGAAACACGGTCCAGTAATACTCCAAAGACATCAAGTGTTTAGAAACCCAAAACACTGCACTTCAAATTAATCTTAAAGCAAGGCTGTCAAGCTGCTTCCTAGTGACAACAATAAACACTGCTGTTTACTGAGGGTTTACTATGTGCCAGTCTTTGCGCACTTCTACAATCTCATTTTATCTTCACAATAAAACCATGAGATAAGCCAGGCACTATCGCCCCAGTTTTGTAGATAGGCTATCTGCTCCTTCCACACTGCCTGCCAAATAAGACACTTACTACACATTGAATGAATTGAATGGAAATACATTTAGAAGATCACAGATCTATTCCATCCTCCCATTTCCTTTCAGAAAAATGAAGTATACTCACAGATTTCCTGAGAAAGTGAATTCCATGTTGATTTTTTGCAACATATTCCAAAGCCTCAAAAGAATAGAAAAACATTTTCAAAACACAAGGTAGTATCTTTAAACAGAGCAAAACTGGTTAATTTATTCAAAGAGATTAGTATCATGGAAATACCAGGTTATAGGCAACCTTAGCAAATTTTCTACTTTATAACCTTACCATGAGGTGAAACTCCTGTGTATGCTTAAAGGTTAAGTCTCATTATAACCCGTGAAAATCTAAATCCTCAAATGATAAAATGATTCCCCTGATCCAAAGATAGGCCAGATTGTTTCGATAAGGCAAGAAACATTTTAATGGACCACAATATGAAAAATAAATTAATAGGAGATTTTTCTTTAAAAAAGCTAGGTCAAGGCCAAAGACACCAGGAGAGTTGATTTGCATCAATTTTTTAAAAAATCTTTGTACCTGGAAACCATGAACCTCAAGTAGAATTAAAGGAAAAAGAAATTTCAAAACTATAAAACCTGTACTACACTAATAAGGCAAATACTTATTTCATAAAAGTGAAGTAAACAACCATAATTACATGTGCATCTTTATTGGATTTGAAAGTATGATATTGTTCAAGAGCCCCTAGATGTAGTGTAAAATGTGAACAAGAAAATGAAGAGAAGGATAATATGTTGAAGCATCTTCTAACGCAGCAAGTGTGGTTTCATATACACTTTTTTTAATTTAGAAACACAAAGATGATGTAGGAAAATTAAAAAACATAGGATTTAATGTGCATACTCCATTATAAACTCCATTTAGATGGGTTTACATGTATCAATTCAAGCCGCCTTCTCCAAAACATTTCAACTACATCCGGCAAAGTACCAAAGGCGTTTTCCTGCTATATCTGGTTTATTAAAGCATATAATCAAGTGTCTTTAATTACTACCAGTGAATGTATTTTGCCAAATGCAATAAAAGTAATTTTAAAAAATGTAATATAATACATTTAAATAAATTAATTTTAACAAGAATGGCTTTGTTGCTATTGTGGATAAATATGCTACTTTTGTTGATAGTTAGCTATATGGTGGCAGTAGAAATGGGCTTTGCCATAATGTGTAAGTATAAACATAGAGCATTATATCCCTGTTGTCACATCATGCCTGGGACCCACCAGCAATTCCAACTCTGCCTCATTGTTTCTTAGACCAGGGCATTGGTGAGTTCAATGTCATGTTTTCCGTATTCCCTGGGACTCTGCCCATTCTGTTTGTGGCCATCTTTAGTTGAGCCACAGACTCAATCAATGGTCAATTCAAGCTTCAGGAAAAAAATCTCTTTTATTGTAAATTCCTAGGACATGCATCTTCTGCAAGCACTACCAAAGCTGATGAAATACAACCTTAGATGATGTTCAGCTATTTCAAGATTCAAGGAATCTTCTAGTCAATTCAAAGGTTGCTTCAAAGGTTGCTGTAGGTCAAATCAATGTGACTACCCTCCCATCTTTGCTGCCTATTAAGGTAAACAGCATTCACTTTATGGGAAAGGAGTGTCCTCTGAGTCCCTAACAGCAGCTGTTTGGTCCACCGACACATTGACTTCAAAGGCATTTCAATTCAAGTGAACACAAGTGATAACCTTGGCAACTCTTTCACCATTGCATGCTATGGAATACTAATATTTCATCCTCTAATGTCAACTGGATCTTTAGTATCTTCAGATCCACCTAGGTCCCACAATCTATCCCAGATCCCGATTTCCTTGAGGGCCCTTTGCCTACAACCAATTTTCATGTCAAGCACTCTAGTAATCAAGGTTCCCACTTGCCAACGCCATAATTCATTCTAAATATTTTATTAAAACAAGACATCTTTAATGAAATATATTATACAACTTACAAAAACTCTGTGAGGGCCAGGAAAGCGGGCTTGGATGCCGCACAGCTAGGTTAAGCCCATGTACACTATGGGATTTTTATAACTGAAACACCACTGCTGCCTGCACACCACTTGACATGTATGACAGAGACTGAATTCTAGGTGTCGGCTATGGCAGCTCCACAAAACCCAGAGACCTCTCCCATCACACATAACTAACCATGTCATTGAGCCATATGTGGCTCCCACGTCATTCAGTCACACCTCCAAGTCTCAGGATGGTGCACTTGCTTGATACAACCGAGATCTCATTTGGGACCCTAGCTGTAAGCGACTCTGGTAAATGTGTATGTGTGTGTGTGTGTAACACACATACTTGTTTACTTTCACGCTTTTAACTCTCCAGTATCTATAGTACAGGAAAGCAATAGAAAAGGGGAATAGGTTCCAAGTGAGACAACTTATAGTAAATTTCACAATACCTTATATTATTTTTGCTATTGTAGACTGTATATTCTCAATGGAAAAGATATTTTTTATTTGTTATGATTGCTTTGTGCATATTAGTCTTACACTCAACAAATTTATCTCTATTTTTAATTATAATTTTTAGTACATTCTCTTTTTATGTGAAGATAAGAAAACCATATTGACAGTTTTATTTCCTTTCATATACATTTATTTATTTAGGCTTACTGCACTGCCTATGAGTTGAACAGAAGTGCTTATACAAGTCATCCTTCTTTTCTGATTTTAAAGGAAATGCTTTTAACATTTCACTATCAAGTATGGTGTTTTCTGTAGTTTTTTTCTTAAATAAACATTATCAGTTTAAAGAAATATCCTTCCATTCCAAGCTTGCTGAGAGTTGTTATTATTGTCTTTTAATTTCAAATTATTGTTTAATTTTATTGTATACATTTTTTCTGGATCTTTTGAGATAGTCATCCTTTTCTCCCTCCTTTAATCTATTAATATGTTGAAATACATTATAGATTTCCTAATGTTAAACCAATGTTGCATGCTTAAGAGAAACACAATTTGCTTATGCTGTATTATCTTTTATACCCATCATTGGACTCCATTTGCTATTATTTTATTTAGATTTTTTACATTTATATAACTAATTGAGATTGGCGAATAGTTGTGCCTTTTTATTCACTCCTTTTTCAGAATACTTTTAATAATATTAAGGCTTTCCATTTCTTCTTGAGTCAGTTTGAAAAGTTAAAATTTTTCCTGGAACTTTTCCATTTAGTCTAAGTTTTCAAATAGTTAACACATATTTCATATTATTCTCCTTTCTTTTAAACCTTTGCTGTAATTGCAATCATGATACCCTCAACCTTCCAGATTTCCAAATTGTACCCCTTTCTAATTTTCTTGATTCATCTTGCTGAATGTTCCTTTTTTATTTTACCTTTTCAAAGCACTGACATCAAACTTTTCTGATTAACTATTTTGATCTGTAATCAATTCCATTAATTTCTGCTATTATTTCTAAAATTTCTTTCCTTGACAAGAGTGGAAAGATGTAAGATTGTTCTTCACTAAGTAAATAATAATGGAACAATCTCTTCATCTACCATCTGATTTTATTTTATAATTTTTACTCTGGAATACAAAGGATATCAAATTTTCCAATACCTTTACTTGTTTGTGTTAAAAATGATTACAGGCAATTTAGGCAATACAAAGAAACTGTATTTAACACTCATGAAGTGGGCAGTCTCTGTTCCCAAGAGTCCAGAGAACTGCAAAATGGGGCAGAAGGCAGGAAGCTTCCATAGGATAAAGAATAAGGAACAAGGAAGAGAAAAATAGAAAATGAAAGAGGAACAAGGAAGTAAGAATAGAGCCAAGAGTTGGCTTGGCATTTGGGGATTGGCTGATTGGATAAACTGCCTTTCTGGTCAAGCAGAGCATTTACAGGGACACAAAAGTTATCAAAGTTTTGGCTTGCTGATGTAGCACACTGGGCACTAACAGCTCTATCTTGTACCTAGAAATTTATTTCAACACTTGGAACACATCAGCAGTGATCAATTTTGGAATATCAGATAATTAAGGAAGAGAGAATTACAGCATTGAAGCAAAAATAGTTTCTATTACATATAATCTTCACTTAAGAGAATAGTATACAATGTAGAAAGGAATCAGAGTAGAAAGAAACTTGGACTTTGAAATCATACACATATAGATTCTGGCTCTGTCACCTACTGTCTGTGTGATTGTAGGCAAGTACTTTCTCTCTCTGAGCTTCAATTCCTTCGTGCGGTAATCAGTGCTACTGTTTGCCAAGTGTTTCCATTTCTCCCCTATTCTTATTCTCCCCTAAATCCAAATCCTATAGGATTACACTTCTTGACCTTCTTGTTTTGGGCAGGACCACGTATGTGACTAGTTCACGGCCAATGGCTGTGCGTGCGCATAGTTCTGGCCAATGGCCAGAGCACATATTGTTGGTTTGTGCTAAGGACTGAATCGTCTCCCCCTCGAATACGTATGTTGAAGCCCCAAGCTACAATGTGATGGTACTTTGTAGATGTGGTCTTTTCGAGATAATTAGGTTTATATGAGGTCATGAGCGTGGGGCCCTCATGAAGGGGTCACTGCCCCCATAAGAAGAAAGAGCAGAGAGCTTGCTCTTTTTCTGCCACATGAGAACACAGTGAGAAGGTGTTTTAATATGCAAATCCTTCTTTCATTTTTGAGGTTGGTAATTTCTGGATAACTGCAGAGTCTGGCTCGTGGAGCCAACACATTTGTATAACATGCTGGTTTCTGTGTGTGTGGGAGATGTTGCTGTTGCAGCATGGATAGGGATTTTAAATGTTGCCAGGACTAATTCTCTCCTATAATGATATATTTTGGTCATTTTGGATCTTTTATCATATGTCGTTATTTTTTTCACTGATCTTTTTTTCTGGTTACTTTTAAGAGACTCGAGAGAGGGAATGTTTCCTCTCAGCAGATGCAGTAAAAGCACGAGGTAAAAGGGGAGAAAAAGTTTACTAGTAACCTTTTAAATGTAAGAAAATATATTTTGAACAGAAATGATTTTTTAAATTATTTTATTGAGATCATATTGGCTTATAACATTGTGTAAATTTCAGGTGTACACCATTATATTTCAGTTTCTGTATAGACTGCATTGTGCTCACCACCAATGGTATAGTTTTTATCTGTCACCATACATATGTGCCCCTTTACCCCTCTTGTCCTCCTTCCACCCCCTTCCCCTCTAGTAACCACCAACTGTTCTCCTTATCCATGTGCTTGTTTACTTATCTTCCATATATGAGTGAAATCATAAGGTATTTGTCTTTGTCTGATTTATTTCATTTAGCATAATACCCTCAAGGTCATCCATGTTATTGCAAATGGCATTATTTTGTCTTTTTTTTACAGCTGAGTAGTATTCAATTGTGTCTCTATATATATATGCACACACCATATATATATATATATATATACACACACACACACATACACACCCCACATCTTCTTTATCCATCCATTCATTGACAAGCACTTGGGTTGCTTCCAAGTTTTGGCTTCTGTGCATAATGCTGTGATGAAAGTAGGGTGCATATATCTTTTTGAATTATTGACTTCATGTCCGTTGGAAAAATATCCAGAAGTGGACTAGCTGGATCATATGGTATTTATATTTTTAATTTTTGAGAAATCTCCATACTGTTTGCCATAGTGGTTGTACCAGTTTGCATTCCCACCAGCAATGTATAAGGGTTCCCTTTTCTCCACATCCTCTCCAACACTTGTTATTTCTTGTCTTGTCTTATTAATTATAGCCTCACAGGTGTGAGGTGATATCTCACTGTAGTTTTGATTTGCAAGAAATGATTTTTTAATTGCATTATTTATAGTTTGTAGAAGCACTCAAACAGTACTCAAACAGTTACTACTCAAAATACTAACAGAATTTACCTTTTGATGTTCAACCGTCATTTTTAACCTTGTATATAACTTTTAAACATATTTAGAAATATGAAATTTCCACAGCTATATTCCAGAAAGCAACTAAAAAAGGATGTTTTTTAGACAGTCAAATATATCAAATTTATTTGTGACAAAGTACCAAACATTATAATTAAGCACATATCCTATTTAAAAATTCCTTAGAGAAAGCAAGCATAATATTGTACTGTTCTATTATAGAGGATAATTTTCAAAAATAACTGTATGCTGCCTTACATTGCAGAAAATTTTAAAAACATACCTAGAGAAGACATCACTAAAAACGGCAAGGTAAGGAACTCAAAGGTTCCATGCCAAAAACTGTCAGAATCAACTTTTGGAGAACTCTAGAATCTAATCAAAAACTTAAAACCACCAGAGCTTTCCAGGAGTGAGTGGCTTTTGCCAAAATCATTTAAAGGCTTGGACATTAGCCACAGCAGCCTGGGGCAAAGGACAACACTCAGGAGAAACAATAAACAGAACGAGACTCCCAGGAGGAAGAGGCTGGGAAAGGAGATGCATGGGGGAATGAGGGCTTTTGAAAGTTCCCCAATATATAGAGGGATTGAGAAGGCCCTCCATATGCCCAGCGTGAGACACGTGTGCTTTAAAAGCCTGAGGAGACTCAATGCTTTCACCTCTGGCTCTCCTTCGGACTCTGTGCAAGTAGGAAGTGAAAACTAATGCAGAGTTGCAAATGGCCTAGCCAAGCATTAAATGAGCTCCCCAGCACAGACAAATCTGCAAAGACCAGAAGAGTATTTCTTCTTCTTTTTTTTTTTTTTTTGAGGAAGATTAGCCCTGTGCTAACATCCACCACCAGTCCTCCTCTTCTTGCTAAGGAAGATAGGCCCCAAGCTAACATTTGTGCCCATCTTCCTCTATTTTATATGTGGGATGCCACCTCAGCATGGCTTGATAAGCAGTGCATAGGTCCGCACCCCAGATCTGAACTGGTGAACCCCATGCTACTGAAGCTGACCGAGCAAGCTTAACCACTACCCCTCCAGGCCAGCCCCCTTATTTTCTTTTACTGGCTCCAGGTATTTAAAGTATCTGTCAAAACACCAGCTGATCACTAAGCTAAGGCAACACAGACTTCAGTGAACACACATGATAAAGAATACAGACTTTACAAAAATAGTTTAGAAAAATCACTAAACAAACAACAACCCACAACATCCAGCAACAACAAATCCTGAGGAGAAGGAAGAATGTGATTCCTAGAGGAAACACATCATAATATTCAAAATGTCCGGTTTCAAAAACAACAACAAAAAAATGAGGCATGCAAGGAAAGTATGGTCTATTCACAGAAAAAAAAGAAATTAATAGCAACTGTCTCTGAGGAAGCCCAGATCTTGGACTTACTAGGCAAAGTCTTTAAATCAACTCTCTTTACTATGCTCAAGGAGCTAAAGGAAACCATGGACAAATAACTAAAATAAACCAGGAGAATGATGTCTCAATAAATAGGAAATGTCCAAAAACAGGAAGAAATTATTAAAAAAAAAAGAACCAATAGAAATTCTGGAACTGAAAAGTAGAGTAGCTGAAATGAAAACTTCAATAGAAAGGCTCAACATCAGATGTGAACAGGCAGAAGAAAAAATCAGGGAACTTTAAATCAATTGAAATTATCCAGTATGAGGAGCAGAAAGAGAAAACAGAGAAAGGAGCAGATAGATTACTTGAAGAAATGATGGGCCAAACTTTTAAAATTTAAGGAAAGTCACGAATATACACATCCAAGAAGCTCAACAAACTTCAAGTATGATACACTGACCAAGACAAGTTATAGTCAAATTGTCAAAGTCAAAGCCAAAGTGAGTATCTTGAAAGCAGGCATTATCAGCATACTAGGGTATTATTACTCCTTATTTGGATCCTGATCCAAACAAACTGTTTAAAAAAACTATGACAGAATTGGGGATTTAAACAAGGATTGGACATAAAACAGTATTAAGGAATTATTAATTGTTGCGCGTGATAATGGTATTGTGGTTATACTTCAAAAAGAGTCCTTGTAGATATGCACTTTGAATTACTTATGTAGAAAGCGATATTACGTTCGGGATTTGCTTCAAAAATAATCTCTAAGGGCGGGAAGTGGGTAAGGGTATAGATGAAATAAGACTGGCCATGAATTAACTGTGGACGCTGGATGATGAATGCATTGGCTTTCACTACACTATTCCATTTCTGCATGTTTGAGGTTTTCCATAATAAAAGTTAAAGTTAATATAAACTATAAAATGAATGACTTTTTTTTTAAAGATTTTATTTTTTTCCTTTTTCTCCCCAAAGCCCCACGGTACATAGTTGTACATTCTTCATTGTGGGTCCTTCTAGTTGTGGCACATGGGACGCCGCGGCAGCGTGGCCTAACGAGCAGTGCCATGTCCGCGCCCAGGATTCGAACCAACGAAACACTGCGCCGCCTGCAGCGGAGCACACGAACCCAACCACTCGGCCACGGGGCCAGCCCCCAAATGAATGACTTTTTAATCAAAAAGGGAACAAAACAGAAAAGTCCTAAGAAGAATTAGAGAAAAAATTCCATCTTCTTGACTCATTTCCTGTCCCCCCATGCATTTTGGTACAGAAAAAATGGTGGGCATCGGTAGCAAGAAGGACCACAGGTTGGGAGTGGGGCGGGTGGGGCACCTTACTCATCATAGATATTCTTCCATTAATTCTGTTTTTAAAAAAATATTGCATTGAAATGTGATTTATCTTCACTACTGAGGTTTTTTGCAGTCCTTTTAATTTGGGGCCTGAGTCCTGGCAGGGGGAGGGGCTTATCCTGGGAGCAGAGGAGGGGAAGAGGCAAGTCCTCAGAGAAGTGGCCATGGCCAACAGGCCCCTGAGAAGATCCTGCCCTTCCAGCCTGGGAGAGGCCCAGGAATTCACAAAGGAGGGAGCGCATCAGGGCATCAGAGCCCAGGCTGGCGCTGTTCGAAGGGACGCGGGGGGCCGGCGAGCTACGCGGACCCGCAGACCCCGCGCGGCCGCTGGGCGGGGCCGCTCCCGGCGACGGAGGCCTCACGTGACCGGCGCCGCCGACTCGCGCACCTCGCTCCCGCGTCGGGCCCGGCGTCGCTCGCCCCCTTCTCGGTCCCTGCTGCCGGGGGCGGCCACGAAGAGTAGGAGGCGGAGGGGGAGCAGGTAAGGGACCCGCCGGGGTTCCCTGCGGTGGGTGCGGGAGGGCGGCCGCGGCCTGCGGACCCTCTAGGGGTCCAGCTGCCCCAGGCGGAGGTGCGCAGAGCCCGCAGCCCCCACGCCCCCCGCGGCCCCGCGTTGGGCTGCAGACCTTGCGGGGAGGGCTGCGCGGCCTGAGGCGACAGCCTTCGGAAACCTGCCTCTCGCATCGCCGCGAGCTTTTGCGACACCCCGCCGCCCTTCCTCCTTGCTGTAGAAAATGGTGGTCCGCGTCGGGGGGGGGGGGGACGCAAGGGGGAATGGCTGGCGTGGGTGGCTGGTTGGGAGCCAGGGGGAAGCGGCCGGGGGTGGCGGGGGGCGCCGATGGCTCGACTGCCACAGCTCCCGCCCCGCTGCCCCCACCCGGCCCTCTGCAGGTCTGCAGCTCTGAGGGTCGCGGCGGCGCACTCGCGGCGAGAATCGGACAGAGGAGGAGACGACGGCAAGGATAGGCCCAGGTCGGTGCGGGCGCGGGCGCGGGGAGCGTGTGGGAAGCCCTGAGACCCCAAGTCCTCCCCTCAACCGCGTCCTCCATTTTGGTGTCGCAGGGGCCTGGGGAGGGATCGGCAGGGAAAATGGTGGGTTTGGGGCGGGGGAGGGGAGAGGAGCGAGAGGGACGGGGGAGAGCTCGGGCTGGGGGCCCCCTAGAGGGCGCAGCTAGCCGCTTAGGTGGGAAAAATGAAATTTCGAAAACTCTTGGGACTCCTGGGCTCTGAATTGCGAAAGGTGCGTAGTAGGGCCTCTGTCCTCGGTGCTGATCAGCGCTCAAGAAAATAATCCCTTCTCTTGTCTCCTGCCCCTAGGAGCAATGGCGTCCAAAGAGGAACAAGCAGTAAAAAACCTCAACATGGAAAATGCCAACCAGGAAAACGAAGAAGAGGACCGCGCCCCTGTACAGAGTGGAGAGGAATCATGCCATTCCGGAAAGGGTGAAGGGCACAAGCCTGGAGGAAATGTTAGGCTGGGGCGGGTTAGGCGATTTGTCCCTAATTTTCGATGGGCTGTACCTACCAGGCATATTGATCACAGTGAAGTGGGAGATGATGTAGAAAAGTTCGCAGGGCAGATGATGGAAATCAGAAGAAAGACTAGGGAGCAGCAACTGAAGCATCATATGCCTTTCCAAACTCCTGAACCTGATAATCATTATGAATTTTGCCTCATACCTTGAATGCTAAGGTTTTCCCTGAGGTTAATAATGTGGCCTCTGCTCTACAAGCTTATAGTTTTGTGATTTACTTTTTCTGTAAACTTTTTGGTGTTTCCACTTTCATAACAGTTTCTTGTTGAGTATTGTTTTGTTTCAGTGTAAACCTTTCTGTCCAGCAGGGCAATTTCACCTAGTTTTAGGAAAAATATTCCTTTCATAATATGAGATTAATAAAGCAGTTTAAAAAGCAATCTTTCTTTTCCACCCTAGTCTTTATTTTTGTTAATATTACTTTTCCTCTCAGCTACCTGGACTCAAAATCTCGATTATCTTTGACTAGTTCTGCTTTCCCCCAACCAATCAGTAAGGAAGGATTGTGCTCATAATTCAACATCTGATACCATTTTAAGAATGCGTGTCCTACTGTTTGTCAAAGAGTGAGAGTCCATCATCTGCATAAAAACACCTTGGCGGGGAGCTTTCTGAGAATGTAGAATCTGTGGCTCTTATCCTCCAGACCAACAGAGTGGGGCTCCAGAATCTCTATTTTTTAGCAAGCTTCCCAGGTAATTCTAATGTATACTGAAGTCTGAGACCACTATAGTGTGTATGTATGTATCTCTTTATGCACATATGTGTGTATATGTCTACATATGTTCTGTGTATCGTGTCATATTAAGTGTAAGCAATAAGGTAGAGTAATATAGGGTGAATATCTGAATTCAATGGGCAAAACCATTAAAAAGGAAAAGTACAAGGCCTTAAAGTTGACTTATTATAAGAGTGGTAGGGGACAAAGGTGGATGAAGGTACTAGAGTTTAGAGATGGTAAGTACCAAGGCTACCCCTGCTGTATATCTTGGGAGGCAGGGGATCTGGCCTGGGCCATTTTCTATAGGACTTTGCCATCTGTAGATGCAGAATATTTGACTTTTCGTAACTGGTAAGAAGCTGAGGAAGGTCAAAGAGACTCAGCAAGACTGAGGCTGCTTTTTTATGTTTTGCTTTTCTGTACAGTATTTTCAATGCAGACACTTGAATTTTTAGAATAGAGCAGAAAGAAGTCTTGAAAGACCCTCCAGTGTTCTTTAGAATGAGAATTGCCACCCATTATGGTTCTTGGAATCAGTTTTGTGGGTCAAAACAAGCAGTTTTTTTTTTTAATATTGGCACCTGAGTTAACAAGTGTTACCAGTTTTCTTTTTTATTTTCCTCCCCAAATCTCCCCAGTACATAGTTGTATATTTTACTTGTGGGTCCTTCTAGTTGTGGCATGTGGGACACCACCTCAGCATGGCCTGATGAGCAGTGCCATGTCCGCGCCCAGGATCTGAACCAGCGAAGCCCTGGGCTGTCGAAGAGGGGTGCATGAACTTAACCACTCGGCCATGGGGCCAGCCCCACAACAGTCAGTTTAAAAAGGAAAAGGAATAGGACAAAAAACATCAGAGTCCATCACCCATGAGTAGTGTTAAGAATTATTTTGAGAAACTTGTTTTAGTTTTACATGAGGCAATATTGTCGCCTTAGAAAATGAATTTCTAACCGTAGGTCACAGGGTAAAAAACAGTTGAAAGTCACTGCAGTCCAAACTTCATTTCACAGATGAGGAAACTAGGTAGGAAAGTGATTTTGCCAAGGTCACACAGCCAATCAGTGGTAGAGCTGAGACCACAGTTCCCAGTTCCGGGTGATTTTCTCCTCACCGTGCTGCATGATTTGGAAATTTTTGCAGTGTGTACTGATTGCTGGTGGTTTGTATGAACAAACACATACAACTTAAAGCAAAATCACTGTTTACTTGATGTTCACCCTTCAGTCATCAGAGTCCTTGCATGTTCAATTGAAAAATATGTTTAAGGAGAAGTCAGCCTCTTAGAACATTTTGGAGCTAGAGTGATCTCTCATCTTTCTGGAGGAAGGGGATGATGGAGAGTCTGATCTGAAAATGAAAGGTGGTGAACTCATAGGCACTTCATAAAGGCTAGCTGATTGAGTGGTGTTCATGAATGGCCTTTTGATCCCTCTTAAAGTTAATACTGTATCTTCTACACCAATCATAGATTTCCAAAGGTAGTCTAATTTTTAAAAATCTGGGGGTGGTGGGTGAGATAACTTCACTGGTGGAGAGAGAATTGAAGGAATCTTCCTCACTAAGGTTTTTTGGGGAGGGTGGGGAATGAGGACAGGCTTTCTGGAAGA
This sequence comes from Equus asinus, assembly GCF_041296235.1. Lineage (NCBI taxonomy): Eukaryota > Metazoa > Chordata > Mammalia > Perissodactyla > Equidae > Equus > Equus asinus. Next base: position 96,857,916 of record NC_091820.1, read on the forward strand.
AATAAGAGTCAATGTTGGAGTTCAGAGTATGGTCTTTTGAAGAACTGAAATAAATTCCCTCCCCTTGGTATTTCTGAGGGAGTGGAATGATGAGGTCAGAACTTTCTGAAAGTGGTGAAGATCAGAGAACATTGTGACCCATCTGAGGGTTTCAATGTGATTGGTTGAAGGAGAACCAAATTAAGTCTCCTCTCCTGGGAGTTTTTTTTTGGGGGGGGGCGGGGCTGAACACAAAACTTTCTAGAAGCAGTGAAGTTAAGGGACCATAATCAGAACATGATTGTTTGAAGGCGAACTGAAGGAAATACCCTCTCCTGGGTGTTTCTGCAAGTAAGGAGTGAGGACAGACCACTCTAGAAAAAGTAAAAGTCCGGGGTCAAGTCAGAAGGAGATTGAAAGAGAACCAAGTTACCACAATGAACATTTCCATTAATTTATATATCCCATGGGAGGGTCGACTTTTCCTGATCTTGGTGGGCAGTACATTCTAACTTTTTAAGGTAATAATGGAGAGATGTCAGTGGGAGTATCCTCAAAGAGGCCGGCAAGAAAATAAAATGACTCTTATGAAAACAAGAGTGAATAATCCAAGAACAGTAAAAGGGAATGACACATTCATCCCTATCAATTATTTATACATTCTTGTTTATAAATTTTTAGTTTTTGGAGGAAAATGTATATTTTCATGGATTTTGGAGCTAGGCTTGGGATAGAAGCCTAGTAATTAAGGAGAAAGAGAGCGAGGAGATCTCTTGAGAAGAGAGTCAGCCTTTCAGCAGCATATGCCCTTGTCTTCAAATTAGAGAAAATGGAGATATTACTGTAGGAGTCTTTAAAGAGGCCAGCAAGGAAAAAAATGAACTTACAACAAAAAAAGCAGAAACAAATAAACTAAATATCACAACAATAATATGCCAAAACAGGTTATCACTTTCAGCCCTTTCAGTCTACCTACACGAGTAATTATTTTAGCTTTATTCAGATAAAGTTTTTAAAGTACCTAAAATATTTAAATTGATCTGTTTTACATATATTTAAACCTACGAAACCATAACCACAATCAAAATAGCAAACGCTTCCATCACCTCCGAAACTCTTTCTTCCCATTTGCAATCCGTCGCTCTTTGCACCCCCATTCCCAGGCAACCTCTGACCTGCTTTCTGTCCCTATAGTTTTCATTTTATAGTACTTTTTATATAAATTGAATCATAGAGCATGTGCTCTCTCTCATTTTTGTCTGGCTTCATTCAGTAAACATAATGATTTTGCATGTAATAGTGGCACATTCCTTTCTGTTACAGAATAGTATTCCATGATATGGTGAGTGTCTATCCATTCATCTGTTTGTGGGCTTTTAGGTACTTTCCAGTTTCGGGCTTTTACAAATAAAGCTGATGCGAACATGCACATACAAATTTTTGTGTAGGCATGTTTTCACTTTTTTGGGGTATATACCTAGGAATGGAATGGCTGTCTTTTATGGAAGTTGTAAGTTTAATTTTTTTAAGAAGCCACCAAACTGTTCTCCAAGGTGGTTTCACTGTCTTATGTTCCCATTAGTAGAGCATCAAAGTTCTAATTTCTCCTCATCCTCGCCAACACTTAGTATAGCTACGGTTTTTTTGTTAATATTTTCAAGTTTTAACCATTGTAAAGGGTGTGTAGTGGTATCTTGTGGTTTTAATTTTCATTTCTCTGGTGACTAATGATGTTAAGCATCTTTTCATGTACTCATTAACTATTCACATATCTTCTTTTGTTAAATAATTTGTTCAAATATTTTGTTCATTTTTCAAACTGGTCGTTTGTCCTCTTATTACCGAGTTGCAAGAGTTCTTTATAAATTCTACATTCAATTTCTTTGGTGTATATGTTGTGAATTTTTCTCTCAGTCTTGGCTTGCCTTTTCATTTACCTAATGGCTTCTTTCACAGAAGAAAAGTTTTAAATTTTTATAAAGTTCGTTTAATCCACTTTTTCATTTATATGTAATTGTGTTCTATTTAGGAAATGTTCTGCCTAGTTCAAGGTTACCAAGATTGTCTCCTATATTTTCTTCCAATGGTTTTATGGTTTCAGGCTTTTGACTTTGGTCTGCGAACCATTTCAAGTTAATTTTTGTGTAAGGTGTGAAGTAAACTCTGGTGTTCATTTTGTTCCATGTTAATATCCAGCTAAACAGCACCATTTGTTGAAGAGACTCTACTTTCTCTATTGTATAGCCTTTATACATTTGTCAAAAACCAAGTGCTCCTATATATGTGGGTCTATTTCTGTACTCTCTGTTCTTTTCCATTTATCTATATGTCTGTGTTTTCACATAGACATATATCTATGTTTCAACTGTCTTGATTACTATAGCCTTGTCGTAAGTCTTGAAATTAGGTAGGGAAAGTCCCACAATTTTGTTCTTCTCTATTAAAATTGTTTTCAATATTCTAGGTCCTTTGAATTTTCATTATAAATTTTAAAATCAGCTGGTTTTCTACTTTTTTTACCCTGTAGGAATTTTTATTGGAATTGCTTTGATTCTGTAGATCAATTTGGTGAGAACAGCTATATTAATAGAATCATTCAATACATAAACATGATATAACTTCCATTTATTCAGAACTTATTAAATTCCCTCAACAGTGTTTTGTAGTTGTCATTGTGGGGGTCTTGCACATAGTTTGTTAGATTTACTACTAGGTGATTTATGTTTTTTGTTGCAACTGTAAATGGAATTTTAAAATTTAATTTCCCAATTGTTCGCTGCTAGTATATAAGAATCCAATTGATTTTCCTACATTAGCCTTGCATTCTATGACATTGCTAACTTCGTTTATTAGTTCTAGTAGCTGATTGTAGATTCCTTGCAGCTTTCTACATAAGCATTCATATCATCTGCAAATAGGGACAGTGATTTTTGTAAGGAAAAACACAGAGAAAGGAGCATTGTCACAGTACTCAGGGGCAAGGACCAGGCCCCTAGGCTCTTCCATAAATTAAAAGAAACTGAAAACTCTGTGACAGTGTTTCACATAGGGTGTCCTCTCTCTTTTTCTCATTTTTGGAAGTTTCCCACACTCATCACAATTAGTCAAGTATAGCTTCATATAAATAACCTATTCATATCCTGTCTGAAAGGATGCCAGGGCCCAGGAATTGCATTTGGAAGGCAGCAGGACATGTGTGGAGAACAATATAAAACGTGAGTGGCTTCTGATCACTAGGCCAAATATTTCCAAGTAAATAGCATTGTCTAGTTCAGAAGTAAAACAGTCAGGAGGATCAGTTTCCGCAGAAAGGTTAGACAAGAGCAGAACCACGGGGGATGTGCCCCTTAGGCACTTCACACCCACTTGCATGACTGTTATCAAAAAAACAATAACAAGTCTTGATGAGGATATGGAGAATTGTAACCTTCATATATTGCTGGTGAGAATATACGATCATGCAGTTGCCATGGAAAACAGTTTGACAGTCCTTCTGAAAGTTATGCATAGAGCTACCGTGTGACCTAGCAATCCCACTTTTAGGTATATATTCAAGAGAATTGAAAACATATACTCACAAATGTTCATAATAGCATTAGTCATAATAGTGAAAAGTGCCAACAACCCAAATGTCCATCAACTGACAAATCTATAAACAAAATGTGGTATATCTATGCAATGGAATATTGTGCAGCCATAGAAAGGAATGAAGTCCTGATAAATGCTATAACATGGTTGAATCTTGAAAATATGTTAAGTGAGAGAAGCCAAACACAAAAGAACACATGTATAATCCCGTTTATATGAAATGTCCAGAATAGACAAATCTGTTGAGACAGATAGTACATTAGTGATAGCTAGGAGCTGGAGGGAATGGGAATGAGGAGTAACTACTAAGGGGTATGGAGTTTCTTTTTGGTGTATTAAAAAGGGGAACATTAATAGCCAGACAGGATAATTTACTATAAATAAATAAAACAGTTTGGTCATCTCCAATAATACAAAAGTATGTAAAGAGTAGAATGGAAAGCATAGACATATTTAAGTATAAGAAGTCTTTTAATATATGATAAAGTTGGTATGTCAAATCTGAAAAGAAGAGCTGTATCATTCAATACATTTTCTGATTTCTTTACATTATGCTAACTTGGGAACCAGGAAATTAGTGAGGCTCCCAGAACGTGGCCTCTCAGCCTAAGAGGGAAGCATTTTATCTCCAGCATCCCTCCCTATTAAGTGGTGTTGCTGAATGAATTCTCATCCATGCGTGACAAGGCATGGGTACTATATAACAAAAGTGTGTAATAACCAGTCTCATCATCTAAGAATTAGGAATATAAGTTAGAATCCCAGTTCTGTCATTTACTAGGTATGTGATCTTGGAAAACTTTTCTAAGTCTCAGTTTTCTCATCTATCAATTAGGATCAATAATATTTAACTGTGGCTGCAGGACCTTTGGGGAAGAAGAATATTCACAGTACCTGCTTGTGATGTTATTGCAAGGTCCTTCCTTCCTCAAGGGGCTCTGGGTATAGTATTTGAACTGAGTTAAGAGAGAACCTATATAGTTAACAAGACAGGAAACAACGTGTTGGAGAGGATGTGGAGAGAAGGGAACCCTTGTACACTGCTGGTAGGAGTGCCATTCCACTGCTGGGTATTTATCCAAAGAACTTGAAAACACAAAGGCATAAAGATGCTTGCACCCCTATGTTCATTGCAGCATTATACACAATAGCCAAGACTTGGAAGCAACCCAGGTGCCCATCAAGGGGCGAATGGATAAAAAAGATGTGGTATATATACATAATGGAATAGTACTCAACCATAAGAAATGATGAAATCCGGCCATTTGTGACGACATGGATGGACCTTGAGGGTATTATGCTGGGTGAAGTAAGTCAGAGGGAGAAAGTCAGATACCATGTGATCTCACTCATAAGTAGAAGATAAAAACAATGACAGACAAACACATAGCAACAGAGAGTGGATTGATGGTTACCAGAGGGGAAGGGGGGAGGGAGGAGGGTGAAAGGGATGATTAGGCACACACGTGTGGTGATGGATTATAGTTAGTCTTTGGGTGGTGAACATGATGTAATCTACACAGAATTCAAATTATATTACGATGTACACACAAAAAATAAAGTGAAATATATATGAAAAAAAGAGCGCCTAGACTATGTAGCGGCTCGTATTAGGTCTCTGTTTGCCATACTTAGGGTTTTAGGGTAAGCTAAATCAAGTAGAAAATTAGTGGGTCACCTATCCATGTCTCTCCTAGTAATACCTATACGTCAAGATAGGCTAACTGCTTTAAAAACATTTCCCAAATCTCAGAGGCTTAGCAAACTGAAATTTTATTTCTTTTAACAGTTCAGTCCATGTGGGAATGAGTGGGATCTGTTTGATGCAGTCATTCAGGGACCAAGGTGGCAGGAAGCCTCACCATCTTCAACAACATGTGACTTCCAAGATTGCCCTGGGTGTTTACATCTAACTGAAAGATAGAAGAGAGAGGGCTCATGGGAGGTTATGCTGGAGTTTTCTGCTCACATACCAATGGCCAGAAATCAGTCACCCAACTGGGAAAGGCAGTTCATAAGTGTGAACCTAGGAGAAAACATAACAGAATTTGGTTAACACATATGCCGTCTCTGCCATAGTATTACAGGATCGATTAGCTACTGACAAAAACTCCTAACTCAGACTATTCTGTCTACCATGACATTCCTGATGCATGTAAATGTGACTAGGCCTTCCTCGTCTTTGGTGGCTAAATGTAATTTCTTAGTTTATCCTACCCTGAGATCCTGGCATCACTACTGAAATCAAGGGGCCATGCCAACTTTAAGAGTCACTCCCAGCATCCTCAGCCTAAGGCTAATAGCCATTATAAGATTTTTAAAATATGCCTGCCTATTGCGCAATTTTCCATTAAAGATAACATCTTCTGGCTCCTTCTGCAGACATAGTTAGGGAGTAAATGAGTACATAATACATAATAAGCACACGCCAATATTCCCTTTTCCATAATTATTTAGATTGTTTACATCACACTAAGCTATCTCTGGTACATCAACTTCATTTAGTGTGACCCATCAGAAGGCCATATTTCGGTCAACCACCTGAGTGAACAATTAGAATCCAGCTGCATGAGATAACACATTGAATTTAGAATCTCTGCTGTGTGCACAAATATTGATAAATTCAGCTGGATTTAATAATTTAACCAGTTATTGGGCACCTACTATGTATCTGGTGCTGTTCTAGGTATTGGGGAATCACAGCACTGAACGAAACAGAAAAAAATCTATTTTCATGGAACTTGCGTTCTTATCGAAGAAACAACAAGAGAAGACTCATGAGGAAACATCTGCAGGAGGTAAAGGAGTGATCCAGGTGGGTATCTGAGGGTAGAGTTTTCCAGGCAGAGGGAATAGCAAATGCAATAGCCCTGAGTTGAAAGCAAACCTAACAAAGGTAGCTAAATTATTTCCCTTCCCACCATTGTCTAATATTCTCAGAACTTATTCTCATAGATATTCTCGAGATTGTTTCCAATATGGCAAATACATTGAACAAATAGGATTTGTAGGATGCAATAATAAAACAATTTTTTACTTCCTGCTATCCATGCAAACCTGCCCTTTGGCACTAGTTCTTCTCTGGCCCTTGGGTAAAATCTAGGGTATGTCCCATCACTTTCCTGCTTGCTCTTGTAAAGTGAAAAATCCTCCTGTCAGTTCTAGTCACAAAATAGTTTCCATTCAATGAGGGCAGAGAAAAAGTAAGAAGAAATTAAAGTTTTATGTAACTAGTACTGTTCTGGCCATCTATTATTAGCACTTTCTACACTGGAAAGGTATTTAATGTTGACTCCTTTCCTCGTGTGGTTCTTTTATGGGTCTATAGGGAGTCTCCCGTTGTTGAGAAGCTCTCACCTGCTGTTCTCTTAAAATGGGCAAAGATGTATCCCTGGGCTAGTCACTTTTGACTCCTTCCTTAGCCTTTAAGCTTCCAGCAGTGTATCTCCATGCTGTTTCTGTGACGGTTTCCTTGCTCCCCCAGAAGACCATCATGAGCTAGATCTATGTCATCCTCAAACTAGTTTTATCTCCTGTATGGCCCATGCTATATCTACGGGAACCGCTCACACATCCTTTGCCCAATTTAACTCTCAAATTCAAGGAGTCCAGTCTGTCCCCAAACTTTCTTCACTCTGGTGTCAAAGTAGCTGGCCAGTCAGTCTCTTGCCTTTTAGATTTCTCAGGGTTGAGTTAGATACCTACTCTGTTACCAAGTTCCAGGGGCTCTGACTAATCCTGTTGAGGCTTTTTGCCTTAGGCTTGAGGAGAGAGAGAGGAAGCCCTAGTCCTCTATGGTGGAAGCACTCATGGAATGTCAGCAGTTCTCATTAGAAATCCTCTTCCAATCTCCAACAATCTTCTTGGCCTCTCAAAAGTCTTTTGCAGGCTGGAAGTGGGTGGTTGTCTAAGTGTATCCAAGTCAGTACTCATCCAAGATTTTGCAAGAGGTTTTCATCACCTTATTCTACACTTTGGAATTTGGCAGTAGTTGACACCTATTGTCTTGGGACCTCAACCAAAAATGAGACTGAAATAGGCAATGTTTTATATCCTATTATAACAATATACATATTTAAAAGCTTGCAATTCATCTGGTGTGTGAACTGTCTATTTGGTTTTCTAGTTGCAGTATCCTCCTTCCCCTGCTGACATGCTGGGATTTGGTTCTAGTTACAGATTAAGAAAGAATGAATGTGTCTGTGAGGCAATGGGGAGGGAATAAGGACAATTGGTCTCCCTTGCAACGTGCCTTCAGGAAGGTTGTTACAGATCTTCAAATGAAGCAAGAACACTCTCGCCCATACAAGGAATGAGCAGTTAATTGGGCTGGTAAGAAAGACCCAGTAAGGGTTGAAAGTGGGGGCACTGTGTGTTAGAGTTCCGTTTTCCCCTTCCTTCTTTTGGTTTCCTCTTCCTCCTAGATTCTTGTCCTGCTCATTCCTTGAGGCCCAGCTCTGATCACACAACATCTGAGACCATGCTAGCTGGAAGTGATCTCTCCCATCTCTGTCATTGATGCACAGCACATGGGGCCTCAACCCCTCTTATGGTCTTTGACATGGGATTGGCTTTCCCTTTCTGCTTTCCAATGTGTGGGAGGAAGGGCTGTCTTTTCAGGAAATTAGGTGCCAGGGTAGCAGACGAGTGCCCACTCTCATTCTGCTTCAGTGACTTCTGTTAATATTTAAATTGTGCACCTCCAGAAATCTCAAAGGCTTAGAAAAAGTTATTTGCTGCTTGGCTCATGAATATACCTTCTATCTGCCCACATAAAGTTGGGAGCAGAGATTTTATTGACTCCTCCTCTGCTAATTCTGCTCAACTGGGCGTGAAGGTGGTGATCTATTTGTCATCAAGTGCTGTTTTCCGAGCAATTTCACAACACATAAGCTCTATTTACCTTTGAATTTAACTTAAACACAATATATTTTATATTTTTTATCTTGGTAACATATTCACATAGTTCAGTCAAAAAACGGAATTAGGGGCTGGCCAGTGGCACAGCAGTTAAGTTTGCACTTTCTGCTTCTGCGGCCTGGGGTTTGCTGGTTCGGATCCCAGGTGCAGACCTATGCACCACTTATCAAGCCATGCTGTGGCAGGCGTCCCACATATAACGTAGAGGAAGGTGGGCACGGATGTTAGCTCAGGGCCAATCTTTTTTTTTATTTTTTTTATTGAGTTATTGATAGGTTACAATCTTGTGAAATTTCAGTTGTACATTAATGTTTGTCAGTCATGTTGTAGGTGCACCACTTCACCCTTTGTGCCCACCCCCCACCCCACCTTTCCCCTGGTATCCACTAAACTGTTCTTAGTCCATAATTTTAAATTCCTCATATGAGTGGAGTCATACACAGATTATCTTTCTCTCGCTGGCTTATTTCACTTAACATAATTCTCTCAAGGTCCATCCATGTTATTGCAAATGGAATGATTTTGTTCTGTTTTGCAGCTGAGTAGTATTCCATTGTATATATGTACCACATCTTCTTTATCCATTCGTCTGTTGCTGGACACTTAGGTTGCTTCCACATCTTGGCTATTGTAAACAGTGCTGCAATAAACATTGGGGTGCATAGGACTTTTGGGATTGCTGACTTCAAGCTCTTTGGATAAATACCCAGTAGTGGGATGGCTGGATCGTATGGTAGTTCTATTTTTAATTTTTTGAGGAATCTCCATACTGTTTTCCATAGTGGCTGCACCAGTTTGCATTCCCACCAGCAGTGTATGAGGGTTCCTTTTTCTCCGCAACCTCTCCAACATTTGTTGCTATTAGTTTTAGATATTTTTGTCATTCTAACGGGTGTAAGGTGATATCTTAGTGTAGTTTTGATTTGCATTTCCCTGATGATCAGCGATGATGAGCATCTTTTCATGTGCCTATTGGCCATCAGTATATCTTCTTTGGAGAAATGTCTGTTCATGTCTCCAGCCCATTTTTTGATTGGGTTGTTTGATGTTTTGTGGTTGAGTTGCGAGAGTTCTTTATATATTATGGATATTAAGCCTTTGTCAGATATATGACTTGCAAATATTTTTTCCCAGTTAGTGGGTTGTTTTTTTGTTTCAATCCTGTTTTCATTTGCCTTGAAGAAACTCTTTAATCTGATGAAGTCCCATTTGTTTATTCTTTCTATTGTTTCCCTTCTCTAAGAAGGCATGGTGTCTGAAAAGATCCTTTTAATACTGATGTCAAAGAGTGTACTGCCTACGTTTTCTTCCAGAAGCCTTATGGTTTCAGGTCTCACCTTCAGGTCTTTAATCCATTTTGAGTTTATTTTGGTGAATGGTGAAAAAGAATGGTCAATTTTCATTCTTTTACATGTGGCTTTCCAGTTTTTCCAGCACCATTTGTTGAAAAGACTTTCTTTTCTCCATTGTATGCCCTCAGCTCCTTTGTCAAAGATAAGCTGTCCATAGATGTGTGGTTTTATTTCTTGGCTTTCAATTCTGTTCCATTGATCTGTGCACCTGTTTTTGTACCAGTACCATGCTGTTTTGATTACTGTAGCTTTGTAGTATGTTTTGAAGTCAGGGATTGTGATGCCTCCCGTTTTGTTCTTTTTTCTCAGGATTGCTTTAGAAATTCGGGGTCTTTTGTTGCCCCATATGAATTTTAGGATTCTTTGTTCTAATTCTGTAAAGAATGTCATTGGGATTCTGATTGGGATGGCGTTGAAGCTGTAGATTGCTTTAGGTAGAACGGACATTTTAACTATATTTATTCTTCCAATCCATGTACATGGAATGTCTTTCCATCTCCTTATGTCGTCATCCAATTCTCTCAGAAAGGCCTTGTAATTTTCATTATATAGGTCCTTCACTTCCTTAGTTAAATTTACCCCAAGGTATTTTATTCTTTTTGTTGCGATTGTGAATGGTATTGTATTCTTGAGTTCTTTTTCTGTTGGTTCATAACTGGAGTATAGAAATGCTACTGATTTATGCAAATTGATTTTATACCCTGCAACTTTGCTGTAGTTGTTGATTACTTCTAACAATTTTCCAATGGATTCTTTGGGGTTTTCTATATATAAGATCATGTCGTCTGCAAACAGCGAGAGTTTCACTTCTTCCCTCCCTATTTGGATTCCTTTTATTCCTTTTTCTTGCCTGATTGCTCTGGCCAGGACCTCCAGTACTATGTTAAATAAGAGTGGTGATAGAGGGCATCCTTGTCTCGTTCCTGTTTTCAGGGGGATGGGGTTCAGTTTTTGCCCATTGAGTATGATGTTGGCTATGGGTTTGTCGTATATGGCCTTTATTATGTTGAGGTAGTTCCCTTCTATGCCCATTTTGTTCAGAGTTTTTATCATAAATGGCTGTTGGATCTTGTCAAATGCCTTCTCTGCTTCTATTGAGATGATCATGTGGTTTTTATTCCCCAGTTTGTTGATGTGGTGTATCACGTTGATTGATTTGCGGATGTTGAACCATCCCTGTGTCCCTGGTATGAATCCCACCTGATCCTGATGTATGATTCTTTTGATGAATTGCTGAATTCTGGTTGCCAAAATTTTGTTTAGAATTTTTGCATCTATGTTTATCAGTGATATTGGCCTGTAGTTCTCTTTTTTCGTGGTGTCCTAGGGCCAATCTTCCTCAGCAAAAAATGATGAGGATTGGCAGCAGATGTCAGCAGATGTCAGCTCAGGGCTAATCTTCCTCAATTAAAAAAAAGTTTAAAAAAAATTTTGTTTAAAAAAACAGAATTAAAAAGCTATTTGTTTTCCTTTTCCTCATCCCTTCCCTTCTCTTCTCGAACAATTCAGTCCTAACACCATTAGATGGGAAAGACCAAAATGGGTGTCTTTGCCAGAGGAGAGAAGAGAGCTGTGTCGACCTGTTGTCCGCAGCCACAAAGGGCAAGGAATGACAGTCACCACCAAGGCCACTTGGTTGTTTAAGCAATCAAAGCTTATTGATAAAGGGAAACAGAACGAGGAGCAGGGATAAAGGGGAACAACAAATTGGTACTTAGAACATCCACACCACAATCAGCTGGGGAAGTGCGAACAGTTTGTATAGCGGGCAGAAGTGCCGATTGTCTGGGTCTGAGGCAAACCGTCCTTTCCTCAGTGAGACTTCCAATTGTTCTATGCCTGTAACTACCTTTTATCCTAAGGTTTCTCTAGGTTCTGACTCAGGGTTTCAGACATTTGGATATTTTGAGTTATTTCTTCTTGTTCCCACGGATGGGGTGCTTCTATCTTTTTTGTTCCCACAGATGGGAGGTTTCTAAAGTCTAATCAGGTGCCTGTCGGGGGTGGCCAGCCCAGACAAGGAACATGACGCAGGACATATTCTTTGTAACTTGTGGCTTAGAGTCAGGGCCGAAGTGGCCATCTTTGGCCCCAAGCCCAGACACATTCCTTCACGTAGGGCCCAGGCCCAGTGTCCTTGGAAGGCAGGGAGGTCAATGAACTCTGTACATGACCTGAGCTGGGTGAGGAAGGCATCCATCCTGGGAGAGTGGCTCCTTGTAGAGACAGTTCCTAGGATGTGTGAGGAGGGCTTCCTGAGGGAGAGACAGCCTGGTGTGTGGTGTTAGGGTTCTATTTGATTTAAGAGAGTCTCCACATAGAGGCAGTGTGTGGTAAAGTGGAGCAGGATTTCAGAGTCTGAGCAGGGTCAGAAGCATGTCCATGCAGAGGGCTGCCAGCAATCTGAGAAGGGCACGTGTATGGCTTTAAATAGATATAGATGTAAATGTGTGAATGCATATATATGTGAGTACCTATGTCTGTGTGTATATGTATATACATACAATACAATACAATACAATATGTACATACAGTATTGCCTAATTCATTCCACTGAGACAGCCTGGGAGCTCAGCACCCCGATAGCAAAAAGCACAGCTAGTGTCCATATCTTGTCTTTTAAATACCATTATTCAATAAAAATAGCAAGGACTCCTTGGAGAAATGGCTGATTACATGGATGGAGCAGGTAAAGAACACAATGAGCCTGGAACATCTTGCTGTACCAGAAAGTAAAGTGCTCAAAAAATGATGGGGGCATACCAAAAGGATACAGAAGCCAGTCTGAGGAGGCTCCTGCAAACCAAATAGAAGACAATGTGCATATCAAAATAAATAATGATAGAACATAGTGTCAAAAAAGGATGAGTCAGTATCTAAATAAATAAATACACAAATAAATATTTACATAGTTTCAAAATACCTTCCCATAAAATACTTAATAATTGCAAAGGGAAAAAGGTCACTGGAATAGCCTGGAAAGCACCATTTTAAACAAGTGTCAAAGAGGACATTGTAAGTAATGGGACATATTGCAATTGTGTACCATCTGATAGGATAGAAAGAGAATACTACAGCAACACTTCTGTGATATTCCTCAAAAGATGCATACCCTGAATCCATTCAAATAGAAATACCAGGCAAACACAAATTGAGGAACACTGTGGAAAGTAACTGGACTATAACATCATGAAAGTCAAAGGAAGACTGAGGGCATATTCTATACTGAAGGATAGTTAAGAGACATAACTAAATGCAGCAGGTGATTCTGAAACGGATCCTTTTGCTATAAAGGACATTGTTAGGATAACTGGTAAAAATCTATTGGGGTCTAAGTTTAGATGGCTGTAATAGATCAAAGTTAATTTTTTTATTTTGATAATGTATTGCAGTTATGTAGGAAAATGTGTTTGTGGGAAATGTGCACTAAAGAAGTTTGGGGTTATATTCATTTTCTGCTGCTATGTAAGATATCACCATGAACTTAGCAGCTTAAAACAACATGCATTTATTAGCTCACAGTTCTGTAGGTCAGCAGTCTGGGAGGGCTTGGCTAGTTCTCTGCTTAGGGTCTCATGAGGCTGAAATCAAGACATTGGCTGGCCTGAGCTCTTATGTGGACGATCAGGGGAAGAATCCCCTTCCAAACTCATTCAGGTTGTTGGTAGAACCCAAGTCCTTGCAGCAAAGGACTGATGTCCCCATTTTCTTGCTGGCTTTTGACAAGGGGTTGCTCTCAGCACCTAGAAATTTCTCTCCAGTCTTTGCACTTGGCCCATGCCATTTTCAAAGCCAGCAATGGTGATGCATCCAAGCCTTATCATGCTTTGAATTTCTCTGACTTCCTCTTCTGCCAACAGCCATATAAAACTTTCTCCTTTTAAAGGGCTCATGTGAGGGGCCGGCCCGGTGGTGCAGCGGTTAAGTGCGCACGTTCCACTTCAGCGGCCTGGGGTTCACCGATTCGGATTCTGGGTGCAGACAAGGCACCGCTTGGCAAAAGCCATGCTGTGGTAGCCGTCCCACATACAAAGTAGAAGAAGATGGGCACGGATGTTAGCTCAGGGCCAGTCTTCCTCAGCAAAAAGAGGAGGATTGACAGCAGTTAGCTCAGGGCTAATCTTCCTCAAAAGATAAAATAAAATAAAATAAAATAAAGGGCTCATGTGATTAGATTAGGCCTACCTGGATAATCTCCCTTTGCCACATAATGTAACATAATTGTAGGAGTAACATCAAGAGGTGAAAGTCATAGGGGCCATCTTAAAATTCTGTCTACTATAGGATGGATGGGGCATTAGACTATTAACTTACTCTCAAATAATTCATGGAAAAAATTCTCTGCAGTTCTGGTTCCAAGTAAGATGGAATAAATACATTTTAACTTTCTCTAGCACTGAACACAGCTTTGAAAACCAGACAGAATGCATGGTGCAGCTATTTGAGGTCTCTGTAAATATTAAATAGCAGATATATTGGGGAAGAACACCAGAATTCCAAGTTCCACCAAATTGGTAGATTTAAACAAGACCCAAAATTTCATAACATAATATTCAATGTCCAGTATATAAACCAAAATTAAACAGCATATAAAGAAGCATGAAAATCTCAAAAAGCATGAGAAAAGGCAATCAACAGACACCAGTGATGAGATGACAGATGCTGTAAATATTTGATAGACTTTAAAGTAGGTAGTACAAAATTGCTCAAAAGAGCTATCACTCTTGAAAATCTAATTAAAACTGAAATTGTCAGAAAGTAAATAGAAAATATAAAAAAGAATTTAATGGAAGTTTCAGAACTGAAAAAGTTAATACCTAGATTTTAAAACTCACTTGATGGACTCGGTGGAAAGATGGACATGACAGAAGAAAGAGACAGTTAACTTGAAGATAGATCAATAGATATCGTCCAATTTGAACAACACCCTAGACAAAATCAATAAGCTTAATAGCCCTATAACTATTAAAGAAATTGAGTTCACAAGCTTTAAACCATCCAAAAATAAAACTCTAGGTCCAGATGGTTTCACTGGCATATTCTACCAAACATTTAAAGAAGAAATAGCACCAGTTGTACACACTCTCGTCTAGAAAATAAAACAAGTGGTAGGCAAAATAATGATCCTCCAAAGATCCATGCCCTAATCCCTGGAACCTATGAATATGTTATGCCACATGGCAAAAGCTATCAGCTACATTTGCTGATTTGATTAAGAGTTTGAACCTTGAGATGAAAAGATTGTCCTGGATTATCTAGGTGGGCCCAATCTAATCCTTAAAAGCAGAGAACATTTCCTGGCCTGGTCAGAGAGATGAGATGAAATAAGGAGGAGGAAAGATTCAAAATGTGAGAAGGACTTTACCAGCCATTGCTGGTTTTGAAGATGGAGGAAGAGGGTCATGAGCCAAAAAATGTGAGTGGCCTCTGGAAGGTGGGAATGGCCCTTAGCTGACAGACAGTAAGAAAACATGGATCTCAGTCCTACAACCACAAGGACCTGAATTCTGCCAACACTCTTTGTCAGCAAAGAAACGCATGTTCCCCCTAGAGCCTCCAGAAAGGAATACAGCTCTGCCAACATCTTGATTTTTGGCAAGTGAGATCTATGTTTGACTTATGATCTAGATAATTATAAGATAATATATTTGTATTGTTTAAGGACATAAATTCGTGGTAATTTCTTCCTGAAGCAATAGAAAACTAATAAAGAGGAAGAAGTATGTCCCAGATCATTTTACAATGTCAACATTACTCTGATATCAAACCAAAGAAAATATAGTACAAATAAAGAAAACTAAGGGGGCCAGCCCCATGGCCGAGTGGTTAAGTTTGTGCATTCCATCTTGGTGGCCTGGGGTTCACTGGTTTGGATCCTGGGCACGGACCTACACACCGCTCATCATCTATGTGGCAGCATCCCACATAGAAGAACTGGAAGGACTTACAACTGGGACATACAACTATGTACTGGGGCTTTGGGGAGAAAAAAAAGAGGAAGATCGGCAACAGGTGTTAGCTCAGGGCCAATCTAAAAAGAAAGAGAAAACTAAGACCAATATCCCTCCTATTACCAGATTGAATTTCTTAATATATAAAAAGAATATCTACCACAAGTAGTAGAAGTGGGAGTTTATCCCAAGAATGAAAGTCTAATTCAATATTTGAAAGTCAATCAATGCAATCCACCACATTAAGAATCTAAACAAGAAAAACCACACCAGCATAGCCATAGATGCAGAGAAGTCTTTTGACAAGATAAAACATCTATTAATGATAAAAACTCTCCACAAACTATAAATAGAAGTCAACTTCCACAACCTGATAAAGGGCTTCTACAAAAAACCTCCAGCTAACATATTTAACTGAGAGATCGAATATTTTCTCTCAAGACTGGGAACAAAGCAAAGATACCCACTCTCAGCACTCAGATTCAACATCATAATGGAAGTTTTATCCAGTGCAACAAGGCAAGAAAAAGAAATATAAGGTATACAGATTGGAAAGTAAAAAATAAAAATTTTCCTATTTGTGGATGACATTATTGTCTATGTGGAAAATCCCAAGAAACATATGTCGGAAAAGAAGAAATAAAACCCAAACAATTGGACGTGAATAACCAACAAAGATGAACTTCAACACATACCTCACAACTTAGAGAAAAATTAACTCAAAATGCAACATGTACATAAATATAAATTTACATTTAATTATATGTAAATGTATTAAATATAAGTGTAAAACATAATGTAAATCATAAAATGTAAATATAAAACATAAAAATATCTTGATAACTTCTAAAAGAAAACATAGGAGAACATCACTGTGATCTTGGCTTTGGCAATGAGATTTCAGGTATGACACCAAAAGAGAAGTTTTCATGTATGAAACCTATATAAGAAAAAAATGATAACTGGACTTTAACAAAATTAAAAGCTAGCTTTTCCTCTGTAAAAGACACTGTTAAGAATGTGAAAAGACAAGCCATACTGGAAGAAAATATTTGCAGATCACATATCTCATGAAAGATTTATATCCTGAATGTTTAAAACTCACCAAAAGAAAACAAAACACTGGATTAAAAAATTGTCCGTGGGGCTGGCTTGGTGGCGTAGTGGTTAAGTTTGCACACTCTGCTTCAGGGGCCCAGGGTTCGGCAGTTTGGATTCCGGGCATGGACCTATGCACCGCTTATCAAGCCATGTTGTGGAGGCATCCCACATATAAAATAGAGGAAGATGGGCACAGATGTCAGCTCAGGGCCACTCTTCCTCAGCAAAAAGAGGAGGGTTGGCAGCAGATGTTAGCTCAGGGCTAATCTTCCTCAAAAAAAAACTGTCAAAATATCTGAACAGTCACTTAACCAAAGAAGATAATCAAATGGCAAATAAGCATATATGAAAATATGTTTGATATTGTTAGTCATTAGGGGAATGCATATTAAAATTACAATGAGGTACTAGTGTACATCCATTAGAATAGATAAAATTGAAAAAAAACAACTCCAAAATTGCAAGAGCTCATGAGGATGTCGAGCAAGAGGAACTCTCATTCATTGCTTGTGGGAATGCTAAATGATACAGCTACTTTGGAAAACATATTGGCAGTTTAATATACAGTTAAATATATACTTATCATATGCCCAGGAATCCCACTTGTATGTATGTGCCCAAGTAAATTTCAAACTTTCAAGGCAAAAAGCATCAAATGGGATAAGGCCACTTCCTGGACAGTGTTTGCTTCCAACACATTACTCGAAATTTATTTCTTAATCTTTTTATCTCTTTCAGACACCTTTCTATCTTATCTCCTGCTCCTCCTCTTATCCTTATACCACCACCACCAGCACAGAGTTCCTGGTCCAGTTGCCCACAGAGACCTGCTTTGTTCCAGGGAAGTACGTTCCTCCTCCTCTGGACCAGAGGCTAACTGACCTCAACGCAAAATGGAAGTGCTACAGAGAAAAAGACCTGGACAAGAGGGACTTATGCAAACCTTGGCTCTTGGTCATATGAGAGCCTTACATCACCACTGAGCTCGCCCTCCCCTCACAATGAACCCCTGGGGCCCACCCCTCCCCCCACCTCAGTTGGCAGACAGTGCAGCAGGAACCCTCACCATATTCCTGCCACATACACACTCACAAAGACACCCCCCGCCGCCCCTCTGTGCAAGGAGCCCCATCACACACTGCCCTGTCATTCATTCCAGCCCTTGCCAATCTGAGGGGCTATAAGTGACATCACAGCCTTAGGTTGGAGTTTGCCCTTCTCTGGTTACTAGTGAAGGTCTCCATTCACTCCCCACCCTACTCCCGCCAGACCTTGGCCTTTTCTGCTTTTCTCTTCTCTGCTTCCCGGTTACCTGCCTCTCCTGCCACCTCCCTCCCTCCTTCTACCTTCCGCCCCAGCAACCAACGCCCACTAAGTACCTTGCTTTTGTCATGCAAGGTGGCAGAGATCTAAAGTGTCATTTTTACTAATTCTCAGTGTATTTCTGCATAGTTTCTTTCCCTTTCTTTTTGAATTTCTTTTTTTGAGGAAGAATAGCCCTGAGCTAACATCTGCCACCAATCCTCCTCTTTTTGCTGAGGAAGACTGGCCCTGAGCTAACATCTGTGCCCATCTTCCTCTCCTTTATATGTGGGATGCCTGCCACAGCATGGCTTGCCAAGCGGTGCCATGTCCACACCGGGATCCGAACTGGCAAGCCCCGGGCCGCCTCAGTGGAACATGTGAACTTAACTGCTGAGCCACCAGGCTGGCCAATGAAATTTTTTTATTTTATTTTATTTTTTTGTGAGGAAGATTGGCCCTGAGCTAACATCTGTTGCCAATCTTTCCCTTTTTGCTTGACGAAGATTTTGCTGAGCTAACATTTGTGGCAACCTTCTTCTATTTTATGTGGGATGCTGCCACAGCATGGTTTGATGAGCGGTGCTAGGTCAGCACCTGGGATCTGAACCTGCGAACCCCAGGCCACCAAAGCAGAGCGAGTGAACTTAACCACTATGCCACTAGGCGCGCCCCTGCATAGTTTCTTTTTAAATTATAAATACAATAAACATATTTTCATTTTGGAGGAGACAAGTTTTTTTTTTTTTTTGAGATCTTCAAGTTTCAGATTCAACTTTATCATTACATTTTTCTCATTTCTTGGTCATTGGTTGTTTTAAATTTTACTTTAGAAACTTCAGGAAGATGCAAGAGATTTGAAAAAGAGTTCAAGTTTATGCTCCTATGAAGAGGTAACATCATTAACATTGTAACCGTAATTCACTTCCATGTAAATGATACCTGAAAATTTTAAGGAGATCAGGAAGGAGAGAGATCTTAATAGAGAGTGTGGCATTATTGTCACAGTCATTAAGTAACTATTAAAGTAAAAAAGGGTTTGCTGCCATCGCATATCCTTAACAAGGTGCATTTTGACCTGTTTGTTCCCACAAGTATGTATGCAACACACACATCTACACACAGCAGTCCAGATGGACCCATTCTTCATTAACAGTGCAGACTTTGACACCAAGCTTCCGTATCGTCTCTTACGCTGTTGAATTGAGCTGGACAATCCAATACAACTCCTCTAAAAAAAAATAGCATTCAGTGTTGGTTGATTTCCACATTAAAAAAGTTTATTAACTACACAATAATAGCTGTAGATAATGCTTACACAATGGATCTCCAAAACTGCCATTTATGAAGTACTTGTTATATACCAGGTGCATTAATTGGATATTCACCTTTAATCCTCACAAAAATCCTTTGAGGTAGGCTTTTGTATCATCCCAATTTTACAGATAAACTTAGGTATATAGTTTAAATAACTTGCCCAAAGTCACACAGCTAGTAAGTGTGGAGCTGAATTTGAATCCAGATCTGTTTGGCACCACCACCTGTGGTCATAGTCAATACGCTATATTGGAGGCTCCCAGAAATATTGGGATCCTTCAGAGCTCTTTCATAGACCTTTTTTCCTTCTCAAAATGTTGTATTGCTGCTGTAACAAATTACCACAAGCTTACTGCCTTAAAATAACAGAAATGTTACAGTTCTGGAGGCCAGAACTCTGGATTTTGAATTTTATAGGGCTAAACTCAAGATATTGACAGGACTGGTTCTTTCTGAAGGTTCTAGGGGAGAATCCATCCCTTTCCCCCTCCAGCTTCTGTTGGCTGCCGGCATTCCTTGGCTTGTGGTTGCACCACTACAATTTCTGCTTCCATTATCACATTGCTTTTTCATCTTCTGAAGTCAAATCTCCCTGAGCCTCCCTCTTATGAGGATATTTTCAATTACATTTAGGGCCCATTTGGATAATCCAGGATAATCTCCTCATCTCAAAATCTTTAACTTAATCACATCGGCAAAGTCCCTTTTATCATATAAGGTAAAATTCACCTGTTCTAGGGCTTGAGGACCAGGATATCTTTGGGAAAGATATTCAGCCTACCACAATAACCAAATGGTCTTATGATTTTCACTTTCATATAAGCATTGACTCCCAAATCTGTGCCTCTAGCATATATCTCTCTTTTGGGCTCCATACTGTTTTATCCAACTTACTTTTGGACTTTTACACCTAAACGTCTTACCTCGAACTAAATATGTTTTCTCTCTCAGTTTGTTCTCCACACCCAAAATCTCTCTCTGGAGTCTCTGTCTAAATTAATGACACCAGGATTCAACCAGTTCCCTAAGCCAGACTTTCTTTCTTAGTGTCTACATCCAATCAGTCAGCAAGACCTGCTGTTTATACCTCCCTTAAACTACTGCAACGGCCTCCTTTCTGGTCTCCCAGAGACCTGAAGTATTGCCCTTATCCTGTAAAAGGGTGATTCCAGAATCCCATATAGGAATATGTTACATTCAATAATCCTAAAACAGCCCTGTGAAGTTGGCGTATCTTTGGGAAATCTACATTTCGCTTTTGTGGAATTCTCAAAGACAAGAAGAACCTGACATGTACAGAACATTTTCATGTATTCTCATATCAGCTTTTAGCTATTATTAGAGATGAACTCCACTTGTGGGATGTTTAGAAGATGGAGTAAGATGTGGCTCTTGGGGGGCAACTTTATGTGCTGAGAAACCATTATGCTACATCCCTGATATAGTTTTAGTCTGGATCCAGTTTCTCCTATGGCCTTTGTGTAAATACACATTACATTACTCTTACTTGGATTTTTTTTGCTCTACTCTCATCCTTGCTACCTCCTCACACCCCCTGATATTCTATTCCTACCATTCCTATGTTTCCTTCCACTCAGTCTCTGGACGCTTGCTCTGGGACTGGATCGTAGTTGAATGAGACAGGGCCAACCTCGTTCTCTGTGACTCTTTCTGATACTTCAATTCTTGCAAATTTGCTCACATAGTCTTTCCACATCAAGATCTGATACAATACATTAGGTTTTTCTTATTAAAGTACATTCTTCTTTTTTGTCTTAACTCCCTAAGTCTGCTCCCTGTCCACCTTAATTAGATACTTAGATGTTCTCAAGCTCCCTAACTCTCACCCTCCCACAGGAGTCTGATCATATCTATGCTGTGTAGATATTGCTATTTTAACTCTCACAATAGAGTCTTGGTGACATGTGGTGGTCTGTCCCAACAAGTTGGCCCATGGAATGATTTCTTAAACTATTGCCAGAAGCAGAATTCAGCCTGCTGTCCTTGTCTTGGTGTTCCTCTTAAGTTGTTTGTATAATCTATCACCACATGCTTGCAGACAATCAAATTTTTCAATCTTGATTTTAGATTCTCATTCAGTCACCTTTTCTTCTGGAGGGCTGACGAAATATCTCTGCCCTCCCCCCACCCACTGCCCCCACCACCACTACCACCAACTCTCAATTTTGAAAAAAATTAAAACCTACAAAATATTTCAAGAATAAAGTGAATACCCATATACTCTTAATTCCTTTATCTAGATTAGATTCACCAATTAATATTTTGCCAATTACTTTCTCTCTCTTGCTATTTATTTATTTGCCTTCTTTTTTCTATTGCTGAACTATTTTAAAGCTAATCATAGACAGTGTAATACTTGCTTCCTAAAAGCAAGCACAGTCTCCTAAACAGCCACAATACAATGATCACATTCAGGAAATTTAGCATTGATATATTATTATCTAATCTACAATCCTCATTCAAATATTATGTTTAGTTGCTATGTCTTTTAATCTCCTTTAATCTAGAACAGTTCTCTAGCCTTCTTTCTTTCACAGCATTGACATTTTGGTGAGAATGTGGAGCAAGTGAAATTCTCATACATTGCTGGTATGAGTACAAAATGGTACAACCAATTTGGAAGACTGACAATTTCATACAAAATCAGTCACCTTTCCAATCCTCAGCAATTCTACTCCTAGGTATTTACCCAAGAGAAATAAGAACATATATGCACAAAAAAATATACAACAACGTTCATAGTAGCTATATTTATAAAAGCTTAAAAAATGGAAACAACTCATATGTCCAAAACATCTGAATAAATAAATTATTGTATGTTCACACTATGGAATAATAATTTAAAAAGAATAAACTGCCAATACACACAACTATAAGGATGAATCTTAAAAGTATTGTATTTTGTGAAATGTGTGAAAGACACTAGACACAAAAGATTACATACTTTATGATTCCATTTATCTGAAATTCTACAACAGATAAAAGTAACATAAATTGATAAAAAATAAGCCGAATGGTATTTGCAGGGAGGAGGGTGGCTGGGAAGAGGACAGGAAAATTTTTGAGTGATGGAAATGTCCTATTTTACACTCATTTAATTGTATACGCTTAAAATCTCACTGTATCCAAATTTTATCTCAATTTTTTTAGAGAGTGTAAATCAGAAGATAAGCACCATGAAGGCAGGAACTTTGTTTTCTTCACTGCTGTGTCTCAAGACCTAGCCAAGGGCCAGGGAACTTAGCAGGGGCTCAATAAACACCGGGGAATAAAGAAGCAGACCTTGGAAATCAGCTACATTAATGATTGTCAAATGTATAATGGAGATTTTAACTCTCAACCCTAGAAAGCATAGGTATGTGTTGTGTTTGAAATGTGATATTATTAATTCACTTCCTGGGTTACTAAGAATCCTTTTAATAAATAACAAGGGCTCTGAAATAAGAAAATGGCTAGTCCAACAAAAGTGTTTCCGACTTTAAACCTACGCTTTTCCTGTGTTTTTCAAAATGCCTCCATTTTCCTTGGTAAGCCTCCAGGATTAATGAATAAACTGCCTAAAAGTGATGAGTACATGTCCATGAAGGGTTATGCCCATATGGCTGGATGACATTTATCTTAGTCCAAGTGGTCAATATCAGCAGGTGGCTTAATATAGTCTTAGGAGAAAAGTCTGGGATGGGTAAATTGATTTTGGCTAGCACCACCTGACACATAGTAGTCATCCAGTACGTATTTGTTGAATGCGTAAATAAATGAAATGTAGATTTGGCAGTCTCCAGCAAATGCAACTGAGGGTATATCCTTCCAGTATTTTTCTATACCTGTGTATTTACTAAAGAGAATTAGGAATCAGTTTTGTAATGTTTTTGAAAGTTATGTTTGTTGCTATTATATTTTTGAAAAATGAATATCAATTTATGGGAGAATATTTAGAAAATAGCTATGAAATGCCACCTTGTGACCAAAGACAGAAATACAGCATAAATTTAGCTGACAAGGGAGAGTGGCAAGGAGGTAGCATAGAGAGGGGAAGCTTCTCAGCCAGGACCCGCAGAGGTCTGACACTTATACCAGGTTCTTCTCAGAAGATGCAACAGAAAGCAAACAAGGAACTAACTGGAAGAGCTAACAGCCCCTACATTAGCTAAAGAGATAAAAGAACA
This sequence comes from Equus asinus, assembly GCF_041296235.1. Taxonomy (NCBI): domain Eukaryota; kingdom Metazoa; phylum Chordata; class Mammalia; order Perissodactyla; family Equidae; genus Equus; species Equus asinus. The sequence continues at coordinate 96,881,613 of NC_091820.1, forward strand.
GAATTATACTATTTTGACCTTTATGACTTTTTTCTAATTATAGAAACTCCACATACTCACTGAAAAAGTTAAAACTGGAAATACAGTGAAGGATAAAGATGAAGTTATAAATTTCCCATAATAACACCATCTAGAAATATTCACTTCAAGTATTTTGATATTTATCCTTAACCAGTGTGTGTGTGTGTGTATTTGTGTTGCAACTGGCTTTTTCACAAAACGCTATGTCAGGAACAGCTTTCCATGTCAATGATATATTTCTACACTATATTTTGTAATTCATGACAGTAAGATTTTCCTCATGATTTCAGATTTTCTGGCAAGTAACTAAATAAAATGGAAATGTGGAGAGAATTTTTTTTTCTCATCCTACAATACAGAAACAGCACCAGAATGCATAAATGATACAACTGTATAGAGAATTCAATTATTTCTTTTATAATTCCAAATGAATTACAGTTATTCCATTTAGTTCATGTACTATTTCCTTCTTTCAGGCAAGGGAGGAGGGAGGATGAAAGGAACGAGCCTAGGCTTTTGCTTTCTAAGGGTGGTATAGAGTCAAAGAAGCACTGATTTTTTGAGTTATCTCAACATCACCTAATGGTGAGAATGATGATGATGACGACAATATTGATGATGATGATAATCAAAGATCTAACATTCTCTGAAGGCATATTATATGCTAGGAATTTCATATAGTGTTCTGCAACTACTTCACAACTACTTACAAGACTGTTGCCTTGTGGGTTAGACTCATTTTACAGATGAATGAACCAGTCTAGCCTCACACTTCTTACAAGCAGAAAATCCAATTCTAGCCAGTGCTTTACCTTTATACTGGGTCCACCCTTTCAGATGATGGGCTTCCAGGGCTTTGCCACTGCTTGTCACAAACCTTCACAGTATGTGGCCTGTGCCCAACAGGGATCCATTGAGTATTCACTCAATACCACCCATTGATCATGATCATGATGATGATAATTATGATGATGATAACAGCAATGACGGTGGTAGAGAGGAAATTTGCTCTTTGGTTCTAAGAGTTTTATATCTGCAGACCCCACGAATGGCCTAGTCTCCAAGATAGTAGGTGTCCTCCAAGAAAGAAAATAAGTGATTTGTGCAAGGTCATATACTGCAAGGGGAAAAGCCGAGATTGGAATCCAGGTTTATGTAGCTCTAAGGCCATATACTTAACCACTTTGCCTTCTTAAACCCAAGAATTTGAATTTCATCTTCACCTTATTGCCCAACTAGTCCTTTAGGATGTCAGAAAAAATGCTAATGACTCCTCAGGTGACAGATCTAAAGAACAAGGGTCATTATGGCATTGCTTCCTCCACCATCAATGCCTTCAAAAGCATCTTCACACCAATTCACAGCTTGACTGTCCTGGCCCCCAAGTCGTGGGCTGGGCCTGCAGTGCACAGGGGTGTTCACACAGGAGGTGAAACCCCTTTTCTCCTGAGCTGCAGGACCACGTGCCTTTGCAAGCTCCCTTTCCCTGGGGTCTCCTGTGCCTCTGGGCCTGGGCTGGCGCAGACAGCAGAAGCATGCATCAGGCACACACAGAGCTAAAGTCACCGCAGAACCACCCAAACAGGCTGGGGCCCATCTGAGGCCCTTCTGGAAGTCTGAGAAAGGTGGGCGGGAGAGAGATGAGGGAGGTCTTATCTGATATCTATCCCCATTTTCACCCCAATTGTTTTGGGAGCAGCTTCACTGGATTCTGAGAGAAGGGTCAGCCGATTCTGCTTTAACTCCAAGTTATCCAGTCAGACCCATGTCAGACAACTGATTGGCCAAAGACTATCATGACCAATGTTTCCAGTTAGGAATCCTTGGGGCTTTATCTCCTCCCCTACAAAAGGCTCCCAAAAGAGGAAGGGAAAAAGGGGGAAGGGCAAAGGTCTCTGACCTGTGATGGGGACAGTCCCTGTCCTACAGGTATGTCCAGGACAGCCCAGCCATCAGCCTAGGAGGGTCTGTTATGTTTTTCCTGCTGCAGGCTGGAGCAGAGAAACCAAAGTCAGACCTCCCTGCAGAGGAGTGTGGCTTGGGTGAGCCCTTCCAAATTCTACCCCTCGGCACCAGGGAGCTGGATTCATCCGTCTTGTAAAACTGCCACAGTGAGCCCCTGGACCTTCACCTCATTCCAGCCAGAATCCAGCCCGACCGGCATCCATCAGGCTGCCATAATCTTGAACACTGGTCTGGAGATGTGAAGATCCCCCAAGATGACATCATACAGTGAAAAAATAAAAACAAACGAAGCCAAAGGGCACAGGGCTGGCTCACTGTTTTGTGAGCTGATCACAAAAAGAGAACTTGGAGATACTTTACTCATATTGGAAGGAGTGAATGCATGGCCAAACGTGGTGTTCAGTCAAGAACATCTTATATTACCTTCCCTCCCTTTGCTTTTTATTTTGTCTTTCTTTGTTAACGGGAATCTTTTAAATTTTATGTATAAATCTGTCAATCTTTTCCTTTGAAAGTTCATACTTAAAAAAAATAAACGCTGTTACAGGCTTCTACTTTCTGAATTTCAATAAAAATTCAACAATATTTTCTTCTACTTATTTTATGGTTCATATTTGTAATAATGGAAAGCATACCCTATATGCCGGTTGTCCTCAAGCTTCAGTGTGTATCATAATCACCTGGAGGCGCTTGTTAACTGTAACTTCTACAGTCCACCTCCAGTCAATGGGTCTTAGGTGGGGCTCAAAAATCAGTACAGATGTTCCCCAGGTGATGCTGATGCAGGTGATTATGCAAGACTGATAAAACATTTGGAATGCAACCCACTCCATGCATTGTTTCTTTTTGTAATTGCTTGTCATAATCCTAGAGAAATAAAGAGTTGTGGAAGATTGAGTCCATAGCAGAATTCGGAGAAACCTACTGGCTCCTTAGTAATAATCGGTCAAGAAATCAATTAAATATTAAAATATGATGTGTCTGTTAAACACAAGTATGTGGGGATATCAGAAGGAAAAGATAGTCTTTGCTTCCTCTGTAAGGGAAATATAATTCCTAACATTTACATAGTAGCCATTCTACTTCAAGTGCATTTATAAAGTTCTTAGTGCCTTTGCAAGTTTTTTTTTCCCCACATTTCAACTGGAGATGGGATGGGGTGAAGTGGACTATTCCTTTAGATCTATTTCTTGCATCACTCTGTGCAACTTGCACACGCCCCTCAAGAGTCTTCTGAACCAGTAAGGGAGGGGTGCTAGGAGCCTTCAGAGAGAAATCAACTCACAAGAAAAGGAAGACAGGGGCCACCCTGGTGGCACAGCGGTTAAGTTCGCACGTTCAGCTTTGGCTGCCCCGGGTTCGCCGATTTGGATCCCAGGTGCAGACCTATGCACTACTTGTCAAGCCATGCTGTGGTAGGCGTCCCACACATAAAGTAGAGGAAGATGGGCACGGATGTTAGCTCAGGGCCAGTCTTCCTCGGCAAAAAAGAGGAGGATTGGCAGTAGATGTCAGCTCAGGGCTAATCTTTCTCAAGAAAGAGTAAGTCAAGGAAGACAAAACCTGAGTCCTTAGACTTAGAGAGGCAACTCTGACTACAGCATGACATCTTTCAGTCAAACTTGTACCCCCGTCCAACTCCCAAAATGGATTCATCATGCCTGACTCCTATGGAGAGGAGGGTTCCTGGGATTGAAAACGGAAGGGGCCGTTTTGTTAAGAACTCTGAAAAACACTGTGGCTCATGCAATCCTGCAACAGTCCCCACCTGAGTTCAGTGTTACACAACAGCAGAGAGGCTTTAGAAGACAGAGTGGGGGATTCAACCCACTAGGGACTCGAGGAAACTCAGTGCATTTTCGCACTCGAGAACTCCAGTGCACCAGCCACAGTGGGGGCCAGCAGAGAGCAAAGGACCCAGCAGAAGAGGCAGCAGTGCTCAGCAGGCATGGCAGGACCCAGGGGAAGAGACAGGGGTGAGGCTCAACAGCAGAGGACTGACAAGGAAGCCCCCACCTCCCGGCCTGTTGGACTTGTTCCTGAGCAGGCTGAGTCAGGCCAGGGCCCTCCCTCAAACAGCTGATGTCCGACAGTGGGTTGGGGTTCAGTATGCACAGCCAGGAGCAAGAGCCCAGCAAGCACAGCTCAGTCACCTCGGTTCTTCCCCTCAGCAGGCCCGTGAAGCAAATGTTTTCCCCACGAAAAGATCAAGTCTTAAGCAAGTGCATCTGTAATAATTGCCAGTTTTATTCCTCTGGCTGAGACATCCAGAGGCAATTTGAGGTTTACATTTTTTAATAGTTCTTTCATCAAGAGTTTAGGTGCCCCCATTGCCCTTATAAGCTGGTTGCAAATTATTTGATTGACTCTTACTTATAAAAAAAATTTTAATTTTTTGTGTGACACGTGTTCATTAAAAAATACATATAAGCAAAAAGAAAAACTCACACCACACGGAAATAAGCACAGTTAAGTTTTTGATATATGTATGTATGTATGTACACACGCACGCACACACACACACAATTTGGGATTTTTATCCTACATATGTGAGCTGATACTAAATATGCTGCTTTGTAACCTGTTATGTTTTAATTTACAATATGGAATGAACATATTTTCATGCATATATGTGAAACTTCCCAATTGAAAAACAGACCTAGAGAATGGTTTAAAATACAAAATCCAGTGAGATGCTGGTAACAAAGAAACTACCTAAAACAAAATTCCACCAGATGATTAAAGGTAAAACGAAGGTCAAAGATACATCAGAAAATGCTAACAGAAAGAAAGCAGGGGCCAGATTTTAATATCAGACAAAAAAAGAATTCAAGGCCTAAAGCACACAGGATAAGGACGGCTGCGTGAATGTCTTTGCTTCCAATGCATCATCACAAACTTGTTTCTTACTCTTCTTATCTCTTCCCTAAGCCTTTCCAACTCATCTACTCCTCTAATCATTTCTTCAGGGTCCAAATGCCTAACGGGAGTGTCCTCTTTAAATCCCTGGCCAGGTTGAATCAGCCCTCCTCTAAGGTTTCCTTCTGCCTCCTGGCTTACACCTTCTTCGGAAGGTTGAGGATTTCCTTCTGCCTCCTGTGGTACATCTTCCGAAGGGCGGTCTTCCTCAGCCTTTGGCATGTTCTGTGGTTTTCCTTCATTTTCTTCACAAGACTTTTGCATGTTGATTCTTTTTCTATTATTTCCTTTTTGAATAAATTAATCCTAGAAAACAAGGAAACAAAACGACTAGATGCCAGGCAAACAGACCAGCAGCCAGAGTATAGGTTCCCACAGAGACTGGTCTTTCCTCATTCAGGTCACTAATTGTCAAAGTTTTCCAAGTAGAAAAAGGCTAGATCCTCAGGCTCAGAACTCCCCTGACTCCACCCCTTCCTCCACCTCCCTTCCCTCCCCCTCTGGCTCCAGCTCCATCTTCTCTCCTCCGGCTCCAGCCCACCATTTCCCAGCAGGCCCTGCTACAGGCCTCTCCTAGCACAGAAATGGGAGCAGCGCGGAAGCAATTAACCCCTCCCTCGCCGCTGGTGTCCAACACTCCCGCCCTTTCGGGCTTTCCCAAGCCATCCCAACCTCCTGCCTCTCACCTGAGACCGGCTGGTCCAGTCTCTGGCCTCCCCTCCCCTCCCCCTTCCACGTCTCTCCAGCCTCCCCCGCCCCCGCCCCATTTCCGCTGCAGGCTCGGCACAGGCCTCTGGCGCTTAATCCCGATGGGGAGAGGCTGCGGCGACCCCCGGATGTACTTTGGTGTCATCCAAACTCCCACCCCCACCCCTACCCCCACCCCAAGGGCCTGAGGCAATTGCACCCTTACACTGACCTGCAGGGATCCAGGGGATTTTCCTCCCTCTTCCCTCACTCGATTTGTGTCGCGCCCAAAAGACCAAGAGTCCTGCAGACCGACAGGAGTGCTTGGTGAGCAGGCCAGTACCTGAATCACGGGTCCCTTTCACGATTCTAGGCCTTGTTCGTCTAAAGTTTCCCCACGTCCTCATCCTCTCCCTCCTTTTAAGGCAACCCCACCCTCCCTCCCTCCCCAGTGCCCACTGGTTCCCTGCAAGCAGGGAGCGGGAGACGCAAGTTCTTTCCAAATTGTTTCTGTTTCTCTCTCGGGACCCTCAATCGGCTACCTTCTCCCTTTCTACCCCTACCCCCCTCCCACTAAACAACCCAAAATTTCCTGCACAAAAATGGGAGTTCGGCAGAACTGTAGTGTTGGGGAAGCAGTGCCTCCCTTGGTTTCTGCTTTCTGATTCCTAGACCCCAGGGTCCCCAAGGCAGCGCCCACCTTTGTACTGACCTGAAAGGATACGGGGCACTTTTCTCCTTCTCCAGCTATAAGGAGCTGCTACAGGGAAACAGGCCCTGGACTATAAGGACTTCTGCACACGTCGACTCCTGGTCACGTGACGGTCGCGTCATCAATGAGCTCGAGTCCTCAGTTACCCCTCCCATTTAACACTGCAGCCCGCCCCTTACATTCCCTCCACTTGATACTGTCAATCTTTTTTCGTATTTGCCAATCAGAGACAATAAAACCGGTATCTTCTCAGTGCTGTTTCTTTTCGCCTTTCTCGGATTACCAGGGCGATCAGCTTCTTGGCGTTAATCGACCATTTCTCTTTCTTCTTTGGGCAGTCATCTTTCTCTCTCTTGCTTCCAATCCGCCCACCTCACCTCCTCCCCCAAGACCCTACAGTTCACCATTTCCCCTGGAGTCGTAACTAGCATTAAAATGAGTGAAGGTGGTAGATACGGGAGAGCTAGAAAAGAATCTAGGAATGAGGGCGTGGGATTTTTTTTTCACTAGTTCTCTTGAATAGTTTCCTGTTTTGTTTGTTTTAAACAATCAGCATACTTTTTAAAAATGATCTTTAAAAAAAGATGCCACATAAGCATTGACACAATATGGAGGACACATTTAGTTATATCCATTTTTAAGACTTTGGAAAAGTTTTCTGATGGCTACAAATGAAATGACAGTTTTCACAACAAAGCGATGTATTGGAAAATTTTTTAAAATTCTTAATAAAACAGCCCCTTTAAAAACTGACTCCCAAATTAATCTGTGGAAAGAGGCACAGTTTTCTCTTCTTAGCAATTTGATGAAAGGAATCTACTACTTTTTCTCTTTCTGGCTGAATTCAAGTCATCAAGTATTAGATGTCTGACCTTTTCATTGATGACTGCTGGATGGTTTCCACCTGGGTTTCAAATGGAGGCTTCAGACAGACCTCTTATGTCCTCTGTAGGATCCGGTGCCTTGTTAGTCAGATGAGTCCATAGAAAAGCCTGCTTTCCATGAGCGAACTTTATTTTGGAACTCAAATATGTTAGAAAATAACTCCTACACTCATGAAACACTCAGAAAAGAGAGAGAGTTCCCTGTATCTCACCATTGGTGTAAGGCTTATTAACAGGTGGAATTTTCATTCATTTATGGCACTCGAGATATTCTGGTATCATTCACTTTGTTCCATTAAAAAGAGAACCATGAACATGCATAACTGTTTTGATCAGATTGCAGAGAGAACAGCATCACTGTAAAAAAATTAAAGAGGAAACTGATTTCCTCGCAATCCAGAATCCACTGGTACTTGGAGGTGTGTTGGTCCTGGGAATGGCAATCTGGCCGGTAGAGCAAGCCGGAGAGTCAGGGGAAGAAGGCAGAGAGAGGCCTCTTGCCTAGGATGGCCACAGTGGGATGTAGAAGCCAGCAACAGAGCCCACCATGGGGAAGGAAATGTTGGAAAAAATTAGTATTTTTGCTGGCTTAATGTGTTACAATTTATATTTAAGCATGAAGAATTTATTCCACAGTTGAGGGATACATTTTCTGTGATTTGAGGGAGAATTTTTAATACGAATATAGCTAGTGAATTATAAACATGTAATCATTAACTATCACAACGTTTCCATTCTTTCAGATGTTATATTTAATGGAGGACAACTCTAATATATTTTTTAATTACTGTCATACAGCAAAATTGACCCTTTTGGGGTGTACAGTTCTATGAAGTTTAGTAAATGTATAGGTTTGTGTAACCACCACGACAAGCAGGATATAGATCAATCACCCCCCAAAACTCCTTCATTCTACCCCTTTGTAGTCGTATCTTACCCCCTTCCCTGAACTCTGGCAACGACAGATCTATTCCCAATTCATATAGTTTTGTCTTTTTCAGAATGTTATATAAATGAAATCTACAATATGTCACATTTAGAGACAGGCTGCTTTCACTCAGCATAACATCCTGGAGATTTAAGTTGTTTCACATATCAATAGTTCATTCTTTCCTTTTTGTTGAGTAGTACTCTGTTATATGGATGTTTCCGTTTATTTTTCCATTTACCTACAGAGGACATTTGGGTTCTCAGCTTTAAGTAATTATGAAAAGAGCTGCTGTAAACATTTGTGTACAGGTTAGGCCCTTGTTGCTTCACACCGGATTATAGAGTAACCCCTTCTCTGACCTATGCGCCTTCAGCACCTCCCTCACCCTTCCAATTTACCTTGCATGTTACCATCAAATTAAACTTCACTCTTCCTTATTTTCAAATTGTCATTCTGCTGCTTGAAGGCCCTAGATGACTACCTCACCATCTGTGAAATAAATCCTACTTTCTTCATCCTGACATTCAGAGTTGATCAGAATTGAGGCTCAGGATGCATGTTCCCAGCCTTGTTATCCACTTCTCTGCCCCATCCAAAAGGAATTCTCATTCACTGTGCCCCACATATGCCTTCTTCTCTCTCTTTGTCCTTTCATGCATTCTCTTCCTCTGATTGCCCTCCTCTTTCTGCTAGATCCTGGCTCTCAGACAAAACTTTCTGCCTGCACAAAAATTGGAGAATTTTCATTGTCCCTTCCTTAGCTTATTCTGCTCACGTGTAGTCAGAGCAACCCTAACACCATTTTTATGGAGCTATTGACAGAGGATATTGACCCTGTTTTCCTAAATACTCACGAGAGAGATCAGGCAACTCACTGGTGCATATGCGACAAAGAGCCAGGTGATACAAACCTTCAACTTCATCCTTGTCCCTGAGCAATTTCAGTGCATCAATATATCACTCAGCTACCTTTAAAATTAAGTTAATCACAGTACGTTTTAAATGTAAGTTGATTTTTGAAGATAATAGCATTATATTAAAGTAAAAACTATTTACCTTTAGAAAGGAATGAAAAAGGTGCACATACTAATTTTAACAATGAAGACATGAGTTCTGGACAATAAACACCCTGAGCCTCTGACCCGGTCAATGTCTTGTTTTTGTGCACCAAGAGGGCACTAGGGATAGCTCCAAAGCCCCGAGTCCTTCAGATGGTGTGAGGGGAGGAGAAAGGAGGCAGCATTTTACCATTCAAGAGCTCTTATACAAGACTATGATATCCAGAATATTGTTTTTTACATTCCCTTTAGAAGTCACTTCCATGGTTCCATGGTTTTGTGTTCTGGGGCTCTATATTCAGCAACTCCTCCTGCATATTTCTTCATTGCTGTTTCAAAGCTCATCCCATAGAAGAGCTTGAGATGGCTGTTCCTCTCCCTCACTTCTCTAGCATGCTGTGTATGGCGTAAAAACATCACTTCCAATGTGGCAAAATCTACTCCAGATCCAAAAGTTTGGCTGCATAGCGTGGACTCAAGTGGCCGCCATCTGAGATGATTTGCCCCTTCAGAGTGCAAACAGACGCAACACATTCCATCACTCTGCTCAACTTAGGTAGTCCACTCATGTTCTGATGTGAGCGGTGTGCACAGAGCCTAGGCTGATTTCCACTTAGATTGTATCTGCTTCAGAAAGTAATGTCTTTAACCATCCCTCCTGTCGCTGCACATCCTGACATTTGGAAATTTGACATGGATAAGTTTCAAAAGTTCCACAAACTGTTCAGAATACCCATTTGCCATGTCCAAGCAAATGAACTTAGCTTGAAGCGCAACTTCTATGATACTTCTCGTCTCTTCCAGATAATTCTACTCACTTCTTGAACTCACAGCTAAATGCTGCACACATTGTGGATTATTGTGGCAAAGAGTTTCTAGTTATCCAGGGCATAATGGTTATGAATTGCTGTGAACCTGAAGTGCTGTGTCATAACCACTGCCATTTTAAATGTCCCCATGGTGTCCAGGTTGGCCACAGTGATAGGAATCCCTGAGTTGATCTGCTTAGACTTTTAATATGTGACAGAATGCTCAAGATCCCCTTCAGCTGGGTTCTTGAGATTGCTTTGCTTAAGCCTTGAGGTCCGCATCTATGCAGAGCATCTTGCTAGGTTGCTGGGAGGCACACTCCAGCTGTACTACAGCTTGGGCCAGGCAACTTTTTCCACTGGCAGAAGCAGAGTTGTTGGGGAGAAAGTGCTGTTGCTGCTGGCCGGATTCTTTTAAAAATTAAATTTATAAGGAAAGAAAGTCTTCGCTGACCTCTTGATTCTGCCCGAGTTGCCTGTGCTACATTATCCTTTAGACCTTGTTTTTACCCATCCTAACACTTGCACCCTGTTCTTTTGGCTTTCTACTTGTATCCCTCACATATCTGAAAGTGCCATAAGGACAAAAACCTTATCTGCTTCAACTTTGTAACCACTCCAATGTTGAAACATCAAGTTGGTAGAAACAATTTAAATTTCCATTAATATGGGAATGGTCACATAAATTATTCATACTGTGGAAATTGTGAAAATATAAAAAGCAATGAAATAATGCACGTATAGTGACGTAGAATTATATTAAAATTATATTTTTGAGTGAAGAAAGTGGCCGAACAGTATTTAGAAAGTACTGTTCCAGGCACATACACATAATACATACATATATATGCACGCAACTAATTTATTAAGTAGTTCCAATTTTCTGGTATAAACGTGGAATGATTTTGTCCTTTTCAGTAATTGTTGTCAACTGTGGTTTGTCAAATCTTCCCTTTCTCACTGAATAATAAATTCATTTAATGACATTTCAGTTTGTTTCCTCAACTATTCAGTGGCTTTCACTCCTTAAGACAGTTGTATTTTGAGTGCTTGAAACCATCTGGTCTATTTTTTAAACTTTTTGTTTTGAAATAATTTTACTTCTAAAGACATGTAGTGCAAACTTTCTGTATACCCTACACCCATATTTGCCTAATAATTATGATACATTTATAAAAACAAAAAAATAATATTTGTGCAATATTATTAACTAAATTGCAGACTTTATTCAGATTTCTCCAGGTTTTCCACTAATGTCTCTTTTCTGTTCCAGGATTCAATTCAGTTAATGTCTCTTTAGTCTACTCTGTGACAGTTTCTCAGTCTTTCCTTGTTTTTCATGACCTTGACAGCTTTGAAGAGTGAAGTATTTTGTGGACTGTTCCTCAATTTGGGCTTTTCTGATGTTTTCTCATCATTCGATTAGGGTTATTGATTTGGGGGAAGACTAACACAGAGGTTAAGTGCCTTTTTCATCACAATGTCAAGGTTACATGATAACAATGTGACTGAACATTGGTGATGTAACTTTGATCATTTGCTTAAGGTGATGTCTGCCAGGTTTCTCCACTTGTAAAGTTACTATTTTTTGCTTTTCGTACTCTATTCGTTGGAAGCAAGCTACTAAGTCTAGCCCATATTAAAGAGGAGGGAATTAAGCTCTACCTCCTGAAGGGAGGAGTATCAAAGAATTTGTGGATATATCCTTGAAAACAACCACAGTAATTAATAAATATTTGGGGTCAGATAATTTGAGACTATGCAAACATTCTGTGGATTTTGCTTGGAGTAATTATTACTTTGAGGCTCTGATGTTAATTTTTTATATCCCTCATTTCCTTCTACATTTAATATTTCAAATTATTCTGTAAGGAAGATTTCCCCCTACCCCCATTTGTTGATTGATACAATTATTTGTTTCTATCAGTATGACTCACAGATTTTTAAATCTTTGGGGTTATAATCTAATACGATCATTATTTGGTTTTTTGCCCAAGTTGTTCCAACCTTGGCCATTGTCTATTTAAACCTAGTATATAGTTAAAGTAGTTTCAGAATTTCCATTATATACTCTTGTAAGAAACAAATATCCAAACCAGAACACAGCATTTATGTACAGTTCTTTCTGTCTTGAGCCTTATACTATCCAGTTAAAACACTTTTCCAGAGCAACTTAGGTCAGTTCTTTTTTTCCCTACCCTTTCCAGTGAGGTTATGGCATATATCTGTAACACAGTGAGATTCATTTGCCACAGTGTGCTTTCTATTTAGGGTTCCCCCTACATCTTGATTTATATATATTTTTAATTAGCACAGAGCAAAAGTCACACTTTGTGGTGTGCAGTTCTGTGAACTTTGACACATTCATATAGTTATGTATCAACCATGACAGTACCACACAGAAGAATTCTATCACTCTAAAATTTCCCTCGTGTGGCCCATTTTGTAGTCAACTGCTCTCCTCATCCCCATCCCTGAAGCCTCTTTTATATCCCTATGGATTAGCCTTTATATAATGTCGTATAAATGGAATCACACGATGTATATCCTTTTGAGTCTGGCTTCTTCCACTTAGCAAAATATATTTGAGATGCATGCACATTGTTGCATGAATCAGAAGTTTGTTTCTTTTCATCACTGAGTAGTATTCTATTGTACAAATGTACCGTAGTTTCTTTATATATTCACAAGTTGTAGAACATCTGGGTTGTCTCCAGCTTTCAGCAATTACGAATAAAGTTCCTATGAACATTTATGCACGGGTTTTTGTGGAACATAAGTTTTAAATTCACTTGAGCAAATACCTCAAAGTAGGATTGCTGGGTTGTATGGTAATTGTATGTTTAACTTTATAAGAAGCTGCCAAAATGTTCTCTAAAATGGCCGTGCCATTTTGCATTCCCACCAGCAGTGAATGAGAATTCCATTTGCTCCCCATGCTCACCAGCATTTGCTATTGCGTTGGGGTCTTTTTGTTCATTTTATGCCATTCTAATAAGTTTATAGTAGTATCTCATTGTAGTTTTAATATGTATTTCCCTATTTACTAATGACATTGATCATCTTTTCATGTGCTTATTTGCTGTCTGCATAAATTCTTTGACAAAGTCTCTGTTCAGATCTTTGCCCCCTCCCTTTTGGGGGGTTATTTTTCTCTTTCTGGATTTTAAGTCTTTTCTATCTTCTGGATGAAAGTTCTTTATCGAATATATGATTTGAAAATATGTTCTTCCAGTCTGTGGCTTGTCTTTTCATTCTCTTAACAGTGTCTCTCACAGAATAAAAACTTTTAATATTTATGATGTCAAATTTTTCACGTTATCTCTTGATATCATACCTGAAAACTCATCATCAAACACAAGATCATGTAGACTTTCTCCTATATTTTCTTCTAGAAATGTTATCATTTTACATTTAGGCCTATGATATGTTTGTTAAATTTTGTGTAAGATATTATGTGTGGATTGAGGTTCATTTTTTTTGCATATGGATATCTGACTTTTCCAGTACCGTTTGTTGAAGAGACCATTCTTTCTCCATTGAATTGCCTTTGTACATTTGTCAAATATCAGTAGACTATATTTGTGTGGGCTTATTTCTTGGCTTTCTATTCTGTTCCATTGACCTATGTATCTATTATTTCTCAGTTACCACACTGTCTTGATTAATGTAGCTTCATAGAAAGTCTTGAAATTGGATAGTGTGAATCATGCGTTTTTACTTCCTTTCATAATATTTTAGTTATTCTAGTTTCTTTGACTTTTCATTTCAATTTTAGTGCTATCACTAAAAACTCTATCAAAAAAAGCTTGCTCTAATTTTCACTGGGATATACACCACATTGAAGAGTTCGACTTCTTAACAACGTGATTTCTTCCAATCCATGAACACGATGTATGTTTCCCTTTTCAATATCTTCTTAAATTTCTTTTGATCAGTGTTTTATTGTTTTCAGCAAGCAGATCCTGCACATATTTTGTTAGATTTACACCTACATGATAAATTTTTTTGGTGATATTGTAAATGGTGTTTTTAAATTTCAAAATCCAATTGTTCATTTCCAGTATATAGGAATATAATTGACAAGTTGACCTTATATCCTGTGACCTTGCTAAGCTTATTTATTAGTTCTAGAATCTTTCAAAAATTCTTTAGGATTTTCTACATAGACAATCATGTTGCCTGTGAACACAGGCAGTTTTATTTCTTTCATTCCCATCTGTATGCTTTATACTTCTTTTTCTTGCCTTACTGCATAGACTAGGACTTCCAGTACTGTGCTGAATGACGGTGGCGGGAGAGGACACCCATGCCTTGTTGCTCATTTTAAAGAGTCTCTTGCCGTTCAGTATAAGGGTAGCTCTCCATTTTCTTACAGGTGCCCTTTTTTTAAGTGAAGGATTCCCTTCTATTCCTAGTATGCTAACAGGTTTTATCATGTATAGATGTTGAACTCCGTAAAATGCTTTTTTGGCATTTATTAATGTTATCATACGTTTTTTATTATTTAGTCTAACATGGTGAATTACACTGAGTGATTTTCAAATGTTAATCTAGCCTTACATTCCTGAGATGAACCCGACTTGATCATGATGTATTAATCTTTTTATATATTGCTGGGTTTACTTTGCTAATATTTTGTTAAGTAGTTTTGCATCTAAGTTCATAAGGAATATTGGTCTGTAATTTTCTTATAATATCTTTGTCTGATTTTGGTATTAGGGTTATGTGCGCCTTATAGAATGAGTTAGGAAGTTATCCCTCTTCCATTTTTTGGACGTGATTGTGTACAGCTAGTATTACTTCTTCCTCAAATATTTGTTAAAATTGACCATTGAAATAATCTGAGCCCGGAATTTTCTTGGATAGAAGACTTTTAACTATGAATTTAATTTCTTCAATAGATATATGGCAATTCACATTTTCTATTTCTTCCTGAGTAATTTTTCATATTTTTTGTCTTTTAATTAATTGATCCATTCCATCTAAGTTGTCAAATTCATGGACATAGTGTCTTTTGTAGTATTCCCTTACTGTCCTGTTAATGTCTATGAGGTCTATAGTAATGTCTAATTTGAGATGTATACATGTTGTTGCATGAATCAGATGTTTGTTTCTTTTAATTACTTACTAATATTCCATTGTACAGAGGTACTATGTTTTCTTTATGTATTTACC
Organism: Equus asinus; assembly: GCF_041296235.1. NCBI lineage: Eukaryota > Metazoa > Chordata > Mammalia > Perissodactyla > Equidae > Equus > Equus asinus. The sequence continues at coordinate 96,896,777 of NC_091820.1, forward strand.
AGTTGTAGAAAATCTGGGTTGTGTATGGTGTCAGGTAAGGATCCAACATCATTCTTTTGTATGTGGATATCAAGTTGTTCCAGCACAATTTGATGAAGAGACTATTATCTTCCCATTGAATGGTCTTGACAAAAAATCAATTGACAATAGAACCATGGGTTTATTGCTGGACTCTGAATTCTATTCCGCTTATCTGTATGTTCATTCTTATGCCAGTACCTCATTGCCTTGATTACTGTTGCTCTATAGTAAGTTTTGAAATCACAAATGTGAGTCCTCTTTTTTTTTTTCCAAAGACTTGTTGGGATATTTGGGGTTCCTTTCCTTGCAAGTACGTATGAATTTTAGAATCAGCTTATCAAATTCTAAAAAAATGTCCAGCCGGAGTTCTGATAGTGATTGTGTTGAATTTGTAGACCAATGAGGAATATTATCATCTTAGCAATATTAAGTCTTCCAATCCATAAACATGAGTTGTCTCTCCTTTTACTTAGATCTTCTTCAATTTCTTTCAACAGTGCTTTGTAGTTTTCACATTATAAGTTTTGCACTTCTTTTGTTAAATTTACATCTAGCTGTTTTGTTTTTTGATGCTATTGTAAATGGGATTGTTTTCTTAATTTCATTTTTAGTTTGTTCACTGATCCTGTATACAAATACAATTGATTTTTATATATTGCTCTTGTATCCTACAACATTGCTGAACTCATGTTTTAATTTGAATAGTTAATTAGTCTATTCCTTATTGTTTTTCTACGTACAAGATCATGTCATCTCTAAATAGAGATAGTTTTTCTTCTTCCTTTCCCATCTGATTGCCTTCTATTTCAGTTTCTTGCCTAATTGTCCTGGCTAGAACATCTAGTACAATGTTGAATAGTGGTGAGAGCAGACATCCTTGTTTTCTTCCATATCTTAGAGGAAAAGCATCCAATCTTTCACCGCTAAATATGATGTTGATTCTTCATTTCTTCCAGGCAATTTTAGTTACCTTCTTCGTTCATTTCTTTAGCCCAGTACAGCTTTGCTCCCACCCATCTCCTTTGTGCTTTTACTGGCAAATATATTTATTTTCTCTATGTTACAGGCCCAACAAAACATTAGCAATGTATTGTTTTAAACAGTTGCTTTTTAAAATCAGTTAAAAGAAGGAAAGGGAAGAAATATGCATTTGTACTGCCTTTTATAATTACATAATTACTTTTATGTGTGATTTTTTTTGTGGATTCAAATTACTGTCTGGGGTCATTTGCTTTCAGAACTGGAGAACTTACTTTAGTATTTCTTGTAAGATGGGTAATGCTAGCAACAGATTCTTTCAGTTTTTGTTTATCTGGGGATGCCTTTATTTTGCCTTCATTTTTGAAAGACAGCTTTGGTAAATACAGGATTCTTGGTTAACAGTTTGCATCTTTGAGCAGTTTGAATATGTTGTCCTGCTTCCTAATGGCATCCATTGTTTTGATTATATTGTTAATCTTATTGGGATTCTCTTGTAAATTAGGAGTCATTTTTCTCTTTCTGCTTTCAACATTGTCTCCATGTCTTTGGCTTTCACCATTTTTACTACGTTGTGTCTGTTTGTTGATCTCTTGCATTTATCTTACTTGAAATCCACTGACCTTTCTGAACACGTAGATGAATGTTTTTCATCAAATTTATGAAGCTTTCAGACATTATTTCTTTGATATTTTTCTGCTCCCTTCTCTCTCTCTCCTCTCGTTTTGGTATTTCCATTGTGTATATGTTGGTGCAATTAATGATGTCCCATATTTCTCTGAGACTCTGTTCATTTTTCTTCATTCTTTTTTCTGTCTCTTCTTCAGATTACACAAAATCAATGAATCTTATAGTTCACTAATTCTTCCTCCTAATAGCTAAAATTTAATGTTATGCTCCTGTGGTGAATTTTTCATTTCAATCTTTGTACTTTTCAGAATTTCTACTTGTTTCTTTTTATAATATCTGTCTATTTTTTTTTCTATTTTATTTTTGAGGAAGATTAGCCCTGAGCTAACTATTGCCAATCCTCCTCTTTTTGCTGAGGAAGACTGGCCCTGAGCTAACATCCATACCCATCTTCCTCTACTTTATACGTGGGATGACTACCACAGGCATGGCTTTTGCCAAGCAGTGCCATGTCCGCACCTGGGATCCGAACTGGTGAACCCCAGGCTGCCAAGAAGCGGAATGTGCGAACTTCACCTCTGTGGCACCGGGCTGGCCCCTGTTTTTTTCTATTTGATGTGACCATAATCAAAGGTCATCAAACCTGCCTTTCCTTCTTTAATCACAGGTGTTGTTTTTTAATTCTTTGAACATATTTATATTGGCTATGTAGGGGAGGAGGACATTTCCTCTCCCCAGATGTGGGTTCGTCTGGCCGGAGAACAAATTAAATTCACATGAGACAGAATAGCAAGAGAAAATTAAACAAAGCTTTATGAGGAACCATGGCCCAGGGCCTTTCTTCCCGAAGGAAGAAAGGGCACCAAAGAAGTGGGGTGCACACAGTTATTATATACCCCCAAACAGGGTGTTTCACATGTGATTGAAATGTCCCTTTTACAACAGTCATGAGGCCGCTCTGTCAGCACAGCGCTTGATGGAGGCAGATAGGTCTGCTGTCTCAGTGAACGCCGCAGGATGGCAGGTGTGTTGCCTCGGGCTGGGGTGGGGGTGGGGGGGCGGGTCACAGATGAGCGCCGCAATGGGTTCCCAGCCCAAAGAAAGATGCTTAATCTTTAAGGAGACGCCAACGTTGGGAGGGGGAGGGAAGTCAGTTACAGGAGGTTACCAGAGAAGCACAATAAAATGCAGATTTAAGTCCTTGCCTTTGGTATTGATTAAGAGTTTCTAGAGAGAAGGTCATCGCCTTTCTTCTTCCTGGTACAGAGAGGGAGGCACCTTTACAGATAGAGATTTACCCTACAAATGTAAATGTGCCCTAACGAAGGGCAAGTTCCATTCCTCAGAGCCTCCTTCCCTGTCCCAGTTTATCAAAAGCAATCAGCCTCAAATAATCCTGATGCCAAAGAGACATATCTTGGGGTGGCCAATTCCAGGTCCCCACAGCTACTTTGAAGTCTTTGTTAAATTCAACATCTGGTCACTCTTATAGGCAGTTTCTGTTGCCTGCTTTGTTCCTCCTATGTGGGTCATATTTTTCTGTTTCTCTGCATGTTTTGCAATTTTTTAAGATAATATATTTTAGCAACTCTGCGTACTGGTCCTCTCCTTCTGGGGCTTATTATCCTTATTTGTGTGTTTGTTTAATTACTGGCTGGATTATTTTAGTGATGTCTATTTCCTCCCTGCTATGTGAAGCCTCTTATGATGCTCCTCAGAGGACACAGCATTGGGTGTACCCACATATTTACTCTGGGATGACAGTGGTTTTGGCAGTTCTCTTTACTCTTTCCCTGAACACACTTGGGAGTTAAGCTCCACTAATAGCTGGTTGATTGCTCTATTGTTTTCAACAATGCACTGGGGCATAAATTGCTCCACACATTCATGGAATTAAATTTGAACTCCTTTTCAGAGATAGTTTTTGAGGTCATTGTTTGACATTTGTTTTAACCCCAAGAGAATTCTACTTAGCTGTCTCTTCCCCTAATTCTCTGGTAAACTAGCTGGCCTAACATTTCGCTTGTATCTCTGCTGAATCTACTGATCTCCTCTTAAATTGATTTTCACTACAGCCTCCATTTTCTTCTTGCACCTTAGCCTTCAACTTCTCCACACTGTGTGACAAATGAAGTCAGTTCCTTGGGAAAGAGATTTGGAGCTCTCTGTGTTAAAGCCCGGCTTTCCCCTTGGGAAAAATCTTTGATACAAGGCTCTGGATGGAGACAGTGGCACAACTCTCTTTGAGTGACGCTTTTGCTTTAAGAGCTGTGCACTTGACTGGAAATGGGCAGTACCTTCAGATCTTTTTGGCTTGCTTCTCCCAGGCAATTAAGGCCCCAGTATTCTTAGAACCCTGTGCTGGGACTAAAGTCTCCTTCCAATGAATGGAGGCTGGGCAGAAGGGAGCCCTACCTTTCAGCTGCACTCACCTAGAACTTAGCCTGAGCAACAGATAACTCAAGGCAGGGGGAGAAGTTCTGTCTCTCCTGGGAAGATACTGTGACCCTCCAAATATGAGCTGGGAGGAGAAGGAGACCTGTGTTGTTGGATGCACCCTTCTGGAGTGGAGTTTCCATCATGCTGAGCTGGGAGAGGGGAGGAAAGGAGAGAATCTTGGTTCAAATGCCACAGATTCCTATTGTTCTTATTGTTTTAAAAATGTTTCTGCATTTGCTGTATGCCCTTTAGGCCATTTCCAAAGAATTTAAGTTGTTGTATTTTTTTTAAAACTTGCAACAATTTCATTGGGGAGTGGATCCTCAGAGTTCCTCATGGTGACATGACAAAAGTGGAACATGAGCCATAGTTATTTTAAGTTCCCTGTCTGATAGTTTCAAGATCTGTATGATATCTGATTCTGGTTCTAATTATTGTTTTATCTCTTCAAAATGTTTTATTTTCTTGTCTTTTTGTATATCTCATAACTTTTACTAGAAAACTGGATCTGTATAACACAATAATTACTGAGATAAACAGTTTATGATTGGAGATGAGCATGTCTTTCCTGCTGAGCTTTTAGTGTGGTGGTTTGCTTTAATCTACTTAGAAGTTGGGCTGAGTTTGGTGTTTTCTTCCCTTTCGGCTTTGAGTCTTTCCACTTGGCTTTGCAATTTTCTTTTGTGCTTCTCCACAGAAAGAATCTGTTTCTTGCTGTCCTCCACTGTTATTTCATTTATTATTTATTTATTATTTATTTATTTTTGCTGGGAAAGATTCACCCTGAGCTAACATCTGTTGTCAATCTTCCTCTTTTTTTTTCCCTTCCCAAAGCCCCAGTACATAGTCGTATATTCTAGTTGTAAGTCCTTCTAGTTCTTCTATGTGAGCTGCCACAGCAAGGCTACTGACAGACAGGTTGTGGGGTTCTGCGCCCAGGAACCGAACCTGGGTTGTCAAAGCAGAGCACACCAAACTTTAACCAGTAGGCCATCAGAGCTAGCTCCACTGTTATTTTTACTCAGTGTTTGTTAGCATGGTGTTAAGGAAGAGGATGGGCATTCTCTGATGTTCTGATCAGATCTTCATCTTAGGCAATCACTGTCAACCTGAGTTTTGGTGGTATACCCTTCACATGTGTTCATGCCTCTCCTCCAGATATAATGCTGAGCCTACCCGACATGCTTGCCCTCTCCCCTCATAGAGCTTTTCGTTTTTCTGTTTCCTTCCCCTAGCTGCGGTGGGTTTCCTCCAGTGCCTTCAGGGTATGGGTTTTGTTGTCCTTATTCCTGCAGATTAAGTCTTTTGTTTAGCCAACAGACATAGGTCTGATTGGAATTTCGGCAGTGACTGCTAGCTGCCTCTCTTAGCTGGCACCCTGGCACAAACTTTCTCAGATTCTCCTTTATCTTCCCTGAGAACACCTAGTGGGATTTTTGGAGTAAAGCCTAAAAGAGAGTGCAAGCCCCTTTATGTCTGTGGCCCTGAGGGACTTCACACTCATGCTAGCCCTTCCTCAGTCTTTAGCAATTCATTAGTCATTTCTAGCTAAATTTTCTTACTGGTCTACATGGTGTTTGGTGGTGTCTATTCCAGATAAGCAAATACTTAGGCCCTGTTTCTCCCTCCAAAAGTCTCTCTAGATTTTGGCATAATTGTTTGCCCTATGACTTTGAAGCCAGGTACCTGAGGATTACTGTAAGTATTCAATAAGAAGATGGTTACACTTCAGCCTTGTTCCGAACACAGACACAGATGAAAAGAAGTTAATCCATGCATCATTATAAGCTTAATTTTCTGTTTTCTTGTTTTACCTGAGGGATGACTCAAGAGTCATAAGGATCTATGAGCTTGTTTTGCAGAAGAAAAAGAATGCCTTTAAGGAAGTTATGACCACCAGATAACCAGCCCCCAGCTGCCACTGATGCACAGAAGTCTGGTTACTCAAGGGCTCATCTGGAGGGAAAGAAACACGGATTTCCCCTTTATTTCTCTGAAACTCCTCCTCTCAAGCCCTTTAGCTCTATAAAGACCCCCTGCTTTCTTCTTTCATTAAGACAGATTTGAGGGGCCCCGCCCTGTGGCACAGCGGTTAAGTTCGCACATTCCACTTCTCAGCAGCACAGTGTTTGCCGGTTCAAATCCCAGGTGAGGACATGGCACTGCTTGGCAAAAGCCATGCTGTGGTAGGTGTCCCATGTATAAAGTAGAGGAAGATGGGCATGGATGTTAGCTCAGGGCCAGTCTTCCTCAGCAAAAAGAGGAGGATTGGCAGTAGTTAGCTCAGGGCTAATCTTCCTCAAAAAAAAAAAAAAAGGACAGCTTTGAGAGAACCTAGCCTTCCACCTTGTGTTTTGGCCAATTTGAATAAACCTTTCTCTACCTCCAAGCACCAGTTCCTCAGTGATTGGTTTACTGCACATCAGACACACAACCGTAAAATTAAGAGGTTTGGTATCAACCTCAGTCCTCTAATGGTTTTTAAAAACTTTGTTATTTTGCAGTTTATCCAACTTTTTTCTGTTGTAAGTGTGAGTGGCATTCTTTTCAGCTCTCCATTTGGAGCTGAAACCAAAAATTATCTTGTTCATTTTACAACTTAAATATAACAATTGATTTAAAGTTCCCCTTGGTTCCCATAACCAGTACAAACTCTTTAGCTCTAGTGACTTGCAGTGGACAGGGAATTGGGGCTTATTCTCTGGAACAAATCTCCTTATCCCAGAAGCATTTCTTGTGTTTGGGAGGATACTAAGGGAGAAGCAAAGTAGATATCTCTTATTATATGACTGTCCTTAGCAACATTGGCCATTGTTATTGTTAGTCATAAAACTTTGAATTTTTTTCCTGTCCTCTTTCCCTTGGGGTATGACAAATAAAAATGGCAAGTAATAGGATATATTGGAATATATGAGGAAGCCATTTGGTGTAAACCTAATTCGGCCTGACTTTGTTTTTTTTTTTTTTTTGCAAAAGAAAGGGCCTGACTGGCTATTGAGCATGCATTGCATATCTGCTTAGACATTTCCTATGGCCAGAACAAAGGCCCTTGAGATAAAGGTGCAACTTCCCCCTACATTAGCATTTCCTTAGGGATAAGCATTTTTCCTTAGGCTAGGAACTGATTGCTGCACTCACCTTTGACCACCCAGCTCACCTGTGACTACTCAGCTGGAGACAACAGACTGCCACCCTGCTGTGTTCACTGAGACAGAAGACCCACTACCTGCTGTGTCCATCAAGTGCTGTGCTGACAGGGCAATCTTGTGACTATTGTGGGAGGGACATTTCAATCATATGTGAAACACCCTCTTTGAGGGTATACAACCACCCTTATACCCCCACTTCTTTGGAGTGCTCTGTTCCTTTGTGGGAAGACTCTCCCAGGTTATAATCCTCAGATTTAAGCTCAGAATAAACTCACCCAAATTTTCATTTATAGATTGGTTATGGATTATTTTCGTCGACAGGTTTGAAGGAGTATTTCGTAGGGATGGAAATAAAACTTCATAGCATAAAAATTTAAAGCATTGCTCCCTTTCAGAGCCAACTACAACCTGGGTTTGACCAGATAATTTGGGTTTGAAGTAGAAGAGTGAAACCCTTCTCTCAGAGTCCAGTGAAATATCCCTCAGAACAATAGGGATGGGGATGCAGTTAGGACAATGACTCCAACCAACCCCGCTCAGACTCCCAGAAGGGCCTTGACTGTGCCTGTTCTGGTAACCTTGTGGTGACTTCAGTCCTGTATCTGCCTGGAGCAGTGCTTCTGATGTTTGAGCCAGCCCAGCCCAAAAGTACAAGACCCCAGGCAATGCGAGCTTGCAAAGGCATGTTGTCTTCCAACTCAGGAGAAAATGGATGTTATCATCTGTCTGAATACCCACATGCACTGTAGGCACTGCCCATGATTTTGAAGCCAAGGCAGTCAAGCTATGAACTAGCATGAAATGCCTTTTTAAAGCATTAATGGTGCAGGAAGCAATGCCACTGTGAGCCTTGCTCTTTGGATCTGTCATCTGAAGAACCATTGCCAGTATTCTAACATCCTAAAGGATTGGTTGGGCAATAAGGTGCAGATAAAATTAAAATCCTTGAGTTTAGGAAAGCAAATTAGTTAAGGATTATTGTCTTAGAGCCAGATAAACCTAGGCTCCAATCTATGTTCTTCCGCTCACCTATATGTGACCTTGCATAAATCACACTCTTTGAGCCTCAGTGCAGTCAACTATATAAAGGACATAATAACAACTCTCTCAGAATTGCTTGTCAGAATTAAAAGAGACAGAAATGAAAAAAAGGACTGTGAACAGCAGTGATTTATGCCACTTCTAGACTACAGTGTAGAAAAATGAGTGTGAGATCTCCAAAGACTCTTTTTCTCTGCTGCAGTGGTATCATGATTAGTCTGGATCTCTGGGAAACTAGGGGGAGCAGAACCTCGCCATCCTCAATCCTCATGAAGTTTGAGAAATAAACTTGTTGTGTTAAGCACTGATATTTTGGAGGCGGTAGCTATCTTAGCACAAGCTTAGCCTAACCTGACAAATGCACAAATGATCCTCAGAGTTAAGCAACAGAATCACCAGAATGCTTGTTAAAATACACATTATATGTGGTAAAGCTATATTGAGGGGCAGGCAATGGATAGTGGGAGTGACGGTGGTAAGAGAGAACTACTCAATTATCATATCATAAAGTCAGTAAATAATGACTAACGTTAACAAGTCAAGAAATCACAGTTGCAAGTCATGCATCTGATAAAGGACTTGTGTTCAGAATAAACAAAGAATTCTTACAACTCAACAATAAAAAGATAACCAACTCAATTTAAAAATGTTTAACAGATTTGACTACACATTTCTCTAAACATATATAAATGGCCCAAAAGCACATGAAAAGATGCTCAACATCATTTGCCTTTAGGGAAATGCAAATGAAAACCACAACAGGATTCCACTTCATACCCACTAAGATGGCTATAATAAAAAACACAGTCAATGACAAGTGCTCGTGAGGATGTGAAGTTGAAAACCTCATACACTGCTGATGGGATTGTCAAATGCCACAGTTGCTTTGGAAAACAGTTTGGCAGTTCCTCAAAAAGTTAAACATAGAGCTACCATAGGACCCACCAATCCACTCCTAGGCATATCCCCAAGAAAACTGAAAACATATTTACATGCAAAAAGTTAACACTGCTGTATGATATATGTGAAATTTGTCAACAGAGTAAATCCTGAGTTCTCACCACAAGGAGAAAAATATTTTTTTCTTTTTCTTTTTATTGTATCTCTATGAGAAGATGGGTGTTAACTAAACTTCTTGCAGTAATCGTTTCACAATATACATAGGTCAAACCATTATGCTGTTCACCTTAAACTTATGCAGTGATTTTTGTCAATTGTATCTCGATAAAACTGGAAACAAATTTTTAATCAAAAGAAAGAAAAATTGAAAAAAGTTTTCTTTTCTTCTTCCAGCAGAAATGATTAACTAGTGGTATAGTGAGTTATGGTATAATCTGTCTCCTGCTGTGTTCCTTTTGGAGTGGCAAGTGTCAGTTGCTAAAGAATGACATTACATGCTCAAGGCTATGTATTCAATCAGGGACAGAACCTGAGCCAAGAATTAAGGCCTTCTAACTTGATAATCTGACTTGATAACTAGTGTATAAAATATTACACACCTGTGTTTTCTTTAAACCAGACACGAAACAAATACATTAAATTTAGAGTGCCTCTATATAAAAGGAATCCAAGCATTCAAGTGAAGTTAAAGCAACTTTGGACACAAACATTAGCATACTCTGATGTTATCTACATAATAAACTAAGGCAGAACCATCATTTCTGTACATGTAAATTTTACAGTTTGAATTTTCAATAAAGTTTATGTTAAAAGGCAATAAAAAACCCAAACATACATGAATGTTCAGTACTGATGCATGCTAGAGTATGGATGAACCTTGAAAACATTATGCTACATGAGGAAGCCAGACACAAGAGGCCATATATTGTAAGATTCCATTTATATGAAATGTCTAGAATAGGCAAATCCATAGAGAAAGAAAGTAGATCAGCGTTTGCCATGTGCTAGGGGAGGAGAGAATGGGAAGACTGTCATGTGCAAATGGCTTTGGAGTTTCTTTTTAGGGTGATGAAAATGTCCTGGAACCAGAAAATGGTGATGGTTTCAGAACTCTCTTAATATACTAAAAACTGAATTGTACACTTTAAAATGGTGAATTTTGTGTTATGTGAATTACATTTCAATAAAGCTGTTAAAAAAGTAGCAGCATAAGCATATTATTCAGAAATATCAAGGTAAATACCAGAAGAAAGCAAAAGACATCTACGGTAGTTGCCTCTGGAGAGTGGGAATGTGGAATAGCAAGGAAGACTGCAGTTTTTAATAATAATTCTTTTGCACTATTGGACTTTTAAATTTTGTACATGTATCCATTTTGTACATGTATCCAAAAATAAAAATGAGCTAAAAAAGGACACACACACACAGACAAGTCAAAAGGGACTCCAATACAGTGAATCTGAGGTGGGATCCAGGATTGTGCATTTTCAACAAGATTGCTGGGTGATTTTGATGCAAGTGGTCTACCAGTAGCTAACAAACTTGAGAAACACTACTATAGCCAATGTTACAATCGTTTAGCAATGAATTGTAGTATAATCCCTCTCCTGCTGTGTTCCTTTTGGAGTGGCAAGTTTCAGTTGCTAAAGAATGACATTACATGCTCAAGGCTATGTATTCAATCAGGGACAGAACCTGAGCCAAGAACTAAGGCCTTCTGACTTGATAATTAATGTATTGATTTTTTAAGCTTCTACTATGTGTTCTAAGTACCAAAATGAGTAAGATAAATTCTTTGCTTTGAAAAGGGCAAGTCTAGTGGGGTAATTATGACGCCTGGAAAATATATTAAGATTTTACAAAGCATTTTTCTACCTTTCATGTCAGGATTAATAAAATTTGACTTGAGCGGAGGGACCTTTTCCACAGTTCAGTAGGGAAGAGAGCGGGGATTCAACTCACCATGGACTCCAGAGAAACCAAAGAGACTTTGTTACTTTAAGGATTCCAGCCAACCAGCAACAGTGGGGCCCTCAGGAGGGTGCAGAGCCCATGAGAAGAGGCACAGTGCCCATCAGTCATGGTATTACCTAGGGGAGAGTGACACCCACCTTTCTTCCTGGACACAGGTGAGAGCTCCCTCAGCTCTTCTCCAAACATCTGATGGAGTTCTGGTCCTGCAAGTGCAGGGGAGAGGGCAGCAGCCAGCCCGACACAGTTCACACACTCAGGACCTCATCTGATCCTCTCCATAGCCTTGCAAGGAAAGTTTTATCCCCATTTCACAGATGACAAGACTGTTCCTTACAGCAGCGGATCTGTAATAACCACCAGATGGATTCCTCTAGCTTTGAGTCCCAGAGGTGATGTGAGTTTTATACATCATTTTACATCCTGACACCAAGAATGTGTCGCCACCGCCTTCATAAGCTCACTGAACAGTTATTTTGATTGCTTGGTATGTATTTTTCTATTTTTTAATCTTTTTAAATTTATTTTATGACAAAAGTCATCTGTGCTTTTTAGGGAAAAAAGTACAGATCAGAGAAAGGATAATCTCCTCCAATGCCAGCACACAGAGAAAACCATCATTTCTCTTTTAGTCTACTCAGTTTCATAGTTTTCCCTGTGCATGGATGTATTATGCAACTTTTTTTTTCCAAAAATGGGCTGATGCTGTACATGCGGTTCTGAAAACTGTTTTTTCTTTATTGTTATTTTACAGTGTACCATGAACAACTCTTCCATGCACATGGGTGAAAATCCCCCACTGACAGACAGAGCACTGTAGTTGGATCAAAAGGCTGCTGGTAACAAGAGTGACACCTAAAGCAAAGTATCAGCTTAAGGTTAAAGCACATAGCCTGGCAAATGCCTGCCAGGGAAAGCAGGGTTGGCAATATTCCCATCAGAGAAATCAGAATCAAGGCCACAGGCATTAAACATATGGAACGTCTTCAAAGTCCTTCTGGCCCCGACCTCCGCCCCTCACTCCCCTGACACCTCGTTGACCCCTTGGGGCAAATGGATCCTGTACATCTCTTTGCATCCAATGAAAACCACCCATTTTCTGTTTTTTCCTTAGCTCTTCCTGAGCCCTTGACATATCTCCACATTCTCTCATCATCTCCTCACTGCCCAAATGCCTTTCCTGTAGGTCCTCCTGATAGTCCTTGGGGGAGTCGTCCGTCCCCCTGTCGGTTTTCCTTTTTGCTTTCCGGGGCACATAATCTTCAGCCGGGCGCTTTTCGGCAGCCCGCCGCTCGCTCTCTGGCTTTGCCTGGGATTCTCGCTTGCCCTCGCCGCCCTGTGGTTTTCCCTCATCTTCGGACTTGCCCTGCTTGTCCTGCTTTCCCTCATCTTCTGGTTGTGCCTCATCATCTGGCTGTCCCTCATTCTGGGGCTTTCCCTGGTGCCCTGGCTGCCCCTCCACTGCCGGCTTTCCTTCCTCATCTGACTTTCCTTCATCTTCTGTATCTACTTCATCTTCTGGCTTTCCCTCATTTTCTGAGTTTCCTTGATTTTCTGGCTTTCCTTCATTTTCTTTGTCGACCCTTTCCATGTTGAAATTTTCCCTCCTTTGCCTGTCCTAGGAGACAAAGAGGAAACAAAAGAGATTGAGGACTTAGGTGGTAGAATACGGGTCCTGATAGTACTTGCCTTTATGATTTGAGGTTTTCCCCACTCTTTCCCAACTTCCAAGTGCACTCCCACCCACACATTTTTTTCTTTCCTTTTCACACATGTTTACATGAGCTAACCTTGCAGAAACTTCCACAGATGCTTCTCCCTACATTTAAGTGGGGTGTGCTGAGAAGTGTATAAGAGTAGATTTGTCCCTAAACTTTGCTCTGACCTTGTCTATGCCCATAACAATTTTAACTGAGTAGTCTCAACTTACACTGACCTACAGGAACCCTGGCCAGTTCCTTTTTTCCCTTGCCTGCAGTTGTAAGACTTATCGAACTGCAGACACAGCAGAACAATGGCCAGTTCTCAGATTTTAGGGCTACTCTAATATCCTCAAGAGGCTTCACAGAGTCTCTCACTTCTTTGTTCTCCCTTCTATCCTCACCAGCCATCAAGCACCATGTTTCCTTAGCATCTAGACAGAGGCCATGTATTCTGAGACTGCAATAGAGAGGCTTGGAGGAGGGGTGGCAGCTAGTGGCCTCTCCATCTTCTGCTCAGGCATAAGTCACTCCTACTCCTAGGGATCCTCGGGCAGTTGCCCTCTCCCACTGACCTGCGCTGATCCTGCAGGTCTTTCCTTTTCTTGTCTGGGTTGGTGCCTACAACCACAGACCCGAAGACCTGTAGAGAGACAGGAAACATAGTCAATGAAGGACTGAGAAGTGAATGAGTGGCAACTGGGACACTGATTCTTTTCGGACTCTAGTTGTCAAAACAGCCTCCATTTTTCTACCACTGGGCAATGGCAGAAAAAGATTATTTCCAAAGTGTTTCTGAATCCTCCTTCCAAATTTCTACCTCGCTTTTGCTTGCACTAAAATGAGTGAGGTTCAGGACAGGGATGTTCAGAAAGCACAACCCCCTACCCCCACCCCAGGGTGCCCAGATTGCACAAAGCCTATCCCTTCTCTTAAAATGGTGCTGGTAGAGTCAGGGGCCAGGGCAGAAATGTCCAGAGCATTCCTGCCACCCCCTCCCTCTCCATATACACAGAAAGACCACATTTTTCTGCAACACAACAGACAAATTATTTCCAAACAGTAAAATTTTTTGGTCCATGTTACCTTGTCTCAACCCTCCCTAGTTCAGAAGCCACTTTTCCACAATAGGGAACTGATCTCCAGACAGAACCTCTGCCCCCCTCCTTCGCCCTTCCTCCCTCCACTCCTCTGCCCCCCACCCACCCCCCAGCCCACCATTTCCAGCTCCAAAATGGATGGAAGGTGGAAAAGAGATATAGAGAATACAGGCCTAGCCAGGGGTCTCCCCTCTCCATCCCAGGCTCACAGGCTGTGCCCTCCTTCTGCCGCCCTGCAGAGATCAGGCCATGTCCTCACCATCCCCCGCCCCGGGGCCCTCTCTCTCCATCAGACATCCCGATAGCCTGCCTGCCTCCTAGGAGATCCCAGCTGGTACCCATTCTCAGCCTCTGGCCCCTCTCCATCTTCTCCCACAAAATCCTTCATTTCTTGCACCAAAAGGATGGGCATCGGAGAAGGGGTAGAGAGAACCCACTCCTGGATCTTCTCTAGTCTTTGCTCTCTGCCACCCCCACCCCAGGGGTCCGCAGGCGGTGGTGGATTTGTAGCCATCCTGGGGAGATGCTTCCTTTTCCTCACATTTCTTTCCGCCGTAAGCCTGCACTTATCCAGGGAAATAAGAGATGGTACCCAGATCTTTCCCCAACACTCACGCAATTTTCTGCGCCAAAATGAATGGGGATGGGAAAGGGATGGCATCTGGAAAGCAGACCAAATTCTGTGTAGCCTCTGGCTGTTACCACCACTAACCCAGGTGTCCCCGCCCCCTCCGGCTTGCACCAACCTGCAGGGCTATAGGGCAGTTGCCCCCTCAGTCTCTCAGTCCGAAATCTATCTTCCTCCACGGAAATACGGAGCTGGTACCTGGAGGAGAGGGACTTGTGCACACGTCGGCTCCTGATCACGTGAGGGAAACGTCACCAGTGGGCTCGGGTCCCTAGTTCCCCTCCCGCCGGTAGAAAGTGCGTCAGGAGCCAGCCCACTTCTTCCCTTCACTAGCCCCCTTCCGCCTCGCCCCCCTTCCGCCCTCTCCCCTCACTGCCTGAGGCTCTGTCACTCATTTTGGTTTTTGCAAATAGCAAAGGTCAAATGTGGCCCCTTCTCCCTGTGGTATGTATTTGTTCTGTCTTATCAGGGAGGTGCTGCACCTTTTCCTGGGATTACTGGTCATTGGTACGTTCTCAGAAATGTTTTTCTTTCTCACCTTTGATCTCAAAGCACCTATCCCCTCAATCTACTTCTCCGCTCAGCCACTGCTCTTACCTCCTGTCCTGCATACCTTCACATAATAAGTGTAGGGTGGATTGTCAGGTAGGAAAGCAGGGTAGTTGAAATAGGGATTTTATTTTCTTCTAAATAATTTTTTTTTCAGTTTTATTTAATTTACTCCCCTCAGCATGGGTTATTCTTATAAGCAAAAAACTAAAGCTATTTCCATTTGAGAGACAGACTGTGTTTAAGATAGAAGAAAAAACCAAGATTCCCAAATTCTGAGACCAAATTAAGTTAATAACATTAAATTTTACTGTATAGAAAGTGGATTCAATTGGCTACATAAAAAAGAAATTATTTTTTAATTTTCATAAATAGCTGGTTCTGTCATGTTCTACTAAAAACCATGTATTTAATGTTCCCAAACAATTGCTTAGTGCTGAGCAGACTTACTGGAATTTGATGGCTGACACAATATCAGTCCTGAAAATTTGGCCATGGCTATTTTCATTGAGAGATTTAGCTGTAGACAAAGGCAGCTGAAGATCTGAGGGATGCAGACATGGTCTGATCTTCCCTGCCCTGTCAAGAGGAGAGGAATATGCTGTTTCCTGCCCCCTTCTCACTTTCCAGAGCCTCTCATCCTTTGCGTTCAAGCACCTGACTGTTGCTCACTCCAAAAATATACATGGAGAGGTGACCAAGTTGGTGACCTGAGTAAATGCCTTTGGCTCCTTCCCTCCCTCTCGCAAATTCCCACAGGGGTAACTCAACCCCAACTGAGATAGGAATACTGTTCTGACAACTGGAAACCAGAACGGATCCTCTCCAGACCCCTGCAGCAGTGGGTTTCCATAGAGCCTGGAGAAGTGGTTGTTGAAAAGAGAGCCTCCAGACCTGCCTGCCCTCTGCCCTTAATTCGCAGTGCCTAGTGGAAGCTTCCTTGACCTTACCTGCAGCCTACCACCTGACATAGGAGGTGCAGCCTGCTGGGTGTCTCAACTGCCTGTCCACACCCACCCTCATGGCCTCTCAGCCAGATTTAGGCCAGTGTCTAAGGAACTCTTACATGCTGACGATACTGATTGACCTAGACCAGGTGTTCTCAATTGAAGAAGTCTGTGGACCACCTGAAATGGTATGCAAGATTGCATACATTTAAGAGATAGTAGAGTGTGTACACTAATGAAAAGAAGATCTGCAGCCTAGGAATCTGGGAAACACTGATATCATGAAGAAGCAGAAGCTACCAGGTAGAGAAAAGACAGAGAGGAGAAGGAGAGGAAGCTGCTTGGAAATGAGACTGGAAGGGGAAGAGACAAATAGCAGCTGAGCTATGTTAAAAAGAGAGCACTTACTTCTTGAATCAGGCATTCTTAACCAAAGAAACCTATGGATCCCCTGGAATTATGTTCAAAATGTGCGTGTGTGTGCTGGGGGAGGGATAGGATATGTACATTTTTACTGAGTGCGTACATTTACCTGGGATAAGATCCGTTGCTTTCATGAGATGCTCAAAGGGGCATGAAATATTAAAAAAATGGAAGGCCAAATGGCCTGGAGAATGTACTTTTATATACATCTTTTTTCAACTAGGACTATATTTTTTTGGAGAAATTAACATAACGTAAAAATTAACCATTTTAAAGTGCACAACTCATTGGCACATAGTACATTCACATTGTTGTGAAACCATCACCTCTACCTAGTTCCAAAACATTTCATTAACTCCAGAGGAGACCCTGTATCCATTAAGCAGTCGCTTTCAGTTCTTCCCTTCCCCCAGTCCCTAGCAATAACTAATCTGCTTTCTGTCTCTATGGAATTATCTATTTTGGATATTTCTTATAAATGGAACCCTACAATATGTAACCTTTTGTGTCTGGCTTTTTTCACTTGGCATAATGTCTTCAGGGTTCATCCACATTGTAACATGTACAGTATTTCATTCATTTTTACAGCTGCATAATATTTCATTGTATGTCTATATCATATTTGGAGTTTATTCATTCAAACATTGATGAATACTTGGGTTGTTTCCACCTTTTGACCGTTGTGAATAGTGCTGCCTTAAACATTTGTGTGTAAGTTTTTGTGTTGATGTATGTTTTCTTTTCTCTTGGATAAATATGTAGGAATGGAATTGCTGGGTTATATGGTAATTCTATGTTTAAGTTTCTGATGAACTGCCAAACCGTGTTCCACAGTGGCTGCAAAATTTTGCATTCTTACTAGCAACGTATGAATGTTCTAATTTCTCCACATTCTTGAAAACAATGGCTAATTTCTTTCTTTCTTTTTTTTTTGTAATTCTGTTGGGTGAGAAGTGGTTTTGATTTGCATTTTTCTACTGACTAATGATATTGAGTACCTTTTCATGTGCTTATTGGATATTTATATATCTTCTTTGAAGAAATATCTATTCAAGTCTTTTGCCCATTTTTGAATTGGGTTGTTGTTTTGTTACTGTTGAGTTGTAGAATTTCTTTATATATTCTAGATATTAATCCCTTATCATATATATAATTTGTAAATATTTTCTCCCATTCCATGGGTTGCCTTTTCACTCTTTGGTGAACAAAAGTTCAGTTTTGACGAAGTCTAATTTGTCTATTTGGGTTTTTTTGTTGCCTGTGCTTTTGGTGGCATATCCAAGAAATCATTTCCAAATTTAATGTCATGAAGCTTTCCTCTTATGTTTTCTTCTAAGAGTTTTCTATTTTTAGCTCTTGCATTTAGCTCTTTGGTTCATTTTGAGTTAATTTTTGTATATAGTGTAAGGTAAGAATACAACTTTATTCTTTTGCATGTGGATATCCAGTTTTCTCAGCACCATTTGTTGAAGAGACTATCCTTTCCCCATTGAATGGTCTTGGCATCCGTATCAAAAACCATTGGATCATATATGTGAGGGGTTGTTTCTGGGATCTCAATTTCATTCCATTGGTTTATATATCTGCCTTTATGCCAGTACCACATTGTCTTTATTACTGTAGGTGTTACGGAAAGAATGTTTATGTCCTTTGAAAATTCATATACTGAAGGCCTAAACTCCACTGTGGCTGTATTTGAAGTAAATAAATAATTGAGGTTAAGTGAGGTCATAAGAGTGGGGCCTTGATCTGATAGGCTTAGTGTCCTTATAAAAAGAGACGTGAAAGAGCCCTCTCTTTCTCTCCCTCTCTCTCTGCATGAGCACAAAGTTATGTGAGCACATAGTGAGAAGGTGAAAATCTGCAACCCAAAAGGAGAAGGCCTCACTAGACATCAATCCTGCTGGCACCTTGATTTGGGATTTCCAGTCTCCAGAAATGTGATAAAATATATTTCTGTTGTTTAAGTCAACCACCCTAAGGTTATAGGGAGTACCATTTTTAAATTTAGTGGGATTCCTAGAAATAACTGTCATTTGAACCCCAGTATAGATTAAATCCATGAAGCTTTGTCAATTGATCCATTTTGCCAAATGTTAAAGTTAATTCAGAACCTGTGTTGTAGATGGACAAAGGCAAATCTGTGCACTTTTAACCTTTTTGTTAAAGGTTCTGCGTCTTCACACAGGGAAAGGGCACGGGAGCTCTCTGGGCCCTCTTTTATAAGGGCACTAATCCCATTCATTAGGGCTCTACTCTCATGACTTAATCATCTCTCAAACACCCCACCTCCAAATACCATCACATTGGAGATTAAGTTTCAACATATGAATTTTGGGGAAATACAAACATTAAGTCTACAGCAATATAGCTATATATATATAGTATTATTTACTTATTTATTTAATTTCTTCCTCCTACATTTAGGGTTTTTTATTCTTTTTTTTTTTTACCTTCTCTCCTTTCTTTTTTCCCTCCCTCCCTTCCTTCCTTCCTTTCTTTCTTTGGTTTTGGGCTTCTAACTGTCCAAAGCCATGGTTTTTAGTTTTTGCATCTGTCTGATAACTCATAATGAAGAACTTCTAGAAGTTACAAGGAATGGGAGGAGTGGCCTGCTGGCCTGCCTCATAGGCAGCTGTTTCTCCTTCCAAGGCTTCCTAGTCTACCTCCCAGGGATTAGGGTTTAAACCTAGAGAACTGTACCTTGGGACATCGCAGTTAGCCCTCCTTTCTTTAGTATCAGTTTCTTTGCATGTTGATATGCACCGGCACTTACTAAGTCCCAAGCACACTGGCTAGGGGTCTGACATTATTTAAGCAATTGAGTAACTTCTGCAGGTGTTCTAGATATGTGTGTAGGTATGACGTATTTGTTCCCTTCTCCCAGAGAACCCTTTGGATTAAACATTGAGCTACTGTCTCCATGGATAGAGCCCATGATACCCCTGAGGGTCTAAAGAGCTTGAAGTTCACTGGTAATAGCAGTGAGTTATGCAGCAGCAAAGGAGACAGGTAGGCTGCTAACCCCTTTGAGCAACATTGACGTTGTGACCAGGCTGCCATTTCTCTACTGTAGGGGAGACCAACCTACACCTTCTTCCACAAGGGTTGCCTAAAACACACAGGCAAACTATGGTTCTGTCCCAAATAATAATAAGCACTATTATCAAAGAAGTGATGAGACCCTGCAACAAGCCTCTGCCAAAAACAGGCTATGACTGGAAACACACTGGAACACCTGATCCCAGAAAGTGTGGCTCTAGTGGCCTATCACTCCTGTCGTCCTAGGTTAGGCCCCCACCCAGGGTAATATCCAGTCCCTGAGTTTAGCCAATTAGCAGGGTTTGTTTTAGAAACTCTGATGCTGAGGAAATTTGGGTAAGGAGAGATGTGGCAACCATCCACAGACGCAGCAGCAAGCAACAAATCTAAAGTGCATGCTTGCCAACAGGCGGTAGTTCCATTCCAAGCCACTCTTGCAGTGGTTCGGACTAATTAGTAAACCGAGAGAGACCCTCCAAGAAGTTTTCCAAGAGTCATGGCCACGCCATCCCACTCATACTTTTGATGGCCAGACACAACACAATGACACTCGGATAGATGAAAGGCAGAGCTCTTTGATACTTACAGTTCCAAACAAGAGAAGGCTGCCAGGCAGGCCACACTGGAGATTATGCCTGAGGACAGGGTAACAGCAATCTGGAGTTGTAGGGGGCAGTTTATGCATGGTAAATCGGATGGAGTTAGCTAGATTTTAAAGGATCCCTGTGGATTGGCTCATTTGAGTAATTTCTCAGGCTCCAGGGCATAGGGGCTATCCCTAGTAGTCTGGTGCCTAGCCCTGGAACAATTAGGGCTAGTGCATAGTGGCCTGGAATGAGAGAGCCCAGTAAGAGAAGTAATTGAAGTATGAACTTAATCAGCTGCTCAAAAAGAGGAATCTGGTCAGGCTCTCCTCAAGGTCACAAAACTAAATCAAGACAGCATTTAAAAAAAACTATATTACAAGGAGTCCAACTTCATTCTTTTGCATGCTGATTTGTAATTGCTGCAGCACCGTTTGTTGAAGAGACTTTTTCCCATTGAATAGTCTTGGCACCCTTGTTGAAAATCAATTGACCAGAGATGTATAGATTTATTTCTGGACTCACAATTCTATTTCATTGGTCCATATGTACATCCTTATGCCAGTACCACACTTGCTTTGGTCACTGTAGCTTTGTAGTATATTTTGAAATCAGGAAGTGTGAGTACTCCAACTTTATTCTTCTACAACATTGTTTTGGCTATTCCAGGTCCCTTGCAATTCCACTTGAATTTTAGTATTGGCTTTTCTATTTCTGCAAAAAAGGCCATTGGGATTTTAATGGGGATCGCCTTGAATTTGTAGATCGATTTGGAGAGTATTACCATCTTGATGATATTAAGTCTTCTAATTCATGAATATAGGAGGTCTTTCCATTTGTTTAGGGTTTCTTTAATATCTTCCAGAAATCTTTTGTAGTTCAGTGTATAAGTCTTGCACCTCTTTGGCTAAATTTGTTCCTAAGTATTTTATTCTTTTTGATGCTTTTGTAAATGGAAGTGCTATTTTTTTATTGAGATATAATTGACACATAACATTATATTGGTTTCACGTGTACAACATAATGATTTGATATTTGTATATATTGTGAAATGATGACCACAATAAGTCTGGTTAACATCCATCACCATACACAGTTAAAAAAATTTCCTTTTCTTGTGATAAGAACTTTTAAGATCTACTCTTTAAGCAACTTTCAAATATGCAATACAACATTATTAACTATTATCAACATGCTGTACATTCCATCCCCATGACTTATGTATTTTTTTTTTTTAAGATTTTATTTTTTCCTTTTTCTCCCCAAAGCCCCCCGGTACATAGTTGTATATTCTTTGTTGTGGGTTCTTCTAGTTGTGGCATGTGGGACGCTGCCTCAGCGTGGTTCGACGAGCAGTGTCATGTCTACGCCCAGGATTCGAACCAACGAAACACTGGGCCGCCTGCAGCGGAGCGCGCGAACTTAACCACTCGGCCACGGGGCCAGCCCCATGACTTATGTATTTTATAACTGGAAGTTTGTACCTTTGACTCCCTTCACCCATTTTGCTCATCTCCTACCCCTGCCTCTGGCAACCAACAATCTGTTCCCTATAATTATGAGCCTGGGTTTTTTTTTTCTTTTTTTAAGATTCCACATATAAGTGAGATCTATGGTATTTATCTTTCTCTGTCTGACTTATTTCACATAGCATAATGCCCTCAAGGTTCATCCTTGTTGTAGCAAATGGCAAGATTTTCTTCTCTTCTATGGCTGAATAATATTCTATTGTATATATATATATACACCACATCTTTATTCATTCATCCATTGATAGGTTGTTTCCAAGTCTTGGCTATTGTAAATAGTGCTGCAGTGAACATGGAGGTGCATATATCTTTTCAGGTTAGTGTTTTCATTTTCTTCAGATACATACTTGGAAGTGGAATAGCTGGATCATATGGTAGTTCTATCTTTAATTTTTTGAGGAACCTCAATACTTTTTTCCATAGTGTTTGTACCAATTTATATTCCCACTAGCAGTGTATGAGGGTTCCCTTTCATCTACATCCTCACCAATACTTGTTATTTCTTGTCTTTTCGATAATAGTCATTCTAACAGATATCAGGCGGTATCTCATTGTGGTTTTTATTTACATTTCCCTGATGATTAGTGATGTTGAGCACTTTTTCATGAACATAATGGCCATCTGTATGTCTTCTTTGGAAAAATGTTTATTCAGATCCTCTTCCAATTTTTTAACCAGATTGCTTTTTTGCTGTTCAGTTGTGTGAGTTCTTTACATATTTTAGATATTAGCCCCTTATCAGATATATGATTTGCAAATATTTTCTCCCATTCAGAAGGTTGCCTTTCCATCTTGTTGATGGTTTCCTTTGCTGTGCAGAAGCTTTTTAGTTAGATGTTGTCCCACTTGTTTATTTTTTCTTTGTTGCCTTTGCATTTGATGTCAGATCCAAAAACAATCATTGCCAAGACTAATGTCAAGGAACTTACATGTTTTCTTCTAAGAGTTTCATGGTTTCAGGTCTTATGTTCAAGGCCATTTCAGGTCTTACACTCAGTCCATTTTGAGTTAGCTTTTGTGTATGGTATTGGTGGTCCAGTTTCATTCTTTTGCCTGTGGCTGTCCAGTTTTCTCAGCACCATTTATTGAAGAGACTGTCCTTTCCCCATTGCATATTCTTGTCACAGATTAATTGACCATATATGTGTGGGTTTATTCCTGGACTCTCTACTCTGTTCCAATGATCTCTGTGTCTGTTTTTATGCCAATACCATACTGTTTTGATTACTACATATTTGTAATACAGTTTGAGATCAGGGAGCATGATGCCTCCAGCTTTGTTCTTCTTTCTCAAGATCGTTTTGGTTATTTGGTTTTTTAATGATTCCATACAAATTTTAGGATTGTTTGTTCTATTTCTGTGAAAAATGCCATTGGAAGTTTGATAGGAATTGCATTGAATCTGTAGATTTCTTTGGGTAGTATGGGCATATGGGCATTTTAATATATTAATTCTTCTAATCCATGTGCATGGAATAGCTTTCCCTTTATTTGTGTCTTCTTCAATTGCTTTCATCAATGCATTAGAGTTTTTAGTGTACAAGTCTTTCACCCCCTTGGTTAAATTTATTCCTAGATATTTTATTCTTTTTGATGCAATTGTAAATGAGATTATTTTCTTAATTTCTTGTTCTAATAGTTCATTATTAGTGTTTAGAAATGCAACAGATTTTTGTATATCGATTTTGTATCCTGTAACTTTACTGAATTCTTTTATTCTAGCAGTTTTTTGGTGGAGTCTTTAAGGTTTTCTTTATGCAATATCATGTCACCTGCAAATAGTGACAGTTTTACTTCTTCTTTTCTGATTTGGATGCCTTTTATTTCCTTTTCTTGCCTAATTGCTCTGGCTAAGAATTCCAATACTATGTTGAATAAAATTTGTGAGAGTGGGCATCTTTGTCTTTTTCCTGATCATAAAGGAAAAGCTTTCATCTTTTCAGCATTGAGCATGCTGTTAGCTGTAGGCTTGTCATATTTGGCTTCTACTATGCTGAGGTATGTTCCCTCTATACCCACTTTGTTGAGAGTTTTTATCATAAATAAATGTTGAATTTTGTCAAGTCCTTTTTCTTCATCTATTGAGATAATATAATTTTTATTCTTTATTTTGTTAATGTGGTGTATCACATTGATTGATTTGCAGATGTTAAACCATTCTTGCATTCCCAGAATAAATCTCACTTGATCATGGTGTGTGATCCTTTTAATTTATTGTTGAATTTGGTTTGTTAATATTTTTTGAGGATATTTGCATCGATATTCATCTGGGATATTGCCTGTAATTTTATTTTCTTGTGATGTCCTTGTCTGGTTTTGGTATCAGGGTATGCTGGTCTCGTAGAAGGAGCTTGGAAATGTTCTCTCTTCTACTTTTTTGAAAGAGTTTGAGAAGGATTGTTGTTAATTCTTCTTTAAATGTTTAATAGAATTCACCAGTGAAGCCATCTGGTACTGAACTTTTGTTTGTTTGAGGGAGTCTTTGATTACTTATTCAATCTCCTTACTAGTAATCTATCTGTTCGGATTTTCTATTTCTTCATGATTTAGTCTTGGTAGGTTGCATATTCCAGAAAATGGAATTTATCCATTTTCTCTAGGTTGTCCAATTTGTTGGCATATAAATATTCATAGTATTGTCTTATTATCCTCTGCAATTCTGTGATATCAGTTGTAACATCTCCTCTTTCATTTCTGATTTTATTTCTTTGAGCTCTTTTTTTTCTGAGTGAATCTAGCTAAAGGTTTGTCAATTTCATTTATCTTTAAAAAAAAAACAGCTCAGTTTCACTGATCATTTCTGTTGCCTTTTTAGTCTTTATTTCATTTATTTCTGCTCCGATCATTGTTATTTCCTTCCTTCTACTAAATTTGGGCTTCTTTTTTTTTCTAGTTCCTTGATTTGTAAAGCTAGGTTGTTTATTTGAGATTTTTCATGTTTCTTAATGTAGGCATTTATCACTATGAACTTCCATCTTATAGCTGCTTTTGCTGCATCCCATGAATTTTGGTATGTTGTATTTCCATTTTCATTTGTCTCAAGGTATTTTTTAATTTATTCTTTGACACATTTTTTGTTCATAGAATGTTGTTTAATCTCCATATTTTTGTGGATTTTGCAGTTTTCTTCTTGTACAGTCATGTCCTGCATGGGACGTTTTGGTCAATGACAGACTGCATATACAATGGTCCAATAAGATTAGCACCATATAACTTAGGTGTATAGAAGGCTATACCATCTAGGTTTGTGTGAGTACACTCTATGATGTTCATACAGTGATGAAATCTCTTAATGATGCATTTCTCAGAACATATCCCCATCATTAAATGATACATGACTGTAATTGATTTCTAGTTTCATACCACTGTGGTCAGAAAAGATACTTGATATGATTTCAATCTTTAAATTTATTAAGATTTGTTTTGTAGCCTAACATATGATCTATCAAAGTATCTTTTCTTATTACAATGGCATGAAACTAGAAATCAATGGCAGAAAGAAAATTGGAAAATTCACAAAAATGTAGAAGTTAAATTTTAAAAAACCAATCGGTCAAAGAAGAAATCATAAAGGAACTTAGAAAATATCTGAGACAAATGGAAATGAAGACACAATGTACCAAAACTTATGGGAGGCAATGAAAGCAATGCTTAGAGGGAAACTTATACCAATAAACACATTAAAAAAGATCTCACACCAGCAAGCTAACTCTGCACATAAAAGAAGTAGAAAAAGAAGAATAAATTAAACCTTAAAGCTAGCAAAATGAAGGAAATAATAAAGATTAGAGTAGATAAATGTAATAAAGAATAGAAAAGCAATAGAGACAAATCAATGAAACCAAGAGTTGGCTTTTCAAAAAGATCAACAGAATTGACAAACCTTTAGTTAGGTTGACTAGGGAAAAAAGAGAAGATCTACATACCTAAAATCAAAATGAAAGAGAGGACATTACCACTAGTTTTACATATATAAAAAGGATTATAAGAGAGGATTATGAACAGTTGTATGCCAACACTTTGGATAACCTGGATGAAATGGACAAATTCCTAGAAACATAACCTACAAAGACTGAATAAGGAAGAAATAGAAAATATGAACATAGCGATAATGAGTAAGGTGATTGAATCAACAATCAAAAATCTCTTAACAAAGAAAAGCCAAGGACTAGATGGTGTCATTGGTAAATTATATTAAACATTTAAAGAAAAATTAACACCAATCTTTCTCAAATGCTTCTGAAAAATTAAAGAGGAAGGAACACTTCATAACTCATTCTATCAGGCCAGCTATAACCTAATACTAAAGCTAGACAAAGACACAACAAGGATTGAAAACTATAAACCAATATCCCATATGAATATTAATTCAAAAATACTAGCAAATTGAATTCAACAACACCTTAAAAGGATTATACACCATGACCAAGTGGGCTTTGTTCCTGGATGTAAGAATTGTTTAACATACAAAAATCAATCAATGTAATAAAGCACATTAACAAAATGAAGGGGGAAAATACATGATTATCTCAATGGATGCAAGAAAAACATTTGACAAAATTCAACCCTCTTTCATGATAAAAACACTCAACAAACTAGGAATAGTAGGAAACTACCTCAACATAATAGATGCCATATATGAAAAGCCCACAACTAACATCGTACTCAGTAGTGAAAGACTGAAAGCTTTTCCTTTAAGAGCAGAAGCAAGAGAAGGGTGTTACCTTGACCACTTCTACTCAACATAGAACCGGAAGGCTTAGCCCAAGTAGTTAGGCATAAAAAAGCATCCATATGGAAAGGAAGAAGTAAATACTTTTTTTCACAGATAATATGAACCTTATAGGTTGGAAACCCTAAAGAATCCTCAATAAAACTGTTAGAACTAATAAATAAATTCAGCAAAGTTACAGGATACAAAATCAACCCATAAAAATTGGTTGTGTTTCCAGGGGAAAGTGGGGGTGGGGGGACGGCACTAAGGGTGAAGTGGTGTACCTACAACATGACTAATAATGATGTACAACTGTAATTTCACAAGGTTATTAACTATCATAATCTTAATTTAAAAAATTGGTTGTGTTTCTATACACCAACTTGAACAATCTTGGGAAAAAAAATTAAGAGAACAATTTCTTAACAATAGCTTCAAAAACAATAAAATATTTTGGTATAAATGTAACCAAAGTCACAAAACACTTTTACACTGAAAACTACAAAACATTGCTGAAAGAAATGAAAGAAGCCAAATAAATGGAAAGGCATCTTGTGTTCATGGAATGGAAGACTATTGTTAAGATGTCAATACCCAAAGCAATTTACAGATTCAACTCGGTATCAAAATCCCAATGAAGTTTTTTGCAGGTATAGAAAAATCCATCTTAAAATTCATATGGAATCTCCAGGGACTCAAAATATCCGAAACAACCTTGAAATAGAAGACCAAATTTGGAAGACTCACACTTTCTGATTTCAAAACTTGCTACAAAGCTACAGTAATCAAACAGTGTGGTACTGGCATAAAGACAGACATATAGACCAATGGAATGGCATGGAGAGCCCAGAAATAAACTCTTGCACATAAGTCAAATGAATTTTGACAAGGGTGCCAAGACCATTCAATGGGGAGAGGGCAGTCTTTTCAACAAATAGTGTTGAGAAATCTGAATATCGAATACAAAAGAATGAAGTTGGCACCTTACTTGACACCATGTACAAAAATTAACTCAAAATGGACTAAAGATCTAGACATCAGATCTAAAATTATAAAATTTTTAGAAGAAAACATAAGGAGAAAGGTTCACATCATTGGATTTGACAGTGGTTTCTTGTATATGCCACCAAAAGCACAGGTAACCAGAAAAATGGATAAATTGGACATCATCAAAAGTGAAAACTTTCTGCATCAAAAGACACTATCGATATATATCAAAAAAGCAACTCATGGAGTGAGAGAAGATATTTACAAATCATACACATAATAAAAGATTAATATCTAGAATATAAAGAAATCCTTCAACTCAAAAGCAAAAAAACAAACAACGCAATTCAAAAATGAGGAAAGGATTGGAATAGATAGTTATCCAAAGAAGATGTACAAATGGCCAATAAGCACATGAAAAGTGCTCAACTTCACTAGTCATTAGGGAAATCCAATTAAAACCACAATGAGATATAACTTTGCACTACTATTATAAAATAAATAAATAACAAAAAATAACAAGTGTTGGCCAGGGTGTGGTAAAATTGGGACCCTTGTGCTTTGCTAGTAAGAATATAATATGGAGTAGCCACTGTGGAAAACAACATGAGGGCTCCTCAAAAAAAAATTATGTATAAAATTACCATATGATCCAGCAATTCCACCTCCAGGTATATTCCCCAAAAACTTGAAAACAGAGACTCAGATATTTGTACACCAATATTCATAACAGCATTATTCACAATACCCAAAATGTGGAAACAATACAAATGTCCATCGACAGATGAATGGATAAAGAAAATGTGGTATACACATGCAATGAGATATTATTCAGCCTTAAAAAGGAATAAGAGTCTTACACATGCTTCAACATGGATGGACCTTGAAGATATTATGCTAAGTGAAATAAGTCAGGCACAAAAAAAACAAATATTATATGATTTCTCTTATATGGGGTACTTAGAATAGTCAAATTCATAGATACAGAAAATAGAATAGTGATTACTAGGGGCTTGGGGTAAGTAAGACTGGAGAGCTATTGTTTGATGGGTACAGAATTTTAGTTTGGAATGATGAAAAAGATGTGGAGATAGATAATGGTGATGGTTGCACAACAACGTGAATGTACCTAATGGCACTGAACTATACACCTAAAAATAGTTAAAATGGTAATCAAATTATGTTATGTATATTTTACCACAGTAAAAAGCAAAAATAAAAAAATGTTCAAAGCATCCTAATAGTCAATTCTAAAAAGAAGATATGCAAATGGGCAATAAGCCCATCAAAAATAGCTCGACTTTATTAATCATCAGTAAAATGCATAGCAAAACCATGAGGAGATGCAACTTCACATATCCTAGGATAACTATAATAAAAAAAAGTCAGATAATAGCAAATGTTGACCAGGATGTGGAAAAATCAGAGCCCTCATAGAATGATGGTAAAATGTAAATATCAGATGTAAAATGTTAAAGCCGCTTCGGAAAATGGTCTGGCCATTCCTTATAACTTTAGACACAGAATTACCGTTTGACCTAGCAATTCCACTCTTCGATATCTACCCAGGAAAAATGAAAATAGATGTCCACACAAAAACTTGTATATGAATGTTTTTACCAACACTGTTCATAATAACCAAAATGTGAGACAATCCAAATGTCCTTTAACTGATAAGTGGATAAACAATATGTGCTATAGCCATACAATTAAATATTATTCATCTATTAAAAGAAATGAAGTACTGTACATGCTACAATAAAGATAACCTTGAGCTAAGTGCAAAAGGTCAATCACAAAGACCACATATTATATGATTCCATGCATATGAAATGTTCAGAATTGGCAAATCCATAGAGACATGAAGAAAATTAGTGGTTGGTTAGAACTTCAGGAGGTGAGGGGATAGGAATCACAGTTAAGTAGTAAGACGTTTTTATTGAGGTGATGAAAATGCTTTAAAATTTATGGTGATGTTGGTTGTACATACCTGTGAATATGTAAAATGTTTTGAATTCTACACTTTAAATGGGTGAATTTTGTTGTATATGTGTTATATCTTAATAAAGCTGTTATTAAAACAAAAATGAATACCATAGAGATCCCTTGTACCATTTGCCCAGTTTCCCCCAATGGTAATGTTTGCATAACTATAGTAACAATGTCACAACCAGGAAACTGACATAGCTATAATCAGTTGACCTTATTCAGATTTCACCACTTCCACATGAACTCACTTGCGTGTGTGTGTGTGTTTATGTATTTAGTTCTATGCAAGTTTGTCGCATGTGTAGATTTGTATGACTACCACTACAGACAAGATACATGAGTGATCCCTGATTCTACCCTTTTATAGCCACAGTCACCTCTTTCCCTCCTCCCCTCCTAACCTCTGGCAACCACTAAACTCCATCTCTATAACTGCTGTTTAAGAATGTTATATAATTGGATGTACCATTTGAGAGGGTTTTTTTTTTGGACAGCACAATTTCCTTAAGATCTGTCCAATTGTTATGTACATCAATAGTTCATTCATTTTTATCGCTGAGTAGTATTCCATGATATGGATGTACCACAGACTGTTTAATCAATCACCTGTTGGAGAACATTTGGGTTGTTTTCAGCTTTTGGTTATTAAATATAAACTTGTTTTGAACATTTGTGCACAGGTTTTGTTACCGAACCAGGTTGGTTTTCACCCATCGCCCAGAAAGCCAAACACTGAGACAAGACTGCAGCACAGAGAGAGTTTAATCACAAGGCAGCCAAGTGAGGAAATTGGAGAGTGAATCTCAAATCCGCCTCCCAGAAAATGGGGACTCAGGGATATTTATGGGGTTGGGGGCAAGGTGGTCCGAAATGTGGAGATAGACGATTGCAGGTGAGAAGAGGTGAGGTAATTGATGATCTGCTCAAGTGTAGTCAGACTTCGTGCCTCTTCATAAGACACGTTCACAAAATGGTGGCGTTAGCATGATCGGAGGGTGGAGTTTTTAGCCTCTTGATGTCGAAAGGTCACTTGTCGGACATCTGCATGGGCCCAGTTGATGGGTTGGTGGTCTCAACCAGCCTGAAGTGGACAAGGGGTTCTAATTCCTGAAAAACAGCTCAAACACCCATTACCATGGTGACCCAGGCATCAGGGAGACATTATCTATAGGAACCTAGTGGGAGTCAGATAGCATAGTGCCTAAACAGCAGAGTTAAAAATGGGTGGGTAAACAACTAAAAGCTATAAACAGTAATTGCAAAAAAACGTTAGTTACTAGCTACTTA
Source organism: Equus asinus (assembly GCF_041296235.1). NCBI lineage: Eukaryota > Metazoa > Chordata > Mammalia > Perissodactyla > Equidae > Equus > Equus asinus. The sequence goes on from NC_091820.1 coordinate 96,927,385, forward strand.
ATCATCAATGGCTAACTGTTTACCGTTTTCAGTCTGAATATATGCTGGACACTTTGGTTATTATGGGACCGTGGAGCCTATTTGATCATATTTCTCACAGGCAGGTCCCCTGTTGAGGTGTAGCATCAGCACTGGGAGGGTGTGTATGTTTAGCTTCACCCTGGGTCCTGCTGACCTCACCGCAGCAAAAATTCAGGGCTGGTTCACACTGCATCATTGCAGATGTGTGGCACGGAAGTTCAGCTTCCCCTTTGGCCCTGCTGACACTTTCTTGGCAAAAGTGGGGCATCCAACTCAATACAGGGTAATTATTTTTTTTTAGTGGATTTTTTGTTTCTGGTGAGCAAGATTGGCCCTGAGCTAACATGTTACCATCCACTGTGGGCATCAACTGTCACCATCTCCTTAGCCTCCAAGTAGGGATATAAGATGAGCTCTCTGCTGGGCTCAGTTTCCACCAAGGATGGTGCTACGAGAGGGCTGACTGACACCGGCTGATTGCTGCAGGGTGGCTCAACTTCCTGTTTGATATTGCTCACACCAAGGGAGGAGAAGGGGAAAGCTGGGTGCCAACCAACTCCACCTCCCACCCCTTGAATGACTCCTTGATGCCAGGTGGAGGTACAGACTCAGCTTCCCACTAGATCCTGTGGAACTGAGGAGGAGATGAAACCTAGTGGTGACTGGCCCAACCTTGCATAGCCTCATTAAATCTTGTTGCTGTTGGGTAGGAGTAGAGGCTCAGTTTGCCATTGGACCCATCTGACACTACTCTGGAAAGGTAGTCAGGGCACCGTCTGCGTCCTCCTGGCAGAGGTTAACTAGCTCTCTTTCAGTTCTGCCAACAGTATCTGGGCTAGAGAATCAGAGAGATGTTACCTGCTTCCACGTGGTAGGTAGTGGAATGAGATGAAAGATCAGCTCTCTCTTGCCCCTGCCCCCAGCCCCCAGAAAAACTGCAAGATTGGGAAGGAGTCAGTTTTTCTTTTGGCATTTTTCTAGAATATGGTACTTATCGGCAAAAATGTTTTCTCTTCTCTTAACCATTTTCTTGGTCTGTTGGTATGGGAAACAAGTTTTTCTCGGAGCTTTTATTGCCCGTGACTGGTGGATGTTTCTGATTGGAGGCTTTTTCAGTGAGTGCCATGTCCAGGATATATGGGAGATAATAAGGAAACTAAAGGGATTCGCTGCTCTGTCGTTCAAGCAAGCCTAAAGGTCTCTAGGCAGTCCGTCTTTGTCTTTCTGTCTTCCAGTGTCTTCGTATACTTATTTGTTGTCTTGTGTCTACAGTTTTTCAGTTGTAAGAAGAAAGGCATGGAAGGGATGAGGTTGCTCCATCTTGTCCAGAGCTGAAAGTCTGCAGGTCAGATTTTTGCTGTTTGATAAATTCAGATACAGCTCAGGTCTGGTTGAGGCCCTGAAGCTTCTCAGCTGTGTGGCTTTCAGGCAAGACACTTGTACTCTCTTAGCATGTGTACTTATTTATTGTTGGAAATAGGAGTCTTGAGATTTCTGCCAACTTGTCTCTATCCATCTCTGATAATCAAAAATGTCTTTCTTTCTTTCTTTCTTTTTTTGGTGAGGAAGATTCGCCCTGAGCTAACATCCATTGCCAATCTTCCTCTTTTTTTGCTTGAGGAAGATTAACACTGAGCTAACATCTATGCCAATCTTCCTCTATTTTGTCTGTAGGATGCCACCACAGCATGGCTGATGAGTGGAGTAGGTCTGCGCCCAGGATCTGAACCCAGAGAACCTGGGCTGTGGAAGCAGAGTGCACAGAACTTTAACCACTTGGCCACGGGGCTGACCCTCTCAAAAGTGTCTTTTGAAGAGAAAAAAGGCTACATTTTGATAAAATCCAGTATATTGATTTGCTTTCTGTTAGTTGTGTGTTTGGGTTCTAATTTAAAAATTTTTTGCCACCTTAAGGTCTCTAAGAGTTTCTTCTATGTTTTCTTCTAGAAATTTTGTTTTACCTCTTACATTTAGGTCTATGATACAGTTTGACTCAACCCTTGTATATGATGTAAGATACAGTTCTTCTAATTATGATGATGATGATGATGATCATTGAGAAAGGATCAACTGGAACCAATTACTCCAACACCAATTGCTGAAAAGAGTGTTTATTCTTCCATTGAACTGCCTTGGAATCTTTGTCAAAAGCATATATGTATTTCTATTTCTTGACTCTCTATTCTATTCCATTGATTAGTTTATCTATTTTACACCAATACCACACTGTTTTGATTACTGTACCTTTAAAGTAAGTCCTTTAAAGGGTTCCTCTTTTCAAAGTTGTTTCTGCTATTCTCAGTTCTTTGGACTTTTTAATATAAATTTTAGAATCAGATTGTCAATTTCTATAAAAAATACTGGGATTTATTTTATGTCAATGTTTTGTGGTTTTCAGTGTGCAAGTTTTGAACCTCTTTTGTCAAATTTATCCCTAATTATTTCATATTTCTGATGCTGTTGTAAATGATATTGTTTTAAATTTTAATCTGGCTGTTCATTGCTTGTAGAAGGCTGAATATTTTCTCCTAAAATTCATGTTCGCCCAGCACCTCAGAATGTGACCTTATTTGTAAATAGAGTCTTTACAGATGTAATTAGTTAAGAATTGAGATGAGATCATACTGTATTAGGGTGGGCCCTAAATTCAATGAGTATATCCTTTGAAGAGCTAGAAAGCACACACAAAGAGTCACACAGAGAAGCAGAAATTGGAGTTATGCTTCCACATGCCAAGGAATGCCTAGGGCCACCAGAAGCTGGAAGAGGTAGGGAAGGATTCTTCCCTAGAGCCTTCAGAGAAAACATAGCACTGCTGATACCATGATTTGGACTTCTGACCTACAGAACTATGAGAGAATAAATGTATGGGTTCTTTTGAGTCACCAGGTTTATGGTAATTGTTTACAGCAGTCTCAAAAAACAAGAAATACAACTAAATTTGTATATTGATCTTGTATCCTGCAACCTTTCTAAACTCACTTATTAGCTCTAGTAGCTTTTTGTACGTTACATAGGATGTTCTACATAGACAATTATGTTTTTTATAAAAAGAGATTGTTCTATTTCTTCCTTTGTAATCTGTATGACTTTTATTTCTTTTTCTTATCTTATTGTACTGGCTAGAACCTCTAATACAATGTTGAATCTAATTTGTTCAGTTTTTGCCTTGTTTCTCATCTTAGGTGGAAAACATTTAATCTTCAGGCACACATAATTATGTATGTTTTTTTGTAAATGAGTCTTATTAGGTTGAGGAAGGTCTCTTCTATACCTGATTGCTGAGTATTTTAATTGGTAATGGATTTTTTAATTTTAGTAAACTTTTTGTTCTCCATTGAGATGATCATATCGTTTTTCTCTTTCATGTTAATGTGGTGAATTACAATGATTTTCAAATGTTAACCGTACCTTGAATCCTTGGGATAAACCTTACTGGGTCATGGCACATTGTATTTTTCATATATATTTGGATTCAGTTTTACTAAAGTTTTTTTAAGAATTTTTGCATATCTATCCATTAAGAAGATTGGTTTGTAGTTAACTTTTCTTGTAATATAATTGTCTGGTTAGATATCTGGGTAATTCTAGCCTTGTAGGGTGAGTTGGGAACCATTCCCTTCTCTTAAATTTTCTGAAACAGTTTGCATAGAATGGGTGTTATGTCATTCTTTTTTTTTTTTTCTGAGGAAGATTAGCCCTGAGCCAACTACAGCCAGTCCTCCTCTTTTTGCTGAGGAAGCCTGGCCCTGAGCTCACATCCGTAACTATCTTCCTCTACTTTATATGTGGGACGCCTACCACAGCATGGTGTGCCAAGTGGTGCCATGTCCGCACCCGGGATGTGAACCGGTGAACCCCAGGCCACTGAGAAGCAGAGTGTGCACACTTAACCGCTGCGCCACTGGGCCAGCCCTATGTCATTCTTAAATGTTTGGTAGAATTACCAATAAAGCAATCTCAACCTAGAGTTGTCTTTTGAGTAAGTGTTTTGAATAAACATTTCATTTATTTAATAGCTATAGGGCTTTCTTCAATTCTAATATATATATTTAGTGCTATACATTTCCCCTTGAGAACTTCTTTTGCCACATCTCACAAATTATCGTATTTTGAATTTTCATTTTCACTCAGTTCAAAGTACCTTACAATTTCTGTTTTGATTTCTCTTTTGGGTTATTTAGACATGTGTTATTTGATGTTAATTTAAATATTTGGGTATTTTCCAGAGATCTTTCTGTTATTAGTTTCTCATTTAATTTTATTGTGCTCAGAGAACATGAATTTTATGATTTGAATCCTGTTAACATCATTGAGACTTATTTTATGGCCCTAAATATGGACTATCTTGGTAAATGTTCCATGTGCATGTGGAGCAAATGTACATTCTACTGTTGTTGGTGGCAAGTTCCACAACTGTCAACTAGATAATTTGGTTCATAGTGTTGTTCAAGCCTTATATGTACTTGCCGATTTTCTGTCTACTTGTTCTATCAATTTTTTAGAGAAGGTACTGAAATCTCTGAGTGGTAATTGTAGTTTTGTCTGTTTCTCCTTGCAGTTCTATCAGTTTTTGCTTCATGTATTTTGAAGCACTGTAATATGTGAATGCTTAGGATTGTTCTATGCTCTTGACAAACTCACCATTTAAGATTATGTAATGACTTTCTATAATCATAATATCCCTGGTATTATTCTTTGCTATGAAGTTTATTGTATCCGACATTGATCTAGTCACTCAAGTTTTGTTTTGATTGATGTTAAGATTATCTTTTTCGGGGCTGGCCCCGTGGCTGAGTGGTTAAGTTCACGCGCTCCACTGCAGGCGGCCCAGTGTTTCATTGGTTCCAATCCTGGGCGCCGACAGGGCACTGCTCATCAAGCCACACTCAGGCAGCGTCCCACATGCCACAACTAGAAGGACCCACAAGAAGAATATACAGCTATGTACTGGGGGGCTTTGGGGAGAAAAAGGAAAAAATAAATAAAATCTAAAAAAAAAAAAAGATTATCTTTTTCCATTCTTTTACTTGTAATCAATTTGTATCTTTAAATTTAAAATAGCATTCTTATAGGCAGCATGTATTTGTGTCTTCCCTTTCTATACAATCTGACAATCTCTGCTTTATAATTGAAGTGTTTAAACCATTTAGATTAATGTGATTATTGATATTGATAGGTTTGGGTTTAAATCAACCATTTTGCTGTTTGTTTGCATTTGTCTCATCTATTCTTTGTTCTCTTTTTCCTCTAACATGTTTTGATTGAGTATTTTGAAGATTCCATTTTATCTCATATGTTGGCATATTAGCTACGACTTCTTTCATGGTTGTTTTAAGGTTTATAATATACATTTCAGAATCTACCTTCAAGTGATATCAATATGTAGACGAAGAACTTTAAAATTGCGTCCTTCCATTCCCCCTCACCTGGCCTTTGTGCTATTATTGATACACATTTTGCTTCCACATGTTATAAATCCTAAAATACACAGTGAGCTGGGGGCAATCAGAAGGCTCATGTATTTGTTTCCCTTTCTCAGGGAACTTTGCCCTCCACTGTCTGATGTTCAATAACTGAAAACTGTTGTTTCATATATTTTGTCCAAGTTTTAGTTGTTTCAGTTAGGGAGGTAAATCCAGTCTCTGTTACTCCATTTTCATTTGAAGCATAAATGTGGCTTGATGTTTTAAATGATGATTCATCATGAAGGTTTTATTTCACTTCTAACCAAAGTGCATTTCCTATGCCACCTGGACTTCCTGGAAAAGTCCAGTATCTGTGTACTCTCCATGCTCTGCCTCTGACTAGAAAGTTCAAACTGCACTGTTTTCTTTGGTCACAAAGTGGCCCTTAAGTTTATTTTCTGAATTTCCTTCAATGGACTTGAATTTTTTAAGAAAAAAAGCTAATTATTTTTATTCAAAAATCATGAGATATTATCTGAATTATCTCAATTTTGTTAGAAATACATAAGAATTCAAATATGTATATTTGTTAATCATTTGCTGAATACCACTAGATCCATACTTATCTTATTCAGTTTTTCATTCACTAATTATCTACTAGATGAACATGATATGCCAAAGTTCCAATGGTCCAATCCATAGCTACAGCTCAAACCTCTTTCTTGAACATCCTTTTTCTTTGACAACCAGGGCACACCCCCTTATCTCATTGCCTTCTCTTTGCTCGACTTTTAGGTATTTATGGGAGGAATTTGTCTATCCTTTTGTGGAGAATGGCTATTCTGAGGAAGAAAAGGAGGCTCACCCCTAACATATAGAAATGACATAAATATGCAAATGCAGCCAGAACCAAAAATATGGCTGCTCCCCCCAAGGGAATCTCATGCCCTGTTCCCTTACTGCCTTTTGTTCACATTATGCTGGTTGCTTTTTGCCTGCGCATTTTACGTGGAGCCTGACCACTTGCATGCTACTCCCTCAGATGCCTTTTCAGATCCAAACATTCTGTTAAGAACCAAGGGAAGCCAGTTAGTAGAAGGCTTTCTCTCCAGAAGCTAGAATCCTAAACCCATCCTTCTCTGAGGTTGACAGGGCAACTTGGATCAGCCTAGACTCAAGAGATGTACATTTTTCAGGGCATATGCATGTCTAATCTTCTATCACGATATGCCACGGATTCACATGTGACCTTCCAGTTTCTCTTCATGAAGGAACTGCTAAATGTCCTTAGGCCAATGAAGCCAGAATACTTCTGTTTTCCATAGAAACTGGTGCTAACACTGGCAGTTGAGAGTAAGAAGTATGGTAGGGCATAAGCCTCTCTGTTCATCTGTTTTCCTGCCTTTTCAACTTTAGCCTTTCTCTTTACAAACCTGTTTTGCATGAATGTGCCTTGTGTCTCAAGTACCTAGAGGAGGGAGGGCTTTGGAATTGCTTAGGCATCTGATTCATGATATCTGGAGTTTGCTGTGTTACATGATGTTTTCACCTGCCTATCCGCTTTTCCCTTTGGTTTCCTAAGTGCTATTGTGATGTTATAGTCTAGAACAGAGGTTGGCAAATTTTTTCTGTTAGGGCCAGAAAATAAATATGTAGGCTTTGCAGGTGGGCCATACTGTTTCTTTCACAACTACTCAACTCTGCCATTGCAGTGCAAAACCAGCCATAAACATTATGTAAATTAATAAGTATGGCTGTATTCCAATAAAACTTTATTTATGGACACCAAAATTTGAATTTCATATAATTTTTACATTTCACAAAATATTCTTCAGTTTTTCAACCATTAAAAATGTAAAATTTATTCTTAGCTCATTGGCCAATAAAATAATCAGTAGTTTAGTTTTGGTTCATGGGCTGTCGTTGGCAACTTTTGTTCTAGAATCCTAACTTCTAAGTTTATTTCTACAAAAAACTGTCTTCATACATGACATTTATTTCACCTACTTAGCACACTCCAAGGCAACTTTATTTCCCAAGTTCTAGTGGGACACTTAAACCCAATAGTCCTCCAATGGACTTCTCATAAATCTCTCTATATCTGAGTATCCACTGAATTCACTGACATGATCTTCTGGCATCCAACTCAATACAGGGTAATTCTTTTTTCTTTTTTAGTGGATATTTTTGTGTGTGTGAGGCAGATTGGCCCTGAGCTAACATGTTACCAATCTTCCTCTTTTTTTTCCTCTCCCCAAAGGCCCAGTACATAGTTGTATATTCTAGTTGTAAGTCCTTCTAGCTCTTCTATGTGGGATGCTGTCACAGCATGGCTTGATGAGTGGTGTGCAAGTCCACACCCAGAATCCAAACCAGCAAACCCCGGGCACCAAAGCAGAGCAAGTGAACTTAACCACTATGCCACTGGTCCAGCCCCTTGGGTAATTCTTTACATTCACAGGTTTCAGGGGGCTGGTGTGAGGTGAGACTTTCTCAGATTGAAAGTGAGCTGTGTTCCTCACACATCTTGTCTAGTCTAACGAACCAGGGAGGTTTCTTGGGAGAGAACTACACCTAAGGAAAGAGAGAACCAGAGAGACAAGGTCTCTCCATGAAGCTAAACAGGGAGAGGGGGTTTATCCACACTTTTATAAAAGAGAGTAAAGATTCAGTTTATTGGGAGTTCCAGAGAAATCAGTGAGACTTTCCTCACCTTGAGGATTCCTGAACATCAATACCCGGGGTAGGATGGGAATGGGGCACAGCAACAGACTAATGCAACTACCTACTCCTTAGCCTACTGGACTTGTGAGCATAGGGAAGACCTGGCTTTGGGAACTTCCCCAAATAGCTGACGGGAATATCTGAAGGGTTGGGTCATGCATATGCCAGTAGGAACAAGAGTTTGGTGAAAGCTCACAAACCTAGTGCCTCAAGCACACACAGTGGCCCTGGGAGGTAATTATTATCTTAATCTTGCTAATAGATACGATTTTTAAAGAGATTTGTCTCTTATCATTAGGTTTATACTTTTAAATAAAAGACCCAGGAGAAAGCTAAAAAGGAGATTCTGTCACAGTGTTTAGTAAGTGCTCACATTACTGTTATCAGGTGATCAAGCTCCTTCATTAAATAATGTGTTCAGTTTTGAAAAAGAAAATATAAGTCAAAATTATTCATCTTACTATCATAAAGAGATGAACACTTTAACTTTATGCTTTATATACTCTTAGACTGTGTCCATATATAGAATATATAAGACGAAGTAAAAAAGAATACAGAGAATGTTTTTTTAAACTGCTTTATTAACTTCACAATATATAATGAGCATCTTTCCATGCAATAGGTAAAACTTCCCTGCTGACAGAAACTTACAGACTGGGTCAAAAACACAACATTCAGTTAGAAGCTGGTAATAGGAGACCCACCAGAAATGAATGACACCAAAAGGTTTATAACAAAGGTACATCACGAACATGTAAGTTTAGGAAGCAGGTGTCTCCCTATTAACGTCAGGGAAAACATCAGGATTCAAGGCATAAGGCAAAACTCATCATGATGGTCATGGTGAGGGGGGTCAGTGCTAACTGCCCGCAAACTATGACTCAACTGCTTTTCCCTCAGCTTTTCCCTCAGCTGTCTCACCTCCTCCCCAATCCTTTCCATATTCTCTTCTCTCATCCTTGCCTGTGGCTCTCCAAGCCTCTGGGTCATGTCCCATCTATATTGCAGGATGGGCTGCCTAACACGGAACCGTCTACGATTTCCTCTAGGCACACAGCATTCACCAGCTTCCAAAGGGAGGGCCAAGGGCTCTCCTTTACTAGCATCGTGTTCCTTTTCATCCTTTTTTTCATTTTCCTGGTTGGCATTTTCCATGTTGAGGTTTTTTACTGCTTGTTCCTCTTTGGACGCCATTGCTCCTAGGGGCAGGAGACAAGAGAAGGGATTATTTTCTTGAGCGCTGATCAGCACCGAGGACAGAGGCCCTACTATGCACCTTTTGCGATTCAGAGCCCAGGAGTTCAGAGAGTTCTCCAAATTTTATTTTTCCCACCTGAGCGGCTCCCTGCGCCCTCTAGGGGGCCCCCAGCCCGAGCTCTCCCCCGTCCCTCTCGCTCCTCTCCCCTCCCCCGCCCCAAACCCACCATTTTCCCTGCCGATCCCTCCCCAGGCCCCTGCGACACCAAAATGGAGGACGCGGTTGAGGGGAGGACTTGGGGTCTCAGGGCTTCCCACACGCTCCCCGCGCCCGCACCCGCACCGACCTGGGCCTATCCTTGCCGTCGTCTCCTCCTCTGTCCGATTCTCGCCGCGAGTGCGCCGCCGCGACCCTCAGAGCTGCAGACCTGCAGAGGGCCGGGTGGGGGCAGCGGGGCGGGAGCTGCGGCAGTCGAGCCATCGGCGCCCCCCGCCACCCCCGGCCGCTTCCCCCTGGCTCCCAACCAGCCACCCGCGCCAGCCATTCCCCCTTGCGCCCCCCCCCCCAACCCCGACGCGGACCACCATTTTCTACAGCAAGGAGGAAGGGCGGCGGGGTGTCGCAAAAGCTCGCGGCGATGCGAGAGGCAGGTTTCCGAAGGCTGTCGCCTCAGGCCGCGCAGCCCTCCCCGCAAGGTCTGCAGCCCAACGCGGGGCCGCGGGGGGCGTGGGGGCTGCGGGCTCTGCGCACCTCCGCCTGGGGCAGCTGGACCCCGAGAGGGTCCGCAGGCCGCGGCCGCCCTCCCGCACCCACCGCAGGGAACCCCGGCGGGTCCCTTACCTGCTCCCCCTCCGCCTCCTACTCTTCGTGGCCGCCCCCGGCAGCAGGGACCGAGAAGGGGGCGAGCGACGCCGGGCTCGACGCGGGAGCGAGGCGCGCGAGTCGGCGGCGCCGGTCACGTGAGGCCTCCGTTGCCGGGAGCAGCCCCGCCCAGCGGCCGCGCCGGGTCTGCGGGTCCGCGTAGCTCGCCGGCCCCCCGCGTCCCTTCGAACAGCGCCAGCCTGGGCTCTGATGCCCTGATGCGCTCCCTCCTTTGTGAATTCCTGGGCCTCTCCCGGGCTGGAAGGGCAGAGTCTTCTCAGGGGCCTGTTGGCCATGGCCACTTCTCTGGGGACTTGCCTCTTCCCCTCCTCTGCTCCCAGGATAAGCCTCCTTCCACCTGCTGTCTTTTCTGCTATGCCTGGCCTCCATTTTCCTTCCACTGAAATGCATAGTTGTGATCTAGTGGTTGAGATTTCACACACTGGATTCCAGGGTGCCCGCCAGTTCTTTCCCGGTCAGGGAACCACATCACCCGTTTGCCCTCTGTTGGTTGGCGTACTGTGGCACTGGGTGTTGCAGTGATGCTGAAAGCTATGCCATGGGTGTTTCAAGTGCCACCGGGGTCACTCATCTTGGACAGATTTCGGGAGAGCTTCTAGACTAAGCCAGACTAGGAAGAAGTACTTGGCCATCCACTTCCGAAAATATTGGCCACGGAAAACCCAATGAATAGCAGCAGAGCATTGTCTGCTACAGTGCCAGAAGGTGAGAGGATGGCGCAAAAAGCCCCGACAGTGTTCAGCTCTGTTGTACACAGGGTCTTCGCGAGTCAGAATAGACCCCATGGCACTAGCAACAACAAACATGTGTAGGAGATATGTGTCAGAAAAAGAGCCCAGGAGAGTGTATTTTTAATAATATGTCTCTTTTGTTCCTTTCACATTAAACCAAAAAAAATCAATGTACTTTTTTAAAAATGAAAAAAGAAAGTTATTTTTATTTTAAAAACAAGATTATAGTTGGGAAAAAAAACCCAACCACCTGTCTCTTCTAATAAGTCATTATATAAATATAGACTCTACAGGCAGCTACGTTTTTAGAACTTGGGAAAGGACAGGGCAGCTGATGGCTTCTCTTCTGAGGGGCCCTCAGATTAACGAGGCCCTTCCAGGAGGTGAGCCGGTGAGTGTGAGGCGCAGCAGAGCCTTGTTGGATTTTCCAAACTAAAACAACAAAAACTCCGTCACAGCTTTCTGGTTCAAAAAGCAATAAGTATGTCTTTATTTGCAGATAGCATGATCATGTATTTAGAAAATCCTAAGAGATCTACAATAAACTTGTAGAACTAAGAATTTAATTTAGCAGGGTTGCAATTATAGATATATATACAAAAACTCAATTGTATTCATGTATGCTAGTAATGACTAATGGGAAATTCAAATTGTGTGTATATAAATATGTGTACATAATTTATGATAGTTTCCAAAAACATGAAATACTTGGGAACAAATTTAAGAAAATATGTAGAAAACATATATAGTGAAAACTACAAAACACTGCTGAAAGAAACTAAAGATCAAAATAAATGTAAAGATAAACCATGGTCCTGTATCAGGAAATCCAGTACTTTAGGATATCAATTCTCCTCAAGTTGATCTATCAATTCAGTGCAGTCAAAATCAAAATTGTAGCAAGCATCTTGCATAACTTGACAAACATACCCCCAAACTTATGTGGAAATACATAGGATCTAGAACAGAGCAAACATTTTTGAAAAAAACCCCAACAAATATAGAGAATTGCATTATCTGATTTCCAGAATAAAGATGTAGTGGCGGAGTAGTGAAGCACACGTAGATATTGGACATACCAAAATTAAAATCTTAGGCTCCTTGAGAGATATGGTTAAGAAAATGAAGTGGGAAACTTGGAGAAAATATTTACAATATGTGTAAGCGGAAAAAGGTTTGTATCCAGAAGATATATAAAGAATTCTTAAAATTTAAAATAAGAAAGCAAACAATGCAATAAAAATGATCAAAAGATTTGAACAAACATTCACAAAAGTATGCATACAAATTGCTAATGAGCTCATGGAAAAATGCTCAGTCTCATTAGTCATCAGGGAAATGTAAAAAAAACAGAATGAAATGCCACTACACACCCCTCAGAACTGCTAAAATTAAAAAGTCTGACAATCTCAAGTATTTTTGAGGATATGGAACAACTGGAACTCTCCCATTTGTTGTTGGTGAAAAGGCAATCACTTTGAAAGACTTTCTGACAGTTTCTTGAAAAGTTAAAATTATACTTATCACATGTCCCAGAAATTCCACTCTTAGGAATTTTCCCAAACAGAATTCAAAACAGATTTCCTCAAAAAGATTTGTCCAGGAATGTTCATAGTAATTTCATTTATAATAGACCCAAGGTGGATACAATACAACTGTCCATCAACAAGTGAATGAATGAAAAACTTGTGATGTATTCATACATTAGAGTACTACTAAGCAATAAAGACGAACAAACTACTGGTACAAGCAATAACACAGATGAATCTCAAAAAATATTATATTCAGGGAAAGCTAGCACATACAAAAGAGTGCATTCTGTATGATTCCATTTATAAAATTCTAGAAGAGGCAAAACTAATTTATATTGATATAAATTGGATCAAATGAGTGTTTGCCTCACTTGAAGGCTGAGATTTTTCTGACTATAAAATGGGCATAACAGAACTTACTCAGCTGAGGGAAATGTTCTGTATCTTGATGGGGTGGTGTCTCCTCTGGCAAATACATTTGTTGAAATCATTGAATTACATAGTTAAAATGTATGTACCTTTTTATATGTAAATTATACCCCAATAAAGTTGATTAAAAATTAATTATCTAGGAATAAGTCCAATTAAATACTTTCAAGACCTACACTGAAAATTATAAAATAATTTTGGGAAACATTAAAAAAGACCTAAATAAGTGTAGAGATATACTGTGCTCATAGATTGAAAGACTCAATATTTTAAAGTTGTCAATTATTCCCCAATTGATCTATAAATTCAATGCAATCCATATAAAAATCTCAACAGGTTATTCTTTGTTGGCAAGCAGATTCCAACTATATATATTAAAATGCAAAGAGCCGGATATAGCCAAGAAAACCTTGAAAAAAAGGAGAGCACCAATATTTCCACTACTAGATACCAAACTTAATACAATGCTACAGTGAGTAAATAGTGAATAAATAGTATGATATTGTCTCAAAGGTTAACATATATGTGTACACATTACATGTATATGGATCTGTGAATCATACCTACACATACTGTCACCTGATTTATGACAAAGATGACAGTGCAGTGAACTGGGGAAAATATATTTTTTCCAAAAAGTAGTAGCAGATCAGTTGGATGTCCATATGTGAAAAATGCATGTTGACTCCACCTTAAATAATAAAAAAAAACAAACTCCCAGTAGATTGCAGATCTAAATGGGAAAGGTGAAAATGTCATTCTAAAGCAAAATACACAGGAGATCATCTCCGTGACTTTGGAGGTAGTATTCTTAAAGAGGACGTAAAAAGCACTAATTATGAGGGACAAAAAAGAATATAAATTGCACTTAATATCAAAAACTTCTGTTCGTGAAAAGATACCATTAAAAGAATAAGAAAGCAAGCCACAAACTAGAAGGTATTTGGAGCACATATATTTGACAAATGATTCATATCTATAATGTATAAAGAACTGTTACAAATGAATAAGCAATGAAAAGAAAAAGACAGACAATCCAATCGAAAAATGGGCAAACACCTTAAAACAGACCTCCAAAAAGCAGAATATCAAACTTCCTAATAAGTTTGTGAAAATATGCTTGTTTATTAGTTTGCAGAAAAATGCAAATTAAAACCAAAATGTGATACCACTATACACCTCCTAGATTGTCTAAAATAATAGAGACAGCAACATCAAGTGTTTTACGAGGATGTGCTACAACTAGAACTGGTACTACCACTTTGGAAACTGTCTGGCAGAATACATAAAGGTAAACATATGTATACTCTATGGCCCACCAATCTCACTCTACATGTACTCATAATAAAAGTGTGTGCATTGGTTTACCAAACATTTACACATGCAGGCATACCTCAGAGATACTGCAGGTTTAGTTCCAGACCACTGCAATAAAGCGAATATCACAATAAAGGAAGTCACGTGAATTTTTTGTTTTCCTAGTGCACATAAAAGTTATGTTTACATTATACTGTAGTCTACTGTGTGCAATAACATTGTGTCTAAAAAAATAGTGTAAATATCTTACTTAAAATATACCTTTTTGTTAAAGAAAATGCTAAGCATCATCTGAGCCTTCAGCGAGTTGTAATCTTTTCGCTGGTGGAGGGTCTTGTAAAAAATGCAACATCTGCAAAACACAATAAAACGAGGTGTGTCTGGATAAGTTCATAATAGCACTTTGTAAAAAGCCAAAAATTAGCAAATATCCAAAAGTTCCTCATCAGAAAAATGTATAAGTAAATTGTATATTTATACAGTGGAATATTATTCAGCAATAAAAATGTACAAATTACAACTACATACAGTGGGGATGGATCTTACAAACATAATGTGGAGATAAAGAAGCCAGAGTGAAAAAGAGTATGTATATGAGTTTATATGAGTTCAAACACAGGGAAAACTATCTATGATGTTGCAAGGGAGCGGCAGCCTTGGGTAGTGACTGGAATGAAGTTTCTACAGTTTTGGTGATGTTCTGGGGTTTGGCTTGGTTTGGCTTTGAGTGCTGGGTAAATGGTTTTAGTTTGCAAAATTTCATTGAGCTACATACTTATGATTTAGACACTTTTACGTATGTATTTTATACTTTATTAAAAAGTTCCCTAAATGCAAAACAAACTGACATCATTCTTCTCATAGTCAATTGTTAAACTTTAAAAAAAATTCTCACACTATTGGTGGATATGTAATTTGGTACATTCTTTCTGGAGGGCTATTTGATAGTAATTATTAAAAGTCTTAGAAAGAGTCATACTGTTTGATATAGTCATTTAATTTTTTCCGTTCTATTCTACAGAAAAAAATCGTAAATGTTTGGAAAGATTTAGGCATAAAGGTATTCATTGTAGTAAAACAAACATAAGCAGAACAATGGAAAAAACAAAATATGCAAATATAGATTGACTTAAAGAAATTATTGCCTATTCATATAATTGAGTCTTGTAAAACAATGAAAATATGCTGTAAAGGGGTATTTAATGATAAAGAAAACTTTTCATGACTTACACTTTAAATAATAGAAAAGTAGATTAGAAACAGTATGCTCAATGAGATTCTAATACACATCTATATGCATATATACACATATAAACATAGAATGTAATAGATAAAATATAATCAATTCTTATTTCTGAATATACTTGTATAATCAATATTAAAACAAGCTATTTATATACATAAAAACACCAGAAACAAAAATAGCAAATAGCAAACTAGGAAACGTGCACAACATATACCTTGAACTCATTTTAAGCTAATTTTCCCACATCAGAAAAAAGTGACGTAGAAAAATTCTTCCTTTCCCTTTATTTAGGATACAGGATAAGCCACTATAACATAGAGTCCCCAAAAATACAATGGTTCAAACAAAAGAAAAATGTATTTCTCTCATACGAATTAGTCCAGAGATAGAAAGGGACTTTGGAGGAGGTGGATCTGGCTGCTGTATGAAGCCAGGTGCCTTCTGTTTCGTTGACTGCTATCTCCTAGAGTGTTGTCCTTACACTTGGTCGGAATTCTAGGACACAGGAAGGAGGAAAGGGAGAGTAGTGGTAGGCAAACTGTTCCCTTTTAAAAAGTGATACAGAAATTGCACGCTCTGCATCTGCTCATATTCCATTGCAGAGAACTTATAGAGATGAAATTTACATACAATAAAATGTGCACGTATCAAGAGTATATTTCAAAGGAGTGGTGAATGTTACCTAGTGCATACTCCCAAATAATCATCACTGCATTTAAGATATGGAACATTTACGTTACCCCAGAAAGTCATGCCTTTTTGCAGTCAAGACCCCAACAAATTTCATTCCAGTAAACCACTAATCTGATTTCTATCACTATAGATAAGTTTTACCTGTTCAAGAATGTTGTATAAATGGAATCATATTGTATACATTATTTTGTGCCTGGCTTCATCCATGTTATTGCCTGCATCAATAGTTTGTTCTTTTTTATTATTCGACTGTATGTGTTTAGTTATTTATTGCTGCATAACAAATTACCCTAATACTTAGTGACTTAAAACAACAAACATTTATTATCTCACAGTTTCTATGGGTCAAGAAATGAGGCACAGCTTAGCTGTGTGGCTCTCCCACAAGGTCTTTCACAAGGCTACAATCAAGGTGTTGACCAGGGCTACAGTCTCATTTTATAGCTCAACTGAGAGAGTGTCCACTTCCTAATTCATAAGGTTGTTGGCAGGATTTAGTTTCTAGAGGGCTTTTGGACTGAGGGTCTCATTTCTTCTCCAGCTGTTCACATGTTGATGGATTGTGTCCAATAATAGGCTTTTATAAACAAAATTGCAATGAAAATTCATGTACAAATATTTTTGTGGAAGTATGTTTTCATTTATTGTAAGTAAATACCTAAGAGTAGAATGACTGAATCTTATAGCAAGCATATGTTTAGAATTTTAAGAAACTACCAAATAGTTTTCCAGAATGGTTGAATTTTGGAAATTAATGCAGATAAGTGTAAAAAAAATTCCCACCAGCAAAATTTGAATTCCAGTTGCTCCAGATCCTCCACAATGCTTGACATTATTAGTATTTGTAATTTTAATCATTCTGTTAGGTGTGGAGTGGCATCTCAACATGGTTTTATTTTGTATTTGCCTGAGGACTAACAATGTTGGGCATCTTTTCAGGTGCTTATTGGCAGTTTGCATATCTACTTTTGTGAAATTTGTATACAAATATTTTGTCCATTTTTTATTGTATTATTTATCTTATTCTTTTGAGTTTTAGGAGTTCTTTATATATGTTCTGGATACAAGCTAGTTGTCAACTATAAGCATTGTGAATATTTTAACCCAGTCATTAGCTTGCTATTTTATTTTCTTAATGGTGTTCAAAAATCAGAAGTTTTAAATTTGTTCAAGGCCAATTATGAAATTGTTTCCTTCTGTGATCTGATCTCTTTTTTTGTCTAACCTAAGAAATCTTTGCCTACCCCAAGGTTGTAAAGATTTTCTGCTATGTTTTATTTTAGAAGTTTCATAGTTTCAAATTTTATATTCGTGTCTATGATCCATTTCAAATTATTTTTTGTGTATGATGTGAGGGAAGGATCAAGGATCCCCAGTGAGATACCTTGGTACCTGTGTTGAAAATCAATTGACCACATATGTTTTGGTCTATTTCTGGACTACGGATTCTGTTCCATTGATCTACATATCAATTCCATACCCTACTATTGCTGTCGTGGTCACTGTAGCTATATCATATCATAAAATAATTTGAGTCCTCCAGACTTATTCTTTATTTTCACAATTGTTTTAGCTATTCTAAACCCATATAAATTTGAGAGTCACCTTGTCAATTTCTACAAAAATGCCTGCTTGGATTTTGATTGTGATCGCATTAAACCTATAGATCACTTAGGAAAGGAGGATTGACATCTTAACAATATTGTCTCTTAATCCATGAACATGATATATGTCTATATTCATTTAGATTTTTTTTCGTTTCCCTCAACAGTGTCTTGTAGTTTTTAATGTACATGTTCTATGCACATTTTGTTAACCCCATCTCCAAGACTCACAAGCTATTATAAATGAGGTTGATTTTGTTTTAATTACAATTTTCAGTTATAATTTCAATTGTTCACTACTGGTATATAGAAATACAATTGTTTTTTGCATATTGACCTTGCATCCCACAATGATGATAAACTCAATTAGTTCTAGCAGCTTTTTTGTAGGTTCCTTAGAATTTTATTCATGAAAAATCAGGTCGTCTGCAAATGAAGCACAATGTTTAATAGGAGTGATGAGCGTAAACATCCAGCCCTTATTCTCAATCTTAGGGGGAAATGTACACTATTTCACCACTAAGTATACTCTCTGTAAGTTTATCATTGATTCCCTTTATCACTGAGGAAGTTTGCCAAGATTTTTTTTAAATCATGAATGAGTGTTAACTTTTGTCAGATATTTTTATGCATCTATTAAAATGATAATATGTATTTTTCTCTTTTATTCTGATATTAAATGGAATGCATTACTTGATTTTTGAATGTTAAACCAGCTTTACATTCCTGGGGTAAACTCTGCTTGGTCCTCATCCTTTTTATATATTTATGGATATAATGAGCTAGTAATTTGATGAGCATTTTTGCATGTGTGTTCACGAAGGTATTAGTCTATAATTGTTTTCCTGTAAAATCTATATCAGGTTTTGGTGTCAAGGTTATTCTGGGCTCTTAAAATGAGTTGCAGAGTGTTTTTGTATCCTCCAATTTTGGAAGGATTTTGTATAATGTACGTGTTACTTCTTTCTAAAATGATTGATAGACTTCACCAGTACAACCTTTTCTGAAAGATTCTTTTTTGGTTATGAATTTATTTATTTTATAGATACAGATCTGCTCAAAATTTGTTTCTTCTTTAATTAGTTTGGAAAGTTTTATTTTTCAATAAATCTATCCATTTCATCTATGTCATTGACTTTATTGGCATAAAGTCACTCATAATATTTCCTTACTATGTATTAATGTCTGTACATTCTGTGATGATGTCCCCTATTTCAGCCCTGATGTTAGTAATTTGTGATTTCTTTATTTTTTTCTTGATTCATTTATTAGAAGTGTAATGACCTTATAATATTTTCAAAGAACCAATATTTGTCTTTGTTAATCTTTTCTGCTTTTTTTAAAAATCAGTTTTCTATTTCATTGGTTTCTGCCTTTATTGTTACTATTTCTTTCTTTCCATTTACGTTGAGTACAATATCCTTTTTTTCTTTAACTTCCGTACATGGAAATTTAGATCATTGATTTTAAATTTCTCTCCTTTTCTAATATAAGCATTTAAAACTACAGATTTTCCTCTAAACACTGTTTTAACAACATCCTCCAAATTTGATATGTTGTCATTGAGTTTGAAATATTTCTACTTCGCCTTGTAGTTTCTTTTTTGACCTATGGATTACTTATAAGTGTTACTTAAAACACAGGTGTTAACTTAACCACTCAGCCAAGCTAAAAAAAAAAAAAAAAAACCACTGGTGTTTTTTTCTAGATATTTTGTGTTTCTCATTTCTAATTAATTAATTTTTTGTAGTCAGAGAACATACCCTGCAAGTGTTATTCACACAAGTTCAAGTAACATAGAAAATGCACTCTGGTTAGAGCAGGAATAAGGCCTTCATATCAAAATATTAAGCCAACAAAACTATTTTTTCTCATTGTTCCTTCCCCACGGTAGGCTCCATTATTGAATGAGACGTTATTCTTAACGTTTCTGTGAGAGTGTTTTGGGGTGAGATTGACCTTTAAATTGGGGGACTTTGAGCAAAGCAAATTGTGCTCAATAATGTGGGTGGGCCTCACCTAATCAGTCATAGGCCTGAATAGAACAAACACTGACCTCCCCCAAGCAAGAGGGAATTCTGCCAGCAGATGGCCTTCAGACTTGAACTGCAATGTTGGCTCTTCTTGGACCTCCACTCTGCCAGCCCACCTTGCAGATTTTGGACTTGTCAGCCTTCATAACTGCATGAGCCAATTCTTCAAAATAAATGAATGAACAAATAAATAAATCTCCTATTGGTCCTGCTTCTCTGGAGAACTCTGACTAATACGGGCATGTATTTGTGACTACCCCAGACAAGAGGGCCCCTCTGCCCCCTTCTTATGATTCTCAAAATGGTTCCCATGGCCAACCTTAAGATATTTTTTTAAATATTTATATATAATTCAACTTAAAATATTGCAATTCAAGTTCTATCAGGAACCCCAGGCTTTCATGTACTCATGGGTACTCACTCACTCAGTATCTATTTTCTTATATGGTTGGTGACCATCAAGGAGCTATTAAGAAGCCCAGATATGGGCTCCACAGGAACCAGCTGATAATTGAGGCAAATGGGCATGGAGGAAAGAACACAGGCAGGTGAACTGTTCTTTAATCATGGACAAGCATCAGATTCCTTATGTGTAAAATGTAAGAAACAATCTTTACTTCACAGGCTGGCAAGAAGTCACATGGGATAGCCTACTGGCCTACACTAGCTTTGGGCACTGTGTTTGGCACATAGCAGAAAATCATCAAAGGTGAAGTTCTCAGAAACCTCTAGAGGGCAAATACCATGTCCTTGTGGTCGGCTTTTACATTCTCTCCACCTGCCCATCCACTTCCAAACTGACACATGCCAGTAGACATACAATAAATCATCGTGACTGCCTTTCACTGAGTTCTGAAGGTATAAGGACCCATCATTCCTCTAATTCCATTACCCAGGGGTAAACATGGTTGACAGTATGGTATATATTTTTACATTTTCGCATATTTTGTGTTCTTTTATAGTCTTTTTACTGTTAACAATGTATCTTGGCAAAATTTCTCTTTAGTATATATTAGATCTACCTGATCCTTTTTAATGCCTACATACTATTCTATTGTATGGACAACTAGGTTTTATTGGCTATTGATGAACATTTTGGTTGTTTACAGGTTGTTGGTTTTTCTATTCTCAAGTAAGCTTACTTTTCACCAACAAAGCTTGTGTAAAGAAATTTTTAAAAATTGTAGTGAGTAATCTTACACTATTGTTTTTTAACATGTTCCCTATTGTTTACTTAGTTAAATTCTTAGCTGTGCTAGATTTGACTTCAGAGTCATTGTACCATTTTATATCCCCAGCAACAGTACAGGAAACTTCCTATTCATCCACACTTGCATAAAACTTGAATTTTCATGTTCATACCATCTAGTTGTTGAATACCTTTTCTTGCCTTGTCAGTCCTTATTGATATGTTTTTTAAAGTTTTCTTAATTCCGCAAGTATATTTAAGTTAACTTTTCCTTTATTACTTATTCCTAGACTTTTGTTGCTTCGTTTTTTTTACATCTAAAGGTTTAATTCATCTGTATCTCTTTAGGATTAGGAAAATTCATACTATCCTAAAGTGTTAACCAGCTATCTCAACAGCATTTCCCTTTATCATTAAATTGTGAACTATAGCACATCTATAGAAGTGCATAAATCATAAATGAATAATTATAAAATAAAAACCCATGTGACGTGTAACCAAATCCAGGTCAAAAAATAGAATTTTGCAAGCACCTGTGCCCCCTCAGGTGATTTTTTACTAATCACAAAAATCCTCTCTTCTTATCAAAGGTAACCACTGTCCTAAATTTTACAGTAATTATTTCCTTGCTTCTCTTTATAGTTTTATCGCCTATATGGGCACCCCTAACCATTCACTTTTGCTCGTGGTTTAACTTTACATAAATTTAATCATACTGCTTTTACTCATTTGGTCTTTGTTTTTCTTCTTCTTCTTTTTTCTTTTTTTTTTTTGAGGAAGATTAGCCCTGAGCCAGCGTCTGCTGCCAATCCTCCTCTTTTTGCTGAGAAAGACTGGCCCTGAGCTAACATCCGTGCCCATCTTCCCCCACTTTACATGTGGGATGCCTGCCACAGCATGGCTTGCCAAGCACCTAGGATCCGAACTGGCGAACCCCGGGCCACCAAAGCAGAACATGCACACTTAATCACCGCGCCACCGGGCCAGCCCCTGGTTTTTCTTATAGAACTCAAATTATGTTAGTAAACCCCATCTATGTTTTCATGTATGGATTTGATTAATTCAATCTTATTGCATATATTAAACCATTGCATGAATATGATAAAATGCATTTGTTCATTTTCATCTTTATGGGTATTGTTTCCCAATTTTTGGCTACTTACAAATAATGCTTCCATTAACATCCATGTACATCTCTGATGTATATACATTAGAAGTGGAATAACTGAGTCATGGGTATCCGTACTTTCACCTTTAGTAGATAATGCCAAAATGTTTTCCAAAGTGATTGCATCAATTTACACTCCTATCAGCATATTTTATCTGGATATGAGTTCTTCGTGAGTTATATGAGTGGCAAATACCTCTCCCACTCTATGGCTTGATTTTTAAATTTTGTCATAGAATTTTTGAAAACTTTTTATTATGGAATATTGCAAATATATTGAAAAGTAGATTAGAAAAATATAATGTATTTTTCCTCATGTACCCACCACTAAGCTACGATAATTTTCAATTCATGGTCAATCTGTTTCTATTCCTACCCAGTCCTTTCCTATCATATTATTTTGAAGCAAATTCCAGACAGCATATAATTTCATGTTCATATTTCAGTACACATCTCTAAAAGATAGCTTTTTAAACCTAATCACAATATCATTATTACTCCTAAAATAATAACTGTTTAATTAAATATCTATTCAGTGTTCAAATTTTCATTTGCCCCATTTGTTTGAATGAGGACCCACTAACGCACACACGTTATCTTTGTTTGATATGTCTCTTAGATCTCTTTTAATCCAAAGGTTTCCCAATCATTGCTTCTTAAAATATTTTTTGTTATGGTAAATATATATACATAACATAGTATTTACCATTTTAACCATTTTTAAGTGTGCAGTTCAGTGACGTTAAGTACATTCACATTGTTGTGCAACCATCACCACCATCCATCTCCAGAACTGTTTCATCATGCCAAACTCAAGCTCTGTACTCGTTAAACAATAACACCACTCCTCCCTTCCCCCAGCCCCTGGCAACCACTATTTTACTTTCTGTCTCTATGAAATTGCCTATTCTAGGTATCTCATAAAAGTGGAAATATACAATATTTGTTCTTTGTGCCTGGCTTATTTCACTTAGCATAATGTCTTCAAGGTTCATCCGTGCGGTAGCATGTGTCAGAATTTCATTCCTTTTTAAGACTGAATAAGATCCTATTGTATGTATATACCACATGTGTTTATCCATTCATCTGGGGATGGACATTTCGTGTTCTAAAATCTACTTTGCCAATATTAGTCTAATCACCCCTGCTTTCTTATGATTAGTCTTTTCATACTATTTATTTTTCCATTTCTTAACTCATCTGTGTCTTTATATTTAAAGAGTGCTGGCATTTTTATCCAATCTGTCAATCTCTCATTTTTACTCGGAGTGCTTAAAAGATTAATGGTTGATGTAAGTATTAATATGATTGGGTTTAAACCTATTTGCTTTCATATTCCCATCTTTTCATCGTTAGATTTTACCCTCTTTCTCTGCTTTAAAAAAATTGTCAATTTTTTACTATTTATTTTATTTCCACGTTTGGCTTATTAGCTATAACGTTTGGATTTATTTTTAGTACTTGCTCTAGAGTTTACAATATGCATCTTTAACTTATTGCCGCTTATTGCCAAATAATACTATTCAGGTAAGAATTAATTCATGTAAGAACTGTACAATGGCATACTTCTATCTTCCACTTCCTGCCCTGTCCTGTGTACCTTGTGTCGATGTTATAAACTCCATAATACATTGTTATTACTGTTCTTTTGCACAGTCTACTGTCTTTAAAATTGCTTAAATGCCAAAAAAACCCATGTATATACTCACATATGTGCCACTTTCTGTGCTCGTCTTTCTTTTGTGTAGATCCACATTTCCACCAAGTGTCATTTTTCCTCCATCACAAGAACTTTCTTTACTATTTCTTGTAGTACCAGTGTTATGGTGGCAAATACATTGACCTTTTGTTTGTTGGAAAAAGCTTTTATTCATCTTGGTTATTAAAGGATATTTTCACTGAATATAGAATTCTCAGTTAACAATTTTTTTCTTTCAGCTCTTTAAGGATGTCATTTCATTGTCTTCTTTCTTGTAAATTCTGATGCTATGTGCAATCATTCTTACATTTATACCTTTGTATATAACATGTCCTTTTTCTGTGGCTGCTATTCAGATTTTCTCTTAATAACTGCTTCTTAGGATTTATTATAACGTACTTTGATGTGGCATTCTTTTTTTAATTAAGATATAACTGACATAACATTATATTAGTTTCAGGTGTACAATGTAACGATTGGATATGTGTATACATTGCTAAATGGTCACCACAATGTCTAGTTAACATCCATCACCACACATAGTTACAAATTTTTCCTTGTAATGAAAACTTTTAAGATTTACTCTCTTAGCAATTTGCAAATATACAATAATTATTCATTATAGTCACCATGCTGTACATTACATTCCTACAACTTACTTATTTTGTAACCGGAAGTTTCTACCTTTTGACTCCCTTCACTCATTTTGCTCACCCTCATCCCTTTCCTCTGGCAACCGCCAATCTGTTCTCTGTATCCATGAGTTTGTTTGCTTGTTTTTCATATTCCACATATAAGTGAGATCATACCGTATTTGTCTTTTTCTGTCTGATTTATTTCACTTAGCATAACGCTCTCAAGCTCCATCCATGTTGTCACAAATGGCAGCATTTCCTTCTTTTTTATGGCTTAATAATATTCCATTGTGTTTTTTATATATATATAGAGAGAGAGAGAGACACCACATTTTCTTTATCCATTCATCTATTGATGGATATTTAGGTTGTCTCCATATCTTGGCTACTGTAAATAATTCTGCAATGAACATGGGGGTGATGTGACATTCTTTTTGTTTATCTTGCTGAAATTTCATTGTGTTTCTCGAGTCTGTGATTTTATAATATTCAAAGTCTAGAATTACTTCAGCCGTTATATTTTCAAATATACTTTTTGTCTCACACTCTTTCTTTTTTTGTCTGGGAGTCATATTACTAGTTATACTGCTTTACATTGATCCACAGGTCACCAAGGCTCTCTCCACTTATTTTTCTCTGTGATTCACCTTCAGTAGTTTCTATTGCTATGTGTTCACTGATTTTTTTAATAACTTTATTGAGATATAGTTCACATATCATTTAATTCTCCAATTTAAAGTGTATAAGTAAATTGGATTTTTTTTTAGTATATTCACAGAATAGTGCAACCATTACTACCATCAGTGTTAGAATGTTTTAATTACCCTTAAAGGATACCTACTAGAAGTATCTCCCTATTTCCCCCTCAAGCTCCCAAGCTTAAGCAACCAGCAATCTAATTTCTATCTCTATAGATTTGTCTATTCTGGACATTTCATACAAATGAAATCATACAAAATGTGGGGTTCTTTCACTTACTATACTGCTTTCAAGGTTCATCCATATTGTAGCATGTATGAGTACTTCATTTCTTTTTATTGTCAAATAACATACCATTGTATCAACATACCACATTGTATTTATCCATTCATCACTTGATGAACATTTGAGTTGTTTTCAACTTTTGGCGATTATGAATAAGGCTACTGTAAACATTTATGTACAAGTCTTTATGTGGACATATGTTTTAATTTCTCTGTATATATATCTAGGAGTGGAATTGCTGGGTCATATAGTAATTCTATATTTAACTTTTGAGGAACTGCCAAGATGTTTTCCAGAGCATCTGCACCATTCTATATTCTCATAAGCAATGTATGAGAGTCCCAAATTTTCCACATCCTAATCAACATTGGTTATCATCTGTCTTTTTGATTATAGTTATCCTAGTGGGTGTGAAGTGATATTTCATTGTGGCTTTGATTTGCATTTTCCTAATGGCTAACGATGTTGAACATCGTTTCATGTGCTTATCAGACGTATGTATACCTTCTTTGGAGATATGTCTATTCAGATCATTTGCTCATTTTTAATTGGGTGATTTGTCTTTTTATTATCCAGTATAATAACTCTTTATATATTTTGGATACAAGTTTCTTATCAGATATATTATTTGCAATTTTTTAAATATTCTGTTGAGTGTCTTTTCATTTTCTTGATGATATCCTTTGAGGCATGAAAGTTTTTAATTTTGAAGATGTCTGATTTATCTATTTTTTCTTTTCTTTCTTGTGCTTTTGGTGTCATATATGAGAAACCATTGTCTGATCCAAGGTCACAAAGATTTATGCTTATGTTCTCCTCTAAGGACTTTAGAGTTTTATTTTCTACATTTAGGTCTGTGATTCATTTAGAGTTAATTTTTGTATATGATGAGAGGTAGGAGTTGAGCTTTATTCTCTTGCATGTGGTTATCCAGTTCTCCCAGTACCATTTGTTAAACACTCTATTTTTCCCCCATTGAATTATCTTGGCACCATTGTCAAAAATCAAATGACCTTAGTATATGGGCTTATTTCTGGAGTCTCAATTCTATTGGATTGATCTATATGTCTATATGCCAGTACCACACTGTTTTGATTATTGTAGCTTTGCAGTAAGATTTGAAATCAGGAAATGTGACTCCTCCATCTTTGTTCTTCTTTGGCAAGATTGCTTTGGCTATTTATTCCAAGCTCCTTGCAATTCCTTATGCATTTGAAAATCTATTCTTTTATTTCTGCAAAAAAAGGTCACTATAATTTTGATAGGGATTGCACTGAATCTGTAGATGTCTTTGAGGAGAGTTGCCATTTTAACAATTTAAGTCCTACAATCTGTGAACATGGGGTGTCTTTCTACTTATTTAGGTCTTTATTTCAACAATGCTTTGTCATTTTCAGAGCATAAATCTTGCACTTCTTTATTAAATGTCTTCCTAAGTATTTTATTATTTTCAATGCTGTTGTAAATTGAATTGTTTCCTTAATTTCTTTTTCGGATTTTTCATCACAGTTGTATATAAACACAACTGGTTTTGTGTGTTGATCTTATACTCTGCCATTTGCTAAATTTATTAGTTCTGGTAGCTTTCTTGTGGATTCTTTAGGATTTTCTACATATAAGATCATGTCATCTGCAAACAGAGATAGAATTACTTTTCACTTTCCAATCTGGATGCTTTTGATTTCATTTTCTTGCCTAATTGCCCTGTCAAGAACCTCCAGTACAGTGTTGACTAGAAATGGCGACAGCAGACAACTTCGTCTTGTTCCTGATCATAGGAGAAAAGCATCTAGTCTTTCACCACTTAGTATGATGTTAGCTGTGGGCTTTTCTTATATTCTTTTCATCAGGTTGAGGATATTCCCTCTATTCCTAGTCTTTTGAGCTTATTATTATTATTATTATGAAAAGCTGTTGTATTTTTTCAAAATTGTGTGCAGTTCATTGAAATAAATTGATGAAATGAAATGATGATATGGTCTTTTATTCTATTAATACGGAGCATACATTTATCGACTTTCTTGACATTAACTCCTTTCGGTCATGGTGTGTAATTCTTATTATATGTTGCAAAATTCAGCTTGCTAGCATTTTGTTGTGGATATTTGCACCTATATCATAAAAGGTATTGATCTATAGTTTTCTTGTGATGTCTTTGTCTGGTTTTGGTACTAGGGTAATATTAGCCACTTAGAATGAGTTGGAAAGTGTCCTCCCCTTTTCTACTTTTTGGAAGAATTAGTATTATTTCTTTTCAAATGTGTGGTAGAATTCACAAATGAAGCCATCTGGGATTGGTCTACTCTTATTGGGAAGCTTTTAAATTATCAGTTCAATCTCTTTACTCATTACCAATCTGTTCAGGTTTTCTATTTCTTCTTGGGTTTGTGTCTTTCTAGGAATTTGATCATTTCATCTAATTTATTTAACTAACTGGCATACAATTGTTCATAATATTCTCTTACAATCCTTTTTAAAAATTTCTGTAAAGCCAGTGGTAGTGGCTGGTCTTGCATTCCTGATTTTAGTAGTCATCTTCATCTTTTTCTTAATTAGTCTAACCAAAAATCTGTCAATTCTGTTGATCTTTTCCAAGAAATAATTTTTTATCTTGTTGAATTGCTCTATTTTGTTTCTTCTCTATTTCATTAACTTCTACTCTAATCTTCCTTATTGTCTTCCTTCTGGTTGCTTTGGCTTTACTATTCTCTTCTTTTTCTCATTTCATAAGGTAGAAGGTTATTGTTTTGAGATCTCTCTTTCTTTTAATGTATGTGCTTGCAAATATAAATTTCACTTTAAACATTACACGAATCTCATAAGTTTTGATATGTTGTGTGTTAATTTTCATTTATGTCAAAGTATTTCCAGATCTTGTGATTTTCTGTCACATTCACTATTTTAAGCTATGTTGTTTAATTTCTACATATTTTCAATTTCCCGTTTCTTTCTATTATTAATTTCTAATTTCACTCCATTGTGATCACAGAATATACTTTGTACAATGTCAATCTATTTAAATTTATTGAGGCTTTTTAATTGCTTAGCATATGGCATATATATGGTTAGGTCCAGTTGGTGGGTTCTCATTTAAATTTGCCTACTTATTCTATTATTGAAAGTGATGTGTTAAAATTTCTGACTATTGTTGTGTATTTATCCCTTCAATTTGGTCAGTTTTTGGATTAGTTATTTTGAGCATCTCTTGTTAAGTGCATGCATGTATATAATTGGTATAGCTTCCTGGTGGATTTATTCCTTTATCATTATAAAATCTCTCTCTTTATGTTTGGAAAATGTTTTGTTTTAAAGCTGCTTTTGTCTTATGTTAGTATAGCCACTCCAGTTTTCTTGTGGCTGCTGTTTGCATGATTTATCTTTTTCCATCCTTTTACTTTTAACTTATTTGTACCTTTGAGTATAAAGTGTGTTTCCTGTAGACAGCATATTGATGGATATTGTTTTTACATCCAGGCTTACAATCTCTATCTTAGATTGGATTATTTAATCGATTCACATTTATGTTATTATTGATAAAAGTGGATTTACATCTGCCATATTCCTTTTTGCTTTATATGTCTCAAGATTTTTTGTTACCCTTTTGTACTTTACTGCTTCATTTTTTGCATTGAGTATATTTTTTAGTGTAACATTTTTATTCCTTTAATGTTTTTTGCTATATATTTTTTAGTTATTTTCTTAGTAATTGCTAGTCTTACCATATACGACTTATCAAGATCTACTTCATGATTATATTAACTTAATTCCAGTGTAATATAGATATATTACTTCTATATAGCTCTATTCTCTCTTCTTTTTTTTACAATTATGGTTATACATCATACATCTATATATGTTAGAAAATATATTGTTATAAGTATTACTTAGCATAATTTTATGTCTATTAAAGAAGCTGAGAAAACAAAGGAAAACAAGTACATGTCCATAGAGTTTCCTATATTGATCTTGTTATTTCCCACTTCTGATTGTCTTCATTTGTTCCTGTGGGTTCAAGTTACCACATGGTCTCATTTACTTAACCCAATACAAGTTTCCTCCCACTCACCTCATCTGTACTGTTATTGTCAGATATATTACATTTCTATATGTTATAGGACCAACAATAAAATGATATAATGTTGCTTTACACAATCACTTTAACAATCAGTTAAAGAAAAAAAGGGAAGGAAATGTGTTTTTAAACAGTCTTTTATAATTATATAGTTATCTTTACTGGTACTCTTTGCGTCTTGTGTGTGTTTGAATTGCTGCCTGGAGTCACTTGCTTTTGCCTTAAAGAACTCTTTTTCATATTTCTTGTAAGGTATGTCTACCAAAAATGGCTTCTCTCAGGTCTTGTTCATCTGGGAACATCTTCATTTCACCTTCATTATTTTTTATTGATGTAAATATTACATAACATAATGCACCATTGTAACCATTTTAAACTGTAGAATTCAGTGCCTTTTAGTACATTCACAGTGTTGTGCAGGTATCAACACTATCTAGCTCCAGAATATTTTCATTATCCCAAAAGGAAACCCCAAACCCTTAGGCATTCACTTCCCCATTCTCCCCTCTCTTAGCCCTTGGAAACCATTAACTTGCTTTCTATCTCTATGAGTTTGCTTATTATGGATACTTAATATAAATGTGATCATACATTATGTGGCCTTTTATGTCTGGCTTGTAACTCGCTTATCATGCTTTGCCCAGCCTCATGAAGTTTCACTTTATATGTGTGTGATTTAATATATAGCAACAGACTTAAAGGAAACTCTATGAAGATTTTTAGAGAATGTTTTTCTGCACTAATCCCTGATCTCTGGTACTCTTTCCCACACATTACAGCCACCTCCACCTCACAGAACTCCAATCTTTGTCTTATCAACTCAGGACGGCAAACTTGCTTCTCTTCTCTGTGCCACCATCCATAAGGTCTCTTTACTCAAAATCCAAAGCAATTATAAGGCTCACCTTCATTGTTTCTCTTTTCTCAGGGACCACACTCTTGTGCTGCCCGTTGTCCAGAGTCTGAAAACAGTTGTATTTGTTTGATATATTTGTCCAATTATCTAGTTCTTCGAGACAGGAGGATATACCTGATCCTAGTTTGTCCATCATTTTTGTCATTTGGTTTATTTTGGCATCTTTTGTACAATTCTAGAACGGCTGGCTTATAGAACCCCTCACCTTGTGTGAAGCCATATTGGAACAGAAACCAACAATTCAGCCTGGTGTCCACCTAACCCACAGGAAAGCTCACCTATCCTTGCCATACCAAAGGTGAGAGTACACTATGTCTCTATCTTCACCCTGCCATCTCTTTTGGATGAACAGGACAGCAGTGATCTAACTGGGGACTGAACACCAGTACCCCCTTCTTGCAGACCTCTCTCTGTATGTGATTCTCCTAGAGTCTCCACTTTTACTTGGTTTAAGAGAGGGAAGAACTGCACTTTTCTTTTCATCCATGAGAAAGGGATAGAATTGACTTTCACCATGTCCCAACCCTGGAATCAGAGTACCTTAGGTAAAATTCTGTCTCCACTGTTTACTGTATGACTTTGGACAAGGTACTAAACCTCTGTACTCCTTAGTTTCCTAATAATAGTACTATGAGTATTAATATATTTAGTATATATAAAGTGCTTAGGAGAGTGCCTGGTACATAAAAAGTATTATATAAGTGATAGGTATTATTGGTGGTGGTGGTGTTGTTGTCATTATAATGAACAACAGTCAACTCCCCACAAGGTCGATGGCTCCCAAAATGCTTTACATTTTACCCTTTCTTGTCTCCTCATACTGACTTGGGGGAGGAAAAGGCTGGGGTGACTTTTGTAGGTAGTAGAGCTGGCTTAGATACCTTTTAGTAAGTTCTTATGAAAGTATCTGGTCCCAATTGTTGGAGTTTCTTTTCTTGACAAATAATGTCTCTTTGTCCTCACCTATGAGTCCCATCAGCCAATACTAGGGAAACAAGTCAAATCTAACTCAATATTTTACTTTTCTTACATTTGAATGTTTACATTTGTACATTTCAAATGTTACATTTGAAGTTTAGTGTGATAAGTGACTAAATGTGGTCAGTTTCTGTGTTTTCATACCAGCTTTTACTGTAAATGGGGATGTATTCTGTGAAATGTTTAGAAGATCAACTAAAATGTAAAGATGCCCCATCTAGTAGGATTGTTGGAGGATGAAGTAAAATAATGCAGAGTAGTGATATGATCATATATGTTGTTTGAAATCATCATTCTATTGGAAGTTTGCAAGATGTAAAACAAAGAGACCAGTAAATGTTGTTGTAGTGGTTCAGGAGTTTATGGATGCTTGCACTGGAGGAGCAGCAGTGGAGCCAGAGTGGGAACTGGAAGGATTCCCAAGATCCTTAGAAGGTAATCATTGAGACCTGTCATTTATTGGAGCAATTGGTATTTGTCAGTCATGTATTAAATGCCTTATATAAATTATATCATCTAATCATGACAACTTTATGAAGTACTTAGAACTATTAGCCTCATTTAATAGATGAGGCATAGGGGAGTTTTAACACCCAAGTTTTAGATCCAAAGTTATACAACAGGTAAGTAAATGCAATTAATTCAAACTCAGATCTATTCAAAGCCATGCTACTTACTACAATGCCAAAATCTTCAGCTGGATCCTTCCAGCCATTTGAAAACTGTATGTCCAACCATCTGCATGAAAAGCTGTTCACAGAGGACTCAGGAATTCCCCACCCCACCAACAAATCTTTTGCCTCTATCACAACTAACCATTCTTTAGTAGCTAACCATTCTTTAATAGCTATGACAACAATGCTCCACTCTTTTTTTTTTTTTAAAGATTTTATTTTTTTTCCTTTTTCTCCCCAAAGCCTCCTGGTACATAGTTGTATATTCTTTGTTGTGGCTCCTTCTAGTTGTGGCATGTGGGACATGCTAGTTGTGGCATGTGGGACACTGCCTCAGCGTGGTTTGATGAGCAGTGCCATGTCCGCGCCCAGGATTCGAACCAATGAAACACTGGGCCGCCTGCAGCAGAGCTCGCAAACTTAACCACTCGGCCACGGGGCCAGCCCCAATGCTCCACTCTTTTTAAGATGTCTTCTCTTTCTTTTTTTAAGTATTTTATGGAACCATTTACATTAAACTGGTTAGTGGCAATTTTACATTCATAATGAGCCACAGTCTTCCTAAAAACAAATTTTAAGAACACATCCCTCTTTCTGTTGCATATATTTCAAGGTAACAAATCAACAACAACAAAGCCACTTAGATTAGTACCAAAATCCTTAGCAACAAAAAGTTTAGTGTGATAAGTGACTAAATGTGGTCAGTTTCTGTTTAGTGCTTCTAATACCCCAGTGTGTCTGAATAAGGTCTAAGGAAACATAAATAAGATGGAGATGTCTGGGAGAAATGAAATACTATTTGATTCTGAATAAGACTGTTGAGCAAAAGTGGGATCTTTTGAACATAGTATTGAAGGAAATAAAAGGGCATAGTACAAACTGGGATACTGAGATCAAACTAGTAACATTTTATGACTGACTTTCGAGATCTGAAAATCTGAGGGCAAGGTGCCGTGGGATTATGGCCTTAGTAGCTCACCTAATGAAGGGGATTCACATGCCCAGGAGCATCTCAAAAGGGTAGCCTCCAGCTGCCCTGTACATTTTAAACTTCCAAAAATGTGTCTGCTTGGAGAATCTATATTTATCTTATGACTCAGCAGCAGAAACAGGTGGCTGAGTCTTTTCATCCTTCTATCTTAAATCTTTTTCCAAATGTACATATCGTTATCTTATTTCTGATTATTAAAAGAATATAATAAGTCTATGGAAAAATGGAAAAGAATAGGAAATTATCAGAACAAAAGTAAAAAACACAATCCCGATCACTACTTCCTTTCCTAATTTACCCCACTCCCCCCAATTTTGTTTCAAGAATTGAACTGCAAAGGAAAAGGTGGCTATTAGTGACTGGGGAGAGAGTGGGTGGAGGGAAGACTGTTACCTTTCTGTTCTTGTAGCTTAGAAGAGGATGAGTAATCCTCTCTCTTCACCCAACCACTAACAAAGTAACAATGGTTAATACGACTATGGGAAGATGCAACCATTCTCTGGTAATAAGAGAAAGGCAAATTCCAACCACATGGGAAAAAAGGCCACTTTTGACCTCTGAAATTAGCAATGACAAAAATGAGTGACAGGGCCTGGTGTGGTGGGGGGTGCGAGATTGGTAAGCCGTTCCACTTCTGCAGCACAGCTGGTGGGAGGGGAAAGTGGGGACCAGAGTTAGAGGATGACATAATCCTCACGTGACCAGGAGCTGACGTGAAGTCCTTATATTCCCGGGCTTCTTTCTCCTCTGGGTACCAGCTACTTACTGCCCTGAAGCGTTGTGCTTGTAGCCAGGAGAAGGAGGACATAAATTCCTTAAATTCCAGCAGGTTGGTATGATGGAAGCGCTGGGACCCCTGGGGTGGTAGTGGATGAATCTAGTGACTGGAATACGTCCAGGCTTACTTTCCCCAAACCCCTGCAAATTCGTCGGAGATAACTGTATTTTTGAAGGGGACGGGGGCTGGAGTAGGTGGAAGCCTTGTGAGAGACACCCAGAGATTGAGTGATACTTAGAGAAATAATTAGCTTCTCTCAGATTGGCAAGCTTTCCCTTTATCCTTCTCCTTCTCCAATTCTGTTGGAGGAAATGAGGTGTAGGCGGGTGTGTGGAGAACGGTTGGAATCCTGGGGTGGAGACAGAGAAATTTAGAGATAATTTGAAAATAGTTCATCTCATTTAATGCTTGCCTGCGAGGGATTGGGAGTGTGGGGAGGGAGAGAACAGTGGGCCTTGCAAGGACTAGGCCTGAGGGTGAGGGATGGGGGACAGGGATCCAGGAAGTAGGGATAGGGGCAGGGGGAACCAGGAGGTAGGAAATTTTGCGATATGACGATTATGAGGATCTCGGATTCAAGATAATAACGTATGTCTTGTCTCTGGGGCTGGTGGATCAACAGAGAACGCCCTCCTCCCCTCCCCCTTCTTTTCTGTCTGCAGGTCCGAGGGTCTGTGTTCACAGACATTTGAAGGCAAAACAAAAGAGGAAGAAACTATCCTGAATCGTCACAGGTCAGTGTGAAGGAGGCACTTAGACTCCGGTCTCTGAGGGTGGGAGCTGGGAAGGACGAGCGCTGGGTAAAATTTGCGTCCTCGCAGCTCAACTCCCGATGTGCGCCCCTTCTCCCGCCCATCGAGAGGCCATTAGCTTCTGCTGCAGGAATGGTGGGTTGCAGAGGGAGGGGAAAGGAGGTGGAGAGAGGCGGGGAGGGAGTCAGAGGGGGAAGGGGCGGCATCTTGAACTTCTGAGGGCGGACCAGTGTAGCTGGGGTGGGAGATTAGTCAAGCATCTTGCTTCAAAGAGAAATTGACAATCTTGAATCAAAAGAAACGAAACAATCTTACTCAACATTTTCTTCGTGGACTTAAGCAGGAAACAACAACATCATGCAAAAACACTGCAAAGAAAATGAAGGAAAGCCCAAGTGCAGCGTGCCAAAGAGAGAGGAAGAACGCCCCTATGGAGAATTTGAACGCCAACAAACAGAAGGGAATTTTAGGCAAAGGCTGCTTCAGTCTCTCGAGGAATTTAAAGAGGACATAGACTATAGGCATTTTAAGGATGAAGAAATGACAAGAGAGGGAGATGAGATGGAAAGGTGTTGGGAAGAGATAAGGGGTCTGAGAAAGAAATTTAGGGCTCTGCATTCTAACCACAGGCATTCTCGAGACCGTCCTTATCCCATTTAATGCGTTTCTGCCGAATTCAGCTATTTTCTTTTATTAATATTGCCACCATTGGTTTCTTTTTGTCTGCATTTTCCTGCTAAATATTTGCTACCATTTTACTCCAAATCTTCAATGTTCCTTTAATTTACATATGATTCTTGTTACCAACATCTCATCTTTTGACTCAGCCTCATATGTAATAGGAATGCTTCATTCATTTCTATAGGAAGATGCTCATTGTATATTGTAAAGTGAAAATACATGGCAAAACAGGGTGTATATATATATATGTATATATATATATATATATATACTCTCACACACACACCTTTTATGTACATTTATATGACATAATGTCAAAGAAAACATCTGAATTATTATACACCGAAAGGTTAACAGTGCATCTGTGTGATCTGTATATTATTTCTTTATTTTTTTGACTATTTTCACCTTCTGATTTTCCAAAAAACAAATATAGTTGTGTGTGTATGTGTGTGTATTGTCTCACAAAGAAACTAAAATAAATCGGCACAATAAAAGAACTTCTCAATCATCTTTGAAGGGGAGTGAAACACTTAATAAACTCTTGACAATAAAATTATAAAAAAGAAATGTAAACCTCAAATTACCTCTGGATCTCAAAGCCAGAGGAATAAACCTGGCAATTATTACAGATGCACTTGCTTAAGACTTGATCTTTTCGTGGGGAAAACATTTGCTTCACGGGGCTGCTGAGGGGAAGAACCGAGGTGACTGAGCTGTGCTTGCTGGGCTCTTGCTCCTGGCTGTGCATACTGAACCCCAACCCACTGTCGGACATCAGCTGTTTGAGGGAGGGCCCTGGCCTGACTCAGCCTGCTCAGGAACAAGTCCAACAGGCAGGGAGGTGGGGGCTTCCTTGTCAGTCCTCTGCTGTTGAGCCTCACCCCTGTCTCTTCCCCTGGGTCCTGCCATGCCTGCTGAGCACTGCTGCCTCTTCTGCTGGGTCCTTTGCTCTCTGCTGGCCCCCACTGTGGCTGGTGCACTGGAGTTCTCGAGTGCGAAAATGCACTGAGTTTCCTCGAGTCCCTAGTGGGTTGAATCCCCCACTCTGTCTTCTAAAGCCTCTCTGCTGTTTCGTAACACTGAACACAGGTGGGGACTGTTGCAGGATTGCATGAGCCACAGTGTTTTGCAGAGTTCTTAACAAAACGGCCCCTTCCATTTTCAATCCCAGGACCCCTCCTCTCCATAGGTATCAGGGACGATGAATCCATTTTGGCAGTTGGACGGGGGTACAAGTTTGAGTGAAAGATGTCATGCTGTAGTCAGAGTTGCTGCTCTAAGCCTAAGGACTAAGGTCTTGTCTTTCTTATGAGATGGTCTGTCCCAGAAGGCTCCTAGCAGGCCTCCCTTGCTGGTTCAGAAGACTCTCGAGGGACGTGTGCAAGTTGCACGGAGTGCTGCAGAAGATAGAACTAAGGGAACAATCCTCTTCTCTCCATCTCTTCCCCTCCTGAAACATGTGTAAAAATTATTTGTAAGATTATTATATATATATGTACCAGATATTATATATAGAAATATAAATGCATATATATATACTTTTTAGTGTATATATGTACATATAAGTACTATATATATATTTAGTGTACATAATGTATGTATACATATTGGCAGTCTTACAAAGGATATATATATATATATATGCACACACACATACGTATATATACACTTAAGTATTATTTCCTAATTGGACTTTTTGCATTTTGCATCTCAAAGTAAAGACTATGTCGTATACTTCATTATATTTCTGTTATTAGTGCTGTGACTTACATATCCTGGGTACTTAATAAATATTTACTTAATTAGAATTCTAGTGTTCTTGGCCCAGTTTTACTTCTGATTGCATAAAATTGGCAATAATCTATTTCTCTAGAAACTATAACTAAGATTTTTTAAAGGAACCCAACAGGAAAGAGATTAATCCCCAAATTCAATCTATAAAATTATTATAACATTTTATCACTGATGTCTCTCCAAAAATCAGCTCCTTACATTATAATCATCTGAAATGCTTATTAAAAATGCAAAATTCTGACACATATCTCTCCATACAAATTCATACTTTAACAAACACACTGAGTCAAAATCTCCATGCAGTTGGCCTTGGAATCTCCATTTTGGGCTTTCCGTGAAATCGTGGTCTCCATTACCGCTTCATAAACCCTCACCATAGACTTTATTTCAGCTGAGCAGTGAAGAAGGAATCTCCTTATAGTCAAAGAACCTAATGGTTTATAATTCATAATTAAGGGCTCCTGAAAGTCAAAATGGTGATTATCATAGCCTTAAAATTCAAAGTATCCACCAAGTACATCTATGTGGAGAATAAACATTATTCGGTCTTTGTAGGAGGCAAAAAGACAAATGAAAAATAAATAAAATAAAAACAACAAGTTGTTAACCACCTATAAAATAAGCAAATGTTCCCTTTTATAATATTCAATTTTATTGAGGATGTAGGCATTCTCATGCTCAAGGAAAGAGTAAATTACTCCCTCATACTCAATGATAAAGTTTTAAAAAATCCATTTCTTTTCTACTATTCACAATTAGTACCAAAAGCTGTATATTGTGCATACTTCATGACCTAAGAATTCTACTGCTTGGAATTTATCCTAAGGAAGTAATGACAGTAGTAAGCAATTGTTTAGCTATGAGCATTTTTATTTAAGGATTTCACATATTTGTAAGGATTTTTTTTAATCCAAGAATCAAGTACATAGACTATCCACTAAGAAGAAAATGAATATATATTCCTACTCACCACATGCACAAAAATATATCCCCAGTGGATTAAAGATGAAAATGTGGAAAACAAAAATAAAATATTGCAATGAAAATTAACTAAGAAAAAATTGTGTAATCTTGTAATGTGATTGTCTTCTTAAGCATGAAAGAAAATCCAGAAGTTATAAAGGAAAAGATATAAAAGGTCCAAAGACAAAAAATAGCCCTTGAGAAAATATTTACAATATCATGACAGATAATGGGAAAATATCTCAAATACCCCAATAGCTTTTACAAATGGAAAAGAAAAAGATAAACAAATCGGTAAAAATATGTGCATGTCACATGACCCAGCACTTCCACTTCTTTGTGTTACCGTAGAGATATAAGTACACACATGCACAGGAAAGCGTAGATGGATGTTTATTGCAGCATTGTTTCTAAGAACCAAAATATTAGGAATATCCTAAATCATCAAAAGGGAAAGATAAAATAAATTGTGCTGTGTCTATAACAAGAAAACTACATGGTAGCTTAAAAGAATGAGATTCTTATACTGAAGCATCTTTGCAAATACTTTTAAGACATTATATATCTTTGTTACTATTGTCGCAAATAATGAATTACCTAGTCCATCTTAATATACTGCTTTAACTAAACCTCCAAGTTCAATCTCCTCCCCACAATTAAACATTTATTACGTTGATGGCTATCCATCTAGAAATTTATATATTTCTCTTTTGCGTTTTAACTAAATATTACAATATTACATTATGACTTTCAGGAGCCCTTAATTATGAATTATAAACCGTTAGGTTCTTTGATTACAAGGAGACTCCTTCTGCATAGCTTAGCTGAAGCAGAGTCTATGGTGAGTGTGCGTATTAACATAGCTTTATAATTGTTGTTTTATGCATTTGTCTTTTAAGTCACAGAGAAAAAGAACAGGAGTTATAAACCAAATATGCAAAACTACCTTCTTTATATTTACCTATGTAGCTACCTTTACCGTTGTTGTCTGCTTCTTCATATAACTTTGAGTTACTTAGCTTGTGTCTCTTTATTTCAGTTTGGAAGTCTTATAGGACTTTCCAGAGGTCAGTAAATACAAATGCAAATAAATCTACTTTTTATAGTATGAATGTACCTTACGTTTTTCAAACCATTCCCCTGTTAATTAACATTCAAATTATTTCTATGTTTTGCCCACTAAAAGCAATGCCACCAGCAATGAACATGCTTATATACATATTCAAATTACTGGAGCTTTTATTTCTGTAGAATAGATTCTAGAAAGTAAGATTGCTTAATCAAAAAGTATGTGTTCTCTTACATTTCACAGCCTCAGTTGTGCATATGTTGGGACCATCAAATGTAACGTAAGACAGTTCTAAGGTTTATAAGCAATGCTGAGTGAGCTCTCCACTCTCTTTTCAGTAACCTTGGAAACCATGTGTGCCATCTGGAACACATGACTGTGAGATGAATGCAGGCTTGATACCCAAATAATCAATGGAACAGAACAATGCAGAAGAGCCAGTAACTCTCATTGAGCTATGACATGAAGGAGAAATAAGCGATTTTAAAGCCACCGAGAAAGCCTAGTTCATCTTAATATATTGCTTTAACCACTCCTCCAATTTCAATCCTCTCCCTGCAATTAAACACTTATCAGTTTGATGAATATTTATCTAGAAATTTATATATTTCTGTTTTACCTTTTAACTAAATATTATAATATTACATCTACTATCTTACTGTTTATACTTAACGATATTCCTAGAGATGCTTCAATATAAGAATCTCATTTTTTAAAACTACTGTGTAGTTTTCTTGGTATAGATAGACCACAGTTTATTTGACCTTTCCCTTTTGATGACTTAGGCTATTTCCAATATTTTGGCTCTTACAAACAATGTCTCAATAAACATCCATCTATGCTTTCTTGTGCACATGTGTACCTATATCTCTATGGTAATACAAAGCAGTAGAAGTGCTGGGTCACATGGTATGTATATACTTTTACTGGTTTGTTTATTTACCACAATGTA